>NC_091250.1:124956383-126156383 GCF_042477335.2 Ovis canadensis
AGGTTGCCTCTGCTCTCAGCACCCATAACATTTTAAGCATTGTATTGAAATTATCTGTTTCCTCAATCTCATCATAAACCTTCCAAGGCTAGAGACCATGATGTGTTTATTTTAACATTCACAGCAACGATCCCTGCACCCAGCACATCAGAACGCGGAGTTTCAAGAAGCCATTTTGGTGGCAAAGTGATGTGTTTAAGGGCAGGAAACTGTCTTGGAGATGGCATTTTACTTTACTTGCTTTCCATCTTTTGACTGTGATCATAATGTGTAATTTTGTATTTCTTTGTCTTCACTCCTTTTAACTTCTGCCTCCCTGTGGCAAGTAAATTCCATGTCTCTACAGACTATCCAGTGCCCAGCACCATGCCTGTGATGATCACCAGGGTGGGCACACTGGGAGTAAGGAAAAAGGTATCTAAAATAACTGACATTTCAATCTCGGATGACAGTGGACCATAAGAGCATTCATGGCTGCCTGCAATGTATTTTAAGATGCTCAAAAATAATAAAATGGATGGATTGATATCAAGAAAGTAGGAAGTGTGTGAACAGAGACATGGTAAAGCACGCAGAGCAAATTGTTCGTGATAGAATTTCTCTACCACACATATTGTGGTAATCGCTGTACAATTCTTTGAGCTCTTCAATATGTCCACAAATTTTCATAATAGATGCTGGGGATAAAAGAGCATTCATGACAAATATTTGACTGTGCCCAAATGGAAATGAATAATGATAAGGAAAGACACCAGGACTGATTTACTTTCTCCTGCAGTACTAGAATCATTGTCCACTCCCGCTTCACTCACTCTCAACCCCAGCTGCCACTTCACTAGGGATGGCCAATGAGACACGTGTTTCTACACACCAGTGGTGACACCACCTTTCTCTGCTTCAGATCCAAACGCTCAATGAACCAAGCCGATCTATTTCCGATCACGTCGGTAATCCAGAGTTTATTGTATGTGCAAAGCAGGGCAGAACGCTTGTGCCTGTTGAATCTTCTTGTTATTCTTGAAGCAGGAAGTTGAACTTCCCCACCTGCAAATGAAACTGGAAACCTCTCTCCCCACCCCTAAAAGGACTGGTTAAAAAAAAAAAAAAAGGCTTTCCAATGGAAGACCTCTTTTTCAAATACACAAAATACTTTTCTTCTTTCTTAGCACTTGGCAAAAGCATCCAACTTTCTCCCCAAAAAACACTGAAAAGCTACCGGGGAAAACTTCATGATGGCTCATTAGGAGAAAAATCACATCAATTGTCAAAAGAAGTTGTTATGTTTTGTTTTCCAATCTTCTCGATAGTTTGGATTTTTAAGAGTTTTCTTCCAAAAACACAACCTAAGTCAATGTACCTATTCTCCAGGCTCCGAAACATGGGGGCTTCTCTTAACTTTGCAAAGAGAAGGCAGTTGTTTGCCTGGCCCAAGGTGTACACTGACTCTTTCATGCAAATACATCTTTCTACTCCTGTGGCCAAGTACCTTTCTGTTATTGCCACATGTTTGTTCAAGTGGTGAGGAAATATTAAATATCACACGTTCTCAGCGGAGACCGGACAGTAATTATCAACAGATGGCAGCAGTAGGGGACTGAGAGAGCAAAAGAGTCCTCTCAGCAGGAGGCCTTGTGCTGATCCCCAGGCAACTCATTGCTCACAGACCTGGGTGGAAACAATGAAGTCAACTACCAACCCCTCTCTCCACTTGCTACATTATCTTAACCTTTCCTAGGCATCCATCTTAAGTGACTATCCAAGGCCCCCTCAGAAGTGGCAGAAGATTTAACTGTGTGCTGGGATCACTTAAAAATCCTCCAGAGAAGGGAAGCACCATCAGGAGGATTTTGAGCATTTCAGAAAATGCACAGAACACGACTTGCAAACAGATATAAGTCAATTCCACAAGTCCCCATGGAAAGGCTGCTGTTTTCCACATGCACCTAGACAAGTAACTAGGAACTTAGAGATAAAAAGATATAAGCCTGGTCCTTGAGAAATTAATATGTGATGACTACATATTACTTATTGAACAATATGCTACTTATATTACAATACGCTAATAGCAGCCATTTCAATATATGAACTAGATGTAATGTCACTGTGCATGTTAATCACCCAGTCGTGTCCAACTCTTTGCGATCCCATGGACTATATAGCTCGCCAGGCTCCTGTGTCCATGGGGTTTTCCAGGCAAGAATACTGGAGTGGGTTGCCATTTCCTTCTCCAGGGAATCCTCCCAAACCAGGGATTGAACCCAGGTCTACTGCATTGCAGGCAGATTCTTTACTGTCTGAGCCACCTGTAGTTTCATTAAATAAAAACAATTTTTACCTTATTTAGCTGTATGAAATTCCATCAGTTAATCTGAACATTTATTTGTATGAAGTTTGTATTTTTAGATCTTTAATACAGTATTTCTACCATTCATTTGTAACTCCTTGCATTACTGATAAAACTGTAAAACTCACTAAATTGCTATGTAATAACCATTCTATTATTGCCTGTATAGATGTATATTAAGGTAAATAAAACTGACTAGGTGTTTCTAGGGTGAGCCTGGGTCCTTATGAGGGGGAAAAGATACAATTAACTCTGTCTAGAATAGAGACTGTAAGGGGCATTGGATCTATGTCAAGAAAGGTTTCAAGGAGAGGTGACATCCAGGCTCATAAATAGGGACACATTTATTCTACAAATGTGACAGGTGATGGGCATTCAGCACTGAAAAAGACAGACAGCATCTCTGACCTAATGCAACTTCTATCTACAGGAAATGGGGAGACTACAATAGGGATTTTCACAGCCAACTAGAAGGAAGGTCATTCCTAAAGGGGACAGAGGGACAATTAATGCAAAGACCCTGTCATGGAAGAGTCAGGCACGGGAGTAAGGGGAGAGGTGCTTGTTGAGTAAACCTAGCTGCCCTTCCTTTGCTTGTGCATTGATTAACCCAATCTTCATACCAAGGCACTGGTGCTGGAATTAGCGTTGAACAGCCCTGGTGAAATCTCAGCCTTTAAGGAGTTTACCGACCATAAGAACAGTGGACATTGAGGACCAGGACACGTTCCTATGGAATGTGGCCCCTTTAAGAAGTTAGTTGATTCGATCACGAAAAGACCAATTCTGATATTTCTCTTTTAGGGAACCGCCACCTAGACAAATAGATGAGGGAGAGTGACAGAGAAAAAGAATTGTACAGAAATCCCCCATGGCTTAAAATCACTGTCAGGGAAGAGTGAAACAAGAAGACACTTCCCACATGGTCGTCCCATCCAGATCTGTGTGTAAAGCATTTAAGCCAACAGAAAATATGGAAAATAACAATACCTGTGTACACATAACCCAGATTGAACACAGCTTAAACTATGCCTCATTTGCTATCGTAAAGAAAGAAACTATTACAGACAGAATTGAAGCCCATGTTTGCACTCCTTTTTTTAATCCTATTATACCCTATCTTATTCCAGATACAGTCACCATCCTGATGTTGATCTTGGTTCCGCCTGTCCAAGTTTTACAAATTTATATAGGAAATAAATTTATTTGTTTTAAGATAGCCTTGTGTCACGTAGTTTGTAAAATTTAAAGTATTATTATAATATATATTTCATTCTATAATACAAGTGGGCTTTTCAATTTAAAATTCAACTTTCAGGATTTTTCCGTGCTATTCAAGACAATGTCGCCTATATTTTTTATGTTTTCTTTTCGAAAAACTGAATGAATAAAATAGGTATCAGTTCAGTTCAGTTCAGTTCAGTCGCTCAGTCGTGTCTGACTCTTTGCGACCCCATGAATCGCAGCACGCCAGGCCTCCCTGTCCATCACCAACTCCCAGAGTTCACTCAGACTCACATCCATCGAGTCTGTGATGCCATCAGCCATCTCATCCTCTGTCGTCCCCTTCTCCTCCTGCCCCTAATCCCTCCCAGCATCAGAGTCTTTTCCAATGAGTCAACTCTTCGCATCAGGTGGTCAAAGTACTGGAGCTTCAGCTTTAGCATCATTCCTTCCAAAGAAATCCCAGGGTTGATCTCCTTCAGAATGGACTGGTTGGATCTCTTTGCAGTCTAAGGGACTCTCAAGAGTCTTCTCCAACACCACAGTTCAAAAGCATCAATTCTTCGGCACTCAGCCTTCTTCACAGTCCAACTCTCACATCCATACATGACTACAGGAAAAAACATAGCCTTGACTAGACAGACTTTTGTTGGCAAAGTAATGTCTCTGCTTTTGAATATGCTATCTAGGTTGGTCATAAAATAGGTATATGAAGAGATTTATTCTTATAGAGATCAGCTCACATGATAATGGAAACCAAGAAGTCCCATGATCTGACATCAGCTGGAGACCGAGGAAGGGTGGTGGTGTAATTCAGATCCAATCTGAGGCCTGAGAATTGGGGGACTGATGGTGAAAGTCTCGATCTGAGTCCGGGCACCCAAGAGACAGGAGCATGATTACCTGAGAACAGGAGATGATGGACGTCTCAGTACAAGAAGGAAAACTGTGTTTGCACTTCCTTTACTGTTTCGTTGTATTCAGACTCTCAGTGGATTGGATGATGCCCGCCCACATGCAGTTTACAAACTCAAATGCTAATTTGCTTCAGGAAACATCTTCACAGACACTGAGAAATAATGCCTTATCAGCTAGCTGGGCATCCCTTAGCCCAGACAAACTGATGCATAAACTTAAACACCACGTAATTCTATTTCCTTATATCTTTTGCTCTATTTTTTTTTTTTTTGCATTCTCTGTAATGTCTACCTACCTTTATTTTTTCACTGTTGGTTTGTAATATATAACTTGTGTTTCTATTTTAGTACTTAACATTGAAAGTGTCATTCAGTCATGTCTGACACTTTGAGACCTCATGGGCTGTAGCCTGTCAGGCTCCTCCACCCATGGAATTCTTCATATAAGAACACTGGAGTGGGTAGCCATTCCCTTCTTCAGGGGATCTTCCCAACCCAGGGATAGAACCCAGGGCTCCTGCATCACAGGTAAATTCTTTACCATCTGAGCTACCAAGGAAGCCCTGGCATTTAACATTAAACTTCTAAAATTTTCTATCAAGTCTACTTTTATCCTCCTATAAACAAGTCAAGAACCTTATCATGTTTTAACTCACCTGTTAAAGTCTAATATCTTCTTTTCTGTATTATCTAGACATCTGGGGGTTTTTTTAAGTTGTTTCCACTTTCATTAAATACTCTAAGATATTGATTTCTTTGCTCCCTATTTTGATTTGCATCTATTCATCCTTATGGATTTACTTTTCTTTCATTAAATCATGACCAACTCTTGGTGACTCCATGGACTGCAGTGTGCCAGGCTTCCTTCACCATCTCCCAGAGTTTGCTCAAACTCATGTCCATTGAGTCGATGATGCCATTCAATCATCTCATCCTCTGTCACCCTCTTCTCTTCTTGCCCTCAATCTTTTTCAGCACCAGAGTCTTTTCCAATGAGTCAGCTCTTCACATCAAGTGGCCAAAATATTGGAGCTTCAGCATCAATCCTTCCAATGAATATTCAGGGTTGATTTCCTGGTTTGATCTCTTTGCTGTCCAGGGGACTCTCAAGAGTCTTCTCCAGCACCACAGTTCAAAAGCATTAATTCTTTGGTGCTCAGCCTTCTTTATGGTCCACCTCATATATCAATAGGGACCTTTGTCAGCAAACCAATGTCTCTGCCTTTTAATATGCTATCTAGGTTTGTCAAAGCTTTTCTTCCAAGGAGCAAGTGTCTCTTAATTTGATGGCTGCAGTCCCCATCTGCAATGATTTTGGAGCTCAGAGATAAAATCTGTCACTGTTTCCATTTATTTCCTCATCTATTTGCTATGAAATGATGGAACCAGATGCCATATTCTTAGTAATGTGAATGTTGAGTTTTAAGCCAGCTTTTTCACTCTCCTCTTTGACCTTGATCAAGAGGCTCTTTGGGGTTTCCCTTGTAGCTCAGATTGTAAAGCACCTGGCTGCAATGCAGGAGACCCAGGTTCAATCCCTGGGTTGGGAAGATCCCCTGGATAAGGAATGGCAACCCGCTCCAGTATTCTTGCCTGGAGAATTTCATGGACAGAGGAACCTGGCAGACTACAGTCCATTGGGGTCACAGAGAGTTGGACACAACTGAGCAAACAACACAGAAGAGGTGCTTCGGTTCCTTTTCACTTTATACCATTAAAGTGGTATCATCTACCTACCTGAGGTTGTTGACATCCTTTATTGGTTCTTCTAGTGAAAACTGTGGATAGTAAAATCTGGGGAAGGTAAACTCTCTTAATCTTTATCTGAAATGTTTTTTAAGCCTCCCTCTTAAATGACATGTGTGGATGCATGCTAAGTCGCTTCAGTTGTGTCCGATTCTGTGTGACCCTATGAACTATAGTCCACTAGCCTCCTTTGTCCATGGGATTCTCTAGGTAAGAATACTGGAATAGCTTCTTCTGTCCATGGGATTGTCCAGGTAAGAATACTGTAGTGGATTCCCATGCCCTTTTCCAGGGGATCTTCCCTACACAGGGATGGAACTAGCACCTCTTACATCTGCATAGACAGATGGGTTCTTTATCACTAGCTTCACCTAGGAAGCCCCAAATGACAGCTTACTTGAGTCTAAAATTACAAAATGACAGTTATTTTCTCTCCTCCACCTAAAGATATTGTTCCATTGCCTCTAGCCTCTATTCTGATGAGGAGAAATCACTGCCAATTTATTTGTTGTTAATTTACCTGTTCTCTGTTAGATTTAAGATTGGTCACTTCATGTTTTTATTAATGAATGGTTGGTTTGCCATACTATGATAGCTCAGGTATATAACACAGTGATTCAATATTTTCATAGATTCTTTTCCATTTAGATTTATTTTTATTTATCCTGCTCAGTTCCATCTGTCTGCCCTCTGATCCTCTCTCTCAGTGCCTACTGTCTTACTTGGGTATCTCTTACCTTGGACGTGAGGTCTCTCTTCTCGGCTGCTCCAGCAAAGTGCAGCAGCTACTCCTTACCTAGGATGCAGGGTAGCTCCTCTCGGCCACCACCCCTGCCCTCAGACATGGGGTAGGTCCTCTTATCCGCTGCTCCTGCCCTCAGGCTCAGGGTAGCTCCTCTCAGCCACACTCGTGCACCATTACACATGGACCACAGCCTTGTCTAACTCAATGAAATTAAGCCAAGCAGTGTGGGGCTACCCAAGATGGCCGGGTCATGGTGGAGAAGTCTGACAGAATGTGGTCCACTGGAGAGGGGAATGGCAAACCACTTCAGTATTCTTGCCTTGAGAACCCCATGAACAGTAGGAAAAGGCAAAAAAATAAGACACTGAAAGATGAACTCCCCAGGTCGCTAGGCGCCCAATATGCTACTGAAGATCAGTGGAGAAATAACTCCAGAAAGAAAGAAGGGACGGAGCCAAAGGAAAAACAACACCCAGTTGTGAATGGGACTGGTGATGGAAGCAGAGTTCAATGCTGCAAAGAGCAATATTGCATAGGAACCTGGAATGTCAGGTCCATGAATCAAGGCAAATTGGAAGTGGTCAAACAGGAGATGACAAGAGTGAACATCGACATTCTAGGAATCAGTGAACTAAAATGGACTGGAATGGGTGAATTTAACTGAGATGACCATTATATCTACTAGTGTGGGCAGGAAACCCTTACAAGAAATGGAGTAGCCATCATAGTCAACAAAAAAGTCTGAAATGCACTACTTGGATGCAATCTCAAAAACCACAGGATGATCTCTGTTCATTTCCAAGACAAACCATTCAATATCACGGTAATCTAAGTCTATGCTGGGACCAGTAACGCTGAAGAAGCTGAAGTTGAACAGTTCTATGAAGACCTACAAGACCCTCTAGAACTAACACCCAAAAAAGATGTTCTTTTCATTATAGGGGACTGGAATGCAAAAGTAGGAGGTCAAGAAACACCTGGAGTAACAGGCAAATTTGGCCTTGGAGTACAGAATGAAGCAGGGCAAAGGCTAATAGAGTTCTGCTAAGGGAATGCACTGGAGAAGGCAATGGCAACTCACTCCAGTATTCTTGCCTGGAAAATCCCATGGACGGAGGAGCCTGGTGGGCTGCAGTCCGTGGTGTCGCTAAGAGTCAGACACGACTGAGCGACTTCACTTTCACTTTTCACTTTCATGCATTGGAGAAGGAAATGGCAACCCACTCCAGTGTTCTTGCCTGGAGAATCCCAGGGACTGGGGGAGCCTGGTGGGCTGCCATCTATGGGGTCGCACAGAGTCGGACATGACTGAAGTGACTTAGCAGCAGCAGCAAGGGAATGCACTGGTCACAGCAAACACCCTCTTCCAACAACACAAGAGAAGACTCTACACATGGACATCACCAGATGGTCAACACCGAAATCAGATTGATTATATGCTTTGCAGCCAAAGATGAAGTTCTATACAGTCAGCACAAACAAGACCGGGAGCTGACTGTGGCTCAGATCATGAACTCCTTATTGCCAAATTCAGACTTAAATTGAAGAAAGTGGACAAAACTACTGGATCATTCAGGTATTACCTAAATCAAATCCCTTATGACTATACAGTGGAAGTGAGAAATAGATTTAAAGGACTACATCTGATAGACAGAGTGCCTGATGAGCTATGGATGGAGGTTCGTGACATTGTATAGGAGACAGGGATCAAGACCATTCCCAAGAAAAAGAAATGCAAAAAAGCAAAATGGCTATCTGGGGAGGCCTTACAAATAGCTGTGAAAAGAAGAGAAGTGAAAAGCAAAGGAGAAAAGGAAAGATATACCCATTTGAATACAGAGTTCCAAAGAATAGCAAGGAGAGATAAGAAAGCCTTCCTCAGTGATCAATGCAAAGAAATAGAGGAAAACAACAGAATGGGAAAGACTAGAGATCTCTTCAAGAAAATTAGAGATACCAAGGGAACATTTCAGGCAAAGATGGGCTCAATAAAGGACATTGAAATGGTATGGACCTAACAGAAGCAGAAGATATTAAGAGATGGCAAGAATACACAGAAGAACTGCATTAAAAAAGATCCTCACGACCCAGATAATCATGATGGTGTGATCACTCACCGAGAGCCAGACATCCTGGAATCTGAAGTCAAGTGGGCCTTAGGAAGTATCACTACGAACAAAGCAAATGGAGGTGATGGGATTCCAGTGGAGCTGTTTCAAATCCTGAAAGATGATGCTGTGAAAGTGCTGCACTCAATATGCCAGCAAATTTGGAAAACTCAGCAGTGGCCACAGGACTGAAAAAGGTCAGTTTTCTTCCCAATCCCAAAGAAAGACAATGCCAAAGGATGCTCAAACTACTGCACAATGGCACTCATCTCACATGCTAGTAAAGTAATGCTCAAAATTCTCCAAGCCAGGCTTCAGCAGTACGTGAACCATGAACTTCCTGATGTTCAAGCTGGTTTTAGAAAAGGCAGAGGAACCAGAGATCAAATTGCCAACATCTGCTGGGTAATGGAAAAAGCAAAAGAGTTCCAGAAAAACATCTATTTCTGCTTTATTGACTATGCCAAAGCCTTTGACTGTGTGGATCACAATAAACTGTGGAAAATTCTGAAAGAGATGGGACTACCAGACCACCTGACCTGCCTCTTGAGAAACCTATATGCAGGTCAGGAAGCAACAGTTAGAACTGGACATGGAACAACAGACTGGTTCCAAATAGGAAAAGGAGTACGTCAAGGCTGTATATTGTCACCTTGCTTATTTAACTTATATGCAGAGTACATCATGTGAAACGTTGGGCTGGAGGAAGCACAAGCTGGAATCAAGATTGCTGGGAGAAATATCAATAACCTCAGATATGCAGATGACACCACCCTTATGGCAGAAAGTGAAGAACTAAAGACCCTCTTAATGAAAGTGAAAGGAGAGTGAAAAAGTTGGCTTAAAGCTCAGCATTCAGAAAACTAAGATTATGGCATCTGGTCCCATCACTTCATGGCAAATAGATGGGGAAACAGTGGCTGACTTTATTTTTCTGGGCTCCAAAATCACTGCAGATGGTGACTGCAGCCATGAAATTAAAAGATGCTTACTCCTTGGAAGGAAAGTTACGACCAACCTAGACAGAATATTCAAAAACAGAGACATTACTTTACCAACAAAGGTCCATCTAGTCAAGGCTATGGTTTTTCCTGTGGTCGTGTATGGATGTGAGAGTTGGACTATAAAGAAAGCTGAGCACTGAATAATTGATGCTTTTGAACTGTGGCATTGGAGAAGACTCTTGAGAGTCCTTTGGACTGCAAGGAGATCCAACCAGTCCATCCTAAAGGAGATCATTCCTGGGTGTTCATTGGAAGGACTGATGTTGAAGCTGAAACTCCAGTACTTTGGCCACCTGATGCGAAGAGCTGACTCATTGGAAAAGACTGTGATGCTGGGAAAGATTGAGAGCTGGAGGAGAAGGGGATGACAGAGGATGAGATGGTTGGGTGGCATCACCGACTTGATGGACATCAGTTTGGGTGGACTTAGGGAGTTGGTGATGGACAGGGAGGCCTGGCATGCTGCGATTCGTGGGATCACAAAGAGTCGGACACGACTGAGGGGCTGAAGTAAACTGAACTGCTCAGTTCTCCCATCTTTTCCTCATCTCTTAGAAATTCACAGCTGTTAGATCTTTAAAAATCTCTTCTCTACCATTTACATAATTTTTATTTCTTTGTATCTTCTTCTGTATTTAGAAACATACTTAGTACTAATAATACTGACCTTCTGATTTTTTCATTGTTTTCAGCCTTGTCCAGTCTGGTGTTTATTCCTCCTACTTAGTGTTTTATTTCTATGATTGTGTTCTTAATTTTCAGCTTATTTTTTGAAATGTTTAAACATACACATGATCATGGTCCAGTAACAGTTTTGTTTTATATATATATATATATATATATATATATATATATATATATATTCCTTTACGTATTCCTGATCATCTCTCATGTATTTTTTGTAGATCTTTTTCAGACTGTTTTATTAATTCTATTTGATGTGCCATGACACATCAAATCGTGAATTTTACTGACCACTTTTAATGTTTTCATGTGGTTTATACTTTTGGTTTGTGGACACATTTTGAATGGAAGTATCTCTCTCTCTCTCTCTCTCTCTCTCTCTCTCTCTCTCTCTCTCTCTCTCTCTCTCTCTGAGGTGGAGGTGAATATGCTTGTCTTCATACACTCTTCAATGTCTGTCCCTTTCTGCCTTTACCTGGCCCCTGTAACTCTTGGCCAGAACTGGGTCTTGTATTGAGATCAAGGAGTTCTCACCCTCAGAGGTGCTCATAGATGTAAACACTGAACCAAGAGATTCTCCTGTCCCGTAACTGAAAGGCACACAACTTCATGTAAACTAAAAAGTAGCAACTTTTCACACCAGTGGGGAGATACGCATTCCAGGACTTCTTAGAAACAGTGATCCTAGCACTATCAGGGCAGTTTAGTCCTAATTAAACCATAGAGTCCAAACTTCATGACCCCTCACCTCCTTAGGAATCTAGAGTCTATGAGGTTTCCACCACAAAGGTCAATCCCGTATGTCTTTTCATTTTCTGACTCACAGAGATGTGTATCCTATTTTCGAACTATTGTGGAGGGATCTTTTCCCCTTTAATTATGTTTTACCTATCATTTCTGTATCTGAGAAGCTGTAGAATTGAGTGGCCTCAAAGCGTAAACTTCGAGTCTCCTTCTGACATGTTACCCATCATTCAAAAATCAGATGTTGGCTCAGTTTCACCTCCCTGTCGTGGTCCATGGCTATTCGTCTGCTTGAAATATACCGATATGCTTCTTATGCCTCTTGTTTTTCAACATTTTTCCCATGATAGAATCCACCATTTCTCCCAACCCCATTTTTTGCCCCTCACCTCATAGACTGTGTACTTCTTGAGAGTAGAAGTTGGGTTGATTTCATCTTACATCGTTTTTTTGAAATTTCATTATGAGTGCTTGGTCAATATTTGTTGAATGAACAATTAATGAATGCATATTTGTTTGAGGTTTAGAAGACACAAATACACAAGGTCTAATTTTGACTTCCCTAAAATCTACCAGCCATTCTAAAAATAAAAAGTGACACTAAAACAATCTTTCTCTTCAAGACACTCTAAACTCCTAAACCTACACTCAGATGTCCCAAGAATGTGTAGAAATTTTGCAGTCTTCCAGTTCTGTGAATCCCGAAGCAGTTTGTTCTCTTTGCCATTCTGAAAGACAAATAGGATTTGTGGAGAAATTATGCAAACTTTCCCTGGAAAATGAAAAGATTTCTAAAAAACCCACAGGCAAACTTCTGAAAAGCCAAAATCAACTAGCTTCATTTTACATGCTGAAGTTTCTACACTTTGCTATAAAATAATGTGGATGATTAAATCTCCCTAAAATTTAAGAAAATCAAAGTAACACACTTCACCAAAGAATATTAATATTCTGTATATGTGTGTATAAATATTTACTTATACATGTGTATATGTCTACATATACATATGCATGTGAACAAGACTAGCATCTTCGCAACTGAATTAGTAAATGGATAAATGAAAGAATTCAGGCAGTAGTTATTTTTTAGATAACTGACACTTATACTCTAAAACAATTTATAGTTCTCCCCAACACGACTTGCTTCCAAGACTCCATGAATTTGTAATATTATCCATGGAATGGCCTTCCCTATCTCGATTAACTGGATGCATCTCAGCTTAAATCCCATCTCCTCTGGCAGCCTCTAACTCCTAGTCTAGCCTTATTGCCCTTTTCACACCTCTATCAGGACAAGTATTGAGATTGTTTCTTCCTATGTCTTTCCTCCATCAAACTGTGGCTCATCTAAACGTGAAGTCAAGTGTTTTCCTCTCCGAATCTCAGTGTAGCCCTGTGTTTGACACATGATAGGTATGCATTACATTTCTGATAAATGAATGAGAGAATAAAACCCATGAGTAGAATTACTCTGAAATCTACTTCCATCAAAGAATGAAACAATTAACAGCTTCTGCTTTATCAAAAGAGACCTCTGCTATACACAGTCTAAAAGGGCTTCTGCGAAAGGATTGCTAACTTTCAGTATGAACACCGTGATCTTTCTAAAATTTAAAAAAAGGCACCCCTCCCCTTAAAAAAATCTCAGCCATTTTACACCAGCAAATAAACACTCACATGATATGTTTTTCTATTAAAAACTCATGGGCCTTAAATTTCTTTTTAATCACAGGCTTTAGTATTATTACACGTGTTCCATTAACAGGCATATCCAATGAATTCCCTTTCATAAACACTAGCAAGTTCAGTGCAAACCAGCCAGGTGATTAATTTATAATTCCTGACACATTAGGGAGGTGGGCTGGAGGTAAGAAGTAGCCAGAAGCCCTAGGATGGATGGCCTTTTATGCCAACACCGTGGACACACACAGAGACGGGCCACGCAAACACCTGAGCACACGTACCCATACACACACACATATACATGCCACCCATGAACACTCACTGTGCTGAACTGGCCCTGGATCGCAATGCGACAAACCAGCGCCTGAGGGCAAATAGCTGAGTCTAAACTGGTGCAGGTTCCTTTTCACATAAAAATAATAATACGAATAAAAATCACTGGAGTTTGGCCAGAGGCTAATGCAGCACAATTTCTAAATTCAGCATCCTCCTTCCCACCACCCCGCCAACCCTCCCAACTTGCTCCAACACCTCCTTCTTGCCTTTCTAAGCAGATTAAGAAGTCTACCTCGAATAAGAAGTCATTCAGTATCTGCTTCGGTCCCTGATGCCCAACACATTAGGCTCTCTCCCTAAACCTCAGGGATGAGATTCACTGTGTAAGAAAGAAAAGAGACTTCGGATTTGAATTCAGTAGCCACTAACTTGCTGTGTGGTTTTAGGAGAGTCAGTTCCCCTCTCTGAAGGACATACATAAATTTCCACATGAGTAAATGAGAAGGTTGGCTATGGGGATTCCTTTCCTTTCTAAGTTTTTCATTTTATGTAGAAATTTAGAGTATGGATGCTGGAGTCAGACTGATGGGGTTCAAATCCCAGTCTTTTATTTGATTTTAAATAATGATGATGAAAATGATAAGGATAGGCATGGATAAATAGATACTGCCTCATAGAGCTAGAGTGAGTTGAATTACATATTCTATATTAAATATTTAAAAGAAAGGCCTGGCCCACTGTAAGCCCCATATAAACGTTAGTTGCTATTACACTATAAACATTAAAAAATGATTTCTGAAAGTCATACTGTTAAGCCTGTCTTGTATTTATGTTTCAGAAGAAGGGCATGATAAACCAGAGCAAAAAGATTAACATATACTTCTGGAGCAACAACAAGACAGTTGTTCCACCTAATCCTTAAAACCCATGAGTCTTAGACCTCACAAATCAATTAGGCATGCTGAGCATTCTGCTGGTGTTTCTGGGAGGGTAAGGACGAGAACAGGAGAGCAGCCTTCAGGAATTAAGGGAACTGGCAAAGCGGAGGACTCACACAGAGCCCTGGCCATGTGGCTTCTGGCAGCATCTGCTTGTCTTCATCTCTCAATTTCATGGTCCCCCCCAAAAAATCACCCATAAGAAGTCCAGAAAATAAATAAATATGGAAACTGAATGGCTTGGTGGTCAGTCTGGATCAAGTCGCACCGTGGCATCCTGGGATGATGGGAGCACGAAGCTCCAAGATCTTCCCTGGGGCATGGAAAGGGGATGAAAATGATATTTCAACCTCCTGAGCTATCAATACAGAAACCTTCGCAGAATCTAAGTCCAGGACAGAAAAACAAACAGTTCAAAATATTCAGTCTTCCAGTATCCTGGTTCCTAAGGAGATTTCCTCCTAAATGAGTCACTGGAAACTGCTCTTTTAAAAGCAGGTATTTATTTTTCTTTTATAAAAGTCTGAATATATTGCTTAGTAATAATAACAAGGGAAAAAATAACAGTGATGTAAACCGAGGCTAGGGGATTGGACAGCAGGATAATTGTCCTTGATCTCTGTTCTCAGGTGGAGCCCAATGACAGACCTCTCTCTTTCCTTATCCCCTTCTCTAAAAGAGCACCCTTCTGGGAGTCCCTAGAGTGAGACTCTCATCTCCAGAACATCCAGTGAAGAGTTGCATGCCCCTGAGAAATGTCTTAGCCTCTCTGGGCCTAGTATGCAACCAACAAGAACATTAGGTCCATCTCAGCCCTTGTGGTCAATGGTTTCAGGCTGCTATCCACTAGTTCCCACCCTCTGTTGGTCAAAGATGCCTTCTGTGATATGCTTAACACCCTTGCACATCCAGGCTTTCATGTACCTTCATCAGAAGGGGAATGGTCCCTCAGATGTCTCATGAAGAAGAGCTGCAGTTCAACGTGGAAGACGAAGAATGCTACCCAGGCACAAGAAGTGTCTGTTACACAACCTCTTATAGGACTACAGCTCCCCCAGGGTACTGTACCACACAGCAAACGCTAACGTAAACTATGGATTCTAGTGAATAATAGCATATCAGTATTGGCTCATCAATTGCAACACATGTGTCACACTAATATAAGACATTAAAAATAGAGGAAACTGGGGGACTTCCCTGGCAGTGCAGTGGTTAAGAGTCTGCCTTCCAGTGTTGGGGACATGAGTTTGATCCCTGGTTGGCGAACTAAACACGCAGGCCAAAACTAGAGAGAAGCCTGTGCACTGCAATGAAAGAGGCTGCATGCCACAACTAAGACCCAATGCAGCCAAATAAATAAATAAGTGTTTTTTAAAATATAGAGAGAGGAAACTGTACACAAGGGAAGAAGGGACATATTGGAACTCTCTGTACTTTATGGCCCAGTTTTCCAACCCCCTACACTGGAAATATCGTTCATTTTTAGCCACTGCAAGAAGGTGAGCACAAGGGGCACTGCTACAGGCCCCCAACCAGGGAGGGGTGTAAGGGTGAAGAGGTGTAAGGGGAACTTCCCAAGGATTGTGCTTAGTCGCTTAGTTGTGTGTGACTCTTTGAGACCCCATGGACTGTGGCCCACCAGGCTCTTCTGTCCATGGGCACTCTCCAAACAAGAATACTGGAGTGGGTTGCCATGCCCTCCTCCAGGGAATCTTCCCAACCCAGGGATCAAACCCAGGTCTCCCGCATTGCAGATGGATTCTTTATCATCTGAGTCACCAGGGAAGTCATCCAAGGATTTGGCAAGTGGAAATAGTGGAGGGAAGGCGGCAAGAGGGTACAAGGGGTATGCTCAGGGATCTATCTCTGGCAGCTGCTGTGTTGGCTAGGGAGTTGTGGGTCAGGGGTCAGTGTGGTGGTTGGCATGGATAAAAGGTCTGCTAGTGGTAAAGGCGATGCAGGATACAGCATGCTTGGGGCTGGTGCACGGGGATGACCCAGAGGGATGTTGTGGGGAGGGAGGTGGGAGGGGGGATCATGTTTGGGAACGCATGTACACCCGTGGTGGATTCATGTCAATGTATGGCAAAACCAATACAGTATTGTAAAGTTAAATAAAGTAAAAATTAAAATTAAAAAAAAGAAAGAAAATAAGTGAAACAGGAGAAATGCTACTGAACACATAGAGATTGAAACCTCCAAAAGTCCAAGGTTGGTGGGGATCCAGATCCAGGGAGAGAACCCCAGAAGGCCAAGGGAGAAGCATGGGGCCTTGGGGAAGGGGAGAGGAGCCGAGGGAAGGCCTCCCAGCGGTTGTAGACCAGCACTCCTGCCCAGCAGCCTCCTGGCTGCCCAGTCTCTTCCTAGGCTGCAGCTCAGCAGGCCTGGGGAGGTATTGGTTGCAAGCGAGGTATTGGTGGTGTGTCCTCTTCCAGGTTGCAGACTGCTCACTTCTTCCTCTCTGTATCACACAGCAGAGAAAGGGTAAACTAGATCTCTGGCTCCTTTCTATTAAGGACACTAATCCAATTCATGACAGTCCCATCCTGAGAACCTTATTACCTCCCAAAGGCTCCACTTCCTAAGAGCATCAAATCAGGAGTAAGATTTCAACATATGAATGTTTAGGGGCACACAAACATTCACCCCATTCTTGCCCACAGAGCTTATTTTTTTATGGCACTCATAGTTGTCTGATACATTATTATTATACTTAGGTCTATGTTTATTAACGATCAGTGAGATCTGTACCTCACTCCTGACACAGGCACCCACTTTGAGGACAGAGGTGTTTGTAACTTTTGTTCATGGGTATAATCCCCAGTCATTCCTCTTACAGGACAGACACATGATAAGTACTTTAGGAATCAAAGATAAGTGAATAAGTAGTGTGAGTAGCCTCTTCAGGAAGCTAATTGGAGAGCAGAGAACCCAGTGAAAATGGGGAATGACGCTTACAAAGGAAAGGGATGGGGAAGGTTTAAATTGGTGACTGCTTTTCTGCAAAAGCTAATCAAGTTCCTCACTCCACTCTCCATACACGTGAAATCAGAAAGAAATTGATCTAAATTAACTAAAGCCAACTGAGCAGCCCAAGTCAATGGCAAGAGGCACAAATTATCAAAAGATACCAACCTGAGCAAATTTTAGCCACAGCCCCAATTGAAGATCTGACAGCAACCTTGAGATTGTGGTTCCAAGAAGAGTGATTCCTACCTCCCCTGGATTCCCTGAAAGCAGTGAGCATTGGGAAAGGACCTCGAGACAACCTCACGGTCATGCTGATGAAGAGAGGAAGCTAAGTTAAGATGTGACGTGTGTCGGGCTTACTATGCTAATCGCCGTGCTCGAAGTGCTGAATGTGGGTTCGCACACGTAATCGTCACAGCATCCCTGGGAGACAGAAGGACTGTCGTCCTTGTTGCAGCAGGGACAGTGTCATGTTCATTTCACATCTGCATGTCCCCACCACCAGCAAAGCCACTTGTCTCAACACCGTTCTCCTTGATTTAAAAAAAAGGTGACCCTCAGCCTGGATTCTGGCTACTGGAATGTAGGCCAAAGAGATGCCCCACTTGGGCGGGGCTCCCCTTCAGTTTTCCACACTCTCCTTTATCAGATAGTAACGTGAGAAAGACAGAGAGTGTGAGTGTGTCAAGCCACTAAGAGTCCCTGTTACAGCATGTGTGTGCAAGCTCAGTCGCTCGTCATGCTTGACTCTTTGGAACCCCATGTACCGTAGCCCACCAGTCTCCTCCATCCATGGGATTTCCCAGGCAAGCATACTAGAGTGTGTTGCCATTTCCTCCTCCAGGACATCTTCCTGATCCAGGGATCAAACCCAAGTCCCCTGCATTGGCAGGCAGATTCTTTACCACGGCCTCACCTGGGGAATTCTCCTGTGACAGCAACTGGCTTTAACTATCCTGGCTAACGTCACCATTTTACAGAGAAGAAAACTGGGGCAGAGTTACAGGGACTTGATCTAATAGGTATCGGAGCTGGAGTTTGAACTCAGGCAGTCAGCCTGAGCCCATGAGCTTAATTCCCTATGAGTGTGGGTTCTGGTGAGACCAAGGTCCCTTCATTCAGCCATGTCCACTGATACAAGGGAAGCCACCAAGCCTACATCAGGAAATGTCTCACACTTTCAAGAACTGCGGGTAGGCAGAGCAAACAGGTTTTACAGAAGGAGGTGGCTCAGGAATTCTGTGTCTACACATAAGTTACATACTTAGTTTTGATGCAGATTGGTATATAGCATTTTCTGTTCATTAAATTCCTCAATATAACTATATGGTAAGAATGCACGTCTTGTATTTCATACAGTCCCAGGAGTGCTAGGAAAGGGGATTATACCACCCAGCAACACTGCATGAAACTAATTAACTGGAAGAATTTACAAATGCTTACAATGTTATGGTACTACGTGACTACATGTGCAGGAAAAGAAGGCGGTAGGAATGGACAAGAAGGGTCTATGGGAAGATGGAAGGATGCATCAGTTCATACCCGGTGCAAACCCTTAGGGAGAAATATCTGTGTAATTTATTTCATTCCATCATTCACAGAACTAGAACTGACAATCTTAAAATTTGTATAGAGACACAAAAGATACAACACTGTGAAAGTGGCATTATTTTTCCTACTGTATAGGTGAGGAAACTGAGGATCAGGGTGGCAAATAAACTTCTGTGTGCCTACATGCTTAGCTGCTTCAGTCGTGCCCAACTCTGCAACCCTATGAACTGTAGCCTGCCAGGCTCCTCTGTTCATGAGATTTCAAAGGCAAGAATACTGGAGTGGGTTGCCATGCCCTCCTCTGGGAGATCTTCCTGACCCAGGGATCAAACCTAAGTCTCTTAGCTCTCCTGCATTGGCAGGCTGGTTCTTTACCACTGGTGCCACCTGGGAAGCCCAAATAACTAAGGCTCCTCAATTCACATGGGTAGGGGAGAAGGTGAAAACCAAAACCAGCTCAAAAGGGAAAGGTAGGGAAGGGATAAATTAGAAGAGTGAGACTAACAGATACACACCACTGTATAGAAAAGAGATAAAATACCAGGATTTACTGTATAGCATGGGGAACTATGTTCAATATTCTGTAGTAGCCTATAAGGACAAAGAATCTGAAGTCTTTTCACTGGATGAGTTTGCTGTACACCTGAAACTAATACAGTATTATAAATGAACTATAGTTCAATTTAAAAAAAGGCAGATCTGCATAACCCAAGCTTTTTCACTAAAATCCTTAACCCTCAAATAAGAAAACTGTTTTTAGCTGAAACACGTAGTGATAGGAAACAAAAAGGACATGTGAAATGTACTGGAGCACCTACCTCCCTCATAGAGGAGTTATATTCTGATAAAAACCAAAGCAAGTTCTCTATAGAGCAAATTCAATTTTCCTATTGACTCTCAGAGTTAGGAAAATGAGCTAAATTCTTGTTCGGAACAAGGAGGAAGTCTAGTAACAGATGACCTTCACTGAGTATTCAGTAGGTGCTAAATGTATTATATACAGTTTTTTCACATTTACAACAAAACCTGTGGGATACTAGTATTATTAATAATAAATTATATTTAGTTATTATTCCCATGTTTAGAGGTTAAGAAACTGGGATTATCAAAAGATAACTTACTTGCCAATAGACACACAGCTGACCTTAGCCAGAATTTAAACACAGGTAGTCTGAGGATAAGAATAATAGCATCAATGATGCTTATTTAAAGATTACTACTAGCCAAGTTTCCCTGGGCTTCCCTGGTGGCTCAGAGATTAAGCATCTGCCTGGAATGCGGGAGATCAGGGTTCGATCCCTGGGTCAGGAAGATCCCCTGGAGAAGAAAAATGGCAACCTACTCCAGTACTCTTGCCTGGAGAATCCCATGGAGGGAGGAGCCTGGTAGGCTACAGTCCATGGGGTCGCAAAGAGGTGGACACGACTGAGTGACTTCACTTTCACTTTCACTAGCCAAGCACCATGCTAAGCATGTTTCATATATTAACGTGTTCAATCCTCAGAATAACTCTACTATTATCCCATTTTGGGGATGAGCAAAATGAGGCATAGAGAAATTATTAAAAAGTAAGATTAAAGAATCTGTACAAGTCTACACAGTTTGGTAGAGCCAGAATTCAGATGCAAGCAGGAGGTCAGAACTGCACAATGTGTCTCTGCTGTATTTATTTTTGTTGTTGTTGTTGTTTTCTGCTGTATTTAAAGGCAGCATGATTCCTCACCCTCCACCCATAGTCACCTGCCTTCAGTCTCTGACTCTGAACTGCTAAAGACCAAAAGTATGTGTATCTCCCCACAAATTCCTGTGTTGAAGCCCTAACCCCCAATGTAGTGATACTGAGGCCTTTATAAGAAAAGACACCGAAGAGTTTGAGCTCTGTTTCTGCCTCTCTCTCTCTCTCTGCCTCTCCCTCTCTCTCTCTCCACTGTGTTCATGTGCGGACACAGCATGAAGGCAGTCGTCTGTAAGCCAGGAGTAAGGCTCTCATCAACCAGCATTAGGATCTTGGACTTTCCAGCCTCCAGAACTATGAGAAAGAAATGGTTGCTGTTTAAGCCATTTAGTCTGTGGCATTTTGTTATGGCAACCTGATTGGTACTTCTCCTGCACCTGACACCTTCAGTTTCATCGGAATTGCATTTCTCAGCATCCTAGGACTTAGTTCCACTCTCCCTTTTACTTGGCTATTCCAGGGGCATGAGAATGACACAGACTTGATGCACTGTTGAGACTGAAGCTACTAGTTCCCCAGAGGCTGTCTCTCTCCTGCAGAGACACCCGAGCAGGAATGTGATCCACGTCCAAGGATTTACAATGGATAAAACTAAAGGCATTCCTTGCTTCTTCTTTGTATCGGTTATCTACTGCTGCATAGTCAATATACAACAGCTTAAAACAATAACATTTATCATCTCATAGGTTCTACTGATCTAGAATCTGAGCACAGCTTAGCTGGTCTTTCAGCTCTGGGTCTCACAGGTATTGGCCAGAGCAGCCGCAGTCATTTTGGCTCAAGATAAGGGTAGGGGTGGTGAGGGGCTACGGAGAGAATCTGCTTCCAAAGTCACTGACAGACATCAGTTCCTTGCCATGTGGGTTTATTCTCAACACACAGCTTGCTTCTCCCAGGCTAAGAGCTTTAAAAAGAGAGAGATGGAACAGGTACCCAAGATGAAAGCTATAGTCTGGTTGTAACCTGGAGGTGACATCCCATCACATCTATTATATTCCACTCATCAGTAGTGAGCCACCAGGTCTGGCCCAGCCTGAAGGAGAGAGAATTACACAAGTGTGAATACCAGGAAGCTGGCTTCACTGGGAGCCACTCTAGAAGCTGCCTACTGCCTTCCTTCCATTGAAATTTCCTTGAAATTAAAGCTCCGTACCGTCATCTGACAGTTGATTATAGCAGATGATGATGAGTTGTCTATTAGATGAAAATCTTAACTCAAGTAAGAGGCACCCAAATGGAAACAGGCCTAAACAATGTGGAAATGTGATCTCTCCAATAACTGCCAACTGCTGGGTTTCACAGATGGTGCTAGTGGTAAAGAACACACTGGAGCCGATTATACAGAGTGAAGTAAGCCAGAAAGAAAAACACCAATACAGTATACTAACACATATATATGGAATTTAGAAAGATGGTAATGATAACCCTGTATGTGAGACAGCAAAAGAGACACAGATGTATAGAACGGACTTTTGGACTCTGAGGGAGAGGGAGAGGGTGGGATGATTTGGGAGAATGGCACTGAAACATGTATAATATCATGTAAGAAACAAATCGCCAGTCTATGTTCAATACAGGATACAGGATGCTTGGGGCTGGTGCACAGGGATGATCCAGAGAGATGATATGTAACCAATACAGTATTGTAAAGTAAAGTAAAAAAAAAAAAAAAAGAACACACTTGCCAATGCAGGAAACAGATGTTCGATCCCTGGGTTGGGAAGATCTCCTAAAGAAGGAAATGGTAACCTACTCTAGCATTTTTGCCTGGGAAATCCCATGAGCAGAGGAGCCTAGCGGGCTACAGTCCATGGGACTTTAGAGAGTTGGACACGACTGAGCAACTAAGCATGCTGAACTGCCAAACTCTTCTTGCAAAACATGGGCAAGCTTTGGCATTGGGTGATTTAGTCACCCAGCCTATGAGCAGGACACTCAGAAACTTCCTCTCACTCCTCTCTGCCATCCCCTACATTCACTATACACTGGGGCTAGTTTCCCTCTTAGTCGTTAAGGCAGCTGCCAGCGGCACCTGGCACAACACGTTCCGTTGGAATACAAGCATGGAATATAAACAAGGTGGCCATTTAAAACACTTTCAGGGGAGGAGAGTAATAAACAAATAAATAAATAAAACACTTTCAGCATGAACAGGGCCACTAGTTAATAGTTAAAACAGTACACTAGGTATAAGTCAGGACTTCCCTAGGGAATATCAGGCCACCCTAAACGTACGTTTTCCTCTTCAAAATGATAGGGTCAACAGATCACTGGGCATCTGGGCACTGGTAACATTCTTCAGGAGGATGCAAGTGTTATTCATTCATCCATTTACCCAATGCCTACTTATTGAATGTTTTCTCTATCCTAGAACTGTGACCACTGAGGAGAGACCAGTGCACAAAACACTGACAAAAGTTCCTGACACATGGAGCTTATATTCCAGTTAAGATCACAGAAAATTAACCAGATAAGCCTGCTGGTTGAAATCAAAGTTGAAACTAAAAGATGCTTGATTCTTCGAAGAAAAGCTATGACAAACCTAGACAGAATATTAAAATGCAGAGAGCATTACTTTGCTGACAAAGGTCCATCTAGTCAAAGCTTTTTCAGTAGTCATGTAGGGATGTCAGAGTTGGGCCATAAAGAAGACTGAACAGCAAAGAAATGATGCTTTCAAACTGTGGTGTTGGAGAAGACTCTTGAGAGTCTCTTAGACAGCAAGGAGATCAAACTAGTCAATCCTAAAGGAAATCAACCTTGAATATTCATTGGAAGGGGCTGTTGCTGAAGCTGAAATTTCAATACTTTGGCCACCTGATGAGAAGATCTGACTCCTTAGAAAAGACCCTGACGCTGGGAAAGATTGAAGGCAGGAGGAGAAGGGAATGACAGAGGATGAGATGGTTGGATGGCATCACCGACTCAACAGACATAAGTTTGAGCAAGCTCCAGGAGATGGTGAACAGGGAAGCCTGGAGTGCTGCAGTCCATGGGGTTGCAAAGAGTCAGAAATGACTGGGAGACTGAACAACAACAAACCTGCTGGAGGGACTTCCCTAGTGGTCCAGGGGCTAAGAATCCTCCTTCCAATGCAGGGGGCATGGGTTAAATCCTTGGTCAGGGAACTAAGAACCCACATGCCACGGGGTAACTAAGCCCACATGCCTTAATTAGAGAGCCTGCATATTGCAACTACTGAGCTCGTGTGCTCTGGAGCCCAGAGTCACATCTAGAGAAGCCCGAATGCCACAACTAAGAGCCGACACAGTCAAAAATTAATTAATTTCTTAGAAAGCTGCTGGAGGATCATGAGTGTCTTTAAAGAAAGCAAAGAATGGGATTGGAGAGTGCAGGGGGAAAGAGGCCATCTAAAGAGACTTCTTTTACTTTGAAAGAAATAGGAGTCATTGGAGGGTTTAAAGCAGAGACGTTCCAGGCTGTGATTTGTGTTTTAACATGATTCCATGTGGCTGCCATATTGAGACTAGAATAGGGACAAATGAGTGGAGGCAAGATGAGAAGTTAGCTGAGAGGTTGCTGTGATGATCCAAGAATGAGTTGACAGTGGATACAAGAAGAAATGGTCAGATCTTGATATGGCTTGCAAGTAGAGCCTACAGAACTGGCTAATGAATTATTTGAGAGAAGAGAGAGGGCTGTAAACTGTGGTTTCAAAGTATACTTGGTTTCTTAAACTGACGTTATGGAGTTTCTACCAATTACAGTGGAAAAACCAATGAAGGAGCAGGTTTGGGAGAGGATGAGAGTAGAGGAAGGAGACTAGGAGGCTTATTTTAGATGTGTTGTGTTGAGATGCCTGCTAGACAGCCACATGAAGATGTATTAATAACTAGCCACTGGAGGCACGAGTCTGTGGCTCAAGGCGGAGGTCTGGGCTATAGATATAAACCTGGAAATCATCAGCCAGCTGATAACCAGGGGAATGGTGCCATCCTGGGGACTCAGTGTTGGTCTCTGCTGTAGACAGATGGGTGATCATAGCCAGGTCAGGTCAGCCTTGGTGAGGAGAAGTCTATGTGGCTGAGCCTGTGTGCACCTCCACTCCTGCCACCACGGACACTTTTTTTTCATGAACCCATTCAAAGCTGTAGAACTTTCATTGTGGCTGAAGGCCCCTGAATTTTGATTGGATTATCTCTCACCCTGTGATAAGTGAACGTCTTACCAACAAGTCTAGGCTGGTGGTCACTTCCTGCTCGCTAGATCAAATCAGTACAACGACATCAATGTAATGGGCCACTGTGATATCTTTTGGAAGGGCAAGGTGATCAAGATCCCCAAAAACTGAATTATGACACAGGACTGGAGAGTCAATATGCCCCCCAAGATAGTGATGGTGTGCTGCTGGACTTGCCAGCAGAAAGCAAACTGCTGTTGGTGGTCTGTACTAACAGGTATCAAAAAGTAAAAATGCATTTACCAGATCAATAACTACATACCAGACACCAGGGAATGTGTTAATTTGCTCAAGCAAAGAAACCACATCTGGTATAGCAGCTGCAATTGGACTCCCCACCTGGGTCAGCTTACCATAATCCACTCATTCTCCAAGATCCGTCTGTCCTCTGTGCAGGCCAAAGAGATGAGCGGAATGGGGATTTGATAGAAATCATGATGCCTACATCTTTCTAATCTTTGATGGTAGCACTAATCTCCATAATACCTCCAGGAATTTGGTCTTGTTTTTGCTTTAGTATTTTCCTAGAAAGAGAGAAAGTGAAGTCACTCAGTCGTATCCAACTCTTTGTGACCCCATGAACTGTAGCCTACCAGGCTCCTCAGTCCATGGGATTTTCCAAGCAAGAATACTGGAGTGGGTTTCCATTTCCTTCTCCAGGGGATATTCCCTGACCCAGAGATTGAACCCCGGTCTCCCACATTGTATGCAGACGCGTTACCATCTGAGCTACCAGGGAAGCCTGTATTTCCTATGTACAGATAATTCTAATGGCTCCCACATCCCACTCTAACAGCCCTTATTCCACATGTCAGGAAATCAGTGTGAAGATTCTGCTAGCTGCTGAGTATATCTATTCTAATTATGCATTCAGAACAGGGGAAATAACAAAGGATAGGTTCATGACCCACTATGAGATGGACCTGAGCTAACATTCCATGCATCCCCTGATCCCCATAACCCCTTACTTTGACAGGTGGACCACAGTGACAGTTCAAAGTTACTGTCCAGTAGTACTTGAAAGTCCCAGTTATTTGTTTTTTTCCCAATGCAGTTACCCTAGCCAAAGGTCATGGGTCCATTTCAGCAAGAGAGGAAGAAAGACGATAAGTATACATTTTTATCAGTGTACTGGGTTTCTTTCACAAGAGGAACCAGCCTCCCTTTCATTCAATGGGTTCTAGGTCTGCAAACTGGCTCAAGTTTGGAAACTGACAAACTTTGTTTTAGGATTCAAGTTAGACTTTTGTTCATCCCACTTAGAACTGTTTTGCTAATACAGATCAAGTAAGAATTTGGTAAGCTTCCTACCTATTCCACTTCTAGTGACACTATGATCAACTAGCCAACACCATAAATCTCTATGTGTTGATATATTCTGAGTGCTGTTTTGACTCCGTTGCCCATTACAGTAACCACACCCACCTTGCCTTTGGTGGTTGAACACTGACCATTGGCCCTTTCATCCAAAGATCCAATTACAGTTGACCATTAAACAATACAGGTTTGAATTAGATGGGTTCACTTACATGAAGGTTTTTTTTAATAGAGTACTATGCAATTTGTGGTTGGTTGACTCCATGGGTAAGGAACTGTAGATACAGAGGGCCAACTATGGGTCTTAAGCATCTATGGATTTTGGTATCCTCAGTGGTCCTGCAACGAAGCCCCAGGATACTGAGGACAACTGTATTCCTTCTGCATTTAGGTTTCCAGTTCAGTGACTGTAGCTCCCACTGTGAGGTCTGCTCCACAGAGAAGAGCAACCAAGGTTCTTCAAGGACACCATACCCTTTCCCATTCATTTTCAAAGTACTTGGTCAAAGGTATGTATTCTAGACTCTCAAAGTGCGGGTGTTGTTGTTCAGCCACTAAGGCATGTAAGAATGTCAGAAAATGAACAAATTTAGCGACAGTGTCTGTCCTTGCACTTATATGCAATACCCACTCACTAGACTCTCTGGTTTCCAATGTCACCACTCCAAGGTTTCAAATGTCCTTCCTTCCCTTTCAAGTTTTCCTTCAAATTTTCTTGAGTACCCACTAGACACTATTGTGACTGATTGGATACAATGTAGCTACTGTATAACAACACCTACCAATTCACTGAGTATTTTACATGTCACATACTGTATTTAAAAGTTCACTAATGTATCGTCTCACCTGATTATTGTCATAATCACAGCAATAAAATAATTAGCCTTCATTTAACATCTACTTCTGTTTCATTGACTACACTGAAGCTTTTAACTGTGTGGCTCACAACAAACTTCGGGAAATTCCTCAAGAGATGAGAATACCAGACCACCTGACCTGCCTCCTGAGAAACTGTATGCAGGTCAAGAAGCAACACTTAGAACCAGACATGGAAAAATGGACTGGTTCCAAGTTGGAAAAGGAGTACATCAAGGCTGTATATTGTCACCCTGCTTATTTAACTTATATGCAGAATACATCATGTGAAATGCCAGGCTGGATGAAGCTCAAGCTGGAATCAGGATTGCTGGGAGAAATATCAATAACCTCAGATAGGCAGATGCCAGCACCCTAATGGCAGAAAATGAAGAGGAACTAAAAAAACCTCTTGATGAAAGCAAAAGAAGAAAGTGAAAAAGCTGGCTTAAAACTCAACATTCAAAAAACGAGGATCACGGCATCTGGTCCCATCACTTTGTCAGAGGCGTGTGAAATTTCCTCGGTTGTGTCTCGTCACAACAAAAATTTGAAGTGACAGACATTAAAGGCCTTGTCGTGTCCCAGCTCTCAGACAGACCGTGTTACAGTTCCATGTTACAGCTCAAGTTTTATTTTGAAAATAAAGGAAAATACATCCTCAAGGCGTGAGGGCATGCCAACCCAAGAAACGCAAAGAGAAGAGAGAGAGAGAGAGCATGTGCAAGTGAGAGGCCAATCCCTGGCCCTTTGGCTCCTCTTTTTACGTGTTTCTCCTCCCCCTGGGCCTGCCCTGTGTAAACTGGGCTAGCCAGGAGTGCTCTTTGTTCTACCTGAGGTCCTCACTCTGGTCCTCGGACCTTCCTGTGTTCTATTTTCATGGGCTTTTCCCTTCCTTGTCTTTAGGCCACTACCCAGAGGACTCCTTTTTCCTATTCTAACTGCCTAGCAACTTCATGGCAAATAGATGGGGAAACAATGGAAAGAGTGACAGATTTATTTTCTTGGACTCCAAAATCACTGCGGATGGTGACTGCAGAGCCATGAAATTAAATGATGCTTGCTCCTTGGAAGAAAAACTATGACAAACCTAGACAGCATATTAAAAAGCAGAGACATCATTTTGCTGACAAAGGTCCATCTAGTCAAGCATTGGGTTTTCCAGTAGTCATGTATGGATATGAGAGTTAAGCCATAAAGAAGACTGAGCACCAAAGAATTGATGCTGTTGAATTGTGGTGTTGGAAAAGATTCTTGAGAGACCCTTGGACTCTATGAAGATGACACTGGTCAGTCCTAAAGGAAATCAGTCCCAAATATTCATTGGAAGGACTGATACTGAAGCTGAAGCACCAGTCCTTTGGCCAGCTACTGGGAAGAGCTGACTCATTAGAAAAGTCCCTGATCCTGGGAAAGATTGAAGGCAGGAGGAGAAGGGGATGACAGAAGATAAGATGGTTGGATGGCATCACCAACTCAATGGACATGAGGTTGAGCAAGCTCAGGGAGATGGTGAAGAACAGGGAAGCCTGGTGTGCTGCAGTCGCTGGGGTCTCAAAGAGTCAGACACAACTGAGAGACTGAATAACAGCAAGAGCAACATGTAGGGAAATTGAATCTCAAGCCTGTGAATAGGACAGGTAATACTTTGAGCCACAAGAGTTAATCTCAGAGCTGGAATGGTAACCTCTCTATCACGGTGTCTTCTCACAGGTCTAGGTTCTGTTTGCTGAGATGCACCAGGTTATGGAAAAGTAAAAGTGGGTGCAGGGAGAGAGGCACAGCTTATGACCTCAGGGTTGTATTATCAAACCAAGAGTCTTAATGTAGAAGTGAAGGTCTAGATTGAAGAGTATTAAAAATAGAGTTTATTCTCTGCATAGAGAGAGAAGGTAGGAGGTGACTGCTCTCGTAAGAGGAGATGTTCAGGCCCAGATGATGGGGGGAGGAAAGGTAGAGTCCAAGAAGATCCTGAAGAACAAACAATGGCATTTTTTTGAAAGATAAAATGAGCAGAAGCAGCTAAGCCTCCGTGGACAGCTTCCTATCACCAGCATTGCTTTCTAAGCTTTTGATACCTGCTCGTCTCCATACAACAGGTTTTCATGCCCACCTGCGGTCTTTGTATTTGCCATTATCTCCATTTTGTAGATGAAGTAACATGGATTCTTAGAGTAATTAAGAAATTTTCTGAGATTGAATGAATGATGAATTAACTACAAGAAAAAAGAAAATCAAATCTTTCATGTTGCTATTCTGAAGAGTGTGGTGTGAAATTTGCCTTTCAACAACCAAACATGATGCTTCTTATTGTGAAATGAAAACATCTCCTACCATATTAATAAACAAATGTCCCAGCAATCAGTGATTTCTGGCCTCCAAATGCAAATAAGGGTTCCCCAAACTATAATCCAGCAGATGCTGCCACCTCCCTTGGTTATTGCTGAGGAGCTGGGGGAGTGCAAGAAGCAAAGTGAAGAAGGAAACAGTATTGGTCCCAGATAGATAGCTGAGCAGCATACGAAAGGAATGAATTCAGTGAGCCCAGAGGTTTTTGTCTTCCCATACGCAGAATGCTAGGTTGCTTAGCTTGATACCTGTTCTTTGATGTTCAGACTCCTTGCTCCCTTTGTTGTATATATAAACTTGTATATAGCCTGACTCCGCCTCCTGCCTCCATGGAGCAGTTTGCTCAGAGCTACTCAGACGCTGTCTCCCAGGCTCAGAGTCGTAAACATTCCCACCAAATAAAATAACGCTCTACTTTCAGCTTATGGCTATGTTATATAGTTGACATTATTATCTGGCAATTTGGAGAAGCAGAGTCCATCAGTACTGACTTGCAATCTCTGATTACTGAGCCCTGCACAGCAGCAAGCTGAATGATGGTGGCCAAGGGTAGAGACCAGCAGTAGAATCTTGGAGGGGCCTGGAGGACCTGCAAGTACTTGATGGCTTGAGCATCAGAATAGGAATTAGAAGGGGTAGGACAGTGTTGATTACAAACCAAGAAAGCATTGTAATGTGATGCCCTAAGAAGATCAGCTTAGGAGTCAGTCAGAACTGGGTCCAAATCCGGACTCCTCCTTTAGCTATGTCCCAGACTTTTCACGAGTCTCAGCATCCTCACCTGTAACAAGTGCCCCCTTCATAGGATTACTGTGAGGACTAGCCATCCCCTGTGTAACATGTCAAGCACATAGTGTTGCTCCTAAGTAAATCTAATTGCTGTCTACTTCACCACAGCCACCTGTATGGGTGTCTTAGCCCATGGAGCTGCTGTAACAGAGTACCCTAGACAGGCATGCTTATGAACAACAGAAGATTGTTTCTCACAGTTTTGGAAGTAGACATCCAAGATCCAGCAGCCAGCGGATTCATTGTTTGGTGGGAGTCTGCTTCCTCCTTGTTGCAGGTTGTCAGCTTCTCTTTCCACTGAGTCTGCGTACAGTGGAGAGCAGAGCAAGAAAGCAAGCTGTCTGACGACTCTGCACGCATGCGTGCTAAGTTGCTTCAGTCGTGTCCTACTCTGTGCGACCCCATGGACTGTAGCCCGCCAGACTCCTCTGTCCATGGGATTCTCCAGGCAAAAATAGTGGAGTGGCTTGCCATGCCCTTGTCCAGGGGATCTTCCTGACCCAGGGATAAAACCCAAGTCACCTGTGTCTCTGACATTGCAGGCGGATTCTTTACCACAAAGCACTGGGGAAGCCCCCAATGACTCTTACAAGGGTGCTGATCCCATCTTGGGGACTCCACTCTCATGATGTCTTCTAACCCTGATCACCTCCCAAAGGCCACACCTCGCAATACCATTGCATTGAGGAGGTAGCTCTTCAACGTGAATTTGACGGGATAAAACATTCAGTCCATTACAGAGGGAAAACTGGACAGGTCAGAATTTCAAAAGCAACAGTCAGACCTTCATGGGCACCTGTATGTGAGTATGTGCAAATGGGCAGTACTGCCCAAGAGGGAATATCCACCTCCAGCATCTGATTGGGCCTTAAGCCCAGCAGCCTGGGAAGGGACAGGACAGGGATTATTATGACAATTTCAAGAAAGAGTAGACAGAGGCTGGCATAGGTAGAGGAAGCTGCCCACAATCTCCCAGACACAGGGTGACAGTTCTGATATATGACTCCTCCCGTTTTCTCAGCGCAGACAAATCGACAAAGCAAGGCAGCCTCAGTGACCTAACCTGGAAAGTGGAGAGAAGTAGAAATGAATACATTAGTTCAACATGCTTTATCACATATTTACTGTAGCGCAGGAAACAAACCCAGGTTCCAAGAACACAGTGATGAACAGGATAGACAGTGGCCATGCCTACCTGGAGCTGACACTCAAGTGGGAATGCATGTAAACTGCTTGGACCTTGAGCATATAATTAACTTCCAGTGTATGTTACCTCTTAAAGGAAGGTCAGGGAGTCAACAAAAGCACAACTAATTGTCTCCTCTCATTATACTCCCTCTACCATCTTGATTTCTTCCTCCTATTAAGGACCTAGAGTCACTTTAGATTTGTGCTTAGCGCAATGAGAAGACTATGAAGTAATAGTAGAGGCTAATACAGCCAGAATAGGTTGTTGTTGTTTGGTTGTTCAGTCGCATCAACTCTTTACAACCCCGTGGCCTGCAGCACTCCAGGCTTCCTTGTCATTCACTATTTCCCAGAGTTTGCCCAAACTCAAGTCCATTAAGTTGGTGATATTATCTAACCATCTCATCCTCTGCCACCCACTTCTCCTTTTGCATATGAATACCTTTTTCAAAGTTGCATTTGAGTATATTGTGGAGTCATGCAAGAAGGCGGATGGATTTTGTCCCAAAACACCCCAAACTCCATGAAGGGTTTCAGCAAAGCATTTTTGAAGGCAAGGTGAGGCAGGAGCAGGGTTGATTTTTGCAGACTTCTTGGTAAAGGAGTCCTTTGTCCACATAAGTCAGATCAAGATATTTCTATAAACCTCCAACAAAGCAAATGCCATTCTCTGTGCAGTGACTTCTTATTTCTCTATGAATGGAACCATGCTATACTCGCAAAGGTCTGAGCCTTGCGAAAAGTCTGTCCTGTATATTTCAGGCTCTAGCAGATAGCTTAACTCTAAACAAGAGCAACAGAATACAAAGGAAGCTGAAGGTTCAATACTATAGCCACCTGATGGGAAAAGCCAGCTCACTGGAAAAGACCCTGATGCTGAGAAAGATTGAAGGCAGATGGAGAAGGGGAAGACAGAGGATGAGATGGCTGGATGGCATCACCGACTCAATGGACATGAGTTTGAGCAAGCTCCAGGAGATGCTGAAGGTCAGGGAGGCCTGGCGTGCTGCAGTCCATGGGGTCCCAAAAAGTCGGACATACCTTAGTGACTGAATAACACCAAAGTCAAAGAAACAGATCTAATAAGGAGTCAGATTTGTTCTTTACTGTTGCAAGAGAAGTTAAGTGGCTGGCCTCAAGTCACAGAGCAAATAAGTGGCTACCTACCCAGGCAAGTTTAATTCAGAAGCTCTGGGTCCTTTTCACCTTTGCCTCCTTCTTCAGAACCAGTCAAAACTACAGCCCCAAATGTAAGTCAGTGTTTGTTTGTTTTGGAGATTTGCATAGATAATCCCATTTCTGTAGAGGCCACCCCTGGTCTCATCCAAAATTTCCTGGAAAACTAAGAGAAAAAAGCATTTTCAAGCTCAAGCAGCATGCTGGCACTGGGAAGTGTTTGAAAAGAAAGGCCTCTTTGTCCCTGGTGTTGCACCATGCACGTAATCTCATTTTCAGCTAATCAATTCATATACAGTAAAAAGCCTAATGTGATTCCTCATTAGCAGAGGGCCATAAAGAAGCCAGTTCCGAGGCTGCACTAAATCCCAAAATGGCTGGCACCTCCCAACCGGCGATTATCAAATTGGCTGGCATTAATCATTTTTAATGACCAATTTGTGTTTTTTACTTAAAAAAAAAAATGAGTGTGGGGCAGGGGGGTGCTTTGTCTGATTATTGGTGTAAAAGAAAACAAGCAGGTTTGGTAAAATCTCATTAAAAAAAAAAAGTGGGAGAGAATTAACCAGGGGAAAGGGATGGAAAAAAAAAAAAAACAGAGAAGCTTGAATCACCTTTGTCAGGTATGTAGCTGTGACCAGCAAAACAGACCATCAAGAGGAGGCCTTTCAGCAGAGGCCTGCAGGGGGGGCCGTCAATGGCCCCTTTATTTGTGAAAGATGGATTATTTTAAATAAATTACAGAGCACTTTCACTGAATAAACAGCGTCTCGGTGACTGTGGTGTGCTGTACATGCTTAATTGCGCCACAGAAAAATCCTAAAAGACTCTTGAGCCCGGGGCTGGGCTTTGAGTTTGCTGATAGGATCCGAGTCCTCAGGTGGGGCCCAGATGATCTGGAACTGAAAGCCAGTGCCCTAGAGAAGAAAACAGTGAGCCTAATCGGGAATATATACTTATAATATTTCGGAAAACCACAGGGATGGAGGGTTCCCAAAACTGCACAAGGCGTCCTCAGAAGTGAGCCATCTGCATGTCATTTTTATTTGAGTTTGATATGTTAAATGCCCCCGATGTTTATGGCATGGAAGCCCACTCAAACATTGCAAAGATTCCTTGGCCAAAGCAAGAGGGCTCTCTCCTTGCGTTGCACCCCTCCCCCAGCGTTCCCTCCCCTCCATATACCCCGGTACTGTCCTTTATTTGACCAAAAGGTCTACCGTGAGAATTCACCTAAAGAGAGGTTTTTAGATCCTTTTTTTTTTTTTTTTTTAAGAATCGCAGCACAATCTGACCTTGTTTTAGAAACAGGTTAAAGTGATTTATTATGTGAGGACCCAGAGTGACTACAGGCAGGAGTCAGGCTAAAGCTGGAAGCAGGAAAGGGCATTTGAGCCCTTCCCAAGGAACCCAGGCTCGGGCAGGGAGCCTGAACACAAGAGATGATGAAGAGCTCAGGGCACAAGCAAATCAAGTCAGGGGAATATGCACCACTATGTTTTATGGGAGGCATGGGGTATTCATTTTGACAGCCGGTATTACAGAAAGTAAAATGACCCTCATTTGCTAATATCCCCCAAATTGAATTGCAACAAGCAAGCAGCTACCAGTCACCCTGAAGAACGGCAATCAAGGAGCGGGGGGAAAAAAGAAGAAGGATATAGTCAAGGCTCACAAAAATCATAGAATCAAGGCTTTCTCTTGAGAATTTCAACACATACGACTTTAATAAGGGACTTACCACCCTCCCCCAAATGTAGCTGTGAAATTCTTCCCCAAAGGTGACACAATTAATTGCATTTGCAGTTAACACAATTAAAGTGTAGCTGAAAGACTGGCCTGCACCTAATAAATCTCAAATGTTAAGAGGGATAATCAGGTTGATAAATCATTGGGTTGTACCACCTGAGAAAGTATATAAAGGCCCAAGATCGTGGGAAAGGATGAGGCATTAATGAGGAATACCTAGGTAGCCCAGCAACTTTAATTTAGATGTCACAGTTATTTGAGACTTCTCCTCATTGTTTAATTTTGAATAGAACTGCATAGATTGCTTAAAGATGTTCATTTTGAAATTGTTAACTCACTTCACCAGAAGATGATGTGCCTCAAACTCAGTAAATCAGTTGTGAGCTCCCAACCTTTCTTCCATAAATCAATAGGATTGAGTTAGTTAATAATTATGCCTATACTCAAAGAGGACGAGATGGTTAGATAGCATCACCAACTCAATGGACCTGAATTTGAGCAACTCTGAGGGATAGTAGAGGACAGAGGAGCCTGGCGTGCTACAGTCCATAGGGTCGCAATAGTCAGACACAACTTAGCGCCTGAACAAAAGCAAATACTCAACTTATAATAAGATGGAGAAGTAGGACGTATATGAAAAAACAAATCAATTCTTCCCAAAAGGTGCCAGACAGAAACTGTAAAATCTATGAAATGTGGCCAAAATAATGGACAAGTTACTAACTTGAATTATCTGAGAATTAGATTCTTCCTATAGAGATGAGGAGTGTACTACCCAATTCAGCGCTCAAAATATTGTTTTGAGGATTAAGATCAAAGCAGAGCAAAACAGTGTGGTTGGTAACTGAGAAACAAGTCTTTACTCAGAGTTGAAAGGACTAACAGATGATGTGGCTATAGCAGTTTGCTTCCACATCACAGAAGATCTTGAAGGCTGAACTGTGTGGGCTCTGTTCTGAGAGTGAAGAGGAGCCATGAACAGATATTTGGATTTGGCAGTGAGTGGTATCACCAAAGCTGATATTATTATAGGAACTGGCCCTTTACCTAAAAGAAAAAAAGAATGTGAAGCAGGAACAGAGATATAGGTTTTATTACAATCGTGTAGACATGAATGCAGAATAGAACAGGGCATTGTCAATACAATTAAAAATCAGAGAACAAGAAGCAACAGTAGATAGAACACAGGGGAAAGTCAAACCTGAATTTGAAATACGAGTTCTGAGGGGTTGAGAAAACTCATTCATTTGCTCATTTACTGATTTTTTAAAATGAAATTTAGTGAGCTGCTATTATTGCCTGATACTGTGCTAGAGAATATAAACAAAAGAATAGCCTGACAGTCATGCCAATAAATAAATACAGAATTTGTCTTATTATCTGTATAAGACACAAAGAGAATACAATGTGGCCGTACTGAGCTCTGGGAAGTCAGGATAAGCTCCCCCCACCCCAATCCCAGAGGTAAGCTGATATTGGAGCAGAATCTAAATAATACCCAAGATTTTTTAAAAAAGGAAAGGAACAGCATCCAGGCAGCAGGAACAGCATGTACAAGAACATGGAGACATGAACTAGAATGTTGTATTTGAGAAACATGGAGAGGTTGAATACAGTTGGAGTTTAACTTGTATGAACAGGAAAATGAAGCTGGAGAGGTCAGTGGAGGTCAGATCTTGAAGGTTTGAAGGCATCACGACAAAGCTTAAATTGTATCCCATCGCCACAAGAAAGCCAACAGAAGCATGCCATGTTCTAATGCCAGTGTCATTAACAGAAACAGGGCCGTCAGGTGGAGAACCAATATCAAAAGAAAGACGTTCATTTTGATTTCAAACATGCTGAACTGGACCATGAGACACCCGGATCACCCACGTGGATATGTTAGGTATGTAGTTGTGGAAATCGTTCCAGTCTGCTGGGAAGTGGCCAGATTGAAAGACGAATTTTGAAGTTGCTGCATAAAGCCGACTGGTGAAGATTCTAGAATGGCTTAGACATCTAGGGGAAGGTACCAAGAGAAAAAAAGAAGAGGATTCTGAACTGAATTGTGTAAACCAAATACTCACGGAGGAGGAAAGCAAGCCAGACAACAAAAGGTAGAAGCAGAACCAGTGCATGAGCATGGGAAGGAAGCCCAGGAGGAGAGGAAATTAGCAGGTTTAAGATAATCAGAGGAGAAAGACAAGTACTCATAAAAGAGCTGAGACAACCTACAGTTGGACAGAGTCTGCAGGATGCTGAGCTTGGCAAGGGGCCCAAGGCAGCAAGAAACACAGCCCGTCAAGTAGAGAAAACACTCCTTCCTTTGAGAAACTCAATATTTCATCTGGAAAAGCAAGGTTAATCCTTTTCTTAAAATAGCAAATAATAAAAGACAAGATATGACCCACTCTGTCTATGCGGTGCCTTTCTAAGAGCTGCAGAAAACCTGAGAAGGGCAGGTTTTAATATCAGAAAAGGTTCAGGGATGCGTTTGTCTTTGCTTGGCCTTGAAGGACAGGAAAGAACTGGCTGGGGAAAGCATATAACAATAGGCCATTCTAGTAAGAGGAAATTCCTGAGCCAAGGCCAAGAGTCAGGAATGAATGCGGTGTTTTGACAGGACAGCTAGGAGCCCAAACTGGCGGGTAGAGAATCTGAATTTGGAAAGGATAGGAAATGAGATAGGATAGGTGGGAATGGGTAGAATGTGAAGGGCCTTGAAAGTCAGGTAGAGACATTTGTGTTTGTTAACCCAGCCTTCAGCGGGAGCAGACAGATGAACACCATCTTTCGTTCCTAGGAGCTCTGGGCCAGCTCATAAGCATCCATCCATTCATTTATTAACTCATCTTTTCAGTAAATGAGGGGCTAGATGCCACAGCTAAGAAAACCAGGACTCAAGAGACCGGGTGATTTAAGTGCCAGCCCAGGACACTTTCTGTACAATCTCTCTTCTTTCTGTTCTAAGTTCTCAACAGACTATCCTTTACCAATCCCTTCATGGCAATCTGGGCTGTTTGTAGCACACATCTCCAAACTCTAGGAGCTTCCATGCATTCAGTTCAGTTCAGTTGCTCAGTCGTATCCAACTCTTTGCGTTACCCAGTTCCAAAGTCACTTCCAAGTTTTTAAGTATTTGTTACAGCAGCATCCACTTCTTGGTACCAGTTACTGTCTTGGTCATCTCAGGGGTAACAAATACCATAGACTGTGTGGTTTAAACAAATAAACAAGCAAAAGACAGAAAAAAAAATCCTCAAACACTAAAACATTATAAATGTTTTGTGGATAACATATGGCATATTTTCAAAAATGTTTATTTGGAACTTGTAGTTTGGCCTTGCCCTTATTTGTCACCTGAAAATAAAAATCACATGAAAAATAAAAATAATTAAGAGCTGACGCATTTGCTTTTTTCCCCACTGTTACATGCTATGTGTGTGTGTTAGTCGCTCAGTCGTGCCTGACTCTTTGCGACCCCATGGACTGCAGTCCACCAGGCTCCTCTGTCCATGAGATTTTCCAGGCAAGGATACTGGAGTGGGTTGCCATTTCCTTCTCCAGGGGATCTTCCCAACCCAGGGATTGAACCCGGGTCTCCTGCACTGCAGGCAGATTCTTTACCGACTGAGCTACAAGGGAAGCCCTGTTATATGCTATAAGAACAGCAAATAAGTGTGGCCTTGTGTGAGCATGCATGCTAAGTAGGAAAAAAAGGAAAAAAACCTCTAAAACATTAATTTCTCACAGTTCTGGAGGCTGAGAGATCCGAGATCAAGATGATAGTAGATTCACTTCTAGGTGAGGGCTCTCTTTCTGACTTGTACACAGCCACCTTCCTGCTCTGTGTTCATGTGGCTTTTTCTTGGTGTATGTACATAGAGAATCCCTCTGCTTTCTCTTCTTTTGAGGGCAATAATCCCATCAAGGGAGTCTTATTCTCATAACATCATCTAACCCCAGTCACCTCCTAAAGACCCCACCTCCAAATACTATCACATTGACAAGTTAGAGCTTCAACACAGAAATTTGAAAGGGACACAGACCTTCAGTCTATAACATCTCATTTCTTGTTTCACTGAGAAAATGGAAATTAAAAAGAGCTTCCACACACTCTGACCTGATCCATCGATTTGTTGGCATACACACCCAAATATTTTGCCTCCTCCACTGTTTGTATGGAGGGCTTGACCATGCATCTGGCTAGGGTTAAGCTAAGCTTAGGACAACCCCACAGGACTCTGGTGGTCCCAGAACATTTCCTCCAGGAGGTAAGCTGAGAAAGATGAGAGGACTTGTCAGTAGACGGAAGAGAGTACATAGGCACTTAGACATGCTGAGCTTGTCTGGGGAGTTGTAGTGCTTCCTTTGATGGGAGCGTGCCTGGGTAGACAAGCACGTCTGTGTTGTGAAGGGTGGTAGCATTTCCTGGCTAAATGGCCAGTGCACCAGCATCAGAGTCAAACTGCCCTCCTTTTAAACCTCAGCTCTGCTACTTACCAGCTGGTTACTTCAGCAGAGTTATAGTCACATTGGAGAATGGGAACCTTGTTTACTCTGATTGCTTTATTCCCAGTGCTCAGCACAAATAGCATCTGGAAATGTAACTAATAGTATTAAAAACATAGAATCTAAAGTCACACTCCAGGTTGGGCTCCTAATGCCAGCTTTTAACTGGCAGTGTGACCTAAGGCCAACTGTTCACTTGTCTAAGCTTTCGTATCCTCATCCACAATACAGGGTTAGTAACAGTGCTTCCCATTAGGGTTGAAAGATAAAATTACATAATACGTGGAAGACATTGTCACAGCACCTATTGCACACATGCCTGCTCACTCAATCCTGTCCAGCTCTTTGCAGCCCCATAGACTGTAGCCCACCAGGCTCCTCTGTCCATGGGATTCTTCAGGCAAGGATACTGGAGTAGGTTGTCATGCCCTCTTCCAGAGGATCTTCCCGACCCAAGAATCAAACCTGCGTCTCTTGCATCTTCTTCCTTGGTAGGCAGATTCTTTACCACTGAGCCACCTAGGAAGCCATACCTAATGCATAGGTACTTAATAAATGCTAGCTATTGATAGGATCTTTTGTTGCAGGGCTATATAATGATGCAGTTTTTCACTGAGTGATTATCAGTTTCCTTCTTGTAACACAGCTTCCATAAAACCCTGCCTCTAAGAGTTTTGAGGACAAACAATTGGCATGTAGATAAGCTGAGCTTGTCACGTAAAAGGTTGTTTTGGGTCCTGTTGCTCCTACCATATTCTGCAACTTAACCAAAGAGCTAAAATCAGCCAGGTGTGGGTGCTAGGCTCTCACTTTTGGCCCCTCCATGAAAAACAAATTTCTCCATCCCTCCTTGAGGAGGGTCCCTGCTGTTCTCACCCTTGTTTTCTTCCTTTCCTTTGCTGCCTTGTCTGAGCACTAGGCCCCGGGTGGGGGGGACTTGCCTTCAGCTCCACTCCAAGCTCTAAGATTACTGTTTTCATTTCCCCAACTGCTTGGTGACCGCGATGTGGCCCTCGGGGTAAGGGAGCCCGGGAGAGGGTGTAACCAGCGGGGATCCCATTAAAATACAGAGCAGTCATGCAGCCGGGGCTGTTTGGCTCCTTCCCGCCTGCTCTCGCCACCCCGCCCCCAAATATGATCATAACAGCACAGAGCTATAAAGTTGCTTTTCATAGCACGTATTGCCCAGCTCCCTAACAAAGTTCTGACTGTCAGGAAGAAAAGGAGGACATTGTAAGGAAGGGATTAAAGGCAGGAGTGGTGAAGAGAGGCCGTGTGGTGTGGTGGCAAGATCCCTAGATGTGAAGCAAGACCCAGTGATTCTTGCTGAATTCTGCAGCAAGCTAATAGACGAGTCCTCTCCTTCTTGGATCTCAGTTGCTCCCTTTGTACAATGAGGGTCTAGGTTGAGATGGTTTCAGTATTCTCTTCAGCCTCTGGAGAGGGGGAAAAATGTTACTTGACACCAAGCAGAACCAAAGGATGTAACGTCTGCTTGTGGCATGATCTGCCGCTCAGAAGTGATTTAGCTTGGAACCAGCCCTGGGGTGCAGGGTCTAGAATGGGAACACCAGGCCATGGAGCTTGAAGTGGAGATATCTGGGTCCTTCTGGTCTGCCTTGGTTGTCACTGAAACGTTCCGATCGTTGGGAGCCTTATTCATAGCACAGCACTAGCCTTCTGAAGATGTTCGTAAGCATCTTCTAACACGTCTGGGTGTGTGCGCACTTCAGTCATGTCTGACTCTGTGTGACCCCGGTAGACTATAGCCCCCCAGGCTCCTCTGTTCATGGGATTCTCCAGGGAAGAGCACTGGAATGGGTTGCCATGCCCTCCTCCAGGAGATCTTCCCAACCCAGGGATCGAACCCACATCTTCTATGTCTCCTGCATTGGCAGGCGAGTTCTTTACCACTAATGCCACCTAGGAAGCCCCTTCTAACACATACTAGATGCTTAAGGGATGTTTGTTGAATGAACGAATGAGTATGTGGAGGTTGGGAATGGGTTCTTTTGCTTCAGTCATGATTCATTCACTCACTTTTTATTGAATGTCTATTATGTGCCAGAACCTGGATATACACACTAGAGAACAAATAAGGCCAAGACCCTGCCCTCATAGAGTCCACATTCTAATAGGAAGACACTGAAAATACCTGAGTGAATGAGTGCAAGAGGAAAAAGAAAAGCGATAAGGGGAGAAGGATTTAAGAGAGCCAGGGTACCATCTCATATACGGTGTAATTATGGGAGGACTCCTTAGTTAGATAACACTTGAGAGAGACTGAAAAGAAAATGAGCAGACAAAGCAATATTTGAGAAAATTGCCTGCCAGGAAGAAATGGTACTAAGCACAAAGTCCCTGAGGCAGGAGTCGGCTTGGTACATTTAAGAAGAAGCATGGCGGTCCACATGGTTGGAACCCAGGGAGCAAGGAAGAGATGCCTGGGAGGTGATGTCAGAGGACTGCTAGCAGGTACAGATCATAGTAAGGATCTGACCTGAACTTTAACTAAGGCTGGCATCCAGGAGGTGAGTTTGGAGCCAAGAGACAGGAAGTGGTATATTTTAAAAGACAAATGTTGGCAATAAGAATTGGCCAAAGTGAAAGAGGAGTATCAGTGAGGGAGCCAACTAGTAGTCTCCTGACTACTGAAATAATCTAGCAAAGAAATGATGCTGAGTTAGACCATCATAGTGAGGCAGGAGTAAGAAGGGGTCAGCTTTTGGACATATGTTGAAGACTGAAAGGCTTCCCTGGTGGCTCAGATGGTAAAGAATCTGCCTATAAGGCAGGAGACCTAAATTCGATCCCTGGGTCAGAAAGATCCCCTGGGGAAGGGACTGGCAATCCACTCCAGTATTCTTGCCTGGAGAATTCCATGGACAGAGGAGCCTGGCAGGTTACAGTCCATGGGGTAACAAAGAATCAGACAGGACTGAGCGACTAACACTTTCACTTTCACTTTTGAAGACTGAACCAGTTCAATTGCCTTTACTCCGTACCACCATTTCTTCAAAGACTGGCAACTTCTCTCTCCAAGTGGATCGTAAGTTTCTTGAAGGCAGGGGTTCTGAGCAGCTATCAAGTTCTTGGTATATTTGTTAAACAACATGTGGTACTGGTTTAGTGGTTTAGTCCCAAAGTTGTGTCCAACTCTTGCGACCCCATGGACTGTAGCCCACCAGGCTCCTCTCTCCATAAAATTCTCCAGGCAAGAATACTATAGTGGGCTGCCATTTCCTTCTCCAGGGGATCCTGCCAACCCAGGAATCAAACCTGGGTCTTGAGCATTGCAGGTGGATTCTTTACCAATTGAGCTACTAGGGATAGACATCCAATACACCTCTGTTCACTCAATTCAGTTTAATCAATATTTACTAATCATCAAGCTCCAACCTGATCTCCCAGAGAACTTCCAGGTACTCAAGGCAAGTGGTTTGTTTCCACGTCTTTAGAAGACAGGTTTGTTCATAGAGTAAAACACAGGGTTAAAGAAACATTTGTTCTCTTTTTTAATAATGGGAAAGAAACATGTTTAAACATTGATAGGAAGTAGTGTCAAAAAGAGGAGATTTTGAAGAAACCATCAGAGAAGGAAAATGTGAAAGAGAAAAGTCCTGAGAGAGCCAGAAGAGCTGGATGAGAAAACTTTTAGGAGGAGGAAGGGCAAGGATGCATGTCGATGTAGAGGGCTCATGATAGAAAAGGAAGAAGTGTTTCTGATGATTATTTTTTCAAGTGCTGGGCACTGGTGTACAGGTCGAGGTTGAGGTTTGAGAAGAGAGGAGAAAATTTGACCTATGTTATAGAGGAAAGACAAGAAATTTGAAAAGTGATCAGCGTGTAGTAACTGGGTGGCAGTAAGGCATCTGTTGAGGTCACTATGTGTTCATTTCTAGTGGCCTTGATCTATAGGATAAAATTCATGTGACCTTGACAAAGTGTCAGCAGCCAGGCTAGGAGCACAGACAGAGCAAGTGATTGCAATCACCAGGATTAGTTTGTGACGTGTGTCTGTTAAAACAAGGGTCAAGTCATGAAAGACAAGAGCAGCCAATGGCCCAGAGCAAAGAAGACGATCAACAAACTGGAGGCCCCAACTGAGGAACCAGAAAGCTGAGGGTAAGCTAGGGAGCAAATTGGAAGCAGGGGAGGGCTGGTTAGAGAGTGGAAGGTATGAATTTTATGACTTCCAAGGTAGAGCCACTCTAGAAAATGACCAAGTCCAGGGTATAGCCACAAAATATTGGTGAGTGAAATGACTTGGAGGAGAGAAGGACAAGGAACCAAGGAACAAGGTTTTGAATGGCTTTCACTTTCTACAAAAGACATCTCAATGGTGCTTGAGAAGAGGAGGGATGTGGAGACAGATGCCAACATGTGTGATAAGTGTGTCCAGGAAGTGAGACCATGGCCCGTAGGTGGGGTAAGACAGCCAAAGAGGGTACCAGTGAATCAGAAGGGGCGCCAAGGGAGTAAGCATCATGTATACAAATGCCTGACTCAGACTGCCTAGTAGAAAATGGATCATGTAAGCCTGGACCCTGTGAGGAGCCACAGTCTAGGGAAGGAGTTGGTGAAGACATTAGGAGGACCCGATCCACCCATGGATACACAGGCATCCCCTAATCAGGATCGGACTGAAGGAAATAAAACTTTTCTAAGTCACCTATATCACTAATCAACATATTTTACTGGTCTTCAGACCACAAGGGTCTACTGGGGGAATGTTTAAGTCTCAAACGTAGGAATAAAGAACCCAGTTTATAATCTGAACACAACTTTGACAGTTGGACCAGTTGGCGTTCAGTTCAGTTCAGTCGCTCAGTTGTGTCTGACTCTTTGCGAGCCCATGGACTGCAGCACGCCAGACTTCCCTGTCCATCACCAACTCCAGGAGTCTGCTCAAACCATGTTCATCAAGTTGGTGTTGTCATCCAACAGTTTCATCCTCTGTCATCGCCTTATCCTCCTGCCCTCCATTTTCCCAGCATCGGGGTCTTTTCCAATGAGTCAGTTTTTCATATCATGTGGTCAAAGTATTGGAGCTTCAGCATCAATCCTTCCAATGAATATTCAGGACTGATTTCCTTTAGGATTGACTGGTTAGATCTCCTTACAGTCCAAGGGACTCTCAAGAGTCTTCTCCAAAACCACAGTTCAAAATTATCAATACTTCGGCACTCAGGTTTCTTTATGGTCCAACTCTCACATCCATACGTGACTACTGGAAAAACCATTGCTTTGACTAGATGGACCTTTATTGGCAAAGTAATGTCTCTGCTTTTTAATATGCTGTCTAGGTTTGCCATAGCCTTTCTTTCACGGAGCAAACATCTTTTAAATTCATGGCTGCAGTCACCATCTGAAGTGATTTTGGAGTCCAAGAAATTAAAGTCTGTCACTGTTTCCATTGTTTCCCCATCTATTTGTCATGAAGTGATGGGACCAGATGCCATGATCTTTTTTTTTTTTTTTTTAATGTTGAAGCCTGACTTGGAGAATTCTAATCATTACTTTGCTAGTGTGTGAGATAAGTGCAATTGTGCAGTAATTTGTAACATTCTTTGGTATTGCCTTTCTTTGGGATTGAAATGAAAACTGACCTTTCCCAGTCCTGTGACCACTGCTGCGTTTTCCAAATTTGCTGGCATATTGAGTACAGCACTTTCACAGCATCAACTTTTAGGCTTTGAAATAACTCAACTGGAATTCCATCACCTCCACTAGCTTTATTCATAGTGATGTTTCCTAAGGCCCACTTGACTTCACATTCCAGGATATCTAGCTCTAGGTGAGTGATCACACCATCATGGTTACCTGGGTCATGAAGATCATTTTTTGTATAGTTCTGCTGTGTATTCTTGCTACCTCTTCTTAATATCTTCTGCCTCTGTTAGGCCCATACCATTTCCTTTAATGTGCCCATCTTTGCATGAAAAGTTCCCTTGGTATCTCTAATTTTCTTGAAGAGATCTCTAGTCTTTCTCATTCTGTTGTTTTCCTCTATTTCTTTGCATTGATCACTGAGGATGGCTTTCTTGTCTGTCCTTGCTATTCTTTGGAACTCTGCATTCAGATATCTTTCCTTTTCTTTTTGCCTTTAGCTTCTCTTCTTTTCTCAGCTATTTGTAAGGCCTCCTCAGCCTTTTCACATTTCTTTTTCTTGGGGATGGTCTTGATCCCTGCCTCCTGTACAATGTCTTGAATCTCCATCCATAGTTCTTCAGGCCTTCTGTCTATCAGACCTAATCCCATGAATCTATTTGTCACTTCTACTGTATAATCATAAGAATTTGATTTAGGTCATACCTGAATGGTCTAGTGGTTTTCCGTACTTTCTTCAATTTAAGTCTGAATTTTGCAATAGGGAATTCATGATCTGAGCCACAGTCAGCTCCTGGTCTTGTTTTTGCTGATGGAGAGCTTCTCCATCTTTGACTGCAAATAATATATTCAGTCTGATTTCAGTATTATCTGATGATGTCCATGTGTAGGGTCATATCTTGTGTTGTTGGAAGGGGGTTTTTGCTATGACCAGTGCATTCTCTTGGCAAAACTCTGATACCCTTTGCCTGATTCATTTTGCACTCCAAGGCCAAAGTAAGTGAAGTCGCTCAGTCATGTCTGACTCTTTGCGACCCCATGGACTGTAGCCTACCAGGCTCTTCTGTTCATGGGATTTTTCAGGCAATAGTACTGGAGTGGACTTCCATTTCCTTCTCCAGTGGATCTTCCTGACCCAGGGATCGAACCCGGGTCTTCTGCATTGTAGACAGAAGCTTTACCGTCTGAGCCACCACTTGCCTGTTCTTCCAGGTATCTCTTGACTTCCTACTTGTGCATTCCAGTCTCATTCATGCAATGATCTGGGGCTGATGAGCTGGTAAACATCACTATAGTCACCGCACTCCACCAGAAATTCAAACAAGAAAGGCCTCAAGAGACATGAGAGTGGGGAGGATGCTTATGGGGATGGAGTAGATCAGAGTCTGGAAGGATATCCAGGCCATTTAGAGATGGAGGGAAAGGCGAGATTCTGGGCAGACCAAAAGCTGCAAACATACATGGCCAGGCAGGAGCTACCCGTTGGGAACAGTACTTCTTAGAGGATGTGATGGAGTTCCCAGACATTCTGCTTGGCTTGAGGTCTCATATAGTCTCATAGAAATCTCAAGGCTGAGCTGATAGCTTTGAGGACTAATCTGTATAATGAATTTGGACATAACTTGTAAGGAACAGTAAGTCGTGGGTGGTTTTTGAGCAGATGTGTGACGGGATCTAGTTGTGCTTTTGGAAGATATTGCCTGGAAGAAGTGGGAGAGAAGGACGCAGGGAAAGAACTGCAGCAAGGAGACCATTTACAAGGCTGCTGCGGTTGTCCTAGAGAGAAGCACGGAAGCCTGAGTGGGACAGGAATTGATGGGAACGAGGAGAAGAGAGCAGACAGCAGAGATTTTGACAGAGGTAGACACAGTGGGTTTTGAAAGCCAAAATAAGCATGAGGGATGGCTTCAAAGCCTGCTCACTGCACTGTTGGTCACATGCCATTGAGCATTGTTCAGAGGCTCTAAGAGATTTGGGTCAACACAAAGATTTCTGACTCCAGCTCAAACCAAGTCAGCTGTTTACGTCTTAAAAGAAGAAAATCAGACACCAAAAAGGGAAAGTAACCTTTCCCTCACAGAAGTCATAAATAGCATCCAAACGTGGCAGAGACTGAAACTGCCGCCATGTGTTAAGAAGAAACACGATATCATCGGCTAACAGAGACAAGGCCCAACCAGGAAACAGACTCCGGTATTAAAATTCTAGCACACGGGGCTTTTGGAAAATAAAAAATGGACACAGAGGGACAGAAAGACTCCATCTAAACAGATGAGGCCTGGAACGAAACCATCTATTGAGCCACAGCCGAAAAGGCAGCAGGGTTAGAGACGACCAAACCTGGGAAACAACCACCAGAAGAAAAGGTTATTGGCCACTGATGAGCAATGATATCAAAGAGGTTCAAAATCGCTGCTTCAGATAGAAGCAGGAAAAACAAGAATATGATTGGGCAGGGAGTATCATTTTCTTGAGGTGAGGCCAGGCTCCCAGAAAGCCCCTGAAGGCTGCTGCCTATACCCCTGCCTCAACTCTGCTCTGCCCAGGGAGCTCTGAGCCACCCTGGGCACACACAGAGCGAGGGACTGAAATTCCCTGTGACCTTCGGCCGACTCATCTGTATAATGAGGACTCTTGCTTCCATTTCTTGGAACTGGAAATATAGGCAGATAGGTGGGGACTAAAGCCTCCCTCCATATCAACTTTGTATTTTAATTGAAAAAAATCAGAAAGAAAGTGTTCCCATTTGATACTTCTGATGTTACAGCTGGCAAGTGACCCTTGGAACAGCCTTTTGATCTGGGAAGGACCACTTTACGGGTCACGTAAATATAGAGCCAACGTGAAGGAGGAAGATACTCAGTGGGCTGCTGGTAGGGTTGTGACTGTTGCCTCTACAAATTGCTGCTCTTCTTGGCAGGGTTAGGGTTTCCTAAGGGCAAAGACTGTCTTCTTTTTCTTTACGTCTCAAACAACACCTAGAATAATGTTGGACACCAAATAGATGCCAAGTATTTGTTAAATAGATTGGTGTCTACCCTGTTTTCCCTGTAAACTCCACTGAGTTAGGAACCCAGGCCCATCCTCAGCACCTAGGCGGATGCCTAACCTGGGATGGAGCAGACTTTGACATTAGTCGGGACTGCACGTGTTCATATCTGAAAAGCTCTTCTGATCTCTTTGGCAAGGTAAGAATAGATGCAACACCTTATGGCTTAAATTTAGGGTATATATTTATGTATCTATGCAATGTCTAAGCATCTTGTACGTGCTCCAACACATGTGCACACGTGGATGGACATTGTCCCCCAAACATGAAGATCAGTGGCATCTTTATTTATTAACTTCATTTTACCATCATTTGAGCTGTAGAAAGAGTGATGTTCCAGAGAACCAAATAACAAACGAATTTGAATAACTCTTTTTTTACATGACAGTCTCCATGCTTAGTGTTATACATGGTAATGGGAAATTTACAACTATCTTGTGAAATATATATGATCATCCCCATTCTACAGATGAAAAACCTGAGGTTCAGAGGAGTTAAGTAATTTGTCTAGAGTCACACAGGCCAACCACTGACCTGTATTCTGCGACATTTCTTCACATGACATTAGAAAACCATTTTACTGCTTTCTGCCCTTCTATCAGAGAAAGAAGCCACAGCAGACATCTTTCTTTGGCCCCATCCTTCTTACTTTCTTTCCCTGAGGCTCTGCCCCCATCCCCACGCCCACCCCTGATTTGTAGTTGTCCCAGCAATTCTGTGCACAGAGACCTAGAAGCTTTTTTTTTTTTTAGTTTTTTATTTTTTTAAATTTTAAAATCTTTAATTCTTACATGCATTCCCAAACATGAACCCCCCTCCCACCTCCCTCCCCATAACATCTCTCTGGGTCATCCCCATGCACCAACCCCAAGCTTTTGAGACACAACAGACTATGGCTGGCCTGACTTGTAGTCACTGGAGAGGAAGCTACAGGTAGGATCCTGTTTCAACCATCAGTCATGCAAATAAGCTGATGCTGGCTGCAGATCACGAACTGCTCACCAGTCATTTCCTTAATGACTTGCTAAATTTCCTTCCATCCTCCCAGAAAATCACACTCTTTCAAGGTCCTGTGGCTCTATCCCACCCACCACCCACACTGATAGCGCCAGGATTCCTGAGCTGAAGCCACATCCTGGTTCTGAGCCCTTTGTGAGCAGACTTACAAGGCTCCAGAGTAACTGAGACACCCGAGGTCACACAGAGGCCTTAGCCAGACCGAGAGTTGGCGGCCAGGATCTCTCTGGAAGGGGCCTTGGAGAGGCTACAGTGACTGAAACCCAGTGCATCTCTTTTAAAGCAGATGTTGACCAAAAAAACAAATGCACAACCTAAAAGCCGAGAATTATATTTTGTTCAGCAGGCAAAACTCAGAGCTTACGCCTGGATGATGGCCTCTCAGATAGCTCCCAGAGACTGCTTTGAAGAGGTGAGGAAGAAGGTAGGATACATAGGAGTTTTACAATAAAAACCAGGTAGTGGAACATCAAAATATGACCATTAATTGAAGAAAGCTAAACATCTCAGGTTAATGAATTTAGTGCTTTTCCATGTGTGTATGAGGAGATGCAAGAAGCTGGACTCATTTAAATCATTCATTCCTTTGATATACACCTTAACTATCTAGGGCCGGTATCTTGTTTGCTCCATCCTTAATCCCTTCAGGGTGCACAGTTGTGCAGCCGAAGTGGCTGAAGGCTTGATAGCCACAATGTCCTTTGTTTACTGACATGGCAGGCAACTGTTTTCATCCACATAGACAAGCCTGATTTAAAATGAAATCTCCACTGGAGAAGATAAATAAGAGCAAAAATGATGAGATCAAAGCTGGAGTGGAAGGGGATAGATCTTCTCTTCAGCATGCTACTATGGCCCCATTTTGCTCCCCAAGGCATTTGCCCAAATTCTCTGTAGCACCTTGGAGCACTGCTAAAATACTCTGATCTGGTTCACCCATCACATTTCCTTTAAGGATAAGGAACAAAGGTACAGCGAGGTCCAGGAATATGGCCAAGGTCCCAACACCAGCTAGCGTAAGGACCAGAACTCAGAGCCCCTTGCACTCAGCCCAGGCTCAGTCTACCACACAACACTCTTGGCTTCAGAGGTGAAAATAGTCTCTCATTGCTGGCTAATTTTGTTTGTCCTCTTTCCCATCACCATAGGAAACAGTTGTCTAAATGCATTTTACTTGCTTCTAAAGAGATCTTCATTTGCAGCCTGGGGGAATATCATCATTCAATCTTACACCAAAGGGGGAAATGAGGAAGGATATGTGGACTTTCCCTAAAGCATCCCCTAAAAGCAGCAAACACACCACCCCTTCTCTTCGACATAAAAAAAAAAGGTTTATGCATGAGATTGTTCTAAAGAATTGAATATTTCTTGCCATCCAGTAAATAAAGGATATCACAGTCAACGGTGATGGCAGCTATTGCCAATGGTGGGCTGGTAAGCCCTGAGGGAACTCAGAAAGGAAATAATATGTGCCGTCTAGCAGCCATGGGACTGCAGCTACTCCTGATGGTGAGCCCCAAGGGAATACAGGATGTGAAAACAGAGGATACTGGCCCTAGAAAGCTGAGGTGTATATCAGAGGAATGACTTCAGTGAGCTCAGACTCTTGCATCTTACCATACATAGAAAAACACTGAATTTCTTAACTTGAGATATCTAGTTTTGTCTTATTAACAATAATCTTTAGATATTCCATTTACCTGCCCTTTGGTGCAAAACTCCTATATATCCTTGCTCTCCCCTTGCTCCTTGGAGCAGCTTTCTCAGGCTTATTTGAGATGCTGCCTGCTGGGCTTGAAGTCCTCGCTATGTCCATGGAGTAAAACATAACTCAGTTTTTATGTTGCACATTTATTTTTTAGTCAATAGTTCTTTGCCTAGAACAGTCTCCCTCCCGAATTCCCATGCAGCTGTAGGACTTGGGTTTCCTTTCAGGCTTTCTCCATGTAAATGCCCCCATGACACTATCCAGGGATACATCTCAGTGACAGCTGTCCTTTTAACCCCCTAACTATATGGTTACCTGCGTGGGTTCCTTTCTACATGTCGACCTCCTCAGATGGAGAGTGAGGATTCTACGCACCAGTACAGAGCATTAAAGAACAAATTTTCCACAAATGACTGCACTTCTTTAACAACACTCAAAGTTTCACAAGTGTGCTGCACACTCTGCAGTCACAGATTATTTTATCTCATAGAATAGAAACCTGTTTCCTCCTTCCCAGCATAATCATAATAACCTGCAAAGTTATAGTGAAGGCTAGAGATACTGCATATACACTATCTGATTTATAGGAGGTACTCAGAAAATGGTAGACATCATCCTTCTCTACTAGATAATAAGCTCGCGTTCATAATTTCACCACCAGCAAGTAGCACAGTAAATGTCTGCGGCACCAAAGATGGCTTCGTGACTGAATGAATGAATGAACAAACTAATATCAAATGTTCACGCTGTAAGGGATGTTAAGAGTTATCAAAGGTAACTCAGAGTGGGTCTTGCAGAGCATTAATGAAGGATGGTCATTTGGTGTTCAGCAAAGAAGAGCGAGCTCTCATGCTCCAGCAAGCTACAGTTAAAGACCTCACATGTCGTAACTAAGACCTGGCACAGCTAAATAAACAAGTGTTTTCTAAACGGGCCCAGCACTGGACAGACATATTACCATAGTTCTCCACCGACTCCTCTTTCCTCATTCTGGCCTCCCCCACTGCCACGTATGTAGTAGGTGCTTATTCTTTCATCCTTTTAACAAACACTTCCTACTGGCGCCCTTTACTGTGTTGGATGAACTCTGGATTCACACTGAATATGCAGAGGCAGGCTTGTCTTTGCAGGGTTTACATTTTAGCCAGAGACAGGCATTAAACAACTAAATGAAAAACGAGCTATTGAACAGCAATTATAATAAGCAAGTAGAAAGAGAAGTACAGGGTACCACAGAGGGAAGATAGTTAAGAAACATTAGTGCTCCAGCTTTATAAGGTAGGTGAGAGATTTGACTAAAGAAATCTTGGGAGATAGGGAAGGAAGGAATACTAGAAGGTGGGATGAATGTACTTTTTAAATACTCGGAAAGTCACCTCTTAATCTTTCCTGAAAAAAAGATTCCATTCATATTAACACTGTTTATTACAAATCAACAATTATTCTTATATTTGTGAAATATAAACAAGCTCAGGCTCAAGTCCTGAGCCTGTTGTTTATACCTTGGTAAGTGATTCCACTGCCAAAAGCTCAGACTCCTCACCTGTAACAAACAAGGTAAAAGTGGCTATGGTTTGGGGTTGCCATGGAAATTAAATGAGAGGATGCTCCCACAGCACTTAGCACAGTATCATCACATGGTGAACCATCAGTCAAAAGTGGTACCCTTGTTGTCATCATAATAGATGTCCAACTGCTTAATGTTCAGGTAAGGAAGTAGACGTTCAAAGCAGCTTAAGACATGACATCACACAGCTAATTGAAGGCAGACCTGTTACTCGGCCACAGAGCTCCCTAAGCCAATTGTCTTGACAGAATATCATATTCTTGTACATATTTTTTTTGAAATCTCATAATCATAAATAAAATGCCAACATAAACCAACATCAATGCATTACTTAGGGTCCAGTGATGATCATGTGAAAATTCAGAGTGGGTGAACTCTAGGTATGGGGAAAAAGGTCTCACTTCCTTAATATTAACTGATAGGTCTTTCATGGGCAATGCTGTGGGTCAGGCACTGCTCTGGAAGCTGAACAGGATACAAAGAAAAGGCAAGGGTCTTTCCTCAGAGGTCTTGCCATCTAGTTGAATATCCCCACAAAAAGCCAGCAACCTGGATTCTTTTAGGATGATAGAAGTAAGACTTAAAGAGAATCTTTCCAAACATTCACAGAAACTTCTGGTCTCCGCTTTACAGAAAAACCTCTACTTTTGAGCAGTTACTCATCTTACAACTCATTCTTATTACTAAAACCAACAAAATTATTTCTGCTTGGGTGCTAGAAGCACAGGTAGCATTTAACCTTTAGGATTTCAGGACATTGACCATCACAGGAAAGTGATTCCTCTCAACTTCATAATAACCTAGTAATAGAAACTAATTATAGGTAGGTCAAGAAACAGGCATTTCGAACCAAATAAACACCTTCATGTTAGCCAGACTTCCCGAGATGATCACACACTGTCTATTCACTAGCTTTTCAAAAAACAGTTCTTGAGCACCAACTAATAATAGCCAACCTTAATGAGGGCTTACTGTGGCCAGACTCTTATGTAAACTTCATAACATCTCCATGAGACTAGAACTATTATTACCCCTACTTGACAGATGATAAAACCAAGTCACAGAGACCTCAAGTAATTTCCCCAAGTCCACATAGCAGAAAGCGGTAGCATCAGGCTTCACCTGGGAACTTTGGTTCCAGAATCCTTGCTTTTCGTCACCTTGCTGTCTTGCTTCTGGGAAGCAGGCACTCTCTGGATGTTGTGGGATATGCGCACACGAGTAATCAGTGGTCCCTGACCTTGAGGTATTCACAGTGTCTGAACAGAGTCTGACTCACCAAGCACGACAATAAGGGGACACAGTTGAGCAAATATGGAGCTATCACCATGCACAAGTCACGGGACCAGCTCCTCTCCTCACAAAGCTTTAATAATCCCCTCAACAAATCACTGAGGGGTTATTTTTCCAATTAGGCAAGCAATGCCGGTGTGAGAGCAAGTCAGGAACTTAGACACACTAGATAGACAGCCCAGGGTCAGGTGATTTTTGAAGATTGTGAGGGATGGAGCCAAAATTCATGGTCAGCTGTCCCTCTTGGAATCGCACGTGTTTTTTTCCACTTCACCTACATACCTACTGTTTTACAAGCCTTACAATGATCATGGGCATCTCCAAAGTGCTCTTGAACACAAAGGAGACAGTGACTCTACTTAGGGAGGGCCAGGAAGGCTTCAGAGAGAAAGCGGTGTAAGAATGAGATTGAAAGGGAATATTAGGATGGAGAGAGACGGAAGAGAAATATTCCAGACTGAATATATAGCCTATTCATAAAAGCACAGAGATCACAAAAAGTTTGGCAGGCTCAAGAGCAAGAGCTGATGCAGGAGAGCTGAGTATGGGCTAGAGTGGTGGGAAGGATCAGGAGGTAAGGAGGTAGTGGTTGAGGGGCCAGATATTGAGAGGCTTTTCAGAACACTCCACATGGAGTTTGTAGTGGAGGTCTATGAGAGCTGATTCACAGCTGCCCACTGTGTTCAGAGCATCTGGACAAGAGATATCCACAAATATTTGTATTATTTTGCTATCTTTCATCTGATTAATTCTATACAGAAAAATATTTTGCATAATATTTGAAGAGGTCTTTTGTTCAAGCATAAACTTCCAAGGTCCTCAAGAAATTGAACTATGTCATATTAACGTTTATAATCCCAATGCCTGTCATTCTGCCTGCACACAATACATGCTTGATGAAAGATTGCTGAAAAAGTGGTTGGATGGATGGATGGATGATGGATGGAAAATGGATGGATGGATGGAGGGAGGGAGGGACTGACCAATGATTGAATTAATTAATGAGCAAATAAGCAATGTGATAAATTTATGGTAGGAGTGGCATTACAAGTAGGCAAAGCTACTGACAACTTGCACATTCAATGTCAGCACCAAATATGTGCCTCTCTCCAGAGTCCCCAGTGGCTGGAATTTCTGTCGCGGGGAGAATGTATTTCACGCTATAGTAAAGAATAAGATTGAAAGTGCAAATACTCTGAAGAATTCTCCAATGAATTTTGATTGATTGTTGGAAACAGGAACAAGTAGACATGAATTCATGCTAACTTGTAAATGATTGATCCTGGGTCATTTCCTGACAGGATATTGGGATAGGACAGGAAGCCTGAGTTTGTTAACTCTTTCCATTCCATAAAAAGCTTCAGTTTTTCAGCAAGCCTTACCTTACCATCGGAATGTTCACTTTCTTTCAAAAATAGACACTGGCAAAGACCACAAAGAACCTTGTCATCATGATCTATCCCAACAACACCCTTCTTTAGTAGTCAGGCCAGCCTCTGCCTTTCCACATAATCCATGCACTTTCCTCCTCACAGCCCCGCGTTTGTTTTCCCACCCTCCTACCAGGTTCTTTCCACTCCTCCTCCCCATCCTTCGAAATCCTGGTTCATCTTCTCAGCAATCTGAGATTGCTAAAATTCCCACTGCCATAAGAGCAACATCAAAGTCCATTTGTTTTCTATTCATTCCTAACTATTTGCCATAGTCCTAGCTCCCCGGTCTAGATTATGGTACAGTATTTATTATAATAATAACATTTACATTCATTGAACATGGCCTTTATTCTCAGACCCTGGACTTGGCACACATTACACCTCATTGTAAGAGGTAAATATTTTCATGCCCATTTCATATGCAAAGAATCCAAGAATCAGGAAAGGGTAAAATATAAACCGAATAAATGCCCTCTCCCTTGAATTCCAGCTCGTCTAATTCCTACCCACCTCCCCTTCCCCTACTCAGTAGCTTGATATATAGTATAGCTACTGAGTGGTGACACTGTTTTGCTTTATCATTAGACATAATATTTAAAATGGTAGCTCGATTTGTATAAAACCTCTGTAGTACTTTTCATAATGACTGTAGAATAGTCCACAGAAAACATATGCATCAGATTTTATTTAACCCCTATCATTGGATATGGAGTTTGCAGGTTTGTTTTAAAAATTCTAAGCAACAGAGCCATGAAAACATTGTAAGGGTTTTTTTCTAATATTAGATTGTTTTCTTATAACAAATTATAAACACAGGATTATTGCGTTTCAAAGTATATGAATATTTCATGACTCGAAATATACATTATCAATGTGCAATGGAGTACATCAAGGTACATTCCTGCTGGCAATGCAAGCACAATCCCCCATCATAGCTTCCAGGAGCAAAGGGCATGATTACTTTGCCTTCTTATAACTAGTGAAGCCAAACACTGTCTTCTAATTGATCTGCTATGAATTATTTCGTCTAGTCTTTTATGCATGTACCTCTTGGTATTCTGATTGTGTTTTTATTCATTTGCAGTAATGTATATTCCATGCTAGGCATACTGTCTGTGCTGACCTAAATTCATTCAGCCAATTACACTAATTTTGGCAACAAATACTTGATGGTCAGCTGTGATGTGTCATCATACTGGCACTGGGGACATCCGTACGAAAAAGACATGACTTCAAGAAACTTGGAGACTAAAAAAAATGGTCTAATGGTTGGCCCTGTGAGATAAACTCTGAATTCCAATATAAGATACTTCTACCCAAAATGGGGAGATGCAACATGAAAAGAGTCCTGATTTGAAGGTGGTGGGGGCAGCCAGGGAGTGCCCTAAGCACAAGGGCCCACAACCTCTGGGACCTAATGCCTGATGATTTGAGGTGGAGCTGATGTAATAGTAGGACTTCCCTGGCTCAGATGGTAAAGCATCTGCCTACAATGTGGGAGACCCGGGTTCGATCCCTGAGAGTCAGGAAGATCCTCTGGAGAAGGAAATGGCAACCCACTTCAGTACTCTTGCCTGGAAAATCCCATAATAATAATAGAAATAAAATGCACAATGTATGTAATGTGCTTGAAGTATCCCCAAACCACTCCCCCCACCATGAAAGAGTTATCTTCCATGAATCCGGTCCCTGGAGCCAAGGAGGTTGGGACTGCTGCAGGGCTTCAGAAGAGACAGAGAATGTAGAGATTCTGGCCATCTTTGTGGGTCTCAGGAAGAATGGGATTTGGGGAAAAGTAGAGTAGTAGAGTTTCTGGCTAAGAAGCCTTGTGAAGCTGATGTCACAAGGGCAAAAGCAAACTCAGCAGAGGAGTGGGGGGTGCATGTGGGAAACATTTTCTGCATGAGGACCCAGACATTTGTCCACCAAGTAGTCTGGCCATTAACCAGCCTGTGAAGGGTCTATTAAATTCTGATCCTTAATATTCTTAGTGTGACAAATGTACTTTTCCCCCAGGAGCTGGTTGCTTGGTCCCAGGAGCTAAAAGGGATACATTTGCTGAGTCAGAGAAGGCTTTTGCAAAGATATGAGGATATGCTGCCACAACCTTAAAGTCCTCTGTGAAATAGGGTAAGTCATGGAGCTCTTCAACTTAGTTCAGTTCAGTTCAGTTGCTCAGTCATGTCCGACTCTTTGTGACCTCATGGACTGTAGCACACCAGGCTTCCCTGTCCATCACCAACTTCCAGAGTCCACCCAAACCCATGTCCATTGAATCGCCAATGCCATCCAACCATCTCATCCTCTGTCATTCCCTTCTCCTCCTGCCTTCAATCTTTCCCAGCATCAGGGTCTTTTCCAATGAGTCAGTTCTTCGCGTCAGATGGCCAAAGTATTGGAGCTTCAACTTCAGCATCAGTCCTTCCAATGAATATTCAGGACTGATTTCTTTTAGGATGGTCTGGTTGGATCTCCTTGCTGTCCAAGGGACTCTCGAGAGTCTTCTCCAAACACCACAGTTCAAAAGCATTAATTCTTCGGTGCTCAGCTTTCTTTATAGTCCAATTCTCACATCCATACATGCCTACTGGAAAAACTGTAGTTTTGACTAGATGGGCCTTTGTCGGCAAAGTAATGTCTCTGCTTTTTAATATGCTGTCTAGGTTGGCCGTAGCTTTTCTTCCAGTAAGCAAGCGTCTTTTAATTTCATGGCTGCAGTCACCATCTGCAGTGGTTTTGGAGCCCAAGAAAATAAAGTCTGTCACTGTTTCCATTGTTTCCCCATCTATTTGCCATGAAGTGATGGGACTGGATGCCATGGTCAACTTAATATCCCTGTTTAATAAGCACCAGTGGATTATCCATGATCTGAAGCCAGCAGAGTCTCCTTACCAGATTGGATCAATTAAGTTAAATGATCTTGACTCGCATTTCTCAGTAGGTTTGAGTGTCAAGATCGTCACTTGGACATTTTTTATGTGCAGGCTGAGTGTCTTCTCTGAGAGCCAAGAAAGAATTTGCCTTTCCTTTTCTTTTTTCTTTTTGCATTTTTAAAAATTGAAGTATAGTTAATTTACAGTGTTGTGCTAGTTTCAAGTGTATGGCAAATGATTCCATTACACACACACACACATATGTGTGAGCTCAGTTGCTCAATCATGTCTGACTCTTTTCGAGACCCCATGGGCTGTAGACTACCAGGCTCCTTTGTGGAATTTTCCAGGCAAGAATACTGGAGTGGGTTGCCTTTTCCTCCTTCATGGATCTTACCGACCCAGGTACTGAATCCAGGTCTCTTGCATCTCCTACAAGGCAGGCGATCCTTTACCACTGAGCCATCGGGGAAGCCTATATACACACATATGTGGGGTTTCCCAGGTGGTGCTAGTGGTAAAGAACCCACCTGCCAATGGGAGAGATGCCAAGAGACTCAGGTCCAATCCCTGGGTAGGGAGGATCCCCTGGAGAAGAACATAGCAACCCATTCTAGTACTCTTTCTTGGAGAATCCTATAGACAGTAGGGCCTGGTGGACTACAGTCCATGGGGTTACAGAGTCAGACACGACTGAAGTGACTTAGCATGCATGAAAGCAATACATATATTTGTATGCGTGTATAGATATATGTTCTTTTTTCAGATTCTTTTCCATTGCAGGTTATTATAAGATATTAAGTATAGTTCCCTGTGCTATTCCCAGGGCTATAGATTAGTCCTTGCTGTTTACTATTTTATATATAGTAGCATGTATCTGTTAAGCCAAGACTCCTAATTTATTTCCCTCCCATCCCCTTACAAGATTATTGTCTATGTCTGTGAGTCTATGTCCCTTTTGTTAATAAGTTCATTTATATCATTTTTTAGATTCCACATGTAAGCTCTATCACGATATTTTCCATCTCTGCCTAGCTTCACTTAGTACGATAATCTCGGGGTCCATCCATGTTGCTACAGATGGCATTATTTCATTTTTTATAAGGAGGGACCCTGTCCCCATTCTCCTGCATCCCTATTGCTTACCAGAAGATATCTTACCCCCAAGAAACAGCCCAGGGTCCACAGAAGGATTATGCAAGAGAAATGATGAGGAATTCTCTGGAAACAAGGGAGAGATTGTTGCTAAGCTATGGAACCAAGGCTCCACGGAGTCTATTGCAGACTATTATGATCATAGATGAAGACCTCCTATACCCTACTCATTGACTGGATGAGAAGGCTTACCAGAACTGGAAGGCCCTCACCCACTTTCTGGTCACCAGGCTAGCCCTGGAGCATCTGCTTGGCATCAGCCTTTAGCCCATCTCCAGGCCTGTGGATACACTGATGGACCTGCTGGCACAGAGCAGGAATCCCTGCCTCCTCGCAGCAGCCACACTCACCTCCTTTGCTGTTCCTCAGACACACCTCCCACCTGCAGACCTCCCCAAGCCCCACATGGAATAGTTTTTCCCTAGACAGCCACAGGTTTCTCTCCTTTGCTTCATTCTTTGTTCTGCCTCAGTGCTGCTTCCTTCAAGCAGGCTTCCCTGACCATCTGGCATAAAACAGCAGCCTTTCACCCTCCTCTTAGCATGGGGGATTTTCTTCCTAGCCCTGATAGCCCCCTGAGATGCTAACCAGGGTGAAGCTCCATGACACCAGGGATCTGTCTGGTTTGTCTGCTGCTGTGTGCCCTGTAACAAGTAATAGAACAGAAACTGGCCAATAGTTAGCCTTCCAAACCTGGACAGCATATTAAAAAGCAGAGACATCACTTTGCTGACAAAAGTCCATACCATCAAAGCTATGGTTTTTCTAGTAGTCATGTATGGATGTGATAAAGAAGGCTGAGCACTGAAGAATTGATGCTTTTGAACTGTGTTGCTGGAGAAGACCCTTGAGAGTCCCTTGGACAGCAAGGATATCATATCAGTCAATCCTAAAGGAAATCAAGCCTGAATATTCATTGGAGGGACTGATGCTGAAGCTGAAACTCCAATACTTTGGCCAACTGATGCAAAGAGTCGTCTCATTGGAAAAGACCCAGTGGGAAAGATTGAGGGCAGGAGGAGAAGGGGGCAACAGAAGACAAGATGCTTGGATGGCATCACCAACTCAGTGGACATGTATCTGAGCTAACTCTGGGAGATAGTGAAGGACAAGGAAGCCTGGTGTGCTACAGTCCATGGGGTTGCAAAGAGTTGGACATGACTTAGTGACTGAACAATAACAACACTATTTATTAGTTAATCAATTTTCACAAAGCTCTAAGGAGTCCCAGTAGGCTAGTCCTTGAACCACACTTCATAAGCTGCTAGTCTTAGCTCCTCAAGACAAATTTTCCCCTTCAAGTCTCTCAGATCTATTTTATCAAAACAGTGTTCAGTTTGGCTCCTTTCAGCTGTTTTCTCTATTATTCCTGGAGCCCCAGAAGAGAACTTAGCTACATTATGGATCCCAGGAGAAGATGACACGTGATCTTATCCAAACGTCCTGGAAAACTGAATGTCAGAGTTTAGTGGTTGCCCGGTGTCTCCCTGACACTATGTGAATGGTGCCTGGGACCAAAAGCCCAGGTCTCCCGGCTCCCGCTGCATTGTTGTTGTTGTTCAGTCGCTAAGTCATATCCAATTCTTTTAGACCCCATGGACTGAAGCATACCAGGCTCCTCTGTCCCCCGCTATCTCCCAGAACTTTCTCAAATTCATGTCCACTGAGTTGGTGACACTATCTAACCATCTCATCTTCTGCTGCCACCTTCTCTTTTGCCTTCAGTCTTTCCCAGCATCAGGGTCTTTTCCAAGGAGTTGGCTCTTTGCATCAGGCAGCCAAAGTGTTGGAGCGTCACCTTCAGCATTGCACCACCCAAAACAGCATCTTTTCTCCCCTAGCTGCAAGCCTACCCAATCTGAAAAAGGAAGGAGTATGAACTGCTAATAGGAAAGAAAACTTTGTTAAAGGAGGCAGACAACTTTAAGAGGAGGGGAAGAAATGCAAGGCCTTGCTATCACAATCAATTGTAGAATGGATCCCCTGGTAATGGAGAGACTCAGGTGGCCCCAGTCTTCACAACTCCTGGACAGTCTGTCTAAGCCCTTGCCAATCCCAGGGCGCCACAGACAAACCGCAGCAACCGTGGCCAGCAGAACCAACCACATCCGACCCTGACGTGGGCCCGAACACGTGCACCAGGACTGAAAGAAAGAATGCCAAGGGAGCAGGCGAAAGAAAAGAAAGGCCCCATAGCAGAAGTGGGGGAGGCCAGTTAGGAAATTAGCCAAGAGCATGACGGACACACGAAAACAGAATAGACATGAAAATCTGGCAGAAAAAAAAAATGGCAAAGCAAAGAAAGCTGGCGAAAATAAACGCCATCCAAAAACACAACAAAACATTTTTTAGAAGTTTATTTTACCTAGAATTAATGACAGGAAAACCCCATAAACGTGGTGCAAAATGTTTAATGCCCCATTGAATGCCAACATTATGCCATTCATCTGTCCTTGCAGGTGTATTATTTCTAGTCCTCAGGATGAAAAGCAAAGTTGCTTTCCACATCTTTTATAGTACTTAAAAATACATATTTCCAGGGCTTTATTGCCAAAGGTCCTGCTTTCTTCCAGAACCCACAATAACTAATCATGTTACTGCCACCAAGTCTAGGAATTGGAATTAATAGTTGGTGGGAGGGTTCACTTCCATCCTATGAGTGATCTTTGCTTTAACGACCCTTAGAGTTAGTGATTTCTCCTAAATATTTATTTCTCCCCAAGGGAAAGATTTCTCTAAGAACTTTCTCTTTGCCCTAAATATTCACAATTCTCGATCTGTTTTTCTTCTATTTGTCCACTTACAGTTTTTGCTGGAATCAATTTTATTAATTTCCTGAAAATTAGCAAGTCAGAGTAAATCACAGGGAGCATTTTCCTCTCTACTATGTGAATCAATCTCCCTCTCCTTTCTCTGTGTTTCTCTCAACTCTAGGTCATCAAGGCCTAGATTGACTCTACTTTTCCCCCACAACTTCACTTCAAATTGAAAAAAAAAACAATGTAAAGATGAGAAAGACAAAGAGAAAGAGCAAGAAGGAAGAAAGAAAGGGAAGAGGAGAGAAAGGACAGTTTAACTCAATTTTTTAAATATTGCCATTTAAACATTGCAGTCAACAACTACACCTCTACCATTTTTCTAAGAATTTCCACCTTTACATTCAGAAAGCTTTTATTATATTGAAAGATGTTATCCAACATTGCTTTGAATCTCTCCAGTCCACCATCAAATTGACTGGGAAAAACTTCTGGTATTGTCAGCCTTCTTCCAGGACTCCTGTTCAAATTTTTGGATTAACTAAACCATGGTCAAACTTAGATGTTAAAGCCCACAGCAACTACCAGACCTATGGGTCCATGAGCTTCAGTAGGTCATTTAAACTTTCTACATTAAAATTTCCTCCTCTGCAAAATGGAAATGCTAGACTAAATTATGGAGAAGGCAATGGCACCCCACTCCAGCACTCTTGCCTGGAAAATCCCATGGAGGGAGGAGCCTGGTAGGCTGCAGTCCATGGAGCCGCAAAGAGTTGGACACGACCGAGCGACTTCACTCTCACCTTTCACTTTCATGCATTGGAGAAGGAAATGGCAACCCACTCCAGTGTTCTTGCCTGGAGAATCCCAGGGACTGGGGAGCCTGGTGGGCTGCTGTCTATGGGGTCGCACAGAGTCGGACACGACTGAAGCGACTTAGCAGCAGCAGCAGCAGCAGCAGCAGCAGACTAAATTATCCCTAAGATTCTTTTAAACTGTTACATCTCACCTGTATGCTCTTTCTCAACTTCCATTTTATGTTATGAAAACACAATATTCATCTATTTTAAAAGTAATAAAAAATAAAACAAAATAGAATAATAAAGACTTTATTAAGCCCTAGAATTTGCTTCCAGAACTCCAAGCCTGGAGATGCCCTTTGAGGCATTCAGCAGTCTTTGTTGCATTTGTTGTTCAGTTGCTAAGTTGCATCTGACTCTTTGGAACCCCATTGACTGCAGCACATAAGGCTTCCATGTCCTTTATTATCTCCTGGCGTGTGCTCAAACTCATGTCCATTGAGTCAGTGATGATAGCCAACCATCTCATCCTCTGCTACCCCCTTCTCCTCCTGCCCTCAATCTTTCCCAGAATCAGGGTCTTTTCCAATGAGTGGACTCTTCCATCAGATGACCAAAGTATTAGAGCTTCAGCTTCAGCATCAGTTCTTCCAATGGTGTTCTCATTGGCTGTTCTGGTGGCAATTGGCTTGTTAACTGACTTTTATCGCATGTTTTCATGACAATCTTGAGACTCTTTAGAGCAAATTGCAACGGCAAATCATGTTATCCAATTGGCAGTTAGGAAACACAGATCTCAGGCTCCAGAGGAAAGGCCACCTCCTTAATTCCTGCCTGATGATGAGAAAAGAGTCCTCAGAAGGTTAAGTGACTTATGCAGTTGGATGGAGCCTGACAGTGTCCGCAGCAGGGGCCTAGACACAGAGCACTTGCCTCTTCGGACAGCGTTCAATTCTCCCAGCCACACTTCTTCCCCGAGTGCTTTTTAATCTGGCAGGATCCACAAATAAAGGAAATTGTGGTTTTCACATCATGATCAAGATTATTTTTCCACTGTGAATAATAAAAGCAGAGTAACCCATTCGTAGCTTCAAAATTTTCCCCTTCCAGCCCGCATTGTTTATTCCTTGGGTTTTCAACAACTTTTACTTCGAAATGTCAGTTTTGAATGTGTTTGCATAATTCTGCATTTTATTTCAGGATTCTCTGTCATAACCATTCATTTCCCCCCACTGGCTAAGTTGTTGAAAAAGAAAACCGTGTTTCGAGGCCAGTCCAATCCTACAATTTAAAAGCTGGCAGGATCCGTCTCCCTTTTCTCCCCTGGGAGGATTAATTTGCTTCTTTTTTATTCTCAAAGTTTTATGATTCCAAATAAAGGATATAATGGTGCCATTGAGAGTTGGGGAACCGTGGAAGATAAACAGCCTATGTGGGAACTGCTTGAAATGAAAATCGAAGTTTTGGGGAAGAAGGTGGGAAGAGTGGAGACGGGTTCTTTTTTTTTATCATGTGAGTGTGGCCTGTTAATGATAAAGGAAATTTCCTTCTTCTAATGAGTCTTGCCTTTATAGACTGCAGTGAGGGCAAATGGTTCCATTTGTATCATAAATGTAAAGAAGCTGAAATCGTACTCCCAAGAATGTAACATGTTTAATTTTGAAGTTGGGGGAGCAACCGTTAAAAATAGATTTTTTTTTTTTTATTCCCTGAGACCTGCAACATCAGAGTCTGGGCTTTGACTCTTGATTTGTTTGCCTGAACACTGAACATTTAAGAAACATGTTAAAATCATCGGCAGGAAACTAAGTGACCAAGGGAAGTAATTTGAATACATTCTTTAGGTGGAGTTCACCTTAATTAGCTCCCAACTTGGTGAGAGCCATCTGTGTGATGATGCATTAATCCCATTATGTTAAGAGCCCAATTCATCATCAAAAAGTTTTTCCAAAGGACCCTTTGGAATTTTACAAAATAAACTGGACAAATGTTATTAACATCCAGGAGTTTATAGTTAAGGTCAGCACAGTAGACATTTATTGACCAGGCACTGTGTGCAAAGCACGGAGGAGGACATGTTTCCACCCTCGAGGAGCACAAAGCAGCATGTCCCTTCATTATTCAATAGTCTCAGTGTGAGTTCAGGACCCCAGGAGGGGTTCATTCCACTGCAGACATTTCACAGCACAGGCCACATCTCAACTGGCCCTAAAACAATAAGACGCATACAACAGTGATTTAATGCACATCCGATTACATGGTACCATTGTTTATACTTTTTAAATATAAATTTATTTATTTTAATTGGAGGTTAATTACTTTACAATATTGTATTGGTTTTGCCATACATCAACATGAATCCACCACAGGTATACACGTGTTCCCCATCCTGAACCCCCATCCCTTCTCCCTCCCCATACCATCCCTCTGGGTCGTCCCAGTGCACCAGCCCCAAGCATCCAGTATCATGCATTGACCCTGTTTATACTCCTTTAGCTCCCCTGCACTCCCCACCCCGCCACCACACACACTGAATTAAATCTCTTATAGAATGCAAGTTTGTTTGTCACCTTACAACAGGCTAATTAATTGAGAGGCAAATTGTTGGGGCCAGGAATAGTAACTTTATTCAGAAAGCCAGCAGATCCAGAAGATGGTGGACTAGTGTCCCAGAGTTCTAACTCTTATCTGAGTTAGAATTCAGGCTTCTTTTATGCTAAACGAGGAGGGATGTGGCAGGTTGTTGCAAATTTCTTGGTGTTGGAATCCTTTGTTCTTGCAGCTGTCTTTGTCAGTCAAGTCAGGACATTCCTGTTAACCTCCAACAAGACAAATGAGAAACTTTTTTTGCAGGGGAGGGGTCTCCAAAATCACCACAAATGGTGACTACAGCCAAGAAATTAAAAGACACTTGCTCCTTGGAAGGAAAGTTATGACCAACCTAGACAGCATATTAAAAAGCAGGGACATTACTGTCTAGTCAAGGCTATGGTTTTTCCAGTAGTTATGTATAGATGTGAGAGTTGGACTATAAAGAAAGCTGAGTGCCAAAGAATTGATGCTGTTGAACTCTGGTATTGGAGAAGACTCTTGAGAGTCCCTTGACAGCAAGGAGATCCAACCAGTCCATCCTAAAAGAAATCAGTCCTGAATATTCATTGGAAGGACTGATGCTGAAGCTCCAATACTCTGGCCACCTGATGCAAAGAACTGACTCATTGGAAAAGACCCTGATGCTGGGAAAGATTGAAGGCAGGAGAAGAAGGGGACAAGATAGGATGAGATGGTAGGATGGCATCACTGACTCAATGGACATGAGTTTGAGCTAGCTCCAGGAGTTGGTGATGGACAGGGAAGCCTGGCATGCTGCAGTCTATGGGGTCACAAAGAGTCAGACATGACTGAGCAACTAAACTGAACTGAACTGAATTCTGCAACTTTTTATCTTTATATGAATGAAAAACTGTTATGCCTTTGAAGGTCAGAGCCTTGAGAATGGGCTGTCCTATGTATTTCAGGCAGTAGGCAACATTCTTAACTTGTAGCAAGACTAGAACACAGAGGTTAAAGTAAAAGAAACAGATCCGATATGATGTCAGATTTCTTCTCCATATTACAAATCTGATTCCTTACCCTTGACTTTAGGACCCCTACATACCCTGGGCCTTCCCTAGTTCTTTGACCAGATATACCTCCTTGGCTCATACCCTTTCGGCCTCCCAGGCCTCCTGGCATTTCTCAGCCAATCCAACCTGATCCTGCCCTTGGCTGCCTCTCCAAATGGAGCACCTTCCTCTAAACCACATGATTGTCCCTTCCCTGGTCCCATCTCAGCTCAGGGAGATCGTCTCTGCCCACCCACCTTCATTTAGTTCTTCTCTTCACCACCACCATCTTTCCCATCACCCAGCTTCACTTTCTTCATAACATTTACCATACTCAAAACTTATCATCATTATTAGTTGATATACGTATTTACTACAGCTCCACACAAATGAAGCTGACTTACTGCAATATCCCTTGCACTGGGGCAGGGCTTAGGCACTTGATTAATATTCAGTGAATGAATGAGTGAATCTATCAATGGATGAAAATAAAAAGATCAAAGCTAGGTCATCATTAGGGGGGTGGAAGATGGGAGACACAGAGGTGAAGTTTGGGTGGGAGAACTAACAGAAATGTGCCTTAGTAGAAAGGCGGTGGCTTTGAAAGCCACAATTCACTCTCCAAACGTTCAACAACTTGGCTTCTAAGAATCAAAGTTCAAGATGGTAAAGCATTCAGGGTCTCTGCTCCCCCTCCATATCCATCAAAATGAGCACTGTACACAAGATAAAGTGCTTGTATCTTGTCATTATCTCCCTTGCACATCCAATAAATATTTGCTGAAACATGGCTCCCTCCAGCAAATGGATCCATAGTCTCTAGCGCCAGGTTTTATAATCTTCTCACAGGGGAAAGAGACCATCCACAGAAACGGAAAGCCCTGAAAAGAACCACTTGTTCCTTCCTAAGCATGGGCAAGAGAGGCTACAACTTTAAAATGTGTGGTTTCTGTCCTGTGCACTGTGGTAGACAAGCCCATCTTTAAATGTATCCAAAAATGTCAGCTGTCACATTTAAGGGCAGACATCCAGCCCCGGCCGCCCCGCAAAGGTGGGTGTGTTATCAGAAGGCCATCACAGAGCACTTAATGGACCTCTGCTCCTAAATAAACACGGCGGGGGGATACAGGGTACAGCCTTACCTCCCCGTTGTTTGTGTGTTCCTGTCAGACTAGTCAATTTCATTGGCCTGGGACGTTACATTTACTTCTTGGAATATGAGATTGCACAGATCTGCCTTCGTGGGCACTGGTGGCTAAAATAGGAACAGCTTAATGAATCACAAGTCAGATTCTGTATATAAAGTCCACATCACGAGGGGATAGCAGGGCCTCTGCTCAGCATGGGAAGATTTATCTTCCCCGGGTGAGACCATGACCCCATGGCCCCCTCACCCTCCTTTCACACCAGTTAACAGTTATCTCACTCCCTAAAGGGTCCACAGTATCTTATTTGGAGGCCCTTTAAAATCTGGAGCCAGATTATGCTTCAAGTGTCTAAGTGATGTTCTCATTGCACTGGTCACATGGAAGTGCCACTTTAACTCTTTCAGGTGAGAGGAGACAATTTCACAAAGATGGGCTGAATTAGAAGAATGTGTGGTCACTGCCAGAGAAGGCAATGGTACCCCACTCCAGTACTCTTGGCTGGAGAATCCCATGGATGAGGAGCCTGGTGCGCTGCCGTCTATGGGGTCGCACAGAGTCGGACACGACTGAAGCGACTTAGCAGCAGCAGTGGTCACTGTCTTCGACAATGAAGTCCACATAGCTGACTGGCTTGAGAGTGCTGTATTCGTGTCGCTAGTATCCCTCAGCCAGGTGAGCTTAGAGAGGTGCAAAACTGCATGCATTTAGGGCAGCCCACCCACCTCGTCGCCTCCCAGACACCCTCTGATGTCTACCACTCCCTCCTTACGGACCTTTTATTTGGTTCTAGTCATTTAACAGAAGTACACTCAGCCACTAAAAGGAGCAAAATTGGGCCATTTGTCGAGATATGGATGGACCTAGAGTCCATCATATGCAGTGAACTAAGAAAGAGGAAAACAAATATCATATATTAATGCATATATATGGAATCTAGAAAAATAATGGTACAGATGAACCTATTTCCAGGGCAGGAATAGACATAGAGGTAGAGAACAGGTATGTGGATTCAGGTAGGGAAGGGGAGGGTGGGAAGAATTGGGAGATTAGTATTGACATATACACACTACCGTGGGTAAAACTGGGCTTTCCAGGTGGCATTAGTGGTAAAGAATCCATCTGCCAATGTAGGAGACGTAAGAACCACAAGTTTAATCCCTGGGCTGGGAAGGTCCCCTGAAAGACAGCATGGCCCCCCACTCCAGTATTCTTGTTTGGAGAATCCTATGGACAGAGGAGCCTGGAGGGCTACAGTTCATAGGGTTGCAAAGACACAGCTGAAGCGACTTAGCACATATATGTGTAAACTAGATAGCTAACGGGAACCTGCCATTAAGCTGAGGAAGCTCAGCTCAGTGCTCTGTGAAGATTCACTTCATTGTACAGAAGAAACTAACATAACATTGTAAAGTGATTATATTTCAATTTTTTTTGAAGTACAGCTGATTGGGATCATCTGTTATTACACCTTAATGTGAATGTATCCATCCAAGTTTTAGGTGTCAGAAGGTGTGAATCAGAGCCTGCCAACATCCTTCCAACCCAGTGAGCCTGAGTCCACAAGAACGTTTCAAGGTCCCTTGCTTCTCATCCCTCTGTCTGTGGCCAAATCCCCATTCCTTTCCCCTAGAACTGTGGTAACAAACTTAATAGACTTTGCTACAATATCAGACACTCACCTCACTTTCCAATCTCTCTACTTGTGTCCAGGCCACTCTGCCTGGCAGGAAAGGAGGTCACCCTACCCCATATCCAGCTAATTCAACTTTATCTGTCCCAAAGATGCCTCACTCCTAAAGACTCCCTATTGAGGGGAGAGTCTCTTTAAAGTTTCTCTCCTAAAGGCAGTGGAAGAGCAGCCCACTTCCAGTGGGAATTCTAAACGTCGAGATCTATAAGAAAGAGTCTTTTATTTCCCTTGATGAGTTTGCCTAGAATTTTCTTTCCCTTGCCTCTTTTCTCCATGAAAGTCATGAGAATCCTAAAGCAAGGGGATGCCTCCAGGTCTAAGAGAACCAAGATGACTGCTTCCATTTTTCTCTTGAGACACAAACTTCAAGCCTAATTTCTCTTTGGCACCATTTCTAAGAGAGCAATATTTCTTTACTTACCAAAAAAAAAAATGAAAGCATAAAAATATAATAAAAGGCATCTGACAGTCAGCTTCCATCAGGGAGATAAAAAGGAATGGTGGAGCTTCCCTGGGGACTCAGTGGTAAAGAATCCACCTGCCAGTGCAGAAGACACGGGTTCAGTTCCAGATCTGGGAAGACCCCTAATGCCATGAGGCAACGAAGCCCACGTGTAGTAACTCGAGCCTGTGCTTTAGAGCCTGGGAGGCTCAGCTAGTGAAGCCCATGCACCCTAGAGCCTGCGCTCTGCAGCAAGGGAAGCCAGTGCAGTGAGAGGCCCCTGTACCACTGCTAGAGAGCAGCCCTTCTCGCCACAGCTAGAGAAAAGCATGGTCATGAAGATCCAGGCAGCCAAAAATAAACAAATGAAATTACAAAAAAATTTTTTTAAAGGAAATGGTGGGATTTAGGGCTTCCTGGAGAGCACTTTTTCCTTTTAAATGGAGCAAACACCGTTCAGTTCCAGTCAATTCATACCAAAGAGGAAAAGAAAAATTAAAGAAGCCCCCAAAACCCATTTTATGCAGAAATATCCTGATTCATAAATGTCAATTTAAATAGTTTTTTTTTAATGTAGGTCAGTGTGCAACTGTGCCTCAGAGAGATATTAGGAAATGAATTTAAGTTATTTCCTAAAATATATTTTATGATGCTACGAATCTCTTAGGTAGTTTAACATTCTGCGGTTCTTTAGGTGTAGAAAACAGTGATATTAATACTGAAACCAACTCAATCTATAATCTATACTAAGATACTCTGAATTTCTGAGAGAAACTATGGGGCAAGTTTCTTTAGTATCCATGACAATGAAACCTTTTCTTCCAAGATTATCTCAAGGGGCTGCTGAGCCACAGAACAAGCTTGTGAGGTGCTGATCCAGGGAAAGGGGATCTCAGAAGCTGCCCAGGCCACTCAAATTGCTGGACACGAGGCACAAAAGAAGGCTTTGTGGTCCACACAGTCCCAGCCCAGCACCCCAGGAGATGGCTCTGGGGTGAGGGGATAAAGCCCTTTCTGGTAATAAAGCATTTGCTAGGCCTTGCACATCTGTCTCCTGTGGGGGCCTCACTCTGGGACTCCAATAGGGCTTTCCTTCTTATCACAATAAGCGTTCAGTGCAGGAGGAAACAGATACATGGACACACACATCATCTTGCAACACTTCTATTTTTGGAGGAAGGCAGAGGTATAGACAGAAAAATGCAGAAAGGTAAGACAACTGTTTTAACCAAAGTTTGGGCTTCCCTGGTAGCTCAGTTGGTAAACAATCCACCTGCAATGCAGGAGACCCCAGTTTGATTCCTGGGTCAGGAAAATCTGCTGGAGAAGGGATAGGCTACCCACTCCAGTATTCTTGGGCTTCCCTAATGGCTCAGCTGGTAAAGAATCCACCTGCAATGTGGGAGACCTGGGTTTGATCCCTGGGTTGGGAAGATCCCCTGGAGAAGGGAAAGGCTACCCTCTCCAGTATTCTGGCCTGGAGAATTCCATGGACTGTATAGTCCATGGAGTCTCAGAAAGTCAGACACGACTGAGCAACTTTCACTTTCACTTTTCACTTGTGCAAAATACCACAGGAAGGAGGGAGCTCCCCAGACCTGGAAATCAAGAAAGTCTTCAAGAGCTTGCCAGACAGATGGTCAACAGTGTTGACCAACAGGGCAACAGTGTTCCAGAAAGGGAAATGCCATACACCAGTGGTGCTCAACCAGGGGCAAGTTCGCTCCCCCAAGGGGCATGTATCTGACTATGTCTCAGTATGTCTTTGCTTGTCACAGTGGAGGCAGATGCACGTGATATTGGCATCTAGTGGGGAGAAGTCACACAGAGCAGCCGCAACAGCATAGATTCATCCGTCCCAAACGTGTTACAAGAATACATGTGTGTCTTTGCCTCTCTGATTTCCCCTACACCTAATGTCCCAAATTTCAGTAATGCTGAGGTTTGAGAAGCCCTACCATAGGCAAAGCACAGAGGTGTGAGGACAGGTTAACCTGGAGATCTGCAAGCATCTGGGGCTTCCCTGGTGGCTCAGCGGTAAAGCACCTGCTTTCCAATGCAGGAGATGTGAGTTTGATCACTGGGCAGGGAAGATCCCCTGGAGAAGGGAATAGCAACCCACTCCAGTATTCTTGCCCTGGAAATCCCGTGTGCAGGGGAGCCTGGCAGACTATGGGGTCATAAAGAGCTAGACTGATGCTGCTGCTGCTTAGTGACTTCAGTCATGTCCGACTCTGTGCGACCCGATAGACAGCAGTCCACCAGGCTCCTCTGTCCCTGGGATTCTCCAGGCAAGAATACTGGAGTGGGTGGTCATTTCCTTCTCCAACACATGAAAGTGAAAAGTGAAAGTGAAGTTGCTCAGTCGTGCCCGACTCTTAGCGACCCCAAGGACTGCAGCCTAACAAGCTCCTCCATCCATGGGATTTTCCAGGCAAGAGTACTGGAGTGGGGTGCCATTGCCTTCTCCGAAAGAGCTAGACAGGACTTAGCTATTAAACAACAACTGAAAACATCTGGCATTGCTAATTAGGGCTAGTAGACACCTGTCTCCCTCTCCTTCCACTCCCAAACTGAAAACTCCTTAAAGCCATTGGCTTGTCTTACTGGTCTTTATATTTCTAGGGCTTAGGCTATTGTAAGTACAAAAGGAATAAATGCAATAGGTTTCCCAAGAAGCTTTGGTGATGAGAATATGGGGGAAGACAGGTGTATTAAATCCCTATTATAGCCATAGCAAATTACCACAATGTGGTGGCTGAAAACAACAGAAATTTATGTTCACAGTTCTGGGGCTTAGAATATGAAATCAAGATGTTGGAAGGATTTTTTTTTTCCTTCCAGAAGTTTTCAGGATGAATCTTTTCTCTCTCCTCACTTCTCCTTGGCTTGAAGAAGCATAATTCCAAACTGTACCTTCATCTTCCCATGGATCTTCCCTCTGTCTGTGTCTCTTCTTCTTCCGTCTCCTGTAAGGATGTGTGTTGCTGGATTTAGGGTCCACTGGGTTAATCCAGGATGCTATCATATTGAGATCCTTAAATTAACAACATCTGCAAAGACCCTTTTTCCAAATCAGGTCACAGTCATGGGTACTGGGAATTAGGACCTGAATGTAGTTTCGGGTTGAGGATGAGATGGTTGGATGGCATCACCAATGCAAAAGGCATGAAACTTGGGCAGACTCCAGAAGATGGTGATGGTCAGGGAGGCATGGAGTGCTGTGGTCCATGGGGTCACAAAGAGTCACCGACATGACTTAGCAACTGAACAAAAACAACAAATAGTTTTGGGCTTCCCGGGTGCCACAGTGGTAAAGAATCCACCTGCAGTGCAGGAGACACAGGTTCAGTCCCTGGTTTGGGAAGATCTCCTGGGGAAGGAAACGGGAACTCATTCCAGTATTCTTACTTGGGAAATCCCCTGGACAGAGGAGTCTGGTGGACTGCAGACCATGGGGTCACAAAAGAGTTGGACACAACCGAGCACCTACAGAACAGCATTAATCCAGGATGGTATCATATTGAGATTCTTGAATTAACTACATCTGCAAAGACCCATTTTTCCAAACCAGGTCACAATCATGGGTGTTGAGAATTAGGACTTGAATGTAGTTTTGGGGGGTCTACTATCCAAGGTACTACAATAGTGGGGTATATGCCTAGAAGGTAGAATGGGAAACAGGCATAGGAGGCAGGGAGTGAATCCTTCACCTGGGTCATCATTTCTCCAAGAGTTTTGGCCACTCAAGGTTCTCAGTGAATAAGACAGAAATGTGAAATAGCAGGGGCATTTCATTTTCAAGTATAAAATATTTTTGTACAGAAAACAAGGGTACAAAATATTTTCAATGTTAAAAGAGTCTGTTAAGGAGAAACTTTGGAGTCAATAAAAACTCTACCAAATTCACATGATATCCCTAGATTTCAAGGCTCTGAAATCTGCTCTGGGCAAAGGTTCCATCTGTGCTATTGATGGAAAGCTTCATTTTCCTGGGAGCAGAGAGGAAAACTTGAGAAGCTCTCTGCAAAGCTCTAGAGCCGCAAAGTAGCTCAGTCTGAGCCGAGTCCCCGAAATAAGGAACACTGGGTCTCTGTTTTAAAATTGGCCCTGTCACCCTAAATTATCCCCACTTCTTGTCTTGACACAACTTCGAAAAGCTGCTGCTCAGGCGTGGACCCATCAAAGCTGCATCGGGGCGAGAGGGGCATATTTTAAAATGACAGATCTAAGAAGCGAGCCCTCGGCACTCTAAATGACTATATTATTTTAAAGATGGAAACGGCTCCTGGAATACCCTGTAATCCAACATTTCTCAATAAGGCTCGTGTAATAAATTCTCCGCAGGTCTGAAGACCTAGTCCTGGGGTATGCAAGTGCATCCTGGAGCCTTATTGGAGGGAGAATTAAGTACCGCAGAGGGCAGGGGACCAAGGGAGCCTTTGAAGGTGACTCCAAGATCACGTCACCAAAGCAAGCATGGTTTTAGAAGAGGGGAGATGAATGGTGGATTTAATCGAGCTCCCCTTAGACCTGTAGTTGGTAAAGATGGATTCTCCCATTTTACGCACATACGCTGGTTCCTTATTCCTCTGCAAGACTGGAGGCTGGTTGGGAAGGTTTTCCACTGAATGACTTTCAATGTAATAATACTTAATACTTCTTTTGAAACAGTTTCCTCTTTTTCTGAATATTTTCATGGGACTGTAACCCATTTGTACATAAAATTGGTTGAAAGTGACATGTTGAAAAGTCCAGCAAACACTGCAGCACACTCTATTTTCAAGGAATATAAAATTGGGCTCTGTCTGACACCTTGAGTGCGCTTGTGAAAACAGAATGTCACATCTCAAAGGGTTTTTCTTGATAGCTTTAAAAAAAATAAAATAAAATAAACAGACCTCTCTAGGCAAACAGCCCCTTTGTACTCTCGTTTCCATGGAAACGCTGGCAATTGTATTTTTCATGGCATGGTCTTTTTCACTTGATTTTTAAAAGTCTGGTTTAGGCAGCTGACTTAGTGACCCTCGGAATTCAGGAAATAATCTTTATCAAGGAAGTCTATGATATTTTTGATAGATATTCCAGATAGTACTCTTGCTGTCGACCTGGTTGAAGTAAAGATGTGTAATTGTTGTACACATTGGAGGAAGTAGACATCATTTTGTCCTGAGCACTGCTATTATGATAATCCATTTTAATCCAATGTCCCTCAAATTCCTAAATTTAAGGGACCAAATATATTTGGAAACTTCCTTAGAGAAAAATTCCCAAAAATATATGTTGATAGTCCCCTCTCCAGGAGGTGGAGCTTAACTGCCTCCTCCCCTGTGCTCTGTTGAGAGTTACTGGATTCAGTGACTCACTTCCAAAGAATAGAATGTAGAGAGGAATAAATCTTGACTTTATAATGAGGAGACTTGGTGGACACCATCTTAATCAAAAGGAAATGTTAACATTCATCCTCAAGAAGTCACAGGGACCCCACGTTCTCCCTGACATGGCAAGAGGGGCATTTCACCTTTAGAGAATTCTTCTTGCAATCTAATGATAGAATAAAAGAAAAAACAGCCAGCAAACTCCAACTGAGGGACATTCTACATAATGCTTAACTAGTAATCTTCAAACTTAACAAGACCATAAAAAAAGAGAAGTGACAGCTGGTCATAGATCAGAAGAGACTAAGATATGATGAGTAAACAAAATTGGTTTCCTGGATTCAATCCTGCAATATGGAAAAAAACACTATGGAAAAGTTAGCAAACTCCAAATAAAGTCTGTAGGTCAGGAGAATAGTATTATACCAATGTGAATTACGCAATTTTGACAAACGTACCATGCTTAACTGTTAGAGAACGGGAAAATGGGTGAGGAGAGTATGTGAACTTTCTGTACGATCTAAGCAATTTCCTTATAAATGTAAAATTATTTTTAAATTAAAAGTGTATTTTAAAAATGAAATAAATTAACACAGTTTCAAAGTTTGAAAGAAAATAACCAAATAAAAAATAAGAGTAAGTGCTATCCTTTTGGGTAAAGAGGTAGACTCATTTCTAGATAACAATACTGAGACAGGATTAGAGGAATGAACAGCTAAGATAAAGACAGAAGCCACACAACTGGATACAAGGGTCTAAATCCTAAAGAAAAAAATCAGATTTGGAAAAAAAAAGTACAAAATTAGTGGCTCTTTAACTATGATTTACTGTCTGGTGGCTCAGGCGGTAAAGCGTCTATCTACAATGTGAGAGACCTGGACTGGGAAGATTCCCTGGAGAAGGAAATGGCAACCCACTCCAGTACTCTTGCCTTGAAAATCCCGTGGATGGAGGAGCTTGGTGCAGGCTACTATCCATGGGGTTGCAAAGAGTTGGGCACAACTGAGCAACTTCACTTCACTGACTATGATTGGAACCATAATCTTTGAAGAAGCTTTGTAAAAAATCAGATTCCTGGGTCCCACCCTGTTGATTCTAAAAATTGATAGATGTAACAGTCATGCACACTTCACACAGATATTGTTGCCTCTCTGCGGTAACAGACTCTGAATGAAGTGACGTGTATTTCCATTCCCTTTGAATCTTGCTGATAGTGAGCTTTAACCAACAGAATGCAGCAAAAGTGACTCTACATAACTGATGATTAATTTTACATGTCAGTTTAATTGGGCTACTGGATACCCAGGCCCTTAATTAAACATTATCTATAAAGATGTTCCTGGATGAGATTAACATTTGAATTGGCAAACTGAGTAAAGCAGATTGCCCTCCCTAATGTGGGTGGGCCTCATCCAATCAGGTGAAGACCTGAATAAAACAAAAATACTGACTCTTCCACGACCTTTCCCCCACCTCTATGTTTATCCCCCTTTTTAATTTAATGGTGATGGGATATTTTAAAATTAGTTTTAATAAAAAACTAAAAATAAAAAAAATAAAATAAAATAAAATAAAATAAAATAAAATTAGTTTTGTATTCTCTATTAGTATGGAGGGGAGCATATTAGAGAGCAGCATTCTTTATTTCAATTGTGATATAATTGGCATATAACATTGAGTAAGTTTAAGGTGTATGTGTTGATATTTGACACATTTAAATATCACATTATGATTCCCACAGTAGCATTAGCTAACACCTCTATAGTCACATAATTATTTCTTCTCAGTGGTAGAAACAATTAATATTTACTTACTAAAGATATCAGAAGTTTGCAATAATTTTTCCAAATCTTTCCCCACCCTATTATTTGCATTTAAATTTATGTACTCAGTTTTTCAAGTAGGAAATTTAAATATGTTATATATGTTATGAAATTGGTATTCTTTCAGGCTTGCAATTCTTCTCATTGTTTTATGATCAGAGAACTATTACAGATCTGAAGATTAGAGTGTTACCTACATTTCCTTCTATTTTTTTATTTTATTTTTTGAGGTTGCATCAGTTGATGAATACATAGTCCACCTGGAACTTACTGTGATGTATGACCTCCATGGAAGTCCCCTCTTTCATTCCAGATAGCATGTCTCCTTGGTATTAAAGATCTATTTCTTTTCATTTATCATGTTGAAAAAAATAATTTAAGTTGAATTTTTAAATATTGTGGAAAGATAAAAATTAAACGATTCATACCAACAGCAAACCTGCTCTATAAAGAACAGTTAAAACTAGAATAGCCTCAAAAAAGTTAGTAGGCATCCAGTAAATAAAATATTCAAAAGCCTAAATACTTACAAAAGAAATATGTAAGAGGAACCTCAGATCTTCCCCTTGCTAGCTGTGTGATCTTGGACAAGTTTCTTAACTTTCCTGTGCCTCAGTTTCCATCTCTACAAAATGATAATAATACTGATCTGAAAGGTCTGAGATCAGTAGACACAAAATATATAAAGAACTCATTGTAGGACCTCAAATATCAGCTACTATAAATTTAAATTATAATTTTTTCTTTCTCCATACTTTGAGATGTGTACTTACTTACACTTTTATGCTTATTATGCCAGGCTCAAGATATTTGTTTATCATCTCCCTTCTGGACCCACAGTCTATAACAGCTGGCCTATCACTTTATTTTTGTATTCCTAGTTCCCATTTTGGCATCTAAAGTATATCAGGCCCTCAAATAATTTGTGTTGAATGAATAAATGGCTTTAAAATATCAAAGACAAATATCAATAAGCACAAGAGAATATCATCTGAGCTTAATACAAAAAGTTATTAAGTATACTATTACAGAGGAAATAACCTGCTAAGCTTTAAAGTAATCAACAAATACCCAAACTAAGATCCATAGATGTGATTAGGTGATGCTAAAATATTTGGTTGACAGGTAAAAATGTACAAATGTGGGTGTGTTCACAGACTGGCCTTTGCCTGCCAAATTAATTTTGGGCAGTTGTGTTCTGATGTCACACTCTCCTCTCCATCCCCTCCTGAAAAGGAAGAGGCTCAGCCTGCAAGGATGGAGGTGCAGAAAGGGAGACTGACAGGAAGAATGAGACCAGAGGATGAGGAGGAATGAAGGGGAGGTTAGGACAACCCTCAGGCTTCCCACACGGTGCGGTGGTAAAGAATTCGCCTGCCAATGCAGGAGACACAAGAGATGTGGGTTCAATCTCTGGGTCAGAAAGATCCCCAGAGTGGGAAATGGCAACCACTGGAAAATCCCTCGTGGACAGAAGAGTCTGATGGGCTACAGTCCCTGGAGCCACAGAGTCACACACAACTGAGGGATTGAGCACAGCACAGCACAAAGGGAGCATGGGCAAGAGAAAAGAAGAAGGAAAAGACAGGGCACAGAGGTGTTCTTTAAAGAAATTGAAGAGGCTCCATAGTGGCTGGAAAGTTGAGTTTCAGGTAGGAATTGGGGGAAAAGGGAAGAGTCTAGATGGGTGAAGAGAATGATGGCTTGAATAGACTTCAACGCCACAGTTGGTAAGTTGAAACTTTTATTCCCACTCCCCTGACTTCTGTGGGTTAGATTAAACACCAATGGTCAATGATTTAATCATCCATGACTTTATAATGAAGCCACCATAAAACCAAAAGTGACGGGGTTTGGAGAGTTTCCAGGTTGGTAAACCAGAATGCCTTCAAACTTTTCCAGCCTCAGGGTCTGATGCTGGGAAAAACTGAAGGCAAAAGGAGAAGGGGTAAGCAGAGGATGAGATGGTTAGATAGCATCACCGACTCGATGGACTTGAGTTTGAGCAAACTCCAGGAGATGGTGAAGGACAGGAGAATCTGATGTGCTGCAGTCCCTGGGATCACAAAGAGTTAGACACAACTTTACACTGGACAACAAACCAGAATGCATCTACATGCCAATATTTCGGCCCCTAACCCCACAAGGATAGAATCTCCTTGTTCATGGTGGCTCAGATGGTAAAGAATCCACCTGCAATGGAGGAGATCTAGGTTAGATCTCTGGATTGGGAAGGTCCCCTGGAGAATGGAATGACAACCCACTCCAGTATTCTTGCCTGGAGAAGGCCATGGACAGAAAAGCCTGATAGTCTATAGTCCGTGGGGTCACGAGAGTTAGACACAACTCAGTGATTAAGCACACACGCATGCTAGTGAGGAAACAGGTTTCCTGAGTTCTAGATGGACAGGGAGGCCTGGCGTGCTGCAATTCATGGGGTCGCAAAGAGTCAGACACGACTGAGCGACTGAACTGAACTGATAAGATGCTCTAGCAAATTAATTGAACCCAAGAAAGGGGTCATGGCAAACCTCTGATTTAAAGCTACTTAGTCAGAAGTGCAAGGGACAACCTGGATTTTAGAAAGTAGTCTTTTCCTGGTGGCTCAGACAGTAAAGAGTCCGCTTGCAATGTAGGAAATCTGGGTTCAATCCTTAGGTCAGGAAGATCCCCTGGAGAAGGAAAACCCACTCCAGTATTCTTGCCTGGAGAATCCCATGGACGGAGGAGCCCGGTGGGTTATAGTCCATGGGGTCGCAAAGAGTTGAATACTACTGAGCAACTAACACATTTGTGGAACTGAGTCATTACCCTGTGGAATCTGACTCTCTCTATCCACATAGATAGTGTCAAAATTGAGTTGAACTGTAGGACACCCATCTGGGATCAGAGAGTTATTTGGTGCTATGGAAAAAACCACACACGCACATTGGAGTTGGGTGCAGAACCCTTAAAAGGGATTATGGAAGGATCACTGTGTATCTAAAAATGAATACTTTGAAAACCAGGTTTCTATTTTTAAAATCACACTCCTGTGTACTTCTAGTTAGCCCCATTGGGATATCACTGTTATTAAACAGTACCATATTTTTCTATAAATTGGGAAATTCAACGTTTAAATTCACAGAGAAACTTTATTTTCCAACCCTCAACTAGTAAGTGCCAGGCCTTCCACAATAACAATATTGTAAGTTTGGTCTCCATTCAATGAATTTGACCCTGAAGACAAGTGAAATGAAAGTCTTCTGTACTGAAATAATCTGGCCCCTTCACTCTCAAGATTTGAGGTACCAGGTAATTTCCTGTGTAGATTTGGCCTGAAAACACAAAGGAAAAGTTCAACCAGGGACACGGCATCTCTTTGGCCGAACACTGCAGGGACGTTTGCCTTGACCATACATTTTTTTATTGTCCAGTTAAGTTTTGAGTAATTCAGCTGATGGGATTTTCAGCTCTGCCCATGGGCTGTGACTCATTCCACCATCAAATTAACAACTCTTTTGGAAAATATTTTTTCATGACTTGGCCAAAACTTTCCGTGGCTTAATTTCATCCCTTTCTTCCCAGAGAAACTCTTTGAACACGTCCAATGATTGCACACTTCAGAAGAGCCTTTATTTCTCATCAAAGCAGATGCCTGACCAACCTGCTAATGTCAGCTTCCTCAGCCCCTCTCCCTGATCCCTTAACCTTCCCTCTATGGATTCTAATCAACTCTTTCTCCTCTACTAAAGTGGCTTTACAGTATCTTGAACCAACCAGCTCATGGATTTAAAAGTCTTTCTGCAAAAGGAAAAGATGCACCAGAAAGGAATGTCCAGCGACCTGGACTCTTTCTCTGTTCCTCTAAAAAAGTGATATTTCAGCCAAATTGCTTTTTCCTTCAACTTTTTCATCCATAAAACAGTGAGACAAATGACTCTACAGTTGTTGTTCTTCAATTGCTAAGTGGTGTCCACAACACTGCAAACCTATGGACTGCAGCACACCAGGCTTCCCTGTCCTTCACTATCTCCCAGAGTGTGCTCAAACTCAAGTCCATTGAGTTGGTGATGCCATCCAACCATCTCACCCATCACTGCCACCTTTTCCTTTTGACTTCAATCTTTCCCAGCATCAGAGTTTTTTTCCAGTGAGATGACTCTTCACATCAGGTGGCCAAAGTTTTGGAGCTTCAGCTTCAGCCTCAGTTCTTCCAATGAATATTCAGGGTTGACTTCCTTTAGGATTGACTATTTTAATCTCCTTGCTGTCCATGGGATGCTCAAGAGTCTTCTCCAACACCACAGTTCGAAAGCATCAATTCTTCAGCACTCAGCCTTCTTTATGATCCAACTCTCACATCCATACATGACTACCAGAAAACCATAGCTTTAACTATATGGACCTTTGTCGGCAAAGTAACATCTCTACTTTTTTTTTTTTTTTTTTAATTTTTAGTTTTTTATTTTTTAAATTTTAAAATCTTTAATTCTTACATGCATTCCCAAACATGAGCCCCCCTCCCACCTCCCTCCCCAGAACATCTTTCTGGGTCATCCCCATGCACCAGCCCCAAGCATGCTGCATCCTGCGTCAGACATAGACTGGCGATTCAATTCACATGATAGTATACATGTTAGAATGTCATTCTCCCAAATCATCCCACCCTCTCCCTCTCCCTCTGAGTCCAAAAGTCCATTATACACATCTGTGTCTCTTTCCCTGTCTTGCATACAGGGTCATCATTGCCATCTTCCTAAATTCCATATATATGTGTTAGTATACTGTATTGGTGTTTTTCTTTCTGGCTTACTTCACTCTGTATAATCGGCTCCAGTTTCATCCATCTCATCAGAACTGATTCAAATGAATTCTTTTTAACGGCTGAGTAATACTCCATTGTGTATATGTACCACAGCTTTCTTATCCATTCATCTGCTGATGGACATCTAGGTTGTTTCCATGTCCTGGCTATTATAAACAGTGCTGCGATGAACATTGGGGTACATGTGTCTCTTTCAATTCTGGTTTCCTCGGTGTGTATGCCCAGAAGTGGGATTGCTGGGTCATAAGGGAGTTCTATTTGCAATTTTTTAAGGAATCTCCACACTGTTCTCCATAGTGGCTGTACTAGTTTGCATTCCCACCAACAGTGTAGGAGGGTTCCCTTTTCTCCACACCCTCTCCAGCATTTATTGCTTATAGGCTTTTGGATCGCAGCCATTCTGACTGGTGTGAAGTGGTACCTCATTGTGGTTTTGATTTGCATTTCTCTAATAATGAGTGATGTTGAGCATCTTTTCATGTGTTTGTTAGCCATCCGTATGTCTTCTTTGGAGAAATGTCTATTTAGTTCTTTGGCCCATTTTTTGATTGGGTCGTTTATTTTTCTGGAGTTGAGCTGCAGAAGTTGCTTGTATATTTTTGAGATTAGTTGTTTGTCAGTTGCTTCATTTGCTATTATTTTCTCCCATTCAGATGGCTGTCTTTTCTTACATCTCTACTTTTTAACACTCTGTCTACGTTTGTCATAGCCTTCCTTCCAAGGAGAGCATATTTTAATTTCATGGTTTCAGTCACCATCCACAGTGATTTTGGAGCCCAAGAAAATAAAATCTGTCACTGTTTCCACTTTTCCCCCTTCTATTTGCCGTGAAGGGATGGGACCAGAAGCCATGATCTTAGTTTTTCAAATGTTGAGTTTTAAGCCAGCACTTACACTCTCCTCTTTCATCTTCATCAAGAGGCCCTTCAGTTACTTTTTGCTTTCTGTCATTAGATAAAACTATAAAGAGCTCAGTCTATTCAGATCAATATGAAACAGTAGAAGAGCTTATCTATATGAGTCTGAGTAAACTCCGGAAGCTGGTGATGGACAGGGAGGCCTGGAGTCCTGCAGTCCATGGGGTCTCAAAAAGCCAGACACGACTGAATGACTGAACTGAACAGAAGTCAAGCAGCAGGCATGGCATGATACAGATATAGATATGAAAACCCTGTGAGGTAGAGTTACAGGGTTCTGTCCATGAGATAGCAGTGGACAGTGTTTCAGTCAAAAATTTCCTCAATTAACACTGCATAATAGGCCAACCCAGAAGGAAATGGCTACTGTAAGTAAGCTTGTATTCTCATGCTCCTGGATCCATAAGTCAGCTGAGTTAGCTCTACTTTATACCATGGGTGATCTGGACTTGACTGCAGACCACAGGTAAGACTTAGGCCTCCTTTACATGTCTCTCATCTTAACTGAGCCCTTGCTCTCATGATAACTGCAGCCAAGAGCCAAGCCAAGGTACACAGCATATTTAAGGTCTGCTTATGTTCCATCCTCTGGTATCCCATTGGCCAAACTATGTTGCATGGCCAAGCTCAAGATCAAAGAGTCTAAGAAGGACACACTGCCCACATCAGGGGAAAGGGAGACGAGAGGAGAGTGAATATTGCTGCAGTTATCAAATTTACACTCAACTCTCCTTCCCTCATCATCTATTTTTTTACATTGTCCTATATATATATGTGTGTACATATTTAAAACAGATGTGTATATATATGTGTGTGTATGTATGTATATACACAATATATGTATATGCATATTATATATATGTAATTGCATATATTTATGTGTATAAATATATATATCCTTCAATACATATTTTTTTCTCTATATGTGTGTGTGTATTTAGTTGACCTGAGAATCGAATATGACCAGTTTCTAGAACACACAGTTTAGAAGGAAAAAATTCCTTAGGAAGTGATTGATGTGTCTTTTACAATTTTCAGGAGACCGAAAGAAAGCTATTCTGCAACTATGGTCAATTATGTAATAAATGTTAGAATTACACAAGGGCTAACTCTGTGCCAGGAAACCAATCCTGATCCTTTTCATTCATTATCTCATTTAATCAAATTATCATTTAACCTAACATCCCAGCTTGATGTTTTACCATATACAGGAAAGAATTAATCCTAAAAAAAATATCTTTCCAATTCACAGCATTTTAAGATGTTGGCCTACAAACACTTCTTCCTTATACAACCAACTTAATCAGTGTTCACTAAATAGCTCTAAATCTCAATTTCCACAGCAAAGGCTAAAATAAATTATTATTACTCACATGTTTTAGATCAGGAAAGTGAAGAACAGAAATGATTCCGTGTTAGCTCAAAAGTGAAGGAGCAGAGATTAGAACCTAGATATGTCTGATGCCAAAGCCCATGACCTTCAAACCATATCATGTGTCCTTAGGTAACATTGAAACTGTGTATAATGTGTGCTTAATTAAAGTTATAGAATAAATAAAGGAAAGAAGGGGAAAATGGAAGGAAGAAAGAGAGAGAGGCAGGAAAGGATAAAAGAATTAAAAACCTTCCAAATTGGAAAACTGAGCACACTTGAAACAAATCCACAGTAACACAAGGCAATTCCAAGCTACAGACTAAAGGAAAACAGGTATTTTTCTTCCCACAATGAAGTGTCTAATTAGTAGATCCATTCATTCATTAAATAAACAGTACTACATCTTAACACAAAGCCCCAGTGGTAGGAGGGTAGGTCTGCCTGTGCCCTACCCTAGAAACTCAGCAGGGAGAGGTACCAGGGATGCCCAGTACACACAGCTGGCTTACAGGCTTATCACCCTCACCATGCTGTAGAAATGACCCCAAAGTCCCATTGCCTAAACATGGCACTCAAGTTCCTACGCAGTTTGATCACAACGTTCACAACGTACTTTCTGCCTATATCCTCTTTTGGCCCATGGTCTATCAGCACTCAGTATCTCACCAGTTTTAGAACACACGCCCCTTCCAAGCTCTGTGCCTTTGCACAGGGTCTTTTCTCTGCTTGGAATTCATCCCCTCCTCGCATCTCTGGCCTGGAGAATTCCATGGACTGTATGGTCCACGGGTCACAAAGAGTCAGACACGACAGACCAACTGTCACTTTTACTTTCCCATCTCCACTTTTTCTTAAGACTTTTTCTGACCCTTCTAATATCCAACCAAACTTCCTCTGTGACACCATCCTCAGATTTCCCTGAGAGATTTAGTTCTTCCCTCAGTTTTGATCCTAGGCAACGTTTAAATGACTCTACCATAGTACATATCTTGGATCACAGGATTACCAATCTATTGAAAGAAAGTGAAAGTAAAGTCGCTCAGTTGTGTCCAACTCTTTGCGATCCCATGCACTGTAGCCTACCAGGCTTCTCCGTCCATGGCATTTTCCAGGCAAGAGTACCAGACTGGGTTGCCATTTCCTTCTCCAGGCGATCTTCCTGACCTAGGGATCAAACCCGGGTCTCCCGCACTGCAAGCCGATGCTTTACCCTCTGAGCCATCAGTTGGTGCAAAAGTAATTGCAATTTTGCACTGTTGAAATTTGCCATTTGATGTTGGAATATATTCTTATATGAATGTGGTATGTTATATGTCATTTTGATGCACATTTCTTGCTTTATATTTTGTTGCTAATGACATAATTTGCTGGGTTTATTTTATTTCAATATGTATTTTAGACTGTGGAAATGATGTTAGACAAAAAGCAAATTCGAGCAACTTTCTTATTCGAGTTCAAAATGGGTTGTAAAGAAGGGGAGACAACTCATAACATCAAGAAAGCCTTTGGCCCAGGAGCTGCTAACAAACGTACAGTGCAGTGGTGGTTCAAGAAGTTTTGCCAAGGAGACGAGAGCCTTGAAGATGAGCAGCACAGTGGTCAGCCATTTGAAGTTGACAATGACCAACTGAGAGCACTCATCAAAGCCAATCCTTTTATAACTACACGAGAAGTTGCTAAAGAACTCAACGCCAACCATTCTATAGTCATTCAGCATCTGAAGCAAATTGGAAAGATGAAAAGGCTCAATAAATGAGTGCTTCATGCGTTGACTAAAAATTTTTTAAAAAATAGTCATTTTGAAGTGGCATCTTGTCTTATTCTATGCAACAGCAATGAACTATTTCTCAACTGGATTGTGATGTGCAACCAAAAGTGGATTTTATACAACAACCAGCAATGTCCAGCTCAGTGGCTGGACTGAGAAGAAGCTCCAAAACACTTCCCAAAGCCACACTTGTATCAAAAATACAGTCATGGTCATTGTTTGGTGGTCCACTGCTGATCTGATTTTCTACAGCTTTCTGAATCCCGGTAAAACCATTACATCTGAGGAATACACTCAGCAAATTGATGAGACGCACCAAAAATTGCAGTGCTTGCAGCCGGCATTGGTCAACAGAAAGCCCAATTCTTCTGCTCAACAACACCCGACCACACGTCATACAACCAATGCTTCAAAAGTTAAACAAACTGTGCTACAAAGTTTTGCCTCATTTGTCATAGGCATGTGATCTCTCAGCAACTGACTACCACGTCTTCAAATCTCCAAAGTTTTTTGCAGGGAAATTGCTTCCACAACCAGCAGGAGGCAGAAAATGCTTTCGAAGAGTTTGTTGAATCCTGAAACATGGATTTTTAGGCTACAGAATAAACAAACTTATTTCTAGTTGGCAAAAATGTGTTTATTGTAACGGTTCCTATTTAGGCTAATAAAGATGTGTCTGAGCCTACTTATAATGGTTTAAAATTCAGTCCAAAACCACAATTATGTTTTCACCTATCTAGTAACATGAGAAACACTGGGCTGGAGGAAGCACAAGCTGGAATCAAGATTGCCAGGAGAAATATCAACAACCTCAGATATGCAGATGACACCATCCTTATGGCAGAAAGTGAAGAACTCAAAAGCTTCTTGATGAAAGTGAAAGAGGAGAGTGAAAAAGTTGGCTTAAAGCTCAACCTTCAGAAAACAAAGATCATGGCATCTGGTCCCATCACTTCATGGGAAATAGATGGGGAAACAGTAGAAACAGTGTCAGACTTCATTTTGGGGGGCTCCAAAATCACTGCGGATGGTGATTGCAGCTATGAAATTAAAAGATGCTTACACCTTGGAAGGAAAGTTATGACCAACCTAGACAGCATATTAAAAAGCAGAGACATTACTTTGCCAAAAAAGGTCCATCTAGTCAAGGCTATGGTTTTTCCAGTAGTCATGTATGGATGTGAGAGTTGGACTGTGAAGAAAGCTGAGCGCCGAAGAATTGATGCTTTTGAATTGTGGTGTTGGAGAAGACTCTTGAGTCCCTTGGACTGCAAGGAGATCCAACCAGTCTATCCTAAAGGAGATCAGTCCTGGGTGTTCATGGGGAAGACTAGGTTTGAAGCTGAAACTCCAAAACTTTGGCCACCTGGTGCAAAGAGCTGACTCATTGGAAAAGACCCTGATGCTGGGAAAGATTGAGGGCAGGAGGAGAAGGGGACAACAGAGGATGAGATGGTTGGATGGCATCGCTGACTCAATGGACATGAGTTTGGGTAGACTCTGGGAGTTGGTGACGGACAGGGAGGCCTGGCGTGCTGCGGTTCATGGGGTCACAATGAGTCAGACACGACTGAGTGACTGAACTGAACTGAACTGAATATATGCTTAGTCACTCAGTCATGTCTGACTCACAGGGGCTCCATGGACTGTAGCCCATCAGGCTCCTCTGTCCATGGAATTTTGCAGGCAAGAATACTGGAGTGAGGTTGCCATTTCCTACTTCCGGGGACCTTCCTGATCCGGAGATTAAACTCATATCTCTTACGCCTCCTGCATCGGCAGGTGGATTCTTTATCACTTTGAACCTGGGAAGCCCTAATTGATCTATAGAGACAGACAGAGAAATCGTTCAGTCATGTCTGACTGTTCATGACCCCATTGACTGTAGCCTACCAAGCTCCTCTGTCCATGGGGTTTTTCAGTAAGAGTGGGTTGCCATTTCCCACTGGAGTGGGTTGCCATTTCCTTCTCCAGGGGATCTTCCCAACCCAAGGAACAAACCCAGGTCTCCCTCATTGCAGACAGACGCTTTACCATCTGAGCCACCAAGGAAGACTTTTGACTCATCTATAGACTGTGATTTGCAAAACTCTCTCCAGTGAATCCTGAGGTCTTTACAAACAGGAAATAGCTTATGCACCTTTGTTATCACCCTGTTGTACTTAGCCTAAATCTTAGCAAATTAGACCATCTCACCTTCTTACACTTCAATCAGTTTTTCCCTGGCAACTTGTTGTGACAAGATTTGCTGGAAGAGAAATGAAATGTGATTTTGTTACATCTCAAGATGGAGCCAGGCAACAGTGAGGATTTTGCCCTACTTTCTTGGCTTACTCCTGCCCTTCCTTCAACACTCAGCTCCTCCAGAAAACCTTCCCCGTACCCAGACTGAATGTGTACAAGCCCTGCCCATTAGGTTAGGACCACTCAGGGGCCACCCACAGAACCACACACTTGGACCAGAGGTCAGTTCAGCCTGACACTACTCTGAGGCTAATCTATCATCACATCAAGTCAAGTAGCTGAAAGAATAGCCAAGAAGGATACCAGGTTCTCAGTCAAGGAAATATAAGAGAGTGCATATAACCAAAGAATCAGTGGCCTTCTGCAAGGTTAAAAGCTCAAAATCAAGAGAACAGAATAAGTTTAAAAGATAAATAAACCTTGATGTTTATAGTGGCACTGTTCATCTTCCCTGTAGCTCAGATGGTAAAGAATCTGCCTGCAATGCAGGAGACCTGGGTTCAATCTCTGGATCAGGAAGATTCCCTGGAGAAGGAAGTAGCAGCCCACTCCAGTATTCTTGCCTGGAGAAGTCCATGGACAGAGGAGGCTGGTGGGCTACAGTCCATGGGGTCGCAAAGAGTCGAACACAACTGAGCGACTAACACAAACACACATTCATGATAACAAAGATATGCAAGCAACCTAAGTCTCCATCAGTGGGTAAAGATGTGGAATATATATATATGGTCCTTATATATGTCCATTATATATATTATAAATATATATACATATATCCTTATATATAGAGAGAGGGTGACAGAGGATGAAATGGCTGGATGGCATCACCAATGCAATGCACGTTAACTTGGTAAAACTCTGGGAGATAGTAAGGGACAGGGAAGTGTCCCATGCTGCAGTCCATGAGATCACGAAGAGTTGTACATGACTGGGCGACTGAACATAAACAACTATATACGTAAAATATTTTATGGAATTATAGTTGATTTACAATATTGTGTTTGTTTTAAGTGTACAGGAAAGTGAAGCAATTATACATACGCATATATCTTCTCTTTTTTAGATTCTTTATATGTCCATATATGTGTTTTATATATATATATATATATATATGAGATATATATATATAGTGGGATATTATTCAGCCATAAAAAAGAATGAAATAATGCCATTTGCAGCAACATGGGTAGACCTAGAGAATATTATACTAAGTGAAGTGAATCAGAGAAAGACAAATATTATCTGATATCATTCATATGTGGAATCTAAAAAATGGTACAAATGAACATATTTATAAAACAGAAACAGACGTACAGACATAGAAATCATCAGTTCTAATGAGGTGGATGAAACTGGAGCCTTTTATACAGAGTGAAGTAAGCCGGAAAGAAAAACACCAATACAGTATCCTAACGCATATATATGGAATTCAGAAAGATGGTAAAATGATAACCCTGTATGTGAGACAGCAAAAGAGACACAGATGTATAGAACAGTCTTTTGGACTCTGTGGGAGAGGACAAGGGCAGGATGATATTGGGAGAATGGCATTGAAACATGTAAGTTATCACATGTGAAACGAATCGCCAGTCCAGGTTCGATGCATGATACAGGATACTTGGGACTGATGCCCTGGGATGACCCAGAGGGATGGGATGGGGAGGGAGGTGGGAGGGGGGTTCAGGATGGGGAACATATGTACACCCATGGCAGAATCATGTCAATGTACGGCAAAACCAATACAATATTGTAAAGTAAAAATAAACAAATAAAACTGAGACTAAAAAAATTTTTCTTTAATGAAAAGCATGATCTAGAAGGAAAAAAAAAAAAGGAAAGCAAACTTAAGGTTACCAAAGGTGAAGGGGGCAGGGATAAACTGGGAGCATGAGATTAACAGGTATACAATTATTATATATAAAGCAGACAAACAATAAGGAGCTACTGTATAGCACAGAACTGTACTCATTATCTTATAATAAAGTATAATGGAAATGAATTTTAAAGATATATTTATATGCATATTTTATATAAATGTGAAAGACAGTCCTTTAACCCATTTTGCTTCATTAGAAACACTTATAAGAATCTATTAAAAAGCAGATATATGTATATGTATAACTGCTTCACTTTGCTGTACACCTAAAACCAACACAATATTGTAAGTCAACTATACTTCAATTATTTGGGGCTGGTGCACTGAGACGATCCAGAGGGATAGTATGGGGAGGGAGGTGGGAGGGGGGTTGAGGATGGGGAACACGTGTATACCTGTGGCAGATACATGTTGATGTATGGCAAAACCAATACAGTACTGTAAAGTAATTAACCTCCAATTAAAATAAATTTATATTTAAAAATAAATAAATAAATTAATACATGTAAATACTTTTTTAAAAAAGTACAGAGTAAGGATTTGGGTGCAAGACAAGAGAGCTCAGGCAAATCAAGAAATGTTACTCCTTTTGAGTGATTCCTTGAAGATGCCGGAGCCAGTTACTTCCTTCCCTCTGTTTCTATGGCAACTGGACAAACCTTGTCTAGAGCACTTGTCTCAACACTTTGTAACTGTTTATGAATCAGCCACTCCTGTTCACACGTGAATTACTTGAGGGCAGCAGTTCTGTCACCTTCTCCTCTGTGTCACCAGCACCTGACATGGAACTTAATCCTTCAGAGAAGGGAAACAAGGAGGAAAAGAGAGAAAGAAACAGGAGAAGGAGTGAGGAAGCAAGAGAGAGAAGGGAAGGTTGATGCTTCCCAAAGGTGACAAAGGTACCATCGACTGGCTTGCAGCACTCACGCTTCCTCTTATCTTTCCCTCATATTCACCCCATTAGCACAGCCGTCAGCCTCCCAGTAGAAGGCAGATCTAACCCCTCCCCACTGGCCTCACCACTCCATCATACTCCAAGTCCTCAGTAGTTCCCAATCTGATCTTCCTGCTTCCTCACTAGCCTTCTACAAAAGCAATACTTTCAAAATATAAATCGAAATATTTGTTTACTGATCAAATATCAGCTTGCTGATGAAATTCTTCTAATGGTGCCTCATAAGCTATAATCCAAAATCAAAGCCCTTGCAGTGGTCCCCAGTGTCCTTTGTGATCTGAACCTTCCTGCCCCCGATCTCATTTCCCTCCATGCCACCTGGAACATCAGGTTCTTGCCACGACTCGGTTCTATTCCTTGTACACATTACACTTTCCAACACAAGGACTTTGAGTCTGGTCGTCTCTTCCTTGCACAGCTATCTCCCTCATTCAAAGTGTCACCTTCACAGAGAGGGTTGCCCTGATGTCCTTGGTGAAAGTTAACAACAAACAAACTCACACTACTCAGACACATACATAAGTAAACACATACACACACATAGACCCACTCACATACATGTGCTGTGCTGTGCTTAGTCACTCAGTCATGTCCAACTCTTTGCAATCCCATGGACTGTAGCCCACCAGGCTCCTCTGTCCATGGAATTCTCTAGGCAAGAATACTGGATTGGGTGACCATGCCCACCTCCAGGGGATCTTCCCAACCCAGGAAATCATACCCAGGTGTCCCGCATTGCAGGCAGATTCTTTACCATCTGAGCCACCAGGGAAGCCCAAGAATATTGGAGTGAGTTGCAATTCCCTTCTCCAGGGGAACTTTCCAACCCAGGGATCAAACAAGGGTCTCCTGTGTTACAGGTGGATTCCTTACCAACTGAGCTTCTAGGGAAGCCCCCTCATATACACACATACATAAATACAAAATCACATGCAAAACAAACACACACTCACACTTAAACTCTCTCACACACAAATATACACAAGCATCAGCCATTATAAAAATAAAACTGAGAGTCATCTATGCAATCCAGGCTGGTTCTTACTAAAAATTTGATGTGAAATTTGTCCCATTTTTTTAAAATGCATTTTATATAATTTGTCCAGCTCTACATCTCAGTAGACAAATTTGTTTTAATTCAAAGCTAGGATAACTTTAGGAACAAGACCTGTTTCATGTTTTCATAGTCTGGGGAGTTGTGGTTTAAGCTTCATTCACATTGAGGTTTTCTTTAGATCTGTGGTCTCCCCAGGACTGAGAGATAATATTCACTTTGACAGACTGAATCTTACGGCTGAGAAACAAAGCCTTGAATTTTAGACACCTGAGAATTACACGAAACTGTGCCATTCTTATAAACATTACAGGTCTTCTGGAGCCTATGAATTACCTCCATTTAAACTCAAAAGCCCTAGGACACGGTTCCTGGGGCCTATAAACCCTGTGATACCAGGCGTAATAACTCCCCTGGCAAGAAATAAGCTTGACTTCCTGCGGCCTATAAAGGACCTTGCCTGACCTTTAATATCAATCAGGGGTAACGTGTACCTGGGAAAACCCAGGCCTGGGGCCTGGGCCTTGAGACAGGAAAAGGGTCTGGAGACCGCAGAACCACAGTCCCACCCAGCAGCCTGGCAAATGCCACGGGCACACTTGCTCCTGCAGCGGGAACCCCTGGAGCTTCTCCTTCGTTGCCTCTGGGGAGATGTGACTACCTACCCCACCGGGTTGTTGTTGCTATTGTTTAATCACTAAGTAGTGTCTGACACTTTGCGACCCCGTGGGTGGCAGCCCACCAGGCTCCTCTGTCCATGGGATTTCCCAGGCAAGAATACTGGAGCAATTTGTCATTTCCTTGTCCAGGGCATCTTCCTGACCCTGGGATCGAACCTGCGTCTCCTGCATTGGCAGGCCAGGTGCTTTACCTCTGAGCCACCAGGGAAGGCCACCCTACAGAGTTACATGAGAATCAAGGCTCTACAGAATAAATGATGGAAAGATTGGCCTTTGCAGTCACTGGAAAGAGTGCGGACCTTCGGGTGCACACTGGACCTTGGGGGTGCACACAGCCTGGACCTTGGGTGCAGAGACCAGGGAAGAAGCAAAGTCAAAGGACATCACTTTATTAATATGTAATCTTTATGATAAATAGGAGGCGTGGCCTACAGAAGACATTCAATAAATGTTCATCTTTCCTTGAGATTCACAGACCCATGGAGCTTCCCCCGTGTGAGTGTGACCTTTTAACCTGAGCAAATGCAGTTTAGAGCTGTTGCCTTGGAAAAACAATTCCTTCCACCACCAAAAGTACAGCAGGCGGAACAGCAATGGTCACCTCAGACAGTATTCTCATTTTTGCAGAAGAGGGAACCGCAATCCACAGATTAGAAATGACCTGCCACAGTTGATACCCACACCGTGAAGCCCCTGGTGATTTTGAAAACCCTGGAGAAATTCTGGAATCCGTACCCTCCTCTGTTTGAGCACTTCACACCCAGCCTCAGTCTATCCCTGGACCCACTGTCTGTCTAGGATTCTGAGATTCAGAAAAACACTCCCTTATGTTTTCTAAAATAACTTGATTCATTGATAATGAGATGTATATACAAGTGGCAATCTATATCCATGAACTGACCAGACTGTGGTGACATTTATTATTTACTTGAATATTTATAGCAATCTCTGGACTGAATAAATAGGAATCATTTGGAGGCTAGTAAACAGCAAAATGGAACTTTTCAGCATAAATGTGAATTGCATTCCTTTGTTCTATGTGAAGTCCAGCATCAGATGTTTACCAGAAACTCCACTAAAAAACAAGAATTCAGTAGATATGAGCAGGTATGCACTGAGATTTTATGTCGTTTATTATGTAGGTGAAGAAGACTCTTGAGAGTCCCTTGGACTGAACGGGATCAAATCAGTCCATCCTAAAGGAAATCAACTCTGAATATTCATTGGAAGGTCTGATGCTAAAGCTACAATACTTTGGCCACTTGATGCAAAGAGCTGACTCACTGGAAAAGATCCTGATGCTGGCAAAGATTGAAAGCAAAATGAGAAGGGGGTGGCAGAGGATGAGATGGTTAGATAGTATCACTGATTCAGTAGACATTAATCTGAGAAAACTCCAGAAGACAGTGGAGGACAGAGGAGACTGGCATGCTGCAGTCCATGGGGCTGCGGAGAGTCAAACAAGACTTAGTGACTGAATAACAATAACAACAACACTATCGAAGCAAAAGGAGAACCCATCAGAGCTATCTGATGAGTTTAAGCATCTTTATGCAAAAGATGAATTGAGGAACTAATGATAAAGTTGGATAGAAGAATCGCAAACAAAGTCCAGAGGCGGGGAGCCGTGGCTCCAAATCTCCTCTCCGAACACCTGTGTTCTCCTTAGGGTCACAGGAGTAATGCAGAGATGGAGACATTCAAGGTCACATGAATTGAGACTGATTTGCCACTGGACTCTACATAGGGAAGAGAAAATGTGTTGTACCTTGCAAACCTCAACACTTGCAGATTATACAAGACCTGATGAGGTTTTGTACTATCCCTTGCTTATGTATGATTTTTATTTTTTAATATTTATTTATTATTTATTTCTTTGGCTGTGTCAGGTCTTAGCTGTAGCATACAGAATCTTCATTGTATCATGTGGGATTCTTTTTTTTTTAATGTATTTATTTTAGTTGGAGGCTAATTACTTTACAATATTGTAGTGGTTTTTGCCATACATTGACATGAATCAGCTATGCGTGTACATGTGTTCCCCATCCTGAACCCCCACCTTCTTCCCTCCCCATCCCATCCCTCTGGGTCATCCCAGTGCACCAGCCCTGAGCGCCCTGTCTCATGCATCGTGTGGGATCTTTCACTGTGGTGCACAGACACTAGTTGCTGCACTAGGGCTCTCTAGTTGAGACATACATGGTCTTTGGAACATGTGGGCTCAGTAGTTGCAGGGTACGGGCCCATCTCCACAGCATATGAGATCTCAGTTTCCCAACCAGGGATCAAACCAGTGTCCCCTGCATTGCAAGGTGGATTCTTACTCACTGGACCACCAGGAAAGTCCCCGTACTATTTTAAAAACGTATATTTATATCCAGGAGTCACAGGAGATGCAGGGTTGGGAACATGCCCTGGAGAAGGAAATGACAATTCACTCCAGTATTCCTGCCTGGAGAATCATATGGACAGAGTAGCCTGGTTCATGGGGTTACAAAGAGTTAGACACAACTGAGTGCACACACACACACACACACACGCACACACACATTTATCCCATATTGGAAAGAAAAGGAGTGGCTAAATCCCCAAATCAATATATTCAAACTTTAAACCAATATGGTCCCTAAGGAATTTCTGCAGAGGAAGGGGGACCTCAATAGACTTCACTCCCATGCATCCCATCCTAGATTGAACCAGAGTGACTCCATTTTTCATTGTTTTATACCTTGGGATTCTGCACAAAATGCAATCAGAACAGGAGAGAACCCCAGGCTAACCGAACCAACCCTGCAGCAAAGATGCGAGCAAACATCTCTAAAATATACTCTGTGCTATGCTTAGTGGCTCAGTTGTGTCCAACTCTTTGAGACCCTATGGACCATAGCCCACTAGACTCCTCTGTCCGTGGGAATTCTACAGGCAAGATTACTGGAGTGGGTAGCCATGCATCTTCCCAGCATAGAGATGGAACCCAGGTCTCCTGCATTACAAGCAGATTCTTTGCCACCTGAGCCATCAGGAAAGCCCAAGAATACTGGAGTGAGGATTGTTGTTGTTGTTGTTGTTGTTGTTGTTGTTGTTCAGTCACTCAGTTGTGTCCGACTCTGCAACCCCAGGGACTGCAGCACATCAAGCTTCCCTGTCCTTCACCAGCTCCTAGACTGGAGTGGGTAGCCTATCCCTTCTCCAGGGGATCTTCCTGACTCAGGAATCCAACTGCAGCCTCCTGCATTGCAGGCAGATTCTTTATCATCTGAGCTACCAGGGAAGCCCCCTAAAACATATGACTGAGACTAAACTTATTGTTTCCCACCACCTACCCCTGCCATAAAATCTCCAAGTCTCAAAGAATTGAGGATGGTTTTCAGCTGAAAGCCAGCATGGAACTGAGGTCCTAAGTCCAACCTCCTGCTAAGAACGGAATCCTGCTAACAATCACATGTTCTTGGAAGTGCACCTTTCCCCAGCTGAGCTTTCAGATGAGATCCAAGCCCCAACTTTTACTGCAACCTCAAAAGAGACCCTGAGGACCCAGCTAAGTTGTGCTTGGATTTCTGATTCACAGAAACTATGAGGTGATAAATGTATATTGTTTTAACCCACTAACTGATCATTTGTTACACTCAACAGGGTGGCCATACAAAACTGATGATGCTCTTCCTCTGATTCAAACATTTCCTTCAATCCAGAGAAAGCAAAATAATGGTATCATCAAGTGTCTACCATGTATTTATGCTTTCATGTGCTATTAGTATCTCATTTAATCCCTACAGTAAACCAACAAAGTCAGAGTTATTAGCCCTGTTTTGCAAAAAAGAAACCTGAAGGATTAAATAACATATTCAAAACTAAAAAGCTAGGAAGTGACTATTCAGAATGGAGACCCAAATTGTCTGACCTCAAAAACTCTTCCCTCGATACCATGCTTCAGCATCTTGGTGTAGCATTATCACAGAATTAAGAAGACACTAAAGCCAGGCTAAGTGGAGCAGATGAAACTTTAGGCCTAGGAGAAGGGGAAGTTCAGTGAAACTAAACCATCATTTAGTTGCTAAGTCATGTCCAACTCTTTGTGACCTAATGGACTATAGCCAACAGTCTCCTCTATCCATGGAATTTTCCAGGCAAGAATACTGGAGTGGGTAGCCATTTCCTTCTCCAGAAATAAGAAGAGGGAAGAGAAAGCTGGAGTGTTTCTGTTCACTGTCTGACCTAGGAGAGCTTTACTGATATGCTTCAGAAAAATGCAAGTTCAGCCAAAAAAAAAACACGTTTATTATTAGTTGCAGTACTCTGAACATCAATGGAGTTTGTGAGAAATGTTTTAAACTCAAAGGTAAAATTCCAGAGTCAAGAGTTTAGGGATTCCTTAGGCAACTATCTGAAAGCCATCTTCCTGATACAGAAAACAAAGGCAGTTACCCCAACCCTTCTTACCCTAAGTGTCTCCAGTGGCCGAAGTACAGCCTACTCTTACTTCACAATTCCACTCTCAGGCAAAAGCTTAAATCTCCTACAAGTATCCCATTAACTTCACAAATCTCCCACATACCAGAAGCCACGTCAGCCTTTAAAAACCAAAAGGGTAGAGGGAAAAAATCTCACAGAAATCTTTTTTTTTTAATTAATTAATTTATTTATTTATTTATTTTAGTTTTTTATTTTTTAAATTTTAAAATCTTTAATTCTTACTTGCATTCCCAAACATGAAATCTTATAAGGATGCTGAGGTGTACAGGCGTGTTCTCACAGATGAGACCTTTGATAAATCGAGCATGAGTCTCCAAGAGAGAAGAGTGCCAAGAAGTCAACCTCTTCCTCCTCTCAGATTTATGAATCTTCCAGCCAGAGGCAAAAGCATCACTCCATCAAGATCAAAGCTCCTAGAAGTGAGAAGAAAAGCAAGAAGAGCAGAGATTCCCCCGGGATGGAAGTATGTCTGTTTTATGTAACATACATGGTCTGTGTTCTAGAAAGCACTTGCGTAGGAAACCCATTTAATAGTCCCCATAAAATAAATACTTCCTTTGCATTAAGAATACAAAAGGACGGATGTACTTCTTGCTTGGAATGTATAAAGCAAAGGTTAAAAGTTCCATCATGTTTTCTGCTCATGGAAAATAACTTTTGAGTCTTCAGCCCAGAGTCCAGATATTTTCTTGGAAGAATCAAACACGGAGGCTGAGAAAATTCACAAAATTCAGCTGCCACTAACAGTTTTGTCAAGACACTTATTCCGTAAGGGTGATTTTAGTCATTGAAGACAAAGCAGGTTCCAAAGACTGACTTAAAAGATAATAACTACACCAGGGAGCCTTAATGGTTTGCAGGACTCTGAGATATGAGTTCTTAGCAGACTCTCTGCTGAAAACCCACATGATTCACAGACCTACTGATATTCCCTCTTTACTGTTTGTTATTTGGTACAATGGTCATTGACCAAAAGCTATTAGGCAATGATGTGATTGTGGACAAAGAACAAAGGCTGGGAGAAACCAACTTCTCAGTTCTGAGAAAAGAAACACCAAAAAGGAAATGAAAATATCAAAGGGCTGTGTGTCCCATGACGCATGTTTCAGCCAAATGCAGACATGGGCGAAAGTTCCTCAGCCCTGTCTGAATAGCACCTCATTCTTACACATCTGCAGAATTGGCAAAGGCTGAATGAGGACAAAAAAAGGAGCATCAGGATCCAGAAAATCAAGCACTGAATTGAAAGAGGAGCAAAAGGGAATTACTTCTGATCTGCATCCACTCCTTCTCTTGCTCATCTGTAAAATGGGAACAATTCTATTTGGGTTGCCAAAAATCTCTTCTTCATTCAGCTAAATGAGACATATACATGCAAAATAACATTAACAGAGGTAAGAATCATATTAAATACCCAACCAGGTGAAACTGTAGCCTCCACAGCCAAAAATCTAGTCCCCAACTTGTAGCTTTTTGCCACACATAAACATAGGCTATTACGCCATTTCTATTCCATACTGACCCCATTCATGGTGCCATCTTCTTTTCTTCTTTTTGCTTTTTTCCCAATTGCCCCATTTCATTCCAAGCTTATTCTCTCTAGAAATATTGTCTAATCTTTATAAATCCTGTCTTGAAAAAATAAGATTGCACTACTCAGCCACAAAAAAGAATGAAATATGACATTTTCAGCAACATGGATAGACCTAGAGAGTGTCATATTAAGTGAAGTAAGTCAGATAGAGAAAGACAAATACATGATGTTATTTATATGTGGAGTCTAAAACATGACACATGACATGTCAATGAAACAAAAAGGCTCATGGACATAGAGAGCAGACTTGTGGTTGCCAAGGGGCAAGAAGTGGAAGAGAGAGGGACTGGGAGCTGGGGACTGACCAATGCAAACTATTATATATCGAATGGATAAATGACAGCATCCAAAGGTGTGGCACAGGGAACTATATCTTGTAATAAACAATAATGGAAAATAATATGAAAAAGAACATATACACGTGCATGGTGGTGGTGGTTTAGTTGCTAAGTCATGTCTGACTCTTGCAACCCCATGAGCTGTAGCTCACCAGACTCCTCTGTCCATGGGGTTCTCAGGCAAGAATACTGGAGTGGGTTGCCATTTTATATATATATATATATATATATATATATATATATATATATATATATATATATATAAAACTGAATCACTTTGCTATACACCAGAAACTAACACAACATTATAAATCAACTATTAATATATTTCAATTAGAAATAAATTTTTAAAAAGAAGATTGTAAATAAAGGGATATGTGGGTGCCTCAGAGAAGCCTTCATGAATATATGGTTGGCTTCAGGTGACTGATGTTCGGATGAGGTGTACCAATTGTTAACTGTTACACAACATAAAGTACATATGTTCTTAGTGATGAGGATGACAGTTGGTTTTGTTGTTGTTGTTGTTGTTGTTGGCTTTCAAGTTCCTTTGCTTTATAGGGCTTCCCAGGGGTTGCTAGTGGTAAAGGATTAAAAGGCCAATACAGGAGATGTAAGAGACTCAGGTTTGATCCCTGGGTGCCAAAGATCCCCTGGAGGAGGGTATGGCAACCCATAACCCACTGCAGTATTACTGCCTGGAGAATCCCATGACAGAGGAACCTGACAGGCTACAGTCCATAGGGTTGCAAAGAGTCAGACACGACTGAAGCAACTTAGTACACACACACTCTTCACTTTACAGGATGAGAGTTATCTTAATGCAATCTGTATCAATATGGAATGGAGATTTATATAAATCTCACAGAAGATCTAGCAGTGGATCTAAGTGTCAGTAGAACCATCTGTGCATGATCAGGCCTCAGTGAACAGATACCATTCCCTGGGTCTCTGGCTCAGCCCTAGCCCAGAGCCCAGGCTCTCCTTGCAGTTGCCCTAAAGGTTCAGCAGGTGAACCTGATTCACCAGAAACCTGTGTCCACTCAAAACAGAATCCCAACCATGACCCCGGAGAAGGCAATGGCACCCCACTCCAGTACTCTTGCCTGGAAAATCCCATGGACGGAGAAGCCTGGAAGGCTACAGTCCATGGGGTCGCTAAGGGTCAGACACGACTGAGGGAATTCACTTTCACTTTTCACTTTCATGCATTGGAGAAGGAGATGGCAACCCACTCCAGTGTTCTTGCCTTGAGAATCCCAGGGATGGGGAGCCTGGTGGGCTTCCATCTATGGGGTCTCACAGAATCGGAAATGACTAAAGTGACTTAGCAGCAACCATGACCCAGGCTCCGGTTGCCTTCTGTTCTAAGACAAGGGTCTGCCAGAAAATTCTCCTTGAGCAAGAGACTGGAACACATGCCTCCTGACCTCTCAGAGGCAAGGCAACCTCATGTTGGTCCCTGAGCCTAGAATCTTGTCCAGCTTTATCTGACTATTCAAAGAAAGAGAAAGTCAAAGTTACTCAGTCATGTCCAACTCTTGGCAACCCCACAGTCTATACTGTCCATGGAATTCTCCAGGCCGGAATACTGGAGCGGGTACCCTATCCCTTCTCCAGTACATCTTCCCAACCCAGGAATCAAACTGGGGTCTTCTGCATTGGAGCCAGATTCTTTACCAACTGAGCTATCAAGGAAGCCACCTTCAAAGCCCCGTCTGAATGCCATGTCCTTCATAGGCATCCTTCCCCAACTGTGGCAGCACCATCCGCCACCTGCTTCTTGCACCCAGCCTGCGTCATGGGATCACTGGACTGTGTGTGCAGTCAGCACTCTCTCTGACCAGCTCCTGGAGTAGAGATTGTTCAGAACTGTTTGACTCACCCCTGGGAATCCTTCCTTGGCAACCAGCATGGTGCTCAGAACTTGCTTGACGAATTCTTATTAAATCTTTTTTTTTCCCCAGATCTCCGTTTCTTTCTTTTAACTACTTGGAGACCACATAAAGAATGAGGGACCTCCTTGGTGTCCCAGTGGCTAAGAACCCACACTCGCATGGCAGAAGCCCAGGTTCAATCCCTGGTAAGGGAATTAGATCCTACATGCCACAACTATGAGTTTGCCTGCTACAACTAAGGCCAGGCACAAGTAAATAAATAGACATAAAATAAGATAAAGGAAAACAAAATAAAAGAGTCCTATAGGACTTTAAAAAATAACAGCATGAAAACTCTTCAAGGGAGAAATCCTCAGATACTCTCTGTCAGGCCAAACAGCAGGAACATGTCGTCAAACTGACTGTGAGAACACAACAGATACACTTCATTTTTCACCATGATAGGGAGGAAATTGCGCAGTGTGGCACCAAACAGTGAGCTCGAATCCTGACTCTGACTTAGAACTTGTGTGACGCTTCGTAAGTCTCTGAGGCGCATTGATTCTGTGTTATCATCTGTGAAATTGAGGCTGTGAATATTACTCAGCCATAAAAGGGAACGCATTTGAGTTGGTTCTAATGAGGTAGATGAACCTAGAACCTATTACAAAAGTAAGTCAGAAAGAGAAAAACAAATATGGGGCATGAATGCATATATATGGAATCTAGACAGATGATACCGCTGGACCTATTTGCAGGGCAGCAACGGTGATGCAGGCATAAAGAATAGACTTGTGGGCACAGTGAGGGAAGGAGAGGATGGGATGAATGGAGAAAGTAGCATTAAAACCCACACATTGCCATATGTAAAATAGATAGCTGGTGCAAACTTGCTGTATGTTACAGGGAATGCAAACATGGTGCTCTGCAACCATTTAGAGGGGTGGGATGGAGTGGGAGGTGGGAGGGAGGTTCAAGAGGGAGGGGACATACGTATGCCTAGGGTAGATTCATGTTGATGTATGGCAGAAACCAACACAATATTGTAAAGCAGTTATCCTTCAATTAAAAATAAATTAATTTTCAGAAAAAACCCAAGACTGTGAAGGACCATAGAGGATCCAGTGAGTGTGCTTTAGAGCATGCCAGGGCCCAGAGCACGGTAGTCACTCAATAGATGTGCCGCCTTCCTTTCCCCAAATAAGGAAACCAAACTAATCCCACCGTCCTAGGAGAGAGTGGGGGGAAAACATATGAAAAGAGAACTGAGCAATGTCAGAAAGAGCAAACACATTTGTGTAAAGACCCATTCCTGCTCATGTGGGTTTAACTGAATAATTCATGTTTGCACCCAAGGTAATTAAACAGCCAAGCTCCACAGACATCCATCTATGCTTTAGACATGGGAATTTATATTAAATTTTTAGTATGCTTGGGATAATTCTCTACCTAAATAAGATTGAAATAATGATGAAAGGCATACCATTTTTTAAGTCAAATTGTGAATACTTCTTAACAGATTATTAGTGTACCATATACATATACATATATATATGTATGTATATATATATATATGACTTGAACCATCTGCTCTATTTTTAAAAAAAGACATAATGAAAAGAACTCCAATCATAATTGGCAGTAAGAAAAATTGCATTCCTCCTGCCCTTTGCTCAGGCATGGAGCCATCAAAGTGTTATGCCATAAAATTTAATTTTTGAGTTTTGAATGATTTACAGCAGAGCAGGACTTATAAATCAGAACAGTAACCATTGCTATGAATAGAGATGTATGTTTTTCCAAAATGTCTAAATGAAATAACTTTGAATCACACTAAAAGACCTGCACAGTTCTCCAAAGGCAGCCATAATTGAAGTTAATCATTCTTGTTTGCACAGGAGGAAACTTACTGACACCTAGGCACCTCCCCCTCCTTAAAATGAAGTGATCAAACAGTCATCAGCTCTTCTTATGAAAGCAGTTAATCACAGCAATATATCATATGTCAGTTTCTAGCCTTGTCTGTTAAGTTGGTAAATTCACTTTAATGTCTCTGAATGTATCCTGAATCAGATACAAATCTTAAAATAGGATACCCAGAGCATCATTATGCGAAAGCCTTGTACCTATGTGCTCGCTGGCAAAGAATCCCTCCCTTTCTTTCACATCCCAGTTTCTAGCAGCACCTTTCTACTCCTGTCCATCTTGCTATTCTGCACACAGGTGGATCACTAACAGTCTCCTAATTTCCCGCCTGCCCCTAGCATGGGGAGAGTGTAGGAATAGCCTAATGTGTGAGCCGCAACACGGTACTCCTTTTCTTAAAATTCTCCAATGCCTTCCCATCACGTGGAGCATAAAAGTCAACCTTCTCGTGATGCCATATAGCGCTTCCAGGAGCCAGTCCTGCCCATCCACAGCCTTCATTCAGTCTCCTCATCGATCTTCCTAGTCCCCAACATGCCGCTTTGTACATAGTCCATGATCTCAAACTTGTGAAAAAGTCTAGACCGTCAGATGGAAATGGATGGATTTCTATGCATTGGTGCTCACTCATCCAGTTGTGCCTGACTCTTTTGCAACCCCATGGACTGTAGCCCAACAGGCTCCTCTGCCCATGGGATTGCCATTTCCTTCTCCAGGGATCTTCCCAACCCAGGGATAGAACATGCGTGGTCTCATGCGACCCTGCATTGGCAGGCTGGCTCTTTATACTGCATAACAAAAATACAAGCAGGAAAAAATACCAACATATTAATAGCCTTTATCTCTGATGGATGGGATTTTAGGTAATTTTATATTCTTCTGTGTACTTGGCTGTGAATTACAAACTATTGGAAATGAACATATTTTAGTTAGAAAGTAGAAAAGACATCAAGTATACTCTGCAAGACTCCAGAGAGCCAAACAAGGACTCTGAGGTGCAAACACAAAAGAGGCCAAGGTTCAGGTCTTTAATTTCCTGCAGAACAGGCAGAACAGAAGTCTTCATTCTAAATTTTATCACCCCCAGAAGTCTATTCCAGTGACTGACCAATCAAAACATTTGTTGAACAGCTGTGCTCAGGTCTCTCTCCCCACCCCCACCCCCAAAATATGGATAAAGGATGCTTGGAGCCAGCATGAACCACAGAGATAAAGGGCAGTTGCTAAAAACAGCAATCAGAATAAGGGATTCTGAAATCACATGGGTCCTTAAGTATCTGGTAGTATTAATAAATTCTTAACATTTTTTCATCTCTCCAGCTAGATTATAAGCTCTGTAGAGGCAGGGGTTGTATCTGCCCATCTTGTTTGTTCAACAAACATTTGCCAAGTGCCTGCCTCACACAAGCACTGTTTGAAGTGTTGAGAACACAGCAGTGAAGGACAGAGGCTTGGTTCCTGGCCTCATGGGGTTGAATTCTAATGGGCAGAGAAAGAAAATAAACAAGTTACAAAGGATACTTGAGAGTGATGAGTGATACCAGAATAGAGAAATGGGGTGGAGGAAGACGGGCTGGCTTGTTTAGCTGGGACGCCAGAAAGCACTTCTAGGGATCTACACTAGAGCTGAGACTGGAAGACAGGAAGGAGCCGGCCCCAGGCCAGGGCAGTGTAGGCGGGGGGTACCTGGGCTAAGGCTCTGAGGCAGAAGTGAGGTGTGTGAGGGACAGAAGCAGAACTAGCTTGGCTGGAGCTCCAGGAGGGAGAGAATGAGCACTGAGGAGATGAGGCTGGATTATAACAGGTCTTACCCATGATGACAAGGAATCTCTTTTTTTCTAAGTACAGTGAAAAGTCATCGAGAGATTGGATTCACTGGAGTGAAGTGATCTGTTCTAGCTTTTGTAAAACCTGCTCTTGCTGCTCTGTAGAGAATGGACTGGTGGACCCAGGGGAAAAAAAAGAAAAGACACAGAAGGCGATCACTTAGATGATAAGATTTTGGGATAGGACAGAGCCATGGAGAGGCGAGAAGGTGATGGTTTCCTGACTGAAGGTGAGGTTTACAGGACCAGCGATGGACTCAGATGTGGAGACACTAATTTTGTTTATTTACTTGGCTGTGGTGGGTCTTCGTGGCTGGGCAAGCTTTCTCTAGATGCAGCCAGCAGGGGCTACTCTCTGGTTGCAGTGTGCAGGCCTTCCCTTGTTGGGAAGCAGAGGCTCTAGGCATGGGATTCAGTAGTTACAGCACGTGGGGTCGGTAATTGTGGCTCGCGGGCTTAGTAATTGTGGTGCACGGGCTTAGCTGCTCCTCGACATGTGGGATCTTCCCGAACCAGGGGTCGAACCAGTGTCCTCTGCACTGCAGGTGGATTCTTAACCACTGACCACCAGGGAAGCCCAAGATGTGGAGATATGGAAAGTAAGAAACAATAGGAATCGAGGATGATTCCTGGTTTTACAGCTCATTCACCGGTGTGTCCCCCGGCACCCAGATCTCATCCTGACACAATGAGCGTTTGGTGATTGTTTGAATGGCTGGATGGATGGAAGGAAGGAAGGATGAATAAATGGATAGCCTGATTGTGAGGAGAGTCCAGAACAATCTATGTGGGAGGGGGAGGCAGGCAGCAGTTGCTATCCTCAATTCTTGAGGCCCCATCAGGCATTTTCTCAGGGTCTCAACAGGGACAACAGTGGGGAGAAGACCTCATAGCAGATAAGAGTTCAGTGATACTGTGAAGTCAGACAGGCTTGTATTTAAGACAGCTCCAACTCCTGCTCACTATGTGTCCTTGTACTTTGTGAGCCTCCCTGAGCCTCAGTTTCTTTATCTATCAAATGGGGATAACCATCAACCTCATGGCTTCCCTGATAACTCAGTTGGTAAAGAATCTGCCTGCAATGCAGGAGACCCCAGTTCAATTCCTGGGTCAGGAAGATCCCCTGGAGAAGGGATAGGCTACCCACTCCAGTATTCTTGGGCTTCCCTTGTGGCTCAGCTGGTAAAGAATCTGCCTGCAATGTGGGAGACCTGGGTTCGCTCCCTGGGTTGGAAAGATGCCCTAGAGAAGGGAAAGACTAACTGCTCCAGTATTCTGGCCTGGAGGATTCCATGGACTGTGTAGTCCACGGGGTCGCAAAGAGTCGGAAATGACTGAGCAACTTTCACTTTCATCAACCTCACGGCTTCTCAGGTGGTGCTAGCAGTGAAGAACCCATCTGCCAATGCAGGAGACATAAGAGATGCGGTTTGATCCCTGGGTCAGGAAGACCCCTTGGAGGAGGGCATAGCAACTCACCCCAGTGTTCTGGCCTGGAGAATCCCATGGACAGAGGAGCCTGACAGGCTATAGTCCATGGGGTGCAAAGAGTCAGACAAAACTGAAGCATCTTAGCATGCACACACATCAATCTCATGGCCCTGCCTTTGCTGGGAAGGCTCATGTGGCCACAGACCAGACACTTAAACACTCGGAGACCCAGTTTCCTCATCTGTAAGTTGGAACAAATAATCGCTACTACTTCTCTCACAAGATGGTTGGAAGGCTAACTAAAAATAATAAAAAGCAGATGAATACACGAACGCTTGGTCACCTTTGGGACAACACAAGCAGGAGCACAGCTTCTCCACCACCATCAGAGTCAGGAGAGGAGAGAAGGGTTCCAAACCAACCTCCAGCCTGGCCTGGAAGCTCAACCGCCTTCTGACCAATCCCACGTGGCCATTACTTCTGACCTGCCCATCATGGTTCCAACAGGAGCAGGGTCGTGCCCCACAGACAACTGTCAGAATGTGAAGAGAGAAGGTTTTTAAAGAGCAGAAAGGGGAGTTCGGGGCACCTTGTGTGGTCTTCACTGCAGCTCATAGGAAGAGCCCTGCATTGTGGGCGCCCCAGCACTAATTGAGGATGACGGGCTGGATAAATGTATTTATTGCTGCAAAACCCAGAGCTTTCTGGCTTGCGCCCCATCCGGCTCAAAATGCCCCACACCTGAGGCCCATTGGGCAGGCAGACGGCAGGGAAGGGAGGTACCAGAGAGCCCCAAGGGCCAGAGGACCAGATATAAATCCATCCAGACTTCCTTTCCTAAACCCAGGAAATGCCAGTCAATTTATATCTCATCATCTTAACCCTGCAGGTCTGGTTAATGGTTTGACCCATGTATTCTCTCCTTTTCCAAAATCTTGTCCCGTTCCCTCTTAACTTGATTTACTCTACTTACTCCAGCTGCTGACTTTGGCAAGTTTTCTAGCTCTCAACCGACCACTGCATGCGGGCATCCTCCTGAAGGGTTTCCACGGCAGCGAGGGTGCAATTGCTCTGGCTACAAGCTCGAGAAAGTGCCCACTCTCATAACCTGGACTGGAAAAACACCCTTCCCCCCCCCGCCCCAGCCTCACCCCTTTTCACTTTCAACACCCAGGCACACTTTGGGGCACAGCATGAAAAGGCAGGCTAAAAGGGGCTTATATTTTTATACCATATTTGAGTTAGCTGTTTTATCTGGACGTGAACCTGAGCAGGGAGACGAGGGGGAGAGAGAGGGGCTTTATGAACTCAAAACCAAAATAGACCATTTAAGCAGAGCTGAGTGAAGTCACAGAATATGCCATGGAAAAGACTTTCAAGGCATTTTATAAATTTTGCACCCAAAAAACTGTCTCAGCCAGATTGGACCCACAGCTTTCAGATATTCAAATCCTCTATTTTTCCATGATTTTCCTTATGGTTTAGGGGCTTAAGAAAACAATGAGAACGTGTCCCGAAAAGTTACATGAGCACGGCATGTAAGCTCACTTTCCTACAAATGAGCCACAAAAAGTACAGGCTCTGTGAAGAAAGTGACTTTCTCAGAAGGCTCCCTCCTTCTTCCTAATCTTCTTTCTTTCTTCCCTTCTTCCTCTTCTCACTCTTACCATTAACACTAATTGACCATATCAACAGTGCGGACATCCCTGATGGCTCAGTGGGTAAAAAATTTGCCCACAATACAGGAGACACAGGTTCAATCCCTGGGTCAGGAAGATCCCCTGGAGAAGGAAATGGCAGCCCACTCCAGTACTCTTGCCTGGTAAATCCCATGGAGAGGGGGGCCTGTTGGGCTACAGTCCATGGGCTCACAAAGAGTCAGACTCAACTATGCATAGCACAGCATCGTCAGTGAATTCTGACTCCTGGTTCCCGATTTTACTTGGGCTTCTAGAGAAGAGGAGAGGGACAATATTGTTAATCTAGAAACCAAACTCAGCATCTTAAGTGGGTTACCTGAGGGACTGCTGCTGCTGCTGCTAAGTCGCTTCAGTCGTGTCCGACTCTGTGTGACCCCAGAGACGGCAGCCCACCAGGTTCCCCCATCCCTGGGATTCTCCAGGTAAGAACACGGGAGTGGGTTGCCATTTCCTTCTCCAATGCATGAAAGTGAAAAGTGAAAGTGAAGTTTCTCAGTCATGTCCGACCCTCAGCGACCCCATGGACTGCAGCCCACCAGGATCCTCCATCCATGGGAGTTTCCAGGCAAGAGTACTGGAGTGGGGTGCCATTGAGGGACTCAGTTCAGTTCAGTTCAGTCGCTCAGTCTTGTCCAATTCTCTGCGACCCCATGAACCCCAGCACGCCAGGCCTCCCTGTCCATCACCAATTCCCGGAGTCCACTCACACTCACGTCCATCAAGTCAGTGATGCCATCCAGCCATCTCATCCTCTGTTGTCCCCTTCTCCTCCTGCCCCCAATACCTCCCAGCATCAGAGTCTTTTCCAATGAGTCAACTCTTTACATCAGGTGGCCAAAGTACTGGAGTTTCAGCTTTAGCATCATTCCTTCCAAAGAAATCCCAGGGCTGATCTCCTTCAGAATGGACTGGTTGGATCTCCTTGCAGTCCAAGGGACTCCCAAGAGTCTTCTCCAACACCACAGTTCAAAAGCATCAATTCTTCGGTGCTCAGCCTTCTTCACAGTCCAACTCTCACATCCATACTCTCACAAACCATAGCCTTGACTAGACGGACCTTTGTTGGCAAAGTACTGTCTCTGCTTTTGAATATGCTATCTATGTTGATCATAGCTTTCCTTCCAAGGAGTAAGTGTCTTTTAATTTCATGGCTGCAGTCACCATCTGCAGTGATTTTGGAGCCCCCCAAAATAATGTCTGACACTGTTTCTACTGTTTCCCCATCTATTTCCCACTCAACCCCAAAATGTCACGCATCTGACTGCTTTGCTGTGTCTACGCATTCTGTCTCCTCTCTCACATTCCCTTGATCGGGGACACTGCCAACAGAGGACCCCATGCCCCACATATGTGTCCACTCTCCAGGTCTTTGCTCCTTCCTGTAGATCACCCTGCTCCTTTTCAGACTTTCAATCTCAATTTCTAAAGTCCTCCCCAGACCACAGGCCTGGCTGAGTGCCACCTCCCCCATAAGTTTCCCATCTCCAGCTCCTCTGAACACTTTCTCTGCTTCCCTTCTATCAGAAGCATTCTCGCTACCCTGGCTAAGATTATTGGTTAGTCCAAGACGAGCACCCTCATTCCCAGACTTGCTAATTGTGTGATCTTAGATTAATAACCTAAACTTCCTTAAACTCAGTTTCCTCTACTGCAAATTATAAATAACAATATTTATCTCATAGAGTTGCAAGAAAATGAAATTAAAAACATATGTGATTACTCGGGCATAAGAAAAAAAGAAGGAAATAATGCACATTTGTAGCAACATGGATGGACCTAAAGATTTAGACAAATGTCATGTGATATCACTTATATGTGGAATCTAAAAAAAAATGATACAAATGAACTTATTTACAAAACAGACTCACAGGCATAGAAAACAAACTTATGTTACCAAAGAGGAAGGGATGGAGTGGGATAAATTGGGTGTTTGGGATTAACAGATACATACTATCATATATATAAAATAAACAAGGACCTACTATGCAGTACAAGGAACTATATTCAATATTTTGTCATAACCTAAAATGGAAAAGAATCTGAAAAAGATATATATATATATATATATACACATATAATGGAATCACTTTTATGTACACCTGAAACTAACACATTATAAATCAATTATATTTCTTTTTTTTTAAAAAATCTTTAAAAAAAAACCTTTTATACAGTGACTACTATGTTCTAATAGTTTAGTAAATGTAAGTTACTGGTTTGTTCATTACCTCGTCATATAAATACTTGAGTCTGACTACATCCTGTCTACTAAATCATAAGATTCTAAATATCGGGATTAATAAATAGTCTTCCTTTGTATCTCTTTCCATCCTAGCTAGAAATGACTGAACATGAATCTATGCCAAGTCCTGTGCTTATTGGTTTTTGTTTGTAATGGTAGTTTCATGTGTCAATTTGACTAGGCTAGAGTAACCCAAGTATCAGTCAAACACTAAGCCAATGGTTGCTGTAGAGGTAGAAGGTATTTTGTAGATGTGATTAACACCTACAATCAGTTGCCTTTAAGTGAAAGAGATTATCTAGTTCAGTCAGTTGAAACGTCTTAAGAGCAGAACTGAGGTTTTCCAGAAGAAGAAAGAAACCCCACCTGTGGGATGTAACATCAGCTTCTGCCTGAGTGTTCTAGCACATTCTCCCTGATGGCCTAGCCTCCAGATTTTAGACTTGACCACCCAGCCCCCACTTTTCTGCAATCAATTAATCAACCAATCAATCAATGGATTTGTTTCTCACGGTGTTAACCATGACTAATGCGATGTTAGTACATTTTGAATCCATACAAGTCTGTGACACTCAATCTTATGTATCAACATGGCTGGGCTATGGTGCTCAGATAGTTGGTCAAACATTACCCTGAAGGTTTCTGCGAGAGTGTTTTTAGAGGAGATAAGTATTTAAATCAGCTAACTTGGAGTAAAGTAAATTGCCCCTCACAATGTGGGTGGGCCCCCACCAATCAGTAGAAGGCCTGACTGGACCAAAGACTGACCTCCCCTGAGCAAGAGGGAGAGGACAGCCTTCAGACTTGAAAGGCAGCATCAGTCTCTGCAAGGGCTCAGCCTACCGGCCCAACCAACAGACTCGAACTTGCCAGTATCCACGACTGTGTGAGCCGATTCCTTAAAATCATTTTCTCTGTATGTTTACATCCTCTTGATTCTGCTTCTTTGGAGCCCCCTGAATACTACCGAAATAGAACGGGGGTTGCTTTTGCAAATACTGTCACTATCCGTGTCTGCAATAATATTGGTGCAAGTGTTAGAACTATTGGTTTAGTATTTGTATTAGCATTACTAGCGTTAGGATTCAGATTCAGATGGACGACCTATTCGGTACTGGTAGATATCACAGAAGATAGTGGCAGAAGGAAGTTGTTGCTGTTGTTCAGTTGCTAAGTCATTTCTGACTCTGTGATTCCATGGACTGAAGCATGCCAGGCTCTCTGTCCTCCACTATCTCCCAGAGTTTGCTTAGATTTGTGTCCATTGAGTCAGTCGTGGTATCTAACCATCTCATCCTCTGCCACTCCCTTCTCCTTTTGCCTTCAATCTTTCCCAGCATGAGGGTCTTTTCCAATGAGTCAGCTCTTTGCATTGAGTGGCCAAACTATTGCAGCTTCAGCTTCAGCCTCAGTCCTTCCGATGAACAGCCAAGGTTGATTTCCTTTAGAATTGAGACTTGAATTTTAATCCTTCAAAATACAAATGCCACACTCTTCCCACAAACCCCTCCCATCTCCCAAGTCCAGGGGCTCACACCTCAAAGGTAGTCAATAAATGTTTCTACTGAGCAAACTGCAAGACATGCAAAAATCCACTTTTCTTTTAGTATCCAAAATTTAAGAAGACAAACACACCAGAGACTTTCCTTCAAACTCTGAGGATCTTCACAAGTCCAAAGACAGTCTATTGGAATAGTTTCCACTGGAGCAAAGGAAAGTCCATGAAGTTGGAACACATAATAGATGAGAGTCGCTACACATGTGTGCTAAAGGTCAAGTACTAAAAGGATAAATGCTCTATGCAGATAAATGTTCTATGAAATATGTCCATTATAAATGGGCTTCCCAGTAGGTGGATAATCGTGACCAGTCAGAGGAATGGCTCTTCTCACCCATTTGCAATAAATAGCCCTGGGAAACTCTGCTGGTGACAACAAGGAGGGAGACTTCCCATTCATCTTAAGTCTTATTTTCTTGGTTCGGGGCTCTTTTGAATCAGAAACTTCCCCTTTGTGTCGACAAGGCTGTGTCAATGTTTCCTTTATGATGCCACATCTGAGGATCCAGGAGAAAAAAAATATTGGAGTGGGTGGTTTGTTTTTTTTTTTTTTCATGGAATAACTATACCCCAACTCTGAGATTAAATTGAAAATACAAGGTAAGTGAGTAAGTGAAGTTGCTCAGTCGTGTCCAACTCTTTGCGACCCCATGGACTGTAGCCTACCATGCTCCTCCTCCATCCATGGGATTTTCCAGGCAAGAGTACTGGAGTGGATTGCCATTTCCTTCTCCAGAGGATCTTCCCAACCCAAGCATCGAACCTGGGTGTCCCACACTGTAGTCAGATGCTTTACCATGTGAGCCACCAGGGAAGTCAAAAATACAAGGTACTCGTGAACTTATTTGCAGGGCAGTAATAGAGACGCACACTTAGAGAGCAGACTTTGGACACAGCAGGGGAGGGAGAGGGTGGGATGAGTTGAGAGAGCAGCATTGAAACACATACATTACCATATTTTAAATAGCTAACAGAGGGAGGGGACACATGTATACTTATAGCTGATTCACACTGTTGGATAGCAGAAGTCAACACAATATTGAAAAGCAATTATCCTCCCATTAAAAAAAGAAAACACAATATAAAGACAATCTTTGAAGAATCAGGCTGCCATTTTCAACCACAGCTGCATTCAAACTTCATCTAAGACTAGAGTTGCAAGATTTAGCAGATAAATATGCAGGATGGGCAGTTAAATTCGCTTTTCAAGAAAAAACTGAATCATGTTTTCAGTGTACCTATGCCCCATGAACTGTTTACAACATATATTTAAAATGTATCCATTATTTACCTGAAGTGCTAATGTAACCAGACATTCTGTACTTTGTCTGCAATGATATCTGCAATGTTTTACCTTTGCCCAGCCCCAGAAATTCTACATTAATTGCTTGAATATGTCCCTTTCCCGCCTGCACACAGGTGTTCACCTCCATGCTTTCCTCTTCCTTCCCGTTCAGGCCTGTTGTTGTTTAGCGGCTCAGTTGTATCCAACTGTTTTATAACCCCATGGACTGTGACCCACTGAGTTCCTCTGGCCATGGGATTTCCTAGGCAAGAGCACTGGAGTGGGTTGCCATTCCCTTCTCTTCTCCGGGGGATCTTCTCAACCCAGAGACCGAAGCCAGGTCTCCCACTGTTGCCTGCATTGCAGGAAGATTCTTTACTGTAGATGAGTTGTACCTACTTTATTGCATGAGCAAGCATGCTCAGTCATGTCTGACTCTTTGAGACCCCCATGGACTGTAGCCCACCAGGTTCCTCTGTCTATGGAATGTTCCAGGTGAGAATACTGGAGCGGGTTGCCATTTCCTTCTCCAAGGGATCTTTCTGACCCAGGGAGTGAACTCACATCTCTCAAGTCTCCTGCACTGGCTGGCAGATTCTTCTACCACTGAACCACCTGGGAAGCCCCGTTAACACAGAGTCTGTGGCACAGAAAGTCTACTGAGATCATTAGTGTTTCTTGCTGCTGCGATGATATATTCACAGAAAGCATGAGAACTATTTGTGTTTTGGTCTTTGAACTTTTCTGTCTCCCGCCAAGATTATCGATCGAATTCTTGTGTCCCCTAACTTCAGAGGCCAGCTCAGTTCAAAGATGCTTGCAGGTGTTGAGGTCCTTCTCAAGACTTCTGGGAAAGTCTTCACTCCAAACCCATGTAACAAGCTTTCCCTGAGTGAGGAAGGGGAGGGAGGGAGGAAGCACTTTTGAAGGATGTGGGGTGATGCCTAAACATGGAACAGAGGAAGGAAGTGCCCCAATACTGGAAAGCAACTGTTGAAATATTATCTCAAGTTGTCTCCATGCCTCAGCTCTTGCCCTCTACATTCCCCCCCACATTTTTAAATGGAAATCAGATCACACCTCTCCTCAGCCCAGATTTGTCTCATGGCTTCCATTTTATTACCAATAAAAAACTGTGTGTTCAGTCACTCGGTCATGTCTGACTCTTTTGTGACCCCATGGACTGCAGCCCATCAGGCTCCTCTGTCCATGAAATTTTTCAGGCAAGAACATGGAGTGGATTGCCATTTCCTCTTCCAGGGGACCTTCCAGACCCAGGGATCAGATCTGCATCTCTTGTGTTTCCTACATTAGCAGGCAGATACATCACTACTGTGCCACCCAGGAAGACCCATTTCACCTTATTCCCAATAAATGATAGGTATTGATCTGTCCCAATGCCTTCATCTCACGCCCACTGCAGGCTGCTGTTTTACCCTCTTAGTTCAGTTCAGTTCAGTCACTCAGTCGTGTCTGACTCTTTGCCACCCCATGAATCACAGCACGCCAGGCCTCCCTGTCCATTACCATCTCCCGGAGTTCACTCACACTCACATCCATCAAGTCCGTGATGCCATCCAGCCATCTCATCCTCCGTCATTCCCTTCTCCTCCTGCCCCCAATCCCTCCCAGCATCAGAGTTTTTTCCGATGAGTCAACTCTTCGCATGAGGTGGCCAGAGCACTGGAGTTTCAGCTTTAGCATCATTCCTTCCAAAGAAATCCCAGGGCTGATCTCCTTCAGAATGGACTGGTTGGATCTCCTTGCAGTCCAAGGGACTCCCAAGAGTCTTCTCCAACACCACAGTTCAGAAGCATCAATTCTTTGGCTCACAGCCTTCTTCACAGTCCAACTCTCACTTCCATACATGACCACTGGAAAAACCATAGCCTTGACTAGACGAACCTTAGTCAGTAAATTAATGTCTCTGCTTTTTAATATACTATCTAGATTGGTCATAACTTTTCTTCCAAGGAGTAAGCATCTTTTAATTTCACGGCTGCAATCACCATTTGCAGTGATTTTGGAGCCCAAAAAAATAAAGTCTGACACTGTTTCCACTGTTTCCCCATCTATTTCCCATGAAGTGATGGGACCAGATGCCATGATCTTCATTTTCTGAATGTTGAGCTTTAAGCCAACTTTTTCACTCTCCTCTTTCTGCCATAAGGGTGGTGTCATCTGCATATCTGAGGTGATTGATATTTCTCCTGGCAATCTTGATTCCAGCTTGTGTTTCTTCCAGTCCGGCATTTATCATGATGTACTCTGCATAGAAGTTAAATAAGCAGGGTGACAATACACAGCCTTGACGTACTCCTTTTCCTGTTTGGAACCACTCTGTTGTTCCATGTCCAGTTCTAACTGTTGCTTCCTGACCTGCATACAGATTTCTCTAGAGGCAGGTTAGGTGGTCTGGTATTCCCATCTCTTTTAGAATTTTCCAGTTTATTGTGATCCACACAGTCAAAGGCTTTGGCATAGTCAATAAAGCAGAAATACATGTTTTTCTGGAACTCTCTTGCTTTTTCCATGATCCAGCGGATGCTGGCAATTTGATCTCTGGTTTCTCTGCCTTTTCTAAAACCAGCTTGAACATCAGGAAGTTCACGGTTCACGTATTGCTGAAGCCTGGCTTGGAGAACTTTGAGCATTACTTTACTAGCATGTGAGATGAGTGCAATTGTGCGGTAGTTTGAGCATTCTTTGGCATTGCCTTTCTTTGGAATTGGAATGAAAACTGACCTTTTCCAGTCCTGTGGCCACTGCTGAGTTTTCCAAATTTGCTGGCATATTGAGTGCAGCACTTTCACAGAATCATCTTGCAGGATTAGAAACAGCTCAACTGGAATTCCATCACCTCCACTAGTTTTGTTCATAGTGATGCTTTCTAAGGCCCACTTGACTTCACATTCCAAGATGTCTGGCTCTAAATTAGTGAACACATCATCATGATTATTTGGGTTGTGAAGATCTTTTTCGTACAGTTTTTCCGTGTATTCTTGCCACGTCTTCTTAATATCTTCTGCTTCTGTTAGGTCCAGACAATTTCTGTCCTTTATCGGTCCCATCTTTGCATGAAATGTCCCCTTGGTATCTCTAATTTTCTTGAAGAGATCTCTAGTCTTTCCCATTCTGTTGTTTTCCTCTATTTCTTTGCATTGATCACTGAAGAAGGCATTCTTTTCTCTTCTTGCTATTCTTTGGAACTCTGCATTCAGATGCTTATATATTTCCTTTTCTCCTTTGCTTTTTGCCTCTCTTCTTTTCACAGCTATTTGTAAGGCCTCCCCAGACAGCCATTTTGCTTTTTTGCATTTCTTTTCCATGGGGATGGTCTTGATCCCTGTCTCCTGTACAATGTCACAAACCTCATTCCATAGTTCATCAGGCACTCTATCTGTCAGATCTAGACCCTTAAATCTATTTCTCACTTCCACTGTATAATCATAAGGGATTTTATTTAGGTTATACCTGAATGGTCTAGCGGTTTTCCCTACTTTCTTCAAATTAAGTCTGAATTTGGCCATAAGGAGTTCATGATCTGAGCCATAGTCAGCTCCTGGTCTTGATTTTGTTGACTGTATAGAGCTTCTCCATCTTTGATTTCGGTGTTGACCATCTGGTGATGTCCATGTGTAGAGTCTTCTCTTGTGTTGTTGGAAAAGGGTGTTTGCTATGACCAGTGCATTTTCTTGGCAAAACTCTATTAGTCTTTGCCCTGCTTCATTCTGACCCTCTTAGCATCTGCATGTCCCCTTCCCTTGGCCAAGGAGTCTCTTCTTCCAGATGCCCACCAGTTCATTTTATCTTTTATTTTATATTTTACCTTTATGCAAAATGTGAGTCTCACCCTAACCTCTGCCGGCACCCTCTATTTTGCTTTCTCTGTCGCATCAAACTCTTCTAAGCTTTGATACAGCTTGCTTATTCATTCTATGTGCTGTTGGTCTTTCTCTGACTCTCTGCTATTGAATATCCTGAGGGCAGGAGTTTCTGTGTGTTTCATTTCTCTATCCCCAACACAAAAGCCTAGGGCTTGGCTTACAGTTAACAATGAGTAAGTACTGGGGAAGGAAAGAAAGAAACAGGGAAGGAGGAATGGAGAAGGGGAGGGGAGAAAGGGTGATCTGAAGATGCCCCATACGGTGAGAGGGTCAGGAGATGTACCCCTTTAGACACAGGTGTACCCAGGATTGAGCTGAGTCCTATGTCTTAACGTGCCTCCTTATTACTAAACCCCAAAGGTGTACAGACACCATGCAGAGCATTAGGGAGTAACCACGAGGTCGACCAGGTCTCCCAAAGCTGTGTATTCCAGAGATGACACTTAAAGTCTAGGGAAGGAAATGCAGAGACAAAAATGATCAACAAAATTGAATTTCCCACTAGTATGTGAAATCGGGGCTTAGAATCAGATTAAGATTGATTTAGAGAAATATATATTTTTGGAAGTCAACTAATAAAATATGTGCTGGCTAAATTATATATCTGTTTAAAATAGTGTGGTGATTGACTAGGAAAAAGAGTGTAGTCCTTGTGCCTCCCATGCCAGCTGAGTGAGTCCCCTTTCTGAGCATGAAGAGTCACAGCTATACGGTGGAATCATTGTACCTTATCAGTCAGTGTGGGTTGGGTTGTATGGCAGTAACATGTAATCCTCAACTCTGAAACAGCAAAGGGGCTTGCTTTTAATTTTTGATTGGAGGATAATTACTTTGCAATATTGTGATAGTTTCTACTATGAATCAGCCACAGGTAGACATACATCCCCTCCCTTTTAAAACTCCCTCCCACCTCCCACTCCATCCCACCCCTCTAGGTTGTCACAGAGCTCCAGGTTTGGGTTCCCTGCATCATACAGGAAATTTCCACCAGCTATCTGTTTTGCATATAGTATTGTATATGTTTCAATGCTACTCTCTCAATTCATCCCACCCTCTCCTTCCTCCACATGTGCAAAAGCCTTCTTTATGCCCATGAAAGGGCCATGTCTTGATCAAACAACATGTCCATCAAAGGTCAGTGGGAGAGATTTGCTCCTCATGCCATTCAAGAACCAAGGGCCATCCCCCTCTCATACATCTGGGGGCTGTGCCAGAGGGACCATGAGTGTGGACACCCTCTCAAAATGAATCAGCCTAGTTCTTTGCAGAGATGTGGATGGACCTAGAGACTGTGTCACATGGAGTGAAGAAAGTCAGAGAGAAAAACAAATACCATGTATTAACACATATATGTGGAATCTGAAAAAAAAATTGGTATAGATGTAAAAGATCTGTTTACAAAGTAAAAACAGACACAGACTTAGAGAACAAATGAATAAATACCGAGGGGGAAGGGGGTCCTGGGATGAATTGGGAAATTGAGACTGACATATATACGCTATTGATACGAAGTATAAGATGAATAACAAATGAGCACATACTGTACAGCACAGGGATCTCTGCTCAGTGCTCTGTGGGGACCTAGATGGGAAGGAAATCCAAAAAAGAGGCAATATAGGTAAACACACAGATGAAATATTTGCTGTGCAGTACAAACTACCATTTGGCAATAAGGAGTTCATGAACTGAGCCACAGTCAGCTCCTGGTCTTGTTTTTGTTGACTGTATAGAGCTTCTCCATCTTCAGCTGCAAAGAATATAATCAATCTGATTTCGGTGTTGACCATCTGGTGATGTCCATGTGTAGAGTCCTCTCTTGTGTTGTTGAAAGAGGGTGTTTGCTATGACCAGTGCATTTTCTTGGCAAAACTCTATTAGTCTTTGCCCTGCTTCATTCTGCATCCCAAGGCCAAATTTGCCTGTTACTCCAGGTGTTTCTTGACTTCCTACTTTTGCATTCCAGTCCCCTATAATGAAAAGGACGTCTTTTTTGGTTGTTAGTTCTAAACAGTCTTGTAGGTCTTCATAAAACCATTCAACTTCAGCTTCTTCAGCATTACTGGTTGGGGCATAGACTTGGATAACTGTGATATTGAATGGTTTCCCTTGGAGACAAACAGAGATCATTCTGTCATTTTGAGATTGCATCCAAGCACTGCATTTCGGACTCTTTTGTTGACCATGATGGCTACTCCATTTCTTCTAAGGGATTCCTGCCCACAGTAGTAGATATAATGGTCATCTGAGTTAAATTCACCCATTCCAGTCCATGTTAGTTCGCTGATTCCTGGAATGTTGACGTTCACTCTTGCCATCTCTTGTTTGACCACTTCCAATTTGCCTTGACTCATGGACCTCACATTCCAGGTTCCTATGCGATATTGCTCTTTACAGCATCGGATCTTGCTTCTATCACCAGTCACACCCACAGCTGGGTATTGTTTTTGCTTTGGCTCCATCCCTTCATTCTTTCTGGAGTTATTTCTCCTCTGATCTCCAGTAGCATATTGGGCACCTACTGACCTGGGGAGTTGCTCTCTCAGTATCCTATCATTTTGCCTTTTCATACTGTTCATGGGGTTCTCAAGGCAAGAATACTGAAGTGGTTTGCCATTCCCTTCACCAGTGGACCACATTCTGTCAGACCTCTCCACCGTGACCTGTCTGTCTTGGGTTGACCCACGGGCAAGGCTTGGTTTCATTGAGATAGACAAGGCTGTGGTCCTAGTGTGATTAGATTGACTAGTTTTCTGTGATCTGGTTTCTGTGTGTCTGCCCTCTGATGCCCTCTTGCAACATCTACCATCTTACTTGGGTTTCTTTTACCTTGGATGTGGGGTATCTCTTCATGGCTGCTCCAGCAAAGCGCAGCCACTGCTCCTTACCTTGGATGAGGGATATCTCCTCACTGGGGCCCCTCCTGACCTTGAATGTGGAATAGCTCCTCTAGGCCATACTGCATCGGCGCAGGACATGGGGTTGCTCCTCCAGGCCGCTGCCTCTGATCTCGGATATGGGGTTGCTCCTCTAGGCTGCTCCTGCACTGTCGCAGCCTGGCACTCTCGGCTGCCGCCCCTGACCTCCAACGTAGGGTAGCTCCTCTGGCCACCGCCCTCAAGCATGGGTTCCTCCACCGTCACAGCCGCCAACGAAATCACATTGATTATATTCTTTGCAGCCAATGATGGAGAAGCTCTCAGTACAGTTCAGACACTCAGTCGTGTCTGACTCTTTGCGACCAAATGAATCGCAGCACGCCAGGCCTCCCTTTGCATCACCAACTCCCGGAGTTCACTCAGACTCATGTCCATCGAGTCCGTGATGCCATCCAGCCATCTCATCCTCAGTCGTTCCCTTCTCCTCCTGCCCCAAATCCCTCCCAGCATCAGAGTCTTTTCCAATGAGTCAGTTCTTCGCATCAGGTGGCCAAAGTACTGGAGTTTCAGATTTAGCATCATTCCTTCCAAAGAAATCCCAGGGCTGATCTCCTTTAGAATGGACTGGTAGGATCTCCTTGCAGTCCAAGGGACTCCCAAGAGTCTTCTCCAACACCACAGTTCAAAAGCATCAATTCTTCGGCGCTCTGCCTTCTTCACAGTCCAACTCTCACATCCATACATGACCACTGGAAAAACCATAGCCTTGACTAGATGGACCTTAGTTAGTAAAGTATGTCTCTGCTTTTGAATATACTATCTAGATTGGTCATAACTTTTCTTCCAAGGAGTAAGCATCTTTTAATTTCATGGCTGCAGTCACCATCTGCAGTGATTTTGGAGCCCAAAAAAATAAAGTCTGACACTGTTTCCACTGTTTTCCCATCTATTTCCCATGAAGTGATGGGACCAGATGCCATGATCTTCGTTTTCTGAATGTTGAGCTTTAAGCCAGCCTTTTCACTCTCCTCTTTCACTTTCATCAAGAGGCTTTTGAGTTCCTCTTCACTTTCTGCCATAAGGGTGGTGTCATCTGCATATCTGAGGTTATTGATATTTCTCCTGGCAATCTTGATTCCAGCTTGTGTTTCTTCCAGTCCAGCGTTTCTCATGATGTACTCTGCATAGAAGTTAAATAAGCAGGGTGACAATATACAGCCTTGACATACTCCTTTTCCCATTTGGAACCAGTCTGTTGTTCCATGTCCAGTTCTAACTGTTGCTTCCTGACCTGCATACAGATTTCTCTAGAGGCAGGTTAGGTGGTCTGGTATTCCCATCTCTTTTAGAATTTTCCAGTTTATTGTGATCCACACAGTCAAAGGCTTTGGCATAGTCAATAAAGCAGAAATACATGTTTTTCTGGAACTCTCTTGCTTTTTCCATGATCCAGCGGATGCTGGCAATTTGATCTCTGGTTTCTCTGCCTTTTCTAAAACCAGCTTGAACATCAGGAAGTTCATGGTTCACGTATTGCTGAAGCCTGGCTTGGAGAACTTTGAGCATTACTTTACTAGCATGTGAGATGAGTGCAACTGTGCGGTAGTTTGAGCATTCTTTGGCATTGCCTTTCTTTGGGATTGGAACGAAAACTGACCTTTTCCAGTCCTGTGGCCACTGCTGAGTTTTCCAAATTTGCTGGCATATTGAGTGCAACACTTTCACAGCATCATCTTGCAGGATTTGAAATAGCTCCACTGGAATTCCATCACCTCCACTAGTTTTGTTCATAGTGATGCTTTCTAAGGCCCACTTGACTTCACATTCCAAGAAGTCTGGCTCTAAATTAGTGATCACACTATCATGATTATCTGGGTCGTGAAGATCTTTTTTGTATAGTTCTTCTGTGTATTCTTGCCACCTCTTCTTAATATCTTCTGCTTCTGTTAGGTCCAGACAATTTCTGGCCTTTATCGAGCCCATCTTTGTATGAAATGTTCCCTGGGTATCTTTAATTGTCTTGAAGAGATCTCCAGTCTTTCCCATTCTGTTGTTTTCCTCTATTTCTTTGTATTGATCACTGAAGAAGGCTTTCTTATCTCTTCTTGCTATTCTCTGGAACTCTGCATTCAGATGCTTATATCTTTCCTTTTCTCCTTTGCTTTTCACTTCTCTTCTTTTCACAGCTATTTGTAGGGCCTCCCCAGACAGCCATTTTGCTTTTTTGCATTTCTTTTCCATGGGGATGGTCTTGATCCCTGTCTCCTGTACAATGTCACAAACCTCATTCCATAGTTCATCAGGCACTCTATCTGTCAGATCTAGACCCTTAAATCTATTTCTCACTTCCACTGTATAATCGTAAGGGATTTTATTTAGGTCATACCTGAATGGTCTAGCAATTTTCCCTACTTTCTTCAATTTAAGTCTAAATTTGGCCATAAGGAGTTCATGATCTGAGCCATAGTCAGCTCCCGGTTTTGTTTTTGTTGACTGTATAGAGCTTCTCCACCTTCAGCTGCAAAGAATATTATCAATCTGATTTTGGTGTTGACCATCTGGTGATGTCCTTGTGTAGAGTCTTCTCTTGTGTTGTTGGAAGAAGATGTTTGCTACGACCAGTGCATTTTCTTGGCAAAACTCTATTAGTCTTTGCCATGCTTCATTCTCATTCCAAGGCCAAATTTGCCTGTTACTCCAGGTGTTTCTTGACTTCCTACTTTTGCATTCCAGTCCCCTATAATGAAAACAACATACTTTTTGGTTGTTAGTTCTAAAAGTTCTTGTAGGTCTTCATAAAACCATTCAACTTCAGCTTCTTCAGCATTACTGGTTGGGGCATAGACTTGGATAACTGTGATATTGAATGGTTTCCCTTGGAGACAAACAGAGATAATTCTGTCATTTTTGAGATTGCATCCAAGCACTGCATTTCGGACTCTTTTGTTGACCATGATGGCTACTCCATTTCTTTTGAGGGATTCCTGCCCGCAGTAGTAGATATAATGGTCATCTGAGTTAAATTCACCCATTCCAGTCCATGTTAGTTCGCTGATTCCTGGAATGTCGACATTCACTCTTGCCATCTCTTGTTTGACCACTTCCAATTTGCCTTGACTCATGGACCTCACATTCCAAGTTCCTATGCAATGTTGCTCTTTACAGCATTAGATCTTGCTTCTATCACCAGTCACACCCACAGCTGGGTATTGTTTTTGCTTTGGCTCCATCCCTTCATTCTTTCTGGAGTTATTTCTCCTCTGATCTCCAGTAGCATATTGGGCACCTACTGACCTGGGGAGTTGCTCTCTCAGTATCCTATCATTTTGCCTTTTCATACTGTTCATGGGGTTCTCAAGGCAAGAATACTGAAGTGGTTTGCCATTCCCTTCACCAGTGGACCACATTCTGTCAGACCTCTCCACCATGACCCACCCGTCTTGGGTTGCCCCACAGGCATGGCTTGGTTTCATTGAGATAGACAAGGCTGTGGTCCTAGTGTGATTAGATTGACCTGTTTTCTGTGCATATGGTTTGTGTGTGTCTGCCCTCTGATGCCCTCTTGCAACATCTACCATCTTACTTGCGTTTCTCTTACCGTGGGTGTGGGGTATCTCTTCACGGCTGTTCCAGCAAAGCACAATGGCTGCTTTTACAGTCAAAAAACAGCAAGACCAGGAGCTGACTGTGGCTCAGATCATGAACTCCTTATTGACAAATTCAGACTTCAATTGAAAAAAGCAGGGAAAACCACTACCATTCCGGTATGACCTCAATAAAATCCCTTATGATAATACAGTGGATGTGAGAAATAGATTTAAGGGACTAAATCTGATAGATAGAGTGCCTGATGAGCTATGGACAGAGGTTTGTAACATAGTACAGGATACAAGGATCAAGACCATCCCCATGGAAAAGAAATGCAAAAAAGCAAAATGGCTCTGAGGAGGCCTTACAAATAGCTGTGAAAAGAAAAGAAGTGAAAAGCAAAGGAGAAAAGGGAAGATATAAATATCTGAATGCAGAGTTCCAGAGAATAGCAAGAAGAGATAAGAAAGCATTCTTTAGTGATCAGTGCAAAGAAATAGAGGCAAACAACAGAATGGGAAAGACTAGAGATCTCTTCAAGAAAATTAGAGATACCAAGGGAATATTTCATGCAAAGATGGGCTCAGTGAAGGACAGATATGATATGGACCTAACAGAGGCAGAAGTTATTAAGAAGTGGTGGCAAGAATACACAGAAGAACTGTACAAAAAAGATCTTCACTACCAAGATAATCACAATGGTGTGATCACTCATCTAGAGCCAGACATCTGGAATGTGAAATCAAGTGGGTCTTAGAAAGCATCACTATGTACAAAGCTAGTGGAGGTGGTGGAATTCCAGTGGAGCTATTTCAAATCCTGCAAGATGATGCTGTGAAAGTGCTGCACTCAATATGCCAGCAAATTTGGAAAACTCAGCAGTGGCCACAGGACTGGAAAAGGTCAGTTTTCATTCCAATCCCAAAGAAAGGCAATGCCAAAGAATGCTCAAACTACCGCACAATTGCACTCATCTCACATGCTAGTAAAGTAATGCTCACAATTCTCCAAGCCAGGCTTCAGCAATACTGAACCATGAACTTCCTGATGTTCAGGCTGGTTTTAGAAAAGGCAGAGGAACCAGAGATCAAATTGCAGCATCTGCTGGATCATGGAAAAAGCAAGAGAGTTCCAGAAAAACATGTATTTCTGCTTTATTGACTATGCCAAAGCCTTTGACTGTGTGGATCACAATAAACTGGAAAATTCTAAAAGAGATGGGAATACCAGACCACCTAACCTGCCTCTAGAGAAATCTGTATGCAGGTCAGGAAGCAACAGTTAGAACTGGACATGGAACAACAGACTGGTTCCAAATGGGAAAAGGAGTACGTCAAGGCTGTATATTGTCACCCTGCTTATTTAACTTCTATGCAGAGTACATCATGAGAAACGCTGGACTGGAAGAAACACAAGCTGGAATCAAGATTGCCAGGAGAAATATCAATAACTTCAGATATGCAGATGACACCACCCTTATGGCAGAAAGTGAAGAGGTACTCAAAAGCCTCTTGACGAAAGTAAAAATGGAAACTGAAAAAGCTGGCTTAAAGCTCAACATTCAGAAAATGAAGATCATGGCATCTGGTCCCATCACTTCATGGGAAATAGATGGGAAAACAGTGGAAACAGTGTCAGACTTTATTTTTTTGGGGCTCCAAAATCACTGCAGATGGTGACTGCAGCCATGAAATTAAAAGACGCTTACTCCTTGGAAGAAAAGTTATGACCAACCTAGATAGCATATTGAAAAGCAGAGACATTACTTTGCCGACTAAGGTTCGTCTAGTCAAGGCTATGGTTTTTCCAGTGGTCATGTATGGATGTGAGAGTTGGACTGTGAAGAAGGCAGAGCGCCGAAGAATTGATGCTTTTGAACTGTGGTGTTGGAGAAGACTCTTGGGAGTCCCTTGGACTGCAAGAAGATTCAACCAGTCCATTCTGAAGGAGATCAGCCCTGGGATTTCTTTGGAAGGAATGATGCTAAATCTGAAACTCCAGTACTTTGGCCACCTGATGTGAAGAACTGACTCATTGGAAAAGACTCTGATTCTGGGAGGGATTCGGGGCAGGAAGAGAAGGGGATGACAGAGAATGAGATGGGTGGATGGCATCACTGACTCGATGGACGTGAGTCTGAGTGAACTCCAGAAGTTGGTGATGGACAGGGAGGCCTACGTGCTGCGATTCATGGGGTCACAAAGAGTCAGAAATGACTGAGCGACTGAACTGAACTGAGAAACTACCATAACATTGTAAAGCAACTACACTGCAATAAATTTTTTTAATTAAATTTAAGAAAAGAAAAAGAAAGGATCAGCTTTCTTTGCTCATCGAAGTGACTGTGGGGACCAGTGTAACAGAGAAGCTCCACCTCAAAGAAGCCAGTTCCAGGTAAGAGAGCTTGAGAAGGTCTCACATAGCAATTGAATACGTGAAGGGATCTTTGTCTTTTCTATTCACAATCCAAGGTCACCCCCAGTCACAAGGGGACCAGGAAGCCCAATCCTACTAATGTGCTCATTTTCCAACATTTGACTCTTGGACCCTCTTACTGCCATTTTCTACTGTATATTACTCTCAAAATTTTCAGGATAGGGCAACTGGGAGAAATAACTCATGATCAAATGATTCATGACATGTTTTAGTTGTCACAGAAGCCTATTGTTGCTGTTTAGTCATTCAGTTGTATCCAGCTTTTGCGACCTCATGGACTGCAGCCCAATGCGCTCCTCTGTCCATGGGATTATCCAGGCAAGAATACTGGAGTGGGTTGCCATTTTCTACTCCAGGGGATCTTCCCGATCCAGGGATCAAACTAGAGCCTCCTGCATAGGCAAGTGGATTCTTAACCACTGCACCACCAGGGAAGCCCCCACAGAACCCTACCAATTAGTTTTTATTCTTCCCATTTTACAGATGTGGAAATAGAGGCACAGAGATATTTGGCAGCATGCAAAAGGTCCCACAATACATAGACAGAGGATCTAAGATTTACAGGCCAGGCACAAATGCAAAGTGATTCTTATTCTTTCCAGAATATTGCACTACCCTTGACTGCCCTATTTTCCCTTTTAAATGACTTGGCATTTTCATATTAGATCCATCCTGTCCAAACCAAAGAAAGAGACAGAATACTTAGCAAAATATGTTTGTTGTTCAGTTACTAAATCGTGTCCCACTCTTTGCAACCCATGGACTTCAGCAAACCAGGCCTTCCTGTCCTCCACTATCTTCCAGTTTGCTCAAACTCATGTCCATTGAGTCAATGAAGCCATCCAACCATCTCTTCATCTGTCATCCCCTTCTCCTGCCTTCAATCTTTCCTAGCATCTGGCTCTTTTCCAAGGCTCTTTTGCCAGCTCTTCACATTAGGTGGCCAAGGTATTAGAGTTTTCAGCTTCAGCATCAGTCCTTCCAGTGAATTTTCAAAGTTGCCTTCCCTTGGGATTGACTGGTTTGATCTCCTTGCTGTCCAAGGGACTCTCAAGAGTCTTCACCAGAGAAAAAGCATAAATGTAGCAAATGTTGGATTGACGCAGTTTTCTTTGTCTTCTGTAAATAGACAGAGAAGGGAAGGGGAATAGAACACAGGGCAGATAAGAGGCCCCCTGATATTGCTGGGGAAGCTTCTGCTTATTTTGAGAGATTCTCCAGGGACTCAGACATGTGTAAGCCAGCTCAGTCCAAAACTCATGTTTCATGGAGTTGATTCCTTATGAACCGTAAAGTTGTTTTCACTTGTCCCTAGTGTTATTTGTAGAAATTTGTATCAGAGAGATCAGAAAATGATTATATATTCTCTTTCCAAAAGGCTCCCATAAGCAGTTTGTTATATTTTTTGGTGAGAGTGACATATTCAGTTATGTTTGAAGTTCCAGCCTGTCGGGACTACCTTCATGCAAAGCTTTACACAAGTTTAACTTAGCCAGAACATAGACTATCTGTGTTGTTTGAGGGATCTGATTTAAACTTTATATAAATTCAGTGTGTTTAGTATGCCATATTTATTTCTGAAATCTTTTCTGACACCTTGTTACAATTAATCTACATCTCCCATTACAACCTGCATCCTAAGAGAAAAGTCTGAATCATTTGGCCTGAGTCACCAGTGATATATCCTGCTCTTTCATACAAATGAGCTTCCCTGTTGGCTCAGATGGTAAAGACCCTGCCTGGAATGCAGGAGACCCAGGTTTGATCCCTGGGTCTGGAAGATCCCCTAGAGAAGGGAATAAGCTACCCACACCAGGATTCTTGCCTGGAGAATTCCACGAACAGGAGCCTGGTGGGCCACTGTCCAGGGGATCACAAAGGGTCGGATATGACTAAGCAAGTAACGCTTCATACAAAAGACCCATTTCTCGAGGCTCAATGATGCCAAGTTCTAAAAGAAAAGCTCTCAATTAGGTGCAAAAAGGATAGAAGGTAGAAAAAAAGAAACATTCAGTTATAAAAGTTTAGCTCATAGTTTACACATCTCTTTTATTTGCTGACCTGGTGTGCACGTCTCTTTTATTTCCAATTTCAGTTCAGTTCAGTTCAGTCACTCAGTCATGTCTGACTCTTTGCAACCCCATGAATTGCAGCACGCCAGGCCTCCCCATCCATCACCAACTCCTGGAGTTCACTCAGACTCACATCCATCGAGTCAGTGATGCCATCCAGCCATCTCATCCTCGGTCGTTCCCTTCTCCTCCTGCCCCCAATCCCTCCCAGCATCAGAGTTTTTTCCAATGAGTCAACTCTTTACATCAGGTGGCCAAAGTACTGGAGTTTCAGCTTTAGCATCATTCCTTCCAAAGAACACCCAGGGCTGATCTCCTTTAGAATGGACTGTTTGGATCTCCTTGCAGTCCAAGGGACTCTCAAGTCTTCTCCAACACCACAGTTCAAAAGCATCAATACTTTGGTGCTCAGCTTTCTTCACAGTCCAACTCTCACATCCATACATGACCACTGGAAAAACCATAGCCTTGACTAGACGGACCTTTGTTGGCAAAGTAATGTCTCTGCTTTTCAATATGCTGTCTAGGTTGGTCATAACTTTCCTTCCAAGGAGTAAGCATCTTTTAGTTTCATGGCTGCAGTCACAGTGATTTTGGAGCCCCAAAATCTGCAGTGATTTTGGAGCCCCAAAACATAAAGTCTGACACTGTTTCCACTGTTTCCCCATCTATTTCCCATGAAGTGATGGGACCAGATGCCATGATCTTCATTTTCTGAATGTTGAGCTTTAAGCCAACTTTTTCAACTTACACACCAGTAAAGCAAGGCAAGAAAATAAATGAGCCTGGACTTGGACCCCTCACCAAAGACAACTGTCTCTCCATGTTCCACAAGCAATCCCACAAGTTTGAGCAGAGAGAAACTGTGTAATGTGATGGTCGACCCGCAATACCTCCCCAATAGCAATGCTAAGCTGAGATTAAATGTGAAGAGTACAAGCAAGACAGCTCCATGTAGAAACAGAAGGAACCCTGAACACTGCACATATCAGCTCCTTTGTTTACACAGCAGGAGACTGAAGGCCACCAAGGTGAAATGCCATGCCCCCTAGCAAAAGGACCAGGGCTGAATCCAAGCCCTTCTTGATATACAGCTGGGAAATTCCATCTGTACAATTGGCCAGGAACTCTTTTAATAGTGTGAGAATAAGTTTATATTTAGCCTAGAATTAAAGAAGCATTTAATATAGACAAATCTAGCATATTCTTTTAATTTATTGCTATTCAAACTATCAATCTATGTGTTTTAAAACTACTTCATATTTATTTTCCATCTTAACAGTAATAAACAAGCATTTCCCCCCTCCCACTCATCCCCACTCATCCAAGGGCTCTTTCCTACCATGGCTTTCCCTCTCTCCTTTGCCCCTGCTTCGATCCAACTCCAATGTCACCTTAAAGATTCCAGTTAGGCTGACCACCTAAATCCACCAGATCAGAGGAATCTTCACTGAATTTCTATCATTTTGGTTTATGCCCTACAATCTCCCAAAGACTGTATATATTCTTTATGTATTTTAAACATTCATTATGTCTTTATACATTCATGATGCCTTTCTTTAGATACTAACTCAAATCAATTCATATTGGTATCATCTATCAAGTCTGTTTCTGAGTTTCTCCAGGTCAAAGAAGTTTCTTCCTTTCTTTCTTTTAATCCCCTTGGCTTGAAATAGCAAATATGTTCCATCCCACGAAACAGCACTGATCAACTGATAAGAACCATCCTGATTTCCAAGATGCAAAAATTCAGGCTTATCAGGAAAAAGCAGTGAAGTATGTGCTCTGACTCTCCTTAAGTGGTGTCTGGTTTAGGACTGAATACAGAGTTTGTGAATCAAGCATTAAGTCTAAGCTTACTACAGCCTCCAAGTCTAGAAGACAGCCTTTACACAAACACACCCTCCCATCTACTGCACCCCCACACATGAACAGGGGCCTCAGAATAGGCTCATCCTACAAAAGGGTGTCCAAAAATTAAATCTCCTGTTTTGCAGATTAAGAAACTGAGATAGAGAACCCTTAAATAGATGACAGGGAAGGCAACCGGAAGTCAATAATACAACTCTATATGGTATTACTTATATGTGAAATTCTAAAAATAGTACAAATGAGCTTATTTACAAAAGCAGAAACAGACTCATAGACATAGAAAACAAATGTATGCTTACCAAAGAGGAAGTGGTGAGTGCATGCTAAGTCATTTCAGTCGTGTCCAGCTCTTTGTGATGCTATGAGCTGTAGCCCACCAGGCTCCTCCGTGCAAGGGATTCTCCAGGCAAGAATACTGAAGTGGGTTGCCATGCCCTCCTGCAACTGATCTTTCCAATCCATGGATCAAACCCATGTCCTTTTTATGTCTCCTGTATTGGCACAAGTTCTTTACCTCTAGCGCCACTTGGGGAAGTGGTGGATAGGGATAAATCGGGAGTATGGAATTAACAGATGTACTGTTATGTGTACTACTACACATAAACAAGATAAACAACACAGATTTGCTGTATAATATATCTCTGCCCATTTAGCACAGACAGGAACTATGATCAATATCTTGTAATAAACTATAATGGAAAAGATAAAAGAATACACACACACACACACACACACACACACACATATATTTATGTATAACCAAATCACTTTCCTGTACACCTGAAGTGAACACAATGACATATCCCAAAATAATGTGTGATGGGTGGGAGAGGAAGGAGTTTCAAGAGGGAGGGGATATATGCACATGTGTGATTGATTCACTTGGTTGTACAGCACAAACTAACACAACATTGTAATTACACTCCAACAATAAAATAAAATAATAAATAATATAATAATAGAAATAAAAATAAATTAAAAGGCCCCTAAATAAACTATACTTCAAAAATGCATGATTTTTTAAAAGAATATAACTGAATCACTGTTATTATCCCTCAGCAACCCAGTTAGGAGCGATATACCCAAGAGGGGTTGGGAGAGTCTAATAGAATCAGTAGTATCTGGTCTTTATCTAGTTAACTGTGCAAAACTTGGAAGCCTAAAAAAAAAAAATGAGATTTTTTCTTTTCTTTAGAGCAACACGGCAAGAATATCAATTGGGAGAATCCAGCCCCTCAGAGCTTCTCATCTTACCATGCCAGAGTTCTAACAGATCCCCCTCTTCATCCTGACCATGAATGCCTCAGTCAGCCTCCAGAGAGACCAGAGTCGGGGGGAGAGCAAGGAGAAAAAAGATCAGGAAAAGCCCACACTCCTGCAAGTAGAAATTTAAGCTGCTCTGAGTGTGTGCTAAGTGAGTGAGCACAGTGACAGAGCAAGGGATGCGGTGCCTTGTGGCTCCATCCCAGACCTCGAGACAAGCAGAGCTTCAGGCATCCTCAAATCCCTGGGTCCTCGCCTCCATGGGTGAGACATTCCATCTTTCCACAATGAAGTGCTTGCTGTCCGGGGAGGCCCCTGATCTGCCCTGCACATAACTAGACACTTCGATTAGACAGTTCTCAGTTTCACTGGCACAACAGTGTATACTTTAACTATGAGAAAGCAAAATAAAAATTATTGTAAAAAAGAATGTGGCAAAGACAACCAGATGCAGCCAGATCTAAAATATTCAAATTAGATTTAAAATAAATCATTTCATAACTCAAAAAAAACCAATATCCTAAATGAAGACACTTCTAAATATTCCTCGATTCCTTTTTTCCCTCCAAAGGACGAAAGGGATAAATAAACTCTAGCTACCCTAAAAGGGAGTTACTCAAGATACCCAGTTAATGGGTGAATTAAAACTAAGCACAGCTATTATTTATTGCTCTCAGTTCCAGGCACTGTGTCAAGAAGTTTACAAGCATCCTTTTATTTAATCTTCAAGCCAGTTTCATAGGATCCTTATTGCCCTCATTTTACAGATGAAGGGTTAGACTGAGGGACATAAGTGACTTGCCCCTGGTCACACATCAAGACTAGACTAAGGTAAGGGAAGTTCAGTTCAGTTCAGTCACTCAGTCATGTCCGACTCTTTGCGACCCCATGAACCACAGCATGCCAAGCCTCCCTGTCCATCCCCAGCTCCCAGAGTTAACCCAAATTCATGTCCATTGGGTCAGTGATGCCATCCAGCCATCTCACCCTCTGTCGTCCCCTTCTCCTCCTGCCCTCAATCTTTCCCAGCATCAGGGTCTTTTCCAATGAGTCAGTTCTTCTCATCAGGTGGCCAAAGTATTGGAGTTTCAGCCTCAACATTAGTCCTTCCAATGAACACCTAGAACTGATCTCCTTCAAGATGGACTGGTTGGATCTCCTTGCAGTCCAAGGGACTCTTAAGAGTCTTTTCCAACACCACAGTTCAAAAGCATCAATTCTTCAATGCTCAGCTTTCTTTATAATCCAACTCTCAGATCCATACCTAACTACTGGAAAAACCGTAGCCTTGACTAGATGGAACTTTGTTGACAAAGTAATGTCTCTGCTTTTTAATATGCTGCCTAGGTTGGTCATAACTTTCCTTCTAAGGAGTAATGGTAAGGGAAGAGAGGAACCTAAGTGCGGAATTTAAGGAGGCACTCAATTTCAAGGTTTTACAAGTGCAAGCTAATCTCCTGCATGTGAGTGCCACCTTAAATTTAGATTCTGGAAGCTTCCCTTGCCCTACTCTAACCCTGTCATACATGAGCAATGCAACAGTGGTACACCTGAGATTCAAAATCATAGCTATCTGGTTCCAAAGCTCTTGCTTATATCACCCATCCCCTTGTAGAGACAAACAACTCTACCCATGATACTTTGTTCCAAGACACAAGTCTCTGCAAACGCATCTCTGAGAGCTGAGGTCACACAAAAAGCAGCAGGAGCCACAGGACCCCAATAGGGTAGCACAGTGGTGTGGCAGGGTCACACCTACACCAACCTCTAGTCACGTTGTAATCACACAGCACCCCAATATCCTGAAAGGAAAATCTACTTTGTAAGTATCCTTAATATGAAACACGAGAGTACAGGCAGTCTGCTCTATTTTAAACCTACATTAAGTGACTAATTTGTTCTGGGATAGAGAACACAGTGCATATTTTTCATCAATGCTCAAATCAAAACCAAAGCTCTGATTAAATCCCATGACCAATTCCCAGCCCAGGCTCTACCCTGCTCATGGCGTAAGCCATAAAACTTCTAATTGCTCACTAGGGGTGGAATAAACTCGTTTCTTGAGAGCAATAAGCTTGATGGCCATGAAGAGCACCATCATTTCTACGGGCTGGAAAAGGGAGACTAGCTCAGGCTTTTGCCTCGTAGAAGCTCTCTTTACTGACCTGCTGGTGGTGGGGAGGATGCATGGGAATTCTACAATGCCTGCATTTGACAAAATTACCCCCAATTATGAGAGATATTACCCCAAATGATTCTTTTCCCTTGTCAGCCACGATTTCCCATTGTAATTTTCATCTTCATCTGAAAAGCATTTTTACCAGAAATAAAATGGTATATTTTCATTTGAAAATGGGTAGCTGCCAAGTGTTGGCCATGTGACCTGCCCATCCTAACTGAGTTGCTCTAACATGGCATTTTTTAAAATACATTATTTTTTCAGAACAGTTTTTTAAATTTACAACAAAATTGAGAGGAAGGTACAGGGAGTTCACATAAATCTCTCTACCCCTCTTCACACGCACAGCCTCACCCATTATCAACATCCCCCAACCAGAGTGGTACATTTGTCACCATTGATAAACTTATGCCAATACATCGTAACCACCCCGAACCCACAGTTGCATGAGGGTCCACTCCCGGTTTTGTACAATCGAAGGGTTCAGACAAATGTATAATGACTTGTATCCACCTCCACTGTCATGTAGAATAGTTTCACTGGCATAAAAATCTCCCGTCCCCCGTGTTCCGTCCCTTCATCCCACCAGCTCTCCCACAGGATCCATTAGACAATGTTGAGCTACCACAGGATCCAGCAATCCCACTCCTAGGCATATACCCAGAGAAAGCCATAATTCAAAAAGATACATGCACTCCAGTGTTCATTTCAGCACTACTTACAATAGCCAGGACATGGAAGCAACCTACAGAAGAACAGTGGAGTTGGACATTCCATTGGAACATGACTCAGCCACAAAAAGGGAGGAAATAATATCATTTGCAGTAACACAATGGATCTAGGGATGATCATACTAGGTGGAATAAGCCAAACAGAGAAGGACAAATATGATATCACTCATATGTGGAATCTAAAAATAATGATACACGTGAACTTATATACAAAGTAATAGACCCACAGACATAGAAAAAAACTTAGGTTACCTCCTTAGATAAATTAGGAGTCTAGGATTAACATATATATACTACTATATATAAGACAGATTAACAACAAGGACCCACTGCATAGCACAGGGAACTATATTCACTACTCTGTAATAATCTATTAAGGCAAAGAATCTAAAAAAGAATACACACACGGAATCACTTTATCCACGCATCTGAAACTAACAACTTTGTCAATCAACTATACTTAATTTTTTTTAAGTGACCAGTGCCCCCTAACCCCCAAAAATTAGGCCTTTTGTTCTACACATAGAGAAGGCTCAGAGTGCCTTTGGCCTCGGTGGAGGAACAAAGGTGGCTGCCTTCTGCAGGATGGAGGAAGAAAGGACTGCTGCTGCTGCTGCTGCTAAGTCGCTCCAGTCGTGTCCGATTCTGTGCAGCCCCATAGACAGCAGCCTACCAGGCTCCTCTGTCCATGGGATTTTCCAGGCAAGAGTACTGGAGTGGGGTGCCATTGCCTTCTCCAAGAAAGGACTAGTCCTTCCCATTTCCCCCAGCCCTTGAAGCCTGCATTCAGCCACAGATGGATGGATGGCAACCAAACCCATGAGACCCAATGAGGACCACACGGGGTGAGCAGCCCCCTCCTTTAAGGAGCTGTCTGTCTCAAGTGAAAAATCTCACCTTTCCTCCCATGGAGCACAGGAAAAATAGGAGCATGCTGGAGTGTGAGCCAGAGAGGACAGTGGGACTGAAGGCTGATGGAATAATGCCTTGTGGATTTCCTGCCTTGGAAGCCAAAAGGCCATTGCAGGTTTAAAGTCCTCCTCTCTGTAGCCATTGGTGGCGTAACATAAATGGGAAAGGGCAGATCTTTATTGACCTCATGTGAAAAGCTGAACTCAGCTCTTGTCTTGCTTATACCTTTCCTGCCTGTCATGGGGGCACTCTTGTCCCCCCCCTTTGATGTCCCTGCTGCACCCGCTAGTCTTCAGTGGCGGCAAGTCTGTCACATCATTGTCCTCATCCTTGCTGCAAGTACAGATCTCATGAGAGTTATGGATGCCTGTGTGCAGGAAACATGCCTTTCTTTTCTGGAATTCGATCTAATTTCTATTCTGAGCCCCTGTTCCCACCATGAGGCTCAGGTCAATCAATATAGGGTTTCCCCACCCTCTCTGCCTGGCATAGAACTTGAAGCTGACATAGAACCAAGGCTATGTAGGGCTGGGAGAATGGCAGGGTGGTTGGTCTTCAACTGCCACCTAAATACACCTTCCCAGATGGCACACGAGGAGCATCCAGGACAACCCCCAGCAATTGGTTCTTGCAGGACACTCCTGGGTTCATCACATGCTCCACCTGGAAAGCGATTTTCCTCTTTGCTCTGTGCACACCAAAGCATCTTGTAATTGGTCAGCCTTGCCTCTGCAGGACCCTTCAGTGCCATCCCAGGTCCATCTGTCCAAGTATCTCACATGGCCATTTATTGCTGCTGTTGTTTAGCTGCTAAGTCCTGTTGGACTCTTCTGTGATCCCACAGACCGTAGCCCATCAGGCTCCTCTGTCCATGGGATTTCCCAGGCAAGAACACTAGAGTGGATATAGATTTCCTCCTCCAGAGGATCTTCCCAACCCAGGGATCGAACTCGGATCTTCCCAACCCAGGGATCGAACTCAGATCTCCTGCATTGGCAGGAAGATTCTTCACCCCTGAGCCACCTGGGAAGCCCATAGCCATTTATACTCAACTCATAAAGCTTTTCCTGGAAATAATCTCCCAGCACAGGTATACACACGCATGCAGCCCTCAATACCTCTTACTTCTTCTCCAGTCAGGGTGCAGTCAGCCAAGCCTGCCCACCCCCAGCCCAGAAAAGTGAGTGCATCCAGACAGGTCACATGGATAATCATTTAAAACTAATTACTTACTTGTGTCACAGAGATGGCCCCCTAACATCTGGTTCAGATAATTTTCTCCTCCTTCCCCCACCCTCGCCTGAAACGTTCTACCAAATGTTGCAGGAAAAAATACAACCTGTGCAGCATCGCAGCTGGTCGATGACCCAGCTCTGCAGGCCGACACCAGGGAACAAATTTGCACCCGGCAGAGAAGATCTGATTTCAGTGTGGTCATGTTCCACGATTCAGGGCTGAGTTCTGTGACTTCCTCCCCCTCTATCACCCCAAGGGAAAAATTTCACCCTTAAATCAGACCATAAACCCTAAGGAACTGCCCCAAGGGAGGCTGACTCAGAGCCTTGTGACAGGTTTGCACTTTTCATGTGATCCTTCCAAGGCACCCTGCGCCATCCATTCATTTGTTTATCCAGTAAACTTTTATTAGCATTCCTAATGCATGCCAGGCTTCCCTGATGGCTCAGTGGTAAAGACTCTGCCTGCCAATGCAGAAGACGTGGGTTCGATCCCTGAGTCTGGAGGATCCCCTGGAGGAGGACCTGGCAACCCACTCCAGTATTCTTGCCTGGGAAATCCCATGGACAGAAAAGCCTGGCAGGCTATAGTCCATGGAGTCACAAAAGAGTCCAACATGACTTGGCAACTAAACAACAGCAACAATGCATGCCAAGCTAATCCCAGAGTGACAGTAAACATTTCAGAAAAGGTCTAAAAGATCATCTGTTACAACCCTCTCTTGCCAAAGAGTAGTCCTGGAGAGGTCAGGTAGCACCCACAGCAACACAACTACTTGACAATGTAGCCAGGCCTAGTCCCTGTTGTAGCTGACCACTGTTGTTCACACTCACAGAAAACTGAGGCTCGCAAGCACAGCTGCCTGAGGAGGTCGGCTCAGCTATACAGGCCTTCTCTCTGTCCTCTTTGAAGTTAGCATTAGCCTGTAAGACTAAGGAGAAAGCATCAACTTTATTTTGTGCTGTCTGTTGCTGTTGCCATAGCAACTCCATTCATGCCAGCAAAGAGATCCTGGTTATTAATCTGGTTGCTCTTCAAAGGAATTTAAAGTGCTCTACCACACTGAGGTTTGTCTACAGCTTCTCAGCCATTGTTACTTTGCTTCTTCCAGTAAGATGGTATCTGCCCACTAGGAGAGGCTTGAAGAGTATCCCAGTATTAGGAAGGCCTGTGCCTCTTGCCTTCATTTTAATTCTATGTGGCTTCTCCTAACCGTCTTATGTTTCATCATGTCTACATCTATTTTCCCTCTAGACCTAGAGTGCCATCTATTTTCACCATCTTCTTTCACACTCACAACCCCTCTACTCACACACTGTTGTTCTTCAGTTGCTAAGTCATGTCCCACTTTTTGGGACCCCATGGACTGCAGCTCACCAGACTTCCCTGTCCTTCACCATCACCCAGAGCTTGCTCAAACACATGTCCATTGAGTCAGTGATGCCATCCAGCCATCTCATCCTCTGTCCTCCCCTTCTCCTCCTGCCTTCAATCTTTCCCAGCATCAGCGTCTTTTCTAATGAGTCAGCTCTTCACATCAGGTGGTCATAGTATTGAAGCTTCAGCTTCAGCCTTAGTCCTTCCAGTGAAAATCAGGGTTGATTTCCTTTAGGATTGACTGGTTTGATCTCCTTGCAATCTAAGGGACTCTCATGAGTCATCTTCAGCACCACTGCATCACAACAATTTTCTGCCTGGTATCTTAGCTTCCATCCACTGCTGGAATAATCTTTACAAGATGCAAGTCTAATCAGGACCTTTGACCACACACCCCACTTAAGTCATCCTCTTTATGGCTTCCTACAGCTGGGAATATCTCTTTTTATAGATTCACTATTGATTTCTTTGCTTATTCGCTTGTGGCTTGTTAGTACTTCGCTGCTGCTGGCTTTTCTCCAGTTGTGGCTAGTGGCGGCTGCCCTCCAGGTGCAGTGCATTAGCTCCTCTCGTGGAGCACATGCTCCAGGCTGTGTGGGCCCAGTAGTTGTGGTTCCTGAGCTCTAGAGCACAGCCTCAATAGTTGGGGGCAGGGACCTAGCTGTTCCAAGGCATGTGGGATAAATCCCGGATCAGGGACCGAACCCATGTCTCCGTCATTGCCAGGCTGATCCTGTACAACTAAGTTACCAGGGAAGTTCCTAGAAATAATTCTGAAGAACCTCATTGGCAAGACCTTCCATGTGAAGTGAGAAAGTGAAAGTGTTAGTTGCTCAATCGTGTCCCACTCTGTGACCTCATGGACTGTAGCCCACTAGACTCCTCTGTCCATGGAATTCTCCAGGCAAGTATACTGGAGTGGGTTGCCATTCCCTTCTCCAGGGGATCTTCCCAACCCAGGGACCTGGGTCTCAAACCTGGGTCTCTGGCACTGCAGGTAGATTCTTTACCCCATGAGCCATTAGGGCTTTCCTTATGATGGCGCAAGACCTTTCATGACCTTGCACCAACTGCCCTTACCAATGTCATCTTTCCATCTGTCCTTCTCAACCCTATGATCCAGTAAACTAAATGCCAGCATTCCGTTCCCCAAAACCACTGTCCTGTTTTCTGTGTTTATACCCTTCCACATACCAGAAAAGTTTCCTCCCACACTTTCACTTGGAAATCTCCAAGTCATCCTCACTCAGTTGATTAACTATTCACCACTGTCCTAAGAAAATGAATTATGACTTTCTCTAGTCCTGTGATACTGTAGCTATCAGGCTGTGTATTTATGGAACTAGGTATTAGGCGTTGCTCATCATTCATTATTTAGCTTCTTAATATAGCAGTTGTAACAAACCAATGACAAGACTTACATTTTTAATATCTCCGTTTCTGGTTTCTAACATAGAGCCATGGCTTATAATAAACACTCAAATTATGTTTGAGAGAGTGAGAGAAGGAAAAAGAAGACAAGAAGGAGGCAAAAGAGGAGGGGAAAAGAGGGGGAGGGGAGGAGAAGAATGGAAGGAGAAGGGGAGGATGGGGAGGAAAAAAGAAGAGGAAAAGGAAAAAAAGAAAGAAATGCTAACAGCCAAGCTCAGCTATACTGCCTCCATTTCTTATCTTTACCTGCATCTGACAGCGACCATACGTATTCATTGGGCCATTTCTTTACTTTGAGGTCTTCCAGATGAAGGGGCTGGAGTGATATTTGCAGTGCAAGGCAAAAAAAAAAAAAGAAAATTTCCTATACACTCCCATTAAAGCCATCAATAAATTAGATTAGTGGTTTTGACATTTTCTGCCTACTTGCTGACCTAAGCCTCTAAATAGAGCCGCTATAGTCTTTTCTTACAGCCCATCTCAGTGTTTATAAGGTGGCAGAAGTTGTGGGACTTACCTGTCGCTGAGCCAAGGTCAGAGGGAGCAAAGCACAGCTTTATTACACTTTGGAAAAGTTCCCAATAGGAGGCTCTTTCTCACACGTATATGTCGTAGCTGGTAAAATACCTTCCAGCAGCATCCAACCCCGCTGAAAGCGTGGGCAGTGGCCAGTAACCCTCACCTAATATATCAACGTAAATCTTATTCCAATCACATTTTATTCCTTACTCTTTCTCTCCGCGGCAGAGCTGTATGAGGTCACTAGGAAATTGTTAGAGTTCCCTTTCCATGGGACCTAAGAACACACTTTACATTTCAGTTCTTGCTACTCAGATTCACTGTGGGAGGGGGTTGGGGGTTTATGTCAATGTTATAGCAGAATCAGAGGCTCCTAGAACCAGGGGTATCTTAAAAAAATCAGTTTTCTGGGTTTCTCACTTTGCAATAGCGGAAGGAGAGCAGTCTACAAGGGAATGACCTCTGCGCTGTCATTAAGCAGAAGTAAACTGGTTTAAAAAGCATCAGAAAGATTCTGCCCACCTGGTTTTTCTCCCCCTGGACACCAGAGTCTTGACTGAAATATACAACTCCATTGGCAGAGCTCAGGCACGTCTAGGGAATAATACCTGTGAAGATTTTTAACTCAGGACCTTGTGACATTAATTCACGACTCGGTGCTCTAAAATAAAAACAAGCCGCATTTATCTCGAGTGATAATCTGAGCTTGTATTCCTACAATACAAAAATAATCAGCCTCTAGTTCTTGCTAAGAGATGGAGGAAAGTCCTGAGCTACAAAGAGAAATGAAAGACTCCCTGCTCTTGTCTGCCCTGCATTCTTTGCCTTCTTTAGAACGATATCCACCCTCTTGGGGCCCATACTGTTCTCCTCTCCTATTATTTTTACTTCCTTTCCTAAGTCAAGGTCATATATTTCAGCTTCACCTTGGGCTTTTCTCTAAGCTTCTTTGCTATAGCAATAAAAGTCTAGTTTTGTATTTGACAACTTTTTACACTGATGAGGTGGGGGCGGGAGGCAGGGGACTGTCCAACATACAAATAGATTTGCTCCATGGGCTGGAAGCAGGGTGACTTGATATTTCCTGTGCAATATTAATAAACATTCTCCTTAAGTAGAACAGACCAGGGTTTTCCTGATTAACCACTTCATGACTCTGTTCCACAGACATTGGCAACGAGTAGTGAGTCTTTGGGGAGCTGTTGGGATTTCTTTCTTTAATAGAGCTTGATTTGGTGCAATAATTTTCCGGAAAATAACTTACCTCAATTAAAAGACTGATTCTTCCCCAAACAGTGCTCTAACTCCAAGCCTAATGAGATCTGGTCCCTTTGAAAAATATCCAATCTACCAAGTATTAGATTCACAAAGCACTGAGCTAAAATTTAGCACTACTTCATTTAATTTTCACAGCAACCCTATAAGATGAATGCTGTTACCATTACTATCTTACAGTAAAGATGCTAAGACTTAAAGAGGTTAAGTTGTGTCACGTTAGGCACATGTTAAGCAGCGGAATTAGTTCCAACTGGCGCTACAGCCAAAGCAGAGTATTTAATCATTGCACCAAATGCTCCGGCACCCATAGCAATGGACTGTGCCCTGGGCTCTCTTGTTAGGCTTGCTTTACAGGCACCCAATCTTCATAGCAACATTATTTACAGTAGCCAAGTTCTGGAAATAACCAAAAACTTTTTGTTTTTGCAACAATGAGAGGACCTATGCTTTAAATACAAGCTAGGTTTCTTAGAAGGCACTCTTTCTTGACTACGATTCAAGTACTATCCTCTTCAGAATTGACCTGTAAAATCATGCATCCTTTCATCTCTGTTATCTCTCAAACTTTTGTCTTCAGTATTCCAAAGTCTCAGCACCTTGGCAAATCCATTTCTCGGCAAAGCTGGGGATGACAGTGGACTGTCTTAAGCCCAAGTGTTTACCTATGACGTGGAAGGAGAGATCAAGACTTGAATGACTGAGTGAGGATCAGATTTTGAATAATGAGATTGATGTCGGAAAACTCAACAGAGTGTCTTTAAAGTCTGACACAGGCGTGTGAATCCACTTGGCCTTTCCCATGTACCTTCGAGTGTAAGTGCACCTTGGCTTTGTGGTTCACACTCTCTCTTCCCAATACCAGCTCTTTCTACCTTTTCTAATCCCGTACTTCAGAGTTACTTTATCCTGCTGTTGTCGAGCGGAGTGTTCTTTAGTTGTCTGCTAGACCTCATTGATTTGTAGTGTCGCTCAAGTCTCCTATCTCCGTGGTAACTTTCATCTCCAACTATTATTGTTGACTTGCTTGTATCTTCCTTCTATTCTGCCAGTTTTTGCTTCTTGTGTTTTGGGCTCTCTTGTTAGGTTTACCTTACAGGCACCCAGTGTTCACAGCAACATTATTTATAGTAGCCAAGATATGGAAGTACCCTAATCACCCATCACCAGATGAATAGATAAAGATGTGACGTATATAGATAATATTCCAGTGTATGTAATGGAAAGTTATACAGTCATAATAAAGAATAAAATTCTGCCATTTGTGACAGTATGGAGAAACCTAGAGACTATGGCGCTTAGTGAAATGTCACACAGAGAAAGACTCTATATTATCATTTATATGAAGAATCTGAAAAAAAGGAATGTATATAATTTAAAAAAAAAAAGAAACACACTCACAGGTATATAAAACAAATTAGTAGTTACCAGTGAGGAGAAGAAAGAGGGGAGGAGCAAGCTAGAGTAATAAGATTGAGACAGAAACTACTATGTGTAAAACAAATAAGCAAAAATGGTATTGTACAGCACAGGAAAATATAGCCAGTATTTTGTAATAATTTTAAATGGAATATACTCTATAAAAATATTGAATCACTATGTTGAACACCCAAACCTAATATAATATTGTAAGTCAACTATGTTTCAATAAATAATCATCAGTATCAGTTCAGTCACTGTCATGTCTGACTCTTTGTGACCCCATGGACTGCAGCATGCCAGGCCTCCCTGTCCATCACCAACTCCCAGAGTTCACTCAAACTCATGTCCATTGAGTCAGTGATGCCATCCAACCATCTCATCCTCTGTTGTCCATAGGCTTAATTTAATTATATGTTTATAATTATTGTATCTTCTTGAGAAACTGGCCCTTTATCTACATATAATACTGCTATTTTTCTCTTATAGCATTTTTTTTAATTAAAGTCTATTTTGTCTAATATAGACAAAATAGCCACTGAGCTCTCTTTTTGGTTACTATTTGCCTGACGTCATATTTTCAATCCTTTTACTTTCAACCTATTTCCTCTTTAAAGTGTGTCTCTTGTAGACAGCATATAGTTTAATTTTTTAATATATTCTGTCCATCTCTAGCTTTTAATTGGGTGTTTAATACACTTATACTTAATATAATTACTGATGAGATAGTCTGTTATGTTGCTACTTGTTTTCTGTATGTCTTATGTCTTTTTTATTTCTCTATCCTTAAATCATTGCATTCTTTTGTGGTAAGTAGTACTTTTTAGTCATATTTATTTCCTTTGTTTCCTTAATTATTGTTTTTCAATCATTTTCTTCTTGGTTTCCCTGGGAATTATGTTTTTAAATTTATAACATTTTAGCTCAGATTAATACCAACTTATTTCAATAGTGTACAAAACTTTGCTTCTATATAACACCACTTCCTCACCCCTCCCTTGTGCAATTATTGTCATACCAATTATATCTTCATATAATGTATGCCTATCAACATAGATTTATAATTATTGGTACATGCAGTTGTCTTTTAAATGAAGCAAGAGGAAAATAGAGTCACAAACAAAATATACATTTATACTGCTTTTATATTTACCTATATGGTTACCTTTACTGATGTTCTGTTTTTCTCATACAGATTTGAGTTACTTTCAGGTGCTTTTATTTCATCTCAAATGATTCTTTTACTATTTCATAAGGCAGATCTGCTAATGAAAATTTTTCTGTTTTGTTTATCCTGGGACATCTTAACTTTACCTTCATTTGAAAGTTAGTTGTGTGGGATGAAGTAGGCTTGTTTGATATCATTTTCTTTCCGTACCTTCAGTATGCCATCCCACTGCCTTCTGGACTTCATAGTGTCTGATGAGAAATCAGCTGTTAATGTTACTGAGCGTCCCTTATACATGATTCATCACTTCTCTCTTCCTGCTTTCAAGAGCCTCTCTTGGTCTTTGATTATACTGTAAAAAAAAAAAAAGTGTGTATCTCTTCAAGTTTAGCCTATTTGGAGTTAATTAAGCTTCTTAGATGTGTACATTAAATTTTCTTATTACATTGGGAAAGCTTGCAGTAATTACTTCTTCAAATATTATTTCTACCCTCCCTTCTCCCCAACCGTACACACTCTTTTGAGACTCCTATTATGAGTATGTTGGTATGCTTGATGGTGTCCCATGGGTCTCTCAGGTTGTGCTCATTTTTCTTCTTTATTTTCTTTCTGCTTGTCTATATAGATAATTTCAATGACCTAATCTTCAAGTTTGCTGATCTTTTCTCCTTGCCTGTCCAACTCATGTTGATACCCTGTAGTGAAGTCTCCATTTCTTCATTTCAGTTATTATACTTTTCAGCTCCAGAATTTTTGTTTGGTTCTTTTTCATAATTTTTGTCTCTTTCCTGTTACTGATTTGGGGAGACAGCATTCTTATGTTTTCTTTTAGTTCTTTGGGTATGTTTTCCTTTGGCTCTTTGAATATATTTAAAACAGATGATTTAAGTTCTTTGTCCTTTAAGTCTAAAACCAAATCTAGTCTCCCTTGGTTTCTAATGACAGCTTTCTTCCCTGTATAAGGGCCACATTTTCCTATTTCTTTGCATATCTCATAAATTTTTGTCAAAATTGAACATTTTAAACAGTGTAGAAATCCTGGAAATCAGATTCTTTCTCTGCCTTCCAACCAGAACTTGTTGTTTTGTTGTTTATTGTTGTTGCTATTGTTCAGTAATTTTACTGAACTAATTCTGTAAAATCTGGGTTATTTGAATACATCAAGACTGAAGTCTCTGCTTTGTAAGCCTAGTGATCAACTGATAATTAGAGATTTTCCTAAATTTCTGGAACCAGTAAGTCTTCCAAACTTTGCTGAAAGAGCCTGTGTGTGCTGACCATGCCCTCAACACTCAGCTAGGCAGTTAACAACTTCACATTATCTTTCAGTTTCCCCTGAGAAGAGCCTCAAAGTCAACCCCTGATGAGAGCTTAGAGCCTTCTCAGGTCTTTCCTACGTATTCACATGGATCAAAGCTGCACATGGGTTTCTAGATTTTCAGGAATGTGTCAATGCTCTTCAAAGCTCTGTATGGAGATATATGTTCTTCTCAAACTTTTCCTTTAAGTTCCTTGGTTAGCCAATTATTTGCCCTGATTGGTATCTATTATGTGAGGCAACCATCATACTAAGCAACTGTCCCTCATTGTTTTCAACAAGTTCCCTTAAGGAAAAGACTTTTCACTTTTCACACTAAGTGAGCTCTGCCTCTAGTGGATATCAAGCTGCTAGTTTTCCCTGATATTACAGATTGTTGGTTTTCAATGTTGCCATGGAGCTAGAAGCTTCCAGATAGCTCAGTTGGTAAAGAACCTGCCTGCAATGCAGGAGACCCAGTTCAATTCCTGGGTCTGGAAGATCCACTGAAGAGGATATAGGCTACCCACTGGGGTATTCTTGGGCTTCCCTTGTGGCTCAGGTGGTCAAGAATCCACCTGCAATGCGGGAGACAGGATTCAATCCCGGGTCAGGAAGATCCCCTGGAGAAGAGAAAGGCTACCCTCTTCAGTATTCTGGTCTGGTGAATGCTATGGACTGTAGTCCATGGGGTCGCAGAATTGGACATGACTAAGCAACTTTCACTTTCACTATGGAGCTAGAAATAAGGGAAGGAAATAGGGAAAAATAAAGTTGCACTGTTCATATCAACTTCTCATACATAGATTCGACTGTTTTCCTTAAATAAATGCTCCCCAGATTGCTTAAAGCCTTTAGTTAATTTCCATAGTTTTGAAAGTATTGATTCTGACAATTTTGCCAGTGTTCTCATGGCTTTTATGGGGGAAAGGATTTTCAGAGAGTCTTCTTTCATAAGTTTTACTGAAGTCCAACAGAACACTTTATATTAATGTTTCTTTGCTCTATGTGACCCATTTAAGTTTCTTGCTTCTCTGTTTTTGTTCTTTCCCATTTCAGTTTCCTCTTTCCCCACTTTTAATCAAAACATTTTTTTTCTACCTCAAAACTTTCAAATATTCCTTCATTTTCTCCTTCATTGGCCTTGCCTAGAGATTTTATGATTTATCAACCAGATTACCCCAGCTGTGTCCAAATTGGTCCTTTGCAGCATGTCTTTTTCTCTTCTGATTCTTTACTACCACACAGCTAGATTGATCATTTTAAAACATAAATTTAAGGACTTTCCTGGTGGTGCAGTGGATAAGGATCTGCTTGCCAATGCAGGAGAAATGGGTTCAACCCCTCTTCCAGGAAGAGTCCACATGCTGTGGAGCGACTAAGCCCATGCACCAAAACTATCAAGCCCATTCTCTAGAGCTCACAAACTGAAACTGCTGAGCCCACGTGCCGCAGCTACTGAAGTCTGTACATTGTAGGGCCCATGAGCTGCAACTGCTGAGCCCACGTGCCACAGCTACTGAAGTCCATGTGCCTAGAGCCTGTGCTCTGCAACAAGAGAGTCACAGCAACGAGAAACCCATGCACTGCAACGAAGAATAGCCTCTGCTCACTGCAACTAGAGAAAGCTTGCGCAAGCAGTGAAGACCCAGTGCAACCAAAAATAAATAATATTGAAAAACATAAATTTGACTGTGTCTTCCTCTGCTTAAGCCCATCCATAGACCCATATCACCTATAGGACAGAGGCCAATCATTACCACTGCAGGGCAGAGAATGCCCTCTTGATTTGATACTGAATATCTGTTCAGACCTTGCAGCTTTTGCCCTAGCCATACATGAGCATGCAATTCCATATAAATGCTGCACTCTCTCATTAATATTCTTGTTTTTTGTTCTCCTAGTGGTTTAATTAATTCATTCAATAAAATATTTTCTAAGTACCTACCATGTGCCAGGGCTTCCCAGGACGTGCTAGTGGTAAAGAAACCACCTGCCAATATAGGAGACATAAGAAACAGGGCTTCCCTGGTGGCTCAGATGGTAAAGCGTCTGCCTGCAATGCGGAAGATCCAGGTTCAATCCCTGGGTCAGGAAGATCCCCTGGAGAAGGAAATGGCAACCCACTCCAGTCCTCTTGCCTGGAAAACCCCATGGAGAGTGGAGCCTGGTAGGTTACAGTACATGGGGTCGAAAAGAGTTAGACACAACTGAGCAACTTCACTTTCACTTTCAAGAAACAGGAGTTCTGTCCCTGGGTCTGGAAGATCCCCTGACAGAGGGCATAGCAACCCACTCCAGTATTCTTGCCTGGAGAATCCCAGGGACAGAGGAGCCAGGCAAGCTACAGTCCACTGGGTCAGAAAGAGTCAAAAGTGACGGAAATGATGTAACACACACACCATGTGCCCGGCCCTATGCAAGGCCCAAGGGAAAAGGAAATCAGCAGAGCAGCCGAGGTCCTCTTCCTGTGGATGTCACGTTGCAGAAAGAAGCTGATAATGATTAAATTAACAAATAAACTGGATAATTGCAGAATGCTGAAACTTCAGTGAGGAGTGATAGTAACAGGCAAAACCTTCCATCACTGGTTTGGGAAGGAAAGTTCTCTCTGAAAATACAAGGTCTGAACTGAGGCCTAAAGGATGACAAAGAGTTGATAAGTCATGAGAGTCAAGAGATCCTCAGTGCAAAAGCCTGGAGGAAATGAAACCCAGAAAGAAATTAAAATACAGGAAAATTGTCCCAGAAGCCTCCACACAGCCAGCGAACACACACACACATGCTCACACACACACACATGCTCACACATGCGTAGACCTAAGTTCCTCAAGTGAGTAACTGCTGAACGGACCAGCTGACAGATGGGAAATCCTTGCACAGAGCTATGACAAGGGGAAGTCTGTGGGAAAAGGTGCTGTTATTTAGCTGGCCCACCCCTGCTGAGTGAGTCCAAAGTTTCCTTTGGATTCATTCCCACCTGAACTTCCACCTTATGAGCTAAAAAGGCCTTTAACATTCACATTTTTTACAAAGAAAGAGATGAGGATTAAGTAGCAGCTGCTTAGGGTTAGGTGGAGAGAAGAAACATATATATGCTGGGTTGTAAAATGATTATATTTTGAAAAGAAACTTAAAACCTCCCATCCATGCTTCTCAGCGTTGTAATCCAGCTAAGGAGTGTTGGGTAAGCAAAGCCCTTCAGGGGAGATGGAGAGAGGAACGAGAACGTGTTCCACAAAGCGTGGTGTTGACTGCAGAGGTGACAGACTTGCCACTAACTGAGTAACCAGCCCAGAAACACAGACCCTGCTGAGGCTAAGGACTTCTTGAAGTAGAATCATGGCCGGATGGTCCTAGGAAATTCTTCCTGATGCTGATACTCTCTGTATATATTTATTTTGTAAATAACTATTGTTGTTGCTGTTCAGTCACTTGATCACGTCCGACTCTTTATGACCCCATGGACAGCAGCACGCCAGGCTTCCCTGTCCTTCACTATCTCCCACAGTTTCCTCAAACTCATGTCCATTGAGTCAATGATGACATCCAACCACCTCATCCTGTCGTCCCCTTCTCTTCCTGCCCTCAGTCTTTCTCAGCATCAGGGTCTTTTCCAGTAAGTCAGCTTTTTGCATCAGGTGGCCAAATATTAAAACTTCAGCTTCAGCATCAGTCTTTCCAATGAATATTCAGGGTTGATTTCCTTTAGGATTGACTGGTTTTCTCTCCTTGCTGTCCAAGGGACTCTCAAGAGTCTTCTCTGACACCACAGTTCAAAACCATCAATTCTTTGGTGTTCAGTCTTCTTTACGGTACAACTCTCATATCTGTACATGACTACTGGAAAAACCATAGCTTTGATGGTATGGACCTTTGTTGGCAAAGTGATGTTTCTGCTTTTTAATACACTGTCTAAATTTGTCAAGTTTTTCTTCCAAGGAGCAAGTGTCTTTTAATTACTTGCTGCTGCTTCTAAGTCGCTTCAGTCGTGTCCGACTCTGTGCAACCCCATAGATGGTAGCCCACCAGGCTCCTCTCTCCCTGGGATTCTCCAGGCAAGAACACTGGAGTGGGTTGTCATTTCCTTCTCCAATGCATGAAAATGAAAAGTGAAAGTGAAGTCCCTCAGTTGTGCCTGACCCTTAGCGACCCCATGGACTGCAGCCCACCAGGCTTCTCCATCCATGGGATTTTCCAGGCAAGAGTACTGGATGGGGTTGCCATTTAACTACTTACAATGTGTCAAACCCTTCTCTAGGTTGAAAGATCCATCAGGGAACAAGTAAAGATTGCTTGTAGAATTATAATGGGGAGAAAGATAGACAACAAGTAAATAAACAGGTAACATACAGCTTGTGTCAGTGGTAACAAGTGCTACGGAGGAAAACTAAAAGAGGAAAGGGAATTAAGAAGTGCTGAGAGGTTCTGCTTCCAGCCAAGATGGAGCAACAGGAGCCAGAATTACCAGTACCCTTAAAACAGTGAGAAGATCTGGGCAAAATACATAAAACAATGGTTTTCAAGTCATTGGATCTCAGGTGATGGATGACAGATGAGAGACAAGAAACAAAGTGAGCTTGCTACCTGGAGAGAGGCTATTATTAGTATAATTCATCATGTCAAGAATTAGTAGAGGGGCTTCCCAGGTGGCTCAGTGGTTAAGAACCTGCCTGCCAAGGCAAGGGACAATGGTTCGATCCCTGGTCTGGGAAGATCTCACATGCTTGGGAGAAACTAAGCCCAGATACCACAACTACTGAGCAGTGGTCTACAGCCTACAAGCCACAGATACTGAAGCCCAGGCACCTAGAGCCTGTGCTCAGCGACAAGAGAAGACACTGCAATGTGAAGCCCGCACACAGCAACTAGAGGATAGCCCACCTCCCTGGAACTAGGCAAGGCGCACATGCAATAATGAAGACCCACCACGGCCAAAATACTCAAACAAAAAGCAAACAAGTAAACCGTTATTTTAAAAAAAGGATAGAATAGAATTACATGCTCATTTTAACAAATTCTTAAATAATGTATAATAAAATTCAAACTCCATTATCATTTATTTTAAATCTTAATGAAAGTAAATAGACTATTTTCTCACCATGACAAAATATATTAAAAGTTAAAAATATCTAGAAGTTAACTGACAGAATTATTCCTAACTGTAGCATATCAGATGAATTCCTATGAAAGTCAAGGACAAGAACAATGCGGACCCAAAATTTTATCAGTCTTACATAACTTCTGAATAATATATAAGATAAAATAAAAAATATTTTTAAATATCTCATAAGTGTCTTATCAATAAAAGTTTTATTTATTTGGAGAGCTCTGCGTGTGTGTGTTTGTGTGAGTGCTCAGTGATGTCCAGCTCTTTGAGAAGCTATGGACTGTAGCCCACCAGGCTCCTCTGTCCAGTGCATGGGATTTGATCCAGTCCAAGCAAGAATACTGGGGTGGGTTGCCGTTTCCTCCTCCAAGGCCTCTTCCCGATCCAGAGACTGAACCCGAGTCTCTTGTGTCTCGTGCAATGGCAGGTAGATTCTTTACCACCTGGGAAGCCCATAGTTGTATTCCTAGAAAAAAAGCGAAAAACTTAAATGAAAATCTTTTGAACTAATAAGATAGCTCAGTAATGTGACAGCTAACAAATATATATCTTAACATAGTAAGTAAGTAAGTAAAGTCACTCAGTCGTGTCCGACTCTTTGCGACCCTATGGACTGTAGCCTACCAGGCTCCCCCCTCCATGGGATTCTCCCTGGAGTGGGTCTCCATTTCCTCCTCCAGGGGATCTTCCCAACACAGGGATCGAACCCGGGTCTCCCGCATTCCAGGCAGACACTTTAAACTCTGAGCCACCAGGGAAGCCCCATATCTTAACATAGTTTTTCCTATATGTCTAAAATAATAGATTATAAGGCGTATTAGAAAAAAATCCCTTTTACAGTAACAAAAATATTTTAAATTCCTATGAGTAGACCTAAATAAAATTTGCTGAATTCATATTGAGTACCTACATGCTGCTTATAGAATTTATGCTATTTTGACATAATAAAATGTGCAAATTAACACCTTGACCATGGGAGAATAGAAGGAAAAGGAACAGTATCACAAGCTGGCAGATCAATTGAGAGGCCTTTGGTATATTCTAGGCAAGAGATGATAAGGCTGTGAACTAGGACAGTAGCAATAGATAGTTAGGAGGAGACTATTTGGCTGATACTTAAGATCTAGAATCTGACAGAGTTAGAACCACTACATGAATGGAGTTTTTCAAATAAACTTATATTAACTTGTACCATTGACAAAGGTCTTGAAAGCCAAGACTTGGGAGTGCAGTATCAAAACTTGAAACAGGAAGTTTTGTTTTTGTTCCAAAAGTTTAGCTTGGACTATCAAGAGCCAGGCCCCAAAGGGCTCTGTAAATAAAATTAATACCATAAACTGGTGTTTTTCAAACTGCAAGCTGCACTCGATTAATGGATCATAAAATCTATGTGTAGATTGCAATATGATGTGTAGATGTATTAAATAAGAAAACAGAACAGAATAGTAGGCCACAATCTACTACACATACAAGGACAAATCTCTTCTTATTTATTTATTTTTATTTACACTTTTTACTTTGTGTTAGAGTATAGCTGATTAACAATATTATAATAGTTTCAAGTGGACAACAAAGGGACTCAATCACATATTTATGTGTATCCATTCTTCCCTAAATTCCCCAATTCCCCTCCCAAAGGATATTTCCTGTTTCTTGATGTTTTTTGCTTTGTACATGGGTGTGTGTGTGCGTGTTGGGCCTCAGTGTAAAATACATTTCTTACTGTGAGTTGCATCAAAGACTTGAAAATACTGCCATAAGTTATAAATTTGGGGAAACGTTGAGAAAGAGTCTGATCGCCCAGCTTCTCAATAGACGAGATAAATGAGCCCCAACTAGCAAAGTGCATCAGCTCAGAGGTGACAAGTCATGAAAGAATTTAAAAGAAGATAAGAACCGCTGTGAAAATGCAGCCCCAGGCTGAGTGTTTCAGCCTGAGTTGGACATTCAAGAAGAGGAGATTATTCCCAGGAAGAGAAGCAACAAATGCAAAAATGAGAAGGTGGGAAAATGTCATAGATATTCAGAGGATAAAGAAGAGGTCCATCTAGCTGCAGCCAAGTTAGACTGAGTAATGGAGAGCCGAGAGGATCACACTAGACGTTTATCTATTAATGGTAGGAAGGTTGTTTCTGATGGTCCGTAGGGTATCATGAAACATTTTTTCTCTGGTGAATGATATGAAGATAACAGGATGGCCTGGAAGAAAGAGGAACTAAGGGCAAGAAGAATTTTTAGAAGTCTCGTAAATAGTTTGGTCCAAAGGAGTAGACAAGATTTGTGGCAGAGGCCATAAAAATAACAAATTGTATGTATTCTAGGCTGAAAGCCTTCAAAGCTCTTGGGAATGGGACATAGCCCATTCCTGAGAAAGGAACAAGAGTTCCAAGGGAAAAGCCTCCAATTCTTAGGCATTGCAAATAAGTCTACTTACTAATGCTGCTGGAATAATTAGTCCTATTACTATCATTAATAAGGACTTTACACTTGCGTTACACTTCATTACCTCAAACTATTTTCACATCCAATAGTTATCAGATTTTTGTACCTTAAGAGGCAATGAGGGGCTATACCACTATCTTTGTTTTAAAAATGGAGATAGTGTTTCCTGGTGGCTCAGTGGGTAAGAATTTCCCTGCCAATGCAGGAGACACAGGTTCGAACCCCGATCCTATCTGGGAAGATTCCACGTGCAGTGAATCAACCAAGCCCATGTGCCACAACTATCGAGCTTGGGCTCTAGAGCTCAGGAGTCACGACTATTGAGCTCACATGTCACGACTACTGACACTGGAACTCTTAAAACAAAACCTATGCTCTGCAACAAAAGAAGCCACGGCAGTGAGAAACCCACGCACAGCAACAGGAGGGTAGCCCACGCTCGCTGCTACTAGAGACCCAGCACATCCAAAAATACGTGAATAAATAAAATTATAAAAATAAAATAGACTTGGGGACATTGGCACTCTCCTGGTGGTCCAGTGGCTAAGACTCCATACTCCCAATCCAGGGAGCCCGGGTTTAATCACACATACCACAACGAAGATCAAAGATCCAGAGAGCCATAACTAAGACCCGACACGGCCAAATAAACAAATAAATACTCAAAGTACATATGGGAAAATTCTATTCCAAAGAGCTTATCTGGATTTCTAAAGATCACAAAGTTAGTGATGGGACTGAACCCACCAAATCGTCTCATTGTTCTCCAGGAATCTCATACTAAATCACAGGCCACATCTCGAGTACTGTTAGTCTCTAATAATAACCCATCAATCTGATAAAAATTACTTCAAGAATTGAATGGGCTCAATATTTCAGGGAGAAAGCCCATTAGGAAGGTCACTGTGGCTTGGCGTAAGTTTATTTAATAAATATTTTTCTTATTTGGAGGTTTTAATTTTAAGTATGTGGTCTACTCTTTTTGTATGATTATTTGCTCAAAAAAATTTTTAGTCAGCAACACACCTCGTAAAAATTTAATATGTTTCAGAGCTCTCTTTACCGTTTAAAAAAACACAAATCAGGCATTCTTGCATTTTGAATGCAGCACCCCCATAACCGGGCTCTCTCTGAAGAAGGCGCTTCCCAACCTGGTAATGAAATTACTCTTTTTAAAAGAAAATTGCACTCGAATGGAGGGTGGTCTCAGACGGTTCCTTCACTGACTAAGGGCCTGAACATAACCTCTCAGATGGGTCCTGGCTTGCTTGGCCACCTGCACACTTCTCTCTTTAAATCTGGAGAAGCCTGCTCTCTGATGTGCCTTTGGAGTTTGGATCGTTAGAGCAGAATGATGATGACTCAGCTGTTCGAGAGCCCTGGGTTGAAGTCACAGCTTTGGCTCTCCTGGGACATATAACCTTGGACAAGTTAACACCTCTCTGAGCATCATTTTCTCATCTGTCCCATAAAGTGGTTAAGCTTCACATCTCAGGGATATCACTCGGATGTAAAAGAGCAAACTTGAGAACACAGCCTGAAGTGAGTCCTCACTGAATATGTATTACCCAAGGGCTTCCCTGACGGCTCGGTGGTAAAGAATCTGTAGGAGACACAAAGGACGTGGGTTCAGTCCCTGGGTCAGGAAGATCCCCTGGAGAAGGAAATGGCAACCCACTCCAGTATTCTTGCCTGGAATATCCCATGGACAGAGGAGTCTGATGAGCTAGAGTCCATAGTGTTGCAAAGAGTTAGATGTGACTTAGCAACTAAATAACAAGGGCCTCCGAATGACAAGGTTTGCCAAGAGAGTGGTTACTGGGTTCACAGCTTCACTTACTTAGAAAATTGGTACTTAGACTTCCAGCTCTTCCCTTTTACCAAGCCCAGAGATTTGTACCCATGGGCAGCCTTACCTGGTCGTATTCCATAACCAACTACTTTGAGAAACAGGTTAGTCAAATTTATTCATAACTGGAGCCCTAACTTCTCCAGTTCTTTTGTCAACTAGAAAAAAAAAGCACAACCTAAAAGTTGAGTCTTCTGTTTTTCTTGGCAGAAAATAACTGAGGACTTAAGCCAAGAAGATAACCTCTCAGATAACTCTGATACACTGCTCTAAAGAGGCAAGGGAGGGGCCAAGTTGTGCAGGAATTTTGCAACCAAAACCAGATACTCAGAACTTCAAAAGGGTTTTAATTTTGAAGTGTTAACGTCAAATTTCTTGTTAATTAAAGAAAATCAGACTGCTCAAGTTAATAAATTTAGCCCTTTTCTATTGAGCTCCCCTGGTGACTCAGATGAAAAAGAATCTGCCTGCAAGGCAAGAGACCCAGAGTTCAATCTCTGGATCTGGAAGATCCCCTAGAGAAGGGAATGGCAACCCACCTCAGTATTCTAACCTGAGAAATTCCATGGACTACAGTCAGACATGACTGAGCGACTAACGCACGTGTATGAGTAGGTGTAAGAGTCTGGGCTCACTGAGATCACTCCTTTGATCTACATCCTAACTGTCTAGGGCCAGCATCCTGTTCTATCCCATCCTGAATCCCCTCAGGGTCCATAGTCAAGGCAACTGCAGTGTCTGATGGTTTGATTGTCATAAAATCCTTTGCTTACTGGTTTGGCAGGCAACATTCTTCGTGGATGCCTTCAATCAGAAAATATTTATTGAGCATTTTTATGCTCAATTATACTGGAAAATCCCTTAAATCATAGAGGTGCATACTGGAACATTTAAGGGGAAATGTCATGTCTATGCATCCACGCGTGCTAAATCGCTTCAGTCATGTCCGACTCTTTTGCGACCCCATGGACTGTAGCCTGCCAGGCTCCCCTGTCCATGGGATTCTCCAGACAAGAATACTGGAGGGGGTTGCCATGCCCTCCTCCAGAGGATCCTCCTGACCCACGGTTTTAACCCGTGTCTCTTATGCCTCCTGCATTGACAGGCGGGTTCTTTACCACTAGAGTCACCTGGGAAGCCCCCATGATGTCTGCACCTTAAAATGATTAAGCAGAAATAAAAGAAAGGAAAAGTGCAAAACTGAATGCTAACCTAGATGAGGAAAATATGCATGGATATTATTTCTGGCTTCCTATATATTTGGAAGTTTTCAAGATAAAAGTGGAAATAAAACTAAGTATCACAAGAAAGGAATATCTATCTGGGAAGATCGCTGGAGAAGAGTAAGTGAGATACTTGCCACAGACCCTTAATAGATGCTCAGGAACCATTCATTCCACTAACTTTTGAGTTCACATGTGTTACACATTCTTAGCCACATACTCTTAGTTTCTTCACCTTTGAAAACATACCAAAATCTTCACCTTGGAGCAACATGATAAATCCTATAGCTTAATTCTGTCTCATAGCCTTGTGTGGGAGTTTTGTAACCAAGATCTCTTGGGCACAAAGACTGACTTTTGCAATGATGGGCCACCCAAGAGTTTTCCACTGACCATTTCTTTTTTAACTTTTTATTGGAGTAGAGTTAATTTACAATGCTGTGTTGATTTCAGGTACACAGTAAAGTGAATCAGTTATACATGGACACATAGCCACTCTTTTTTAGATTCTTTGACCATTTCTTTCTAAAAAGAAGGATAACGTAGTGATAAAAGCTGCTCCTTTGAAATTAGAGAGATGTGGACATGTCTTCACTCCCACACAGAATAAAAGCTTGAATTGAGCAGCTGATTGACTTGGTGGAACTTCAGTATTTGTAGTCGCACAAAAGGATCATTGTGTCACCCATGGAGATGCTCGTACACCTGGGGGCTAGGACGTCCAGCACAAGATAGGTGGACTAGGCCAGAATACTGGAGTGGGTAGCCTTTCCCTTCTCCAGGGGATCTTCCCAACCCAGGGATCCAACTCAGGCAGGCAGATTCTTTACCAGCTGAGCCACAGGGAAGCTTATAAGATAAGTGAAGTGATAATAACTGCCTCCCACTCTTCCGCTCCCTGCCCCATCCCCAAAAGACCAAGCAGAGCGCCTAATTGGGGTTTGGTTTTAGGCAGTGGGTGATTGTTGTACTCAGTGATCTTTCATTGGCATCAGTTACTTTGCTTTCTTAAGAATCCCTTGGACTGCAAGGAGATCAAACCAGTCAATCCTAAAGGAAATCAAGCCTGAATATTCATTGGCAGGACTGATGCTGAGGCTCCAATATCCTGACCCCCTGATGCCAAGAGCCAACTCATTGGGAAAGACCCTGATGCTAGGGAAAATCGAAGGCAGGAGGAGAAGGGAATGGCAGAGGATGAGATGGCTGGATGGCATCACCGACTCAATGGACATGAGTTTGAGCAAGCTTTGGGAGATGGAGAAGAACAGGGAAGCCTGGTGTGCTGCAGTCCATGGGGTCACAAAGAGTCGGACACAACTCAGTGACTGAACAACAACTTTGCTTTCTGTTTTTATTTGTTTTCTTTTCATTGACACACTTCAAGGAGAAAATAAGAAATGACAGGAAAAGCTGATTTCAACAAACATGTACTTTTAGAACATGTGCTGGGGGCAGAACTCATTCAATCCAAAAGCGACATCCAGCCCGAGTGGCCAGACAGGCCTTGGAGGGCCTTCCTTTTACAGTTAAGGAAACTGAGTCATCAGCTGGCCAGAAATGGGAGAGTCTGGCCCAGCCCTGGGCACCGTGTATCCGTACACGGTGGCTGTTCTTGTGTGAACAAAAGGGTCTTGTGGCAGAGCTGGGAAGAGCAGACAGGACAGAAGAAGAGTGATTCTCCTTTTTGCTCCTCCAGCCTGGAAGTGGCAAAAGTCACAGCGAGGAGAACATTCAACCGTACACATGCCAGCAGAATGACGTGTCAAATGCGCAGAGCAGCTGATTCACCGGGACAGGAGTTCAAGTACCAACTGTCCTCCAAAACCCCAAGCAGAGTGGTGAGGCCTTGCTCGGATTTGTGAAGCCTCTGAAACAGGTCAACAATAAAGATCCAGGACACATGGCCTGGAGCGCTGAGAAGCTGCTGCTCAGAAAGGAGGGGCGGAGGGGACTTTTAATTGTTGGCCTGTGGGGAGAGACACCCATACATGGTCTAAGGATGTGGAAGTGGGTGAGATGTGGTCCTGGGACACTAAGCTCACATCCTGGGTCTGCTTTCTGTAGAGAAAGGATGCGCCCAGCCCGTGTGTGTTCCTTCCGCCCTGCTGCGGGTGCTGAGACTAGGGAGGGGCTGGGACCCTGAGTGAGGCTCTTTCAAGACCATCAGGAAGTATCAACAAAACCCAAATGTTCTTATTCCAGAACCTGGAGATGAGCCCAGATAAGTGAGCACGTAACCTCCAGCGCCCACCTCTGACCCTCCCAGAGACACTGGCTCATTCATCCCTAACTCATACTCACCACAAACATCCATGAAGCACTACAGCACTCCAGGCAATCTGCCAGGCTCCAGGCAACTTGCACGTTGCAGCTGATCTCCACATCATCATTCATTCCTTCACTCATTCATTCATTCAGCAGACATTCTTGAGCGCTGTTCTGCATAGTAAGTTCTGGAGTTGCAGCAGGGAGCAAGACCAACCTCCTCCCTGACCTGGCTGGTAGTTGAACGGTTACAGGGCATTCAGGGAGTCAGGTGACCTCAGTTGAAAGTCCCTGGACACGTACTTGAGTCTCAGTTTCTTCCCCTGCAAAATGGGCCTTATCCTGCTTTTCCCACAGGGTTGCTGTGAGATTCAGAAGTAAAAGAGGTGAAAACCCCACTCAAGTCCTCATAGGTTGGAAAGTATTCTTAGGAAGAGGGGAGGTTTTGTTCATTCCCCCTGAGCTATTTACAGACAGACAAAGAAGGTACCAAAAATCTGTATCGAGTTACTGACTCATAAATGGGGAATTTCATAAAGAGACCACTGTGAGTGCAGTGACTTACTGAGTGCAGAAGGCTGTCAGGGCAGGGCCAAAATCACTTCCATTACATTCGAAGAGCACCGTGTGGTTTATAAAGGCGTTTTTGTAAAGTGTAGAGCACCTCGGCAAGAGTTAGCCTTGCTCAGGTGGGATTCAGGCAGTGTGAGGGCCGGGACATTGCTCACCTGGTTTGCCCACACTAGAGGCAAGAAACTGAACTCCAGATTTGGTTAACATCTTTATACCCAAGAATATATTGAGAATAACTGAATCCAAACTATGAGATAAAGAACAATATGCAGATCTCTATCTACATGATTCATTGTGAAGAGTCATTGGAAAAGACCCTGATGCTGGGAAAGATTGAGGACAGGAGGAGAAGAGGGCAACAGAGGATGAGACGGTTGGATGGTATCACTGACTCAATGGGCATGAGTTTGAGCAAGCTCTAGGAGATGGTGATGGACAGGGAAGCCTGGTCTGCTGCAGTCCACGGGGTCACAAAGAGTTGGACACAACTGAGGGGCTGAACAACAATTTAACAATCTACGAGACGTACATCAATGGCACGCTCCAAACCCTATCTGTGAGTTTTCCAACTTGCTCAGACAAACAAAAGGCATGCCCATCAGCAATCTTTCTTTTGCATGTAGTATTTCTCAGCTGGTTGAGATAAGGGGAGAAAAGGGAGTGGAGGGGGACTATCACAAGGGAAATGTTCACTGAAGGCATTTCCCAAAATCTTCTTGATGCTTATCCCTGCTCCCCAGGTGAGCATCACCACAGGTGCTTCCCAGGTGAGCATCACCGCAGAATCCCTGCTTCCCCAAGGTGAGCATCACCACAGGATCCCTGCTTCCCCAGGTGAGCATCACCACAGGTGCTTCCCAAGGTGAGCATCGCTGCAGGATTCCTCCTTCCCCAAGGTGAGCATCGCTGCAGGACAGAGGAGGATTGACAGCAGCCCGGCCCTCTGATTGGACCCCGTTCAAGGTCTGTACCATCTCTGCCACTCTGATAAGGCATCAGTTTCTGGTCCTCCCATTGTTCCATGAGAATCTGAGTTTAACCCAACCTGCATTGGAGCCCACATTTTCTCACTCTGGGACTGAATTGTCTAACTGAAAAGAAATCTCCATCCCATTGTCTACAGTTGCTTTGTGGGGGATAGGGTGAGGGGGGAACTGGATGAATTTTTATGATCCTCACTGTTGCTTTCTTGACAGCCATGTCGAAACTTGGGGACACGTGTTAGTCTTCCTCTAGACGGCTTACAGAGGTGTCCACTGAAGGTGTCTGTCACTGAGGATGACTCTGCCTGCTCATCTCTGCAGGTTAGCAGTGGGAAGCGCAATATGGGTCATCTGATTATCAGCACCAGCAGGAAATTCTGCCTCACTCTGGGTATGTCAAGAACTCTGTGTTATTTCCTGTATCCCAGAAACAAAACAAAACTAAAAGCACATCCTTCTCTATCTGAGGAAGCCTGTGGCTTTCCTGAACATCTTCCATTCACTCATGAGTGGACCAGCCCTCTGTAACCAACATCAGTCACATTTGCACGTCGAGACAATAGTGGGTGGTGGCCAGAGCACATAGAGATATGTCGGTTGAATTTTTTTCCCAAAGGAGCAGAGTGGAGTGTTCTTGTCCTTTATCCCATCTAGCTCCAAACTGATGGACAGCTTCCAGTCAGTCTCTTGACCTCTCTGACCCCCAGTTTCTCTGTCTGTAACCCCTCTTCATCCACACAGGCTGTTTCTGCTTTGATTTTGGCTACAATTCCATGCAGGAATCAACCCCGTGCCAGCTTTCACAAGAAATCCAGTCACTGCAAGAAGTGCATGACTTTTAGAGATGGTAACTGAAGGGGTCAGGGTTGGAGGCGGGGGGGGTCCTAGAAGAAGGTCAGCTCATGCCAAGCACTAAGGAACAGTGCAACAGCTACTAAGGAGCCTGTGTTCTCCAAGTTTCCATCAAGGATGTCTCTCTCACTATTGCCCATCCCCCAAGCAATCCCACCAGCCAATCCCCCCACACAAGACTTCTTCAACATCTTCCCTGCACAGGAGATGGGAATCTGGTCCTTTCTTCCAGAGATCATCTCTGGTCCCAGCATCCTTCCCAGGTCTCATGTAAAGGTTTTGAGTCTAAACAAAGACAGTCCCTTGTAGAAGGAAGAGTTGAGGATCTAAGTCTCTCCTCCTCTATAAGAAGATTGTAATATAATAAAATGTCCTGTCCCCAGCCCAGGTTCTCATGAGGACCAAATGAAGGAGAATGGGTACAAGAAATCTTTGTAAGTTGCAAAGAATTAACCAAATGTCAGGACTGATGGTGGTGGTGGCAGTCACATGGCATTAGAGGTGGGAGAAGTGATACCCAGACCCAGTACATACACCTCCCACACACATGCTCACATACATGCACACACACACACACTCAACTGAAATAAAGGGTTCACAAAGCAATACCTACCCTACTGTGTGCTGTCTACTCCAAGTATTTACTCTCTTTCCTTCCATTTCAATGAAAAATGCTAATTGTGGCCCACAAAACTTCCTCCCAACCCACCAATGAGTCACCAGCCTGATTTAGAAGAATCCTGATATAGTCCCATCTTCACCGTACAAAGATGAAGCACACAAGGCCCACTGATTTTCTGAAACAAACATCTACTGCCCTCCCACCAGCTCACTCAATGTGCTGAACTTGGGGAATGACAAGGCCCTGTTCTCCTTGGGACGTCACAGACCAGCAAAGGCCTGCTGAAGAGTCAGGTCTGGACAATGATGAGCACAAGTTCACATGATCCCAGGACAAGGGCTGGAGTTAATACAACACATAGAGTTCTTTTCTTTAAAAAATTGCCTGCCTAGTTTAGTTTTGAAAAATAGCAAAGTTTTTATTCTAACTCTATTTTTGAAAACTTCCATTTGCAACCCCAGTTGATGAAAAACAAAACATAAATGTTCATGACTTCTGCTCTGTGTGTATAAATCTGCCAGAATCTTAGGTCAAAGCAGAGAAGCCTAAGAGGGAAGAGCAGGCCTTCAGGAGGCAAATAATACAAATCCTAGGTTTTTACTTCATTTTACAGCTTAAAATACACTTCCATGTAACGTTGCCTGTTTTATTTCAATATTCACAATAATCCCTTTATTTTTTTATTCCCATTTTATGGGTAGAAAGCTGAGGCCCAGGTGGTGGCTCACCCAGGATCACCCAGTCAGCAAGTAGCAGTAATAATAAATCTTTGCTAAGTTGTAAGGGAAACAAAAAGGAGGCTCAGGTTAGGCACAGATTTGGGGAGGTCTGGGTTTCTCTTAAAATTACAAAATGCCACAATCCCTCATAAATTCAATAAACGTCAACTCATTATAAAAATCAACATATATATTTCAATATATCATAAATGCTCTGCATAAACGTTGCTTTATCATCCCTTTCCTGGCATGGTCTTCTGTTCCAAGGGTAGATGCCAGAAAGCAGAGCCCTAAGGCCACTCCCAGCTTCAATTCTCAATAAATTTAAAAAAAAAGAAAAGCCTCAGGACATAAGCCAAAAGTTCTTTGTCTCAGCCCCTGCTCCCCATGTGGCACTGACTCACATTCTCCACTCCCAGAGTGAGTTTCCTTCTCCAAACTGTTTATTTATTTCTAGAAATTCTCACAAGGCTAATGACGAAAAACTGACATTTGTCTAAAAGAGCTCAGACTGCGAGAAAATGCAAAGCCCCTGAAGGGACAGTTGTGTGAACTTGAGTGGGGGGATTTTAAACCCCATTTGCAAATCAGAGCCAGAGGTCACTGTGAGAACCAGACAGGAGACAGGTTCGAATGCAGTTGATCTTTGCAAGGCCTAGATACTTGCAAAAAAAATAATAATAAATAAATAGAACATGTACTCCCATTTGCTGGGCTTACAGAAGAATTCTCTTTATAAATTTCCTTGGTCTGTCATTAACACACACACACACACACAGTCACACACAAGCAATACAAACAGAATTTGAAATGAAATTCATCGAGAATAGTTAAGACGTTTATAACATAGTTTATAGAATTTGTTTCAAGCCCATGAACCTGTAAATTGTTTCCCATGTAGAGGTAGGTAGAAAAGTTGTTATGAAATGCAAGATTTTATTTATTTTTCGAATGTCAAATTTTCAGCATAGAATGCCTGAAAAGCTGGGGAAAAATTCAAATAAAAAATTATTTCATATGGCACGCTAAAGAAATGTCCAAAATCCTTAAAGCTAGTCTTCAGCAGTATGTAAACCAAGAACTTCCAGATGTACAAACTGGGTTTTGAAGAGGTAGAGGAACCAGAGATCAAATTGCCAGCATTCATTGGAACAAGGAGAAAGGAAAGGAATTCTAGAAAAACACCTGCTTCATTGACTACATTAAAGTCTATAACTGTGGGGATAACAACAAACTGTGAAAAATCTTTAAAGAGATGGAAGTACCAGACCACTTTACCTGCCTCTTAAGAAGCCTGTATGCAGTCAAGAAGCAACAGTTAGAACCGGACATGGAACAACAGATTTGTTCAAATTGAGAAAGGAGTACGACAAGGCTGTATATTGTCATCCTGCTTATATAACTTATATGAAGAGTGAAATGCATCACTGGATGAGGCCCAAACTGGAATCAAGATTGCCAGGAGAAATATCAGCAACCTCAGATATACAGATGATACCACTCGAATGGCAGAAAGTGATGAGGAAGTAAAGAGCCTCTTGATGAAAGTGAAAGAGGAGAGTGAAAAGCTGGCTTAAAACTCAACATTCAAAAAACTAAGATCGTGGCATCCGGTCCCATCACTTCATGGCAAATAGATGGGGGAAAAATGGAAACAGTGACAGACTTTATTTTGAGGGGCTCCAAATGACTTCAGACAGTGATGGCAGCCATGAAATTAAGATGTTTGCTCCTTGGACAAACCTAGACAGTGTATTAAAAAGATCCATATACTTTGCTGACAAAGGTCCATATTCAAAGTTATGGCTTTTCTGGCAGTCATGTATGGATGTGAGACCTGGACCATAAAGAGTTCTGAGCACTGAAGAATCGATGCTTTTGAATTGTGGTGCTGGAGAAGACTCTTGAGAGTCCCTTGGATTGCAAGGAGATCCAACCAATCAATCCTAAAGGAAATTAACCCTGAATAGTCATTGGTTGAACAAAAGCCTCTTGATGAAAGTGAAAGAGGAGAGTGAAAAAGTTGGCTTAAGACCCAACAGTCAGAAAACTAAGATCATGGCATCTGGTCCCATCACTTCATGGTAAATAGATGGGGAAATTATGAAAACAATGAGAGACTTTATTTTGGGGGGCTCCAAAATTGCTGCAGATTGTGACTGCAGCCATGAAATTAAAAGATGTTTGCTACTTGGAAGAAAAGCTATGACCAACCCAGACAGCATATTGAAAAGCAGAGACATTACTTTGCCATCAGAAATCCATCTATGGTTTTTCCAGTAGTCATGTATGGATGTGAGAGTTGGACTGTAAAGAAAGCTGAGCACTGAAGAATTGCTGCTTTTGAACTGTGGTGTTAGAGAAGACTCTTGGGAGTCCCTTGGACTGCAAGGAGATCCAACCAGTCAACCCTAAAGGAAATCAGTACTGAATATTCATTGGAAGGACTGATACTGAAGCTGAAACTCCAATACTTTGGCCACCTGATTCGAAGAACTGACTCATTGGAAAAGACTCTGATGCTTGGAAAGATTGAAGGCAGGAGGAGAAGGGGACAAGAGGATGAGATGGTTGGATGGCATCACCAATGTGATGGACATGAGTTTGAGTAGGCTTTGGGAGTGATGGACAGGAAAGCCTGGTGTGCTGCAGTCCCTGGGATCGCAAATAGTCGGACACGACTGAGTGACTGAACTGAACTGAACTGAGTCACTGGAAGGACTGATGCTGAAGCTGAGCTCAAATACTTTGGCTACCTGATGGGAGGAGCTTACTCATTGGAAAAGACCCTGACTCTGGGAAAGATTGAAGACAAAAGGAGAAAGGGGCAGCAGAGGATTAGATGGTTAGATAGCATCACTGACAACGGGCATTAATTTGAGCAAACTCTGAGAGATAGTGGAGGACAGAGTAGCCTGGAAGCCTACAGTCCACAGCGTCCCAAAGAGTCAGACAGAACTGAGTGACTTAACAACAACAACAAAAAGGAAATGATCCTGGAGAAAATAAGTAGCCATGATGAAAGTGAAAGAGGAGAGTGAAAAAGTTGGCTTAAAGCTCAACATTCAGAAAACGAAGATCATGGCATCTGGTCCCATACTTCATGGGAAATAGATGGGGAAACAGTGGAAACAGTGTCAGACTTTATTTTGGGGGGCTCCAAAATCACTGCAGATGGTGACTGCATCCATGAAATTAAAAGACGCTTACTCCTTGGAAGAAAAGTTATGACCAACCCAGATAGCATATTCAAAAGCAGAGACGTTACTTTGCCGACTAAGGTCCGTCTAGTCAAGGCTATGGTTTTGCCAGTGGTCATGTATGGATGTGAGATTTGAACTGTGAAGAAATCTGAGCACCAAAGTATTGATGCTTTTGAACTGTGGTGTTGGAGAAGACTCTTGAGAGTCCCTTGGACTGCAAGGACATCCAACCAGTCCATTCTGAAGGAGATCAGCCCTTAGAATTTTTTTGAAGGCATGATGCTAAAGCTGAAACTCCAGTACTTTGGCCACCTCATGTGAAGTGTTGACTCATTGGAAAAGACTTTGATGCTGGGAGAGATTGGGGGCAGGAGAAGAAGGGGACAACAGAGGATGAGATGGCTGGATGACATCACTGACTTGATGGACGTGAAGCTCAGTGAACTCCGGGAGATGGTGATGAACAGGGAGGCCTGGCGTGCTGCGACTCATGGGGTTGCAAAGAGTTGGACATGACTGAGCGACTGAACTGAACTGAAGAGTTGTAAGGAATGGTAGTTGTATGATCTTATTTGCATTTCAAAAGGTTGCAGAGGAAGAATGGGTTGGAAGAGAGCAAGGCCAGGTACAGCCTGGCCAGCTGGGCAGATATTGCCATATTCCAACCATCAGTGATGAGAAAAGTTTAGAGGAGACAATTTTCCAGGAGTCTCTAATGTTTTCACATGTCTTGGGAGTGAGACACTGACTTTTCTCTGTTCTGGACTATATCTTCAAAGTGAAAGTCGCTCAGTTGTGTCCGTCTCTTTGCAACCCCACGGTCTATACAGTCCATGGAATTCTCCAGGCCAGAATAACTGGAGTGGGTAGCCTTTCCCTTTTCCAGGGGATCTTCCCAACCCAAGGATGGAACCCAGGTCTCCTGCATGGCAGATAGATTCTTTACCAGCTGAGCCACAAGGGACCTTTGCCTATTCAACAGCCTTGGAAGGGATAGTGTCTTCCTCAAGAATAGAGGCTTGCTTACAGCAAACAGGAAGGGAGAACCGATCGTCTGTCCCCTCCTCCCAGAGCATCAGGCATGATTACTGCCCATTATAGAGGATATGGGCTCCCAAGCTCAGGGTTCCTCTCCTGTCTTGTGCTCACCATGCATGCAAGGGTCTTCTGGGTCTCACTGCATTATTCGGAGGGCACTGGGGTTCCGGGACATGACAAGTATTCCTCACACTCTGGCTACTGCTAATTCTGTGAGAAATAAAATAAGTACCCTCCATACAAATGAGTTTCGTTCCAAGAAAATGTTCATAAGCCTAATTTGTTCATAAGAACCACAAAGTTAGCACAGGTACCCAACTAACACAATCAGCTATATAGTACTATAATAGGTTTATGCTTTTCACACAAATAAACTTAAAAAACAAACAAACTGAAAATAAAAGAAGCATTCTAAATCTTGAAGTATGATAGTTCAGGACAACAGCTGGCATACAGGGACTGGCATCAAGTGAACAGGCAAGAAGAGTTACTGACCGGAGGTGGGAGATGGTGGAGCTAAAGGATCGTCAACAACAGGAGATGGAGGGCAAGCTGGGATTCCCCTCACACTAGATGCTGATGGAATGTACATTCGCATCTTTTAAAATTTGCAACTTGAAGATTTGCATGTAGGGGACTTACTGTATATTGTCCTTTGTCTTTGTCCCATAAGATTTATGTCTTCTACTGGCATCAGTGAAACCACGGTAGGCTTAACTGTTCACTTACAATTAAAGGAAAATATCAGCCCCTTCAGGGCTTCCCTCACAGCTCAGTTGGTAAAGAATCTGCCTGCAATGCAAGAAACCCTGGTTCAATTCCTGGGTCAGGAAGATCCCCTGGAGAACAGATAGACCACCCACTTCAGTATTCTTGGGTGTCCCTTGTGGCTCAGATGGTAAAGAATCTGCCTGAAATGCAGGAAATCTGGGTATGATCCTTGGGTTGGAAAGATCCCCTGGAGAGGGAAAAGGCTACCCACTCCACTATTCTGGCCTGGAGAATTCCACGGACTGTATAGTCCTTGGGGTCACAAAGGGTCGGACACGACTGAGTGACTTTCACACACGCATACATCAGGCCCTTCAGTTTTTCACACTGAGATATGCTTGTTACAACAGAAATGGAGAGAATGGAAAGTATATGAAAGAAATTGACTTGGTTTTTGGCAATGAGAGAAAAAATAAATTTCTTCTTCCTCTTTTATACCCTCTCTTCGTTCCATGGTTATGTCCATGAATCTACCCAACTCTTGATCTTTTGTGAAAGAGGTATGGATTAGGAGAAAAATCAAAGAGGTACAAACAATTATGGGATTGATTTATATCAAAAAGTGTTCAGAGTAGATCCTGAAATTTAAAAAAAAAGAGAAGGGGAAATAAAAGATCCTTAGGTATGTAAAAAGTAGCAGTGTTTGAAGAGTTTTTAGGGAAAAGCAGAAAGGAGTTGCTCGGGGATAGTTGATACATAGATAGATAGACAAGATACATAGCTAGACAGATAGGCAAGATAGATAGATGGATAGACAGAGTGAATGAGCAATAGCTAGAGACAGAGAGAAAGAGACAAAAAAGGAGAAAGCACAGTTCAGGTTTTGCTGTTTAATATGAATGGAACCTCTCTTTAAATTTATATAGAATTCAGTAGAGGTTAGAATTATTTTAATTTTTCATTTTTGGTTGCAAACTGCTGGATTTTTTTGCCTATGAATTCAAGCCAAGTTTAATTCAGGGCAGGAGCCAACAGACTAAGATATATGTAGATTACAGGTGTAAGACTTATGAAACAGCAATTCGTTAGATGTGCCAGTTTAAAAAAAAAAAAAAAAAAACAGAAATCTGTGATAGCACTCAGGTTCCTGGCTTAAATATCTGGTTTTATGGGGTGCCATTTAGCACACTAGGTTATACAGGTAGAAGAGTAGGCTTGGGTTAAAGTTATAGGGTTTGATCTTGAATGTGTTGAGTTGAGAGCACCGTAGGTGTGCAGGTAGGGTGGCCTTGGCTGGAGTTTGTGGCAATGATGAGGCATCCGTGACAACACAATTGAACGAGAGGCTACTGCCGAGGATGGGCCCCTGGACAGAGAGTGGGATGGCCCCAGAGGTGGAGAAAACTGGGAGAAGGGGTATTGCAGGAGCTCCAGGAAGATCACACATCAACAACAGGGATCAAGTGCTGGTATCCAGGAAGAAAACCTTGAGATCATTCCATTACTTCTCAGTCAAAGTAAAAAACAAATAAAAACAGCAGTGAGATATAAAAGACTTTTACAAAACATAATCCTATTTCAAAACAAGGTCTAGAACCCTGCAATCCACCCAAGGAAGAGAAACACATAACCATAAGTGGGAAAGGAAGCGAGACCCACAGAAAGGTGAAAAGGTGAAGTCACTCAGTCATGTCCAAGTCTTTGCAACCCCACAGACGGTAGCCCACCAGGCTCCTCCATCCATGGGGTTTTCCAGGCAAGAATACTGGAGTGGGCTGCTGTTTCCTTCTCTAGAGGATCTTCCTGACCCAGGGATCAAACGAGGGTCTCCCGCATTGCAGGCAGACTCTTTACCACCTGAGCCAACAGGGAATCCCAAGACCCGCAGGCTCTGAGCCAAAAGCCAGCAAGGAACAGCCAGAGGTTCACAAGTGAGAAGACAAGAGGCCTGTGTCGGGCTCACTGCAAGAAACCTGTAGCTGAGAGAGAATCTTGCACCCATGAAAAGAGGCTGAGAAGGCTCTGGTGACTGCTCAGAGCCAAGGAGCCCGTCAGGAGGCCCGCTGGCTCTCCTGCACGTCAGTAGCGCCCTTTGTGCAGCTCTCCTCTCTGCAACTCAAATTCTGTCCACCTTGGCCTCCCAGGACTCCCAGCTCTGTCATCTCAACTCAGGGAGACCCCCAGAGCCTTCCTGGCACCCCCATCCCTGTGCCACACCCTAGAAACTCTCCCGACAGGAACCTGGGGAAACCACAGTTCACGTCATGTGTTCGCCACTCTCTCGAGGACCACTGCCCCCCACCCCAACTGTTTCATGTATGAAGACTCTAATATTCAGATAGTCCGGCCAGTTTTTTGTTCTCTTGAATGTGAGGGTAAATTTGGTTCCTGTTACTCCATCGTGGCCAGAAGTGGAAATTGTTCCTAAGACGTTAAGTGCCATCTGCCTGGGAGCTGTAGAGTCCAAGTTCACACTTCCAGCCCTGCCTTCTCCCCACACCCCAGCTGCCTATCATTTCCACTCTCTCTCTCTTTTTGTTTTTAATTGGGGGATAATTGCTTTACAATATTGTGTTGGTTTCCACTGTACAACAATGAAAATCAGTCGTAACCATGAAAGTAAAAGTGTTAGTCACTCAGTCATGTCCGACTCTTTGCGACCCCATGGACTGTAGCCCACCAGGCTCCTCTGTCCATGGGATTCTCCAGACAAGAATACTGGAGTGGGTTGCCGTTCCCATCTCCAGGGGATTTTCCCAACCCAGGGATCGAAACTAGGTCTCCTGCATTGCAGGTGGATTCTTTACTGTCTGAGTCACCAGGGAAGCCCCCAAACCGAGTGGAGTAAATATATGTGTGTGTATATATATATATATATATATATATATATATCTCCCCACCTTCTTGAGCCTCCCTTCCGCTCCCCCCACCCTGCCTCCTGGGTCATCACAGATCACCAAGCTGGCCCCCCCGTGTTATATAGTAGCTTCCCACTAGCTATCTATTTCACACATGGTAGTGTATACATGTCAAAGCTACTTTCTCAGTTGTTTCCATCCTCTCCTTGCCCTGCTATGTCCACAAGCCCGTTCTCTATATCTGTGTCTCCATTTCCATTCAGATGGCTAAGTTACTCAAACGTGTAGTACCTGCAAGAACCGGACAGATTTATCGCCCCAGTCTTGCACCTGTTCTGCCCCTTCCTAGCCCTACCTTCTGGATGAAGTTGCACCTTCTTGTTCACTCATCAGTTCACTGAGGTTTTGAACAATTGATTGATCGAATCAATACACAGAGATCCTAGCACCATGCTGCCCCTCCCTAGCCCTGGGCTCCTTCCCTTGGTCTGTAGCACTCATGTCTCCTTACCTACGAAAGCAGCCTCTGATGCTTCTCGGTCTCTCAACAATCACTCCCCTCTCACACACAGACACACTTGCATCCGAATAAGCACAACAGCTTCTGTCCAGCATTCACCAAAACACTATCTACATCTGTTCTCTTCTGGCTCCGGTGCCTACACCCAGAGCCAGACAACCAGCATCTCTTGCCTCTTATGTTGCAATGGCCTCCACGCTGGCCTTCTCTGTCTCAATCTATACCCAGCAGGCAAAATGACACTGTAAAATATCAGCCATGTCACACCTCTGCATAACGTCAATGTCTTTTCATTACCCTTTGAGCAAACTTTGAGGTCCTTCCATTCTGCAATCCAGGCCACCTTTCCCAGGACACACACTGCACTGGTTTCCATTCTGCTCCAGGGATATTCCAAGCCGGTTCATGCCCCAGGGTCTTCTTTTTTTTTTTTTTTTTTTTTGGCTAAGCCAGGTCTTCATTGATGTGTGCAAGCTTTCTCTAGCTATAGCGAGCAGAGCTACTCTTCACAGTGGTACACAGGCTTTCTGTTGTAGCCCCATCTCCTGTTGCAGACCACAGGCTCCAAGTGCACAGGCTCAGTCCTTGCAGTATAGCGGTTTAGCTGCTCCACCGCATGTGGAATATTCCGGGAGCAGGAGGGTCAAATCTGTGTCTCCTACATTGACAGGCGCATTATTATCCACACTGTACCACCAGGGAAGTCCCTGTTCCAGGATCTTCACACGTGCTCTTCCCTCCCCTGAGTTCATCTCCCATCCTTGCTGCTCCACCTTCCAGTCTGTCGAATGTCACCTCTTTGGGGACCTCTTCCTCATCCAATCAAACATCTAACGTGGGTGCCCATTCGACATTTCAACCCATGTTAGTTCCTCTTACAGCACTCAGAGTTTGCTGTTGCTTGCTGTTTCCACTTGTTCGCATGTCCTGTTTTTCTCACTCACGTGGCCGCAGCAGGTCAGGAAACACTGACTGCCTTGCTCTTCATTCTATAATCCCAGCACCCAGCATGGTGCTAGGATCTCTGTGTATTGATTCGATCAATCAATCATTCAAAACCTTAGTGAACTGATGAATGAACAAGAAGGCGCAACTTCATCCAGAAAGTAGTGTGCAACCATTTAAAAATCTTATGCCAAAGAAAGGAACAATCAGTTTCGTGTTTGGGAATCATTATTGTGGCTGTGATGTGGACAGTGATGGGAGGGGTAGGCAGCAGTGAGGCCAGATGAGGAGGGGGTAGAGGAGGTACCTCATGCAAAACATTTAAGGAGGTGCTCGCTCTCATGGCCCTGCAAGCTTGGAGTCAACGCCCAAGAATGAGTGCCTCCTTAAATGTATGTCCTAGGTGCTTCCCCAGCCTTCCCCTGGTTCCAGGTCTGGGCATCAGGGAGACTCTTTGGGAGATTATTGCAACAGTTGACAGCAACCCTGGTAATAGAGTGGATCAATCTGAAAGATACCAAGGAGACCTAGACACATCAGTGCCCACTCTCCAGCCCGCTCTGTACAGATCTCCTCATTCAATCTGTCCAAAGGCACATTGAGGTTCCTTCTCATTTTTTTAACCTGTTTATAACATTTTTCAAGCCTCCAGAGGTAGTATCTTAGCCACCTGTCACCTTACAGTCCACAAGTGGCATTTTGTGGTGAAAAGGGAGCTCCTAAAGGACATAATTTGGCCACCTGATGTGAAGAGCTGACTGATTGGAAAAGACCCTGATGCTGGGAAAGACTGAGGGCAGGAGGAGGAGATAACAGAGGATAAGATGGTTGGATGGCATCACTGACTCAATGGACATGAGTTTGAGTAAACTCCAGGAGTTGGTGATGGACAGAGAAGCCTGGTGTGCTGCAGTCCATGGGGTCGCAAAGAGTCAGACACGAGTGAGCAATGGAACTGAACTGAAAAGACATAAGGAAAGGTTTGAGGGTCACAGATTCAGAATCTGAGAGCATTTTAAATAGAAGAGAAAGGAAGCCATTAATTTAGTCTAGTTCTTCTTTGTTTTTAATTAAAATTTGTCTGTGTTGCATCTTAGTGGTAGCACATGGGATTTTTTATCTGCACTGCAACATGCAGGACCTTTAGTTGTTGTATTTGAACTCTTAGGACACGCAAGATCCTGTGCTCCACAACAGGAGACGTCACTGCAGCGGAGGCCTGGGTGCCACGGCTAGGGCATAGCCGCTGCTCACTGAAAATAGAGGGAGGCCCATGTTGCAGCAAAGGCCCAGCAGAGCCAAAAATAAATAAATAACATGACTTTTTAATAGCTGCTTGTGTTAAGGGATTAGAAGGCTTCAATTTTCTTAACAAGATGTGTGATCCTGGCTAAGTTACTTAATCTTATGAAGTCTGTTTCCTCGCCTGTAAAATAAGACTAATAGTATCTGCCCCACCTAGTGATGGTGGAGATTCAACTAAATAATCTCTGCAAACGCTTCCCCCACGTCTGGCGCATGCTCTGTAAACATCTGTTTTCTGTCTCTTGTGTTAAAGTTTTCAAAGCACTCTCAGGTCCATCAGCAGGTCTGATCCTCATGGTGTTGTCATTCAGTCGCTAAGTCGTGTCCGACTCTCTGAGACCTCACAGGCTGTAGCATGCCAGGCTTCCCTGTCCTCCACTATCTCCTGGAGTTTGCTCAGATTCATGTCTGTTGAGTGGGCGATGCCATTCAACCATTTCATCTTCTGCCTCTCTCTTCTACTTTGGCCCTCAATTTTTCCCAGCATCAGTCTTTTCCAGTAGTCTTCAGGTGGCCATTGGAGCTTCAATATCAGTCCTTCCAATGAATATTCAGGGTTGCTTTCCTTCAGGATTGACTGGTTTGATCTCCTTACAGTCCAAGGGACTCTCAAGAGTCTTCTCCAACACCACAGTTCAAAAGCATCGATTCTTTGGCCCTCAGTCCTTTTTACGGTCCAGCTTTCACATCCGTACATGACTACTAGAAAAGCCATGACAAGCTTATAAGGCCAATAGGAGGGATGATGATTACTCACACTTTATAGATATGGAAATGGAGGTTGGAGATTCTTTGAAATAGAGCTGCCTGCTGCTGTGTGGTTGGGGCCAGGTGGAGAGGGGACAGGAGGGGGTAGAACCCAGGCCGTGGGGCCTCAGACTCTACCCCCGGGCTCTCTTGCCTTCTTGTCCTCTTCTCCTTCTCCCTCTCTTTTCTGGGGTCTCATTTTTCAAAATTCACTTGTGGTGGGTGAATATGTAGGCATCTATCAAAGTGAACGACTGAAAAATAAGAACGTAAACTTGTGAAACGTGGGCCAGGCCAGAGGACATAACACCTGTGTTAGCAGAAGCGGTGGAAAGCCTCTGGTCGTATTTCTGGAATGATTTTCACACATGTGAATGGAAAACTCGCTCAGGCTGCACAAGGAAGACAGACGTGCCCAAGGACTTCAAGGGATCCCCGGGTGCGATCAGAGCCTCCAAGAAAGGAGGCCCAGGAGACGGGGAAGCGCACTGTTGTGGTTTCTGTTCAGGCCTGCGTGCGTTGCTGCATTTGATAAACACTGAACTATCGGTCGTGTAAAAAGATGAGCTGTGTTCAAAGGTAGATGGAAACAGATGCAACACAAGCGCTTTTGCCCCTCCGTCTGAGTCTGAGGGAAGGCTGGTTTGGGGTCCTGAAAGTGAAAGTTAGAGTAAGAGTTGTCGTCTAACAAAAAGAAGAGTTCAAGACCCAGACTCTCTAGGAAGACCAGTGCAAGTTTGGTTGCCACGTCCTGCCAGCCCTACCCAACTGCTTAGTGAGGAGGGTCTCTGGGTCAGAGCCAAGTAGGAATTAGGGCTCTTACCCACCAGTCAGGGTCTAGTGGATGCAGAGAGAGAAGTAGGTGGGTGGTTGCTGTACTGGCCACCCGCACGTCCTGAGGAACAAATTCCATCCTCCTTCCCAAAGCTCTGGAAGCTTCCAGAAGCCCATCTCTAGAACCTTGGCTTCCAGCGCGCCTGCCCTGAGAGCTCCCGCCCACCCTCATCATTTCCTTCTGCCTCATAAGGACCTCACGACAGATCCCTGGCATCTCTCTGACTGTATTAGGTGTGACGGAATATAGGGAAATGTTTGCCCCTCGATTTCAGGAGATCTGGGAAAGGCTAGGCTGTGAATGAGGCTGAGCCTCAAAGGAGGGAACTTGACTTTGTGTGGGGGGTGGGGGAACAGGCACAGTGGGGAGCAGACACACCCAGGGTGGGGGATTTGGAAGACAGCTGGATGCTGGGAAATAGAACTCTCGTCCTTCTCTCCCTAATATTTATTGGTGTTACTAAACTCACCACACTTACCCATAGTCATAGATTTGGGGTGATAAGTAAAATGACCAAGGGACATGGTCCGCTTCCTAAGTGGCCCAGAGCCAGTTCAAGATGGGGCACCAATTTGCAGCAGCAGAAAGAGAGGAGGCTGGGAGGAAGGAAAGTGGGAATTTGTGGAAATTGCGAGGACTCTGGATTCTAACCACCAAAACCCTGGGGGTTCGAAGTAAGTCTACCTGAAACCAGACGGAAAAGCTGAGTGACTCGCATTTCTGTCCGTTCAGTCTTCCCACCAGAGTATAAATGCACAGTATCACCACCGCCTCGATGCCTGTGCACACAGTCGGCGCTTAACAATTGCGTTAAGTTGCTTTCACAATCCCCTCTGCACCCAGCCCAGCCAAGGCCAGCGCTCATTCGCTCAGTCATGTCCAACTCTTTGCAACCCCCGTGGACTAGTCCATCAGTCTCCTCTGTCCATGGAATTTTCCCAGGCAAGAACACTGGAGTGGGTTACCATTTCCTCCTCCAGGGGATTTTACACCCAGCACAGCACACTAAAGGCTAGATCACGGACTGAAGGAGAGCGTGACAGCAACCAGATCTTGAACTAGGAGTCTGGAAGGCTTGAGTCTTCATCACCCCTTGGCGGTTTGCCAGATTCACCACCAGGACAAGGCGAATGCCTAACCCCTCTGGGATTCAGATTCCACGCAAGTAAAATGGGCATGAAAGTCTAACCGAAGGGCCCTGACATTAGCTACTCAGTGAGGAGGTGGTGATGCAAATAATGCACATAGAAGAGACTCATAAATGATCATTATTACAGAAAAGCTTTTTAAAAGCTTCTTAGAGTATTGCTGACACTGAGAATGTAACTAGGACAGAAATGAGTTTGGGGATGGTCCATGCATGTCTGAGCAAGCACCACCACTTGGACACAATAAAAACCATCTCTGAGGGACCTGCCGGGAAAACTCCCTGCTCACCACCCTTCCAACCTCTGCCTGTCTTGCCAGCCACCATGTCTGTCCTGGTCTCTGGGAGTCTTAGTATCACCTCTGTGTCTCTATGTCTTTCTCTCTGAGTCTTCCATCCATACTCCTGGCCACAGTATCTCTCTCTGTCTGTATCCCTCTGTTTCTATTTTGCTTCTGCCCATCATCTCCAGTCCCTCCTTTTGGTCTTCCTCTCTTTCCCTTCCTTGCTCTCTCACCTGGCATTTCCCCCTCCTGTTCTCCTCTTGTCTCTTGGAGCCTATCTCTCCCGGTCTTTCTCATCTCCCCATCTTTTTCTGTCTCATCCTCTCCTCCTGCCTCTCCTTTGCTTCTCTCTGTACCTTTGCCTTGTCTCTGGAGTCTCCCCTTCCCCTGACTCTGCTTCTGTCTGTCTGACCATCTCTCTGTCAGGGTCTGTCTCCCCTGTCCCATTTTTTCTTCCATGAAGCTCATGGAGACTGAGGTTCTGCCCCTGCCGTGGCCTCTCCCAGCAGTCTTTCCTTCAGTATCCCACACTCATCATGACCATTTCTCATTAGAGTCCCCAGGTCAGTATAAACCCCCATTGTTTCCTATAGGCAGCAGACAGTGCTTGTGTGCAGCCACGCAGCAGAGGCTCCCATCCAGACCCAGGGGGAGGGGAGGCGTGAGCCTGGTCTCAGTCTGTCCTGGGGGAGATGCCCTCGGCTCCCCTGCCCCGTGGGAAATCTGTTCAGGGTACATCCCCAAAACAAGGCCCCTCTGAGACCCCACAAAACATGGAGACAACATTCCTATTTCCTCAGCCTCAAGGCTATTATTCTTTTGTGTTTTGCTAATTGTCCAAATTATAGGTGCTCTTAGCAGAAAGCTTAGACAGTATGAGAAACAGCAAAGATGCAGAAAGGAAAGTTGATCATTATCCGACCACCCAGAGGCAGCCACGGTTGTCATTTTGGCATATTTTTGTCCAGAATTTTTCCCACACATTTTTCTCTCTCTCTTTCTCTGTCTTTCCCCTGCCCATCTCTCTCCCCTGTCTGTCTTCTACGTGAGGATACAACAAGAAGGCACCTATCTGAAAGAGGGCTCTCAGCAGGACCCAAGCATGCCAGCTCTCTGATCTTAGACTTCCAGCCTCCATGACTGTTAGAAGTAAGTATTTGCCATTTAAGCCTCCAGCCCATGGTACTCAGTTACAGCAGCTGAAACTAAGACGCTAAGTAACTAATTTCCAGATAATATTGTCTTTATGGCAGAAAGTGAAGAGGAATTCAAAAGCCTCTTGATTGAAAGTGAAAGAAGAGAGTGAAAAAGTTGGCTTAAAGCTCAACATTCAGAAAATGAAGATCATGGCATCCGGTCCCATCACTTCATGGGAAATAGATGGGGAAACAGTGGAAACAGTGTCAGACTTTATTTTTGGGGGCTCCAAAACCACTGCAGATGGTGACTGCAGCCATGAAATTAAAAGACGCTTACTCCTTGGAAGAAAAGTTATGACCAACCTAGATAGCATATTCAAAAGCAGAGACATTACTTTGCCGACTAAGGTCTGTCTAGTCAAAGCTATGGTTTTTCCTGTGGTCATGTATGGATGTGAGAGTTGGACTGTGAAGAAGGCTGAGTGCCAAAGAATTGATGCTTTTGAACTGTGGTGTTGGAGAAGACTCTTGAGAGTCCTTGGACTGCAAGGACATCCAACCAGTCCATTCTGAAGGAGATCAGCCCTGGGATTTCTTTGGAAGGAATGATGCTAAAGCTGAAACTCCGGTACTTTGGCCACCTCATGAGAAGAGTTAACTCATTGGAAAAGACTCTGATGCTGGGAGGTATTGGGGGCAGGAGGAGAAGGGAACGACCGAGGATGAGATGGCTGGATGGCATCACAGACTCGATGGACGCGAGTCTGAGTGAACTCCGGGAGTTGGTGATGGACAGGGAGGCCTGGCGTGCTGCAATCCATGGGGTAGCAAAGAGTCGGACATGACTGAGCGACTGGACTGAATTGAACTGAACTGTGACTGTGAAACCAACCCTCATGAGATAGGCTTTAAAAGCTGTAGAGGAAGTGCACACCAAGTAATATTACAAGTGCAGGCAAACAATAGGAAAATGAGAGTCTGGTCTCATTTCTTTCTCTCAGTACAAACTCTTGCTGAGCCACATCATAGAGGTGAAAATCAATCACAGTTCAAGGAGATCAGACAGGGAGTGAACCAAACATTTTTGAAGACGTCAAGAGGACTGTTATGTGTTGAACTGTGTCCCTCCAAAATCATATGCTGAGGTCTTAATCCCAGCACCTCAGACTGTGACCATATTTGGAGACAGGGTCACTTCAGAGGTGATCGAGTTAAAATGAGGTCATCAGGGTGGGCCCTAAAATAGGGACTGATGTCTTTATAGAAAGGGGAACTCCGGACACAAAAGCACACACTATGGGAAGACCACGTGTGCCCAACCCACCAACACCTGCAGCTTGGACTTACACCTCCAGAACTGTGAGAAAACAAATTTGTGTTGTTTAAGAATCCTCGTCTGTGGCATTTTTTTTAAAATTTTTGCCTAGCATACACCTCTTTTTCTTTCTTTTTTTTTTAATAAAGCCATTCTTAATTTCATTTTATTTAGGTTTTTTTTTTTTTTTAGCTGTGCTGTACCATATGGGATCTTAGTTCCCAGACCAGGGATCAAACAGGAGTCCCCTGCACTGAAAGCACAGAGTCTTAGCCACTGGAGTGCCAGGAAGCCTTGAATCTGTGGTATTTTGAACAGCAATCCTAGCAAACTAATACATACAGTTTATCAGTTTAAATATATATTTATTATCATGTGTTACATTATATATATGTATATATACACTTATATATGTATATATATATATATATATATATATATATATATATATGTGTAAGCTCAAATAATTTCAATAGAGCTATCCAGTCAGAACATCTTTCTTGGCTATATTTCACTTCCCATGAGAGTCTGTTCTCTGTAGTTTTCTCAAAATAAACTCTTATCATTGGAGTAGCCTAAAGGGATCTCTGTCCCCCAAAACTATTAATACCTGGTTAAGACCCTGATGCTGGAAAAAAACTGAGGGCAGGAGAAGAAGGGGAAGACAGGATGAGATGGTTGGATGGCATCACTGACTCAATGGACCTGAGTTTGAGCAAGCACCGGGAGTTGGTGAAAGACAGGGAAGCCTGGCAGGCTGCAGTCCATGGGGTTGCAGAGAGTCAGGCACGAGTGAGACACTGAACAACAAGACTCTCATCCATCCCGGGTCCTTTAAGTCCGGAACTTAAGGTGGACTTCACCATTCACCAAAGGGTGGCTTGGACTAATGTTTTTTTTTAAGAACAAGCACATCTCACCCACCTCATAAACAAAAATTCCCAGTTCAGCTGGTCTATTTGACATGAACTGATCAACATGTGGGAATGATCAATCTGACTCTCAATTTAAGATTAAATAGAGGATATGTTTAACAAGTTGTCCAGCTTTCATTTCCTTTTTGTCCTCTGTAATGTATGGTTCTTATCATGTTTTGTAAAATTTTTAAAAGCCCTGTAATAGCAACCTAGTCTAGGGTGAAACTATTGATAAATTTCAGATAATGATCCTTCCAAATGAATTAGTGACAATGAAGGAAAGAATTTTGAACAAATATGATAAATTTCTGTCTTCATTACCATAGCTACTATGAATTAAGTCCTTCCTATCTTCCAGGGACAGTGTTAAATGTTTTACAACAATATGATTTCAAATAATCCTGATTCCAACCCCATAAAGCAAGGAGTGATATCATCAGGTGATGTCATTCAGGTGAGGATACTGAAGCCCAAAGTCATATGACTGCTACGTGGAAGAGGCATAGTTCTAACAGGGCCTGGCACTCTTGGGACATCCCTGGTGGTCCAGTGGTTAGGACTCAGGATTTTCACTGTCGAGGGGGCAGGTTCCATCCCTGGTTGGGAAACCAACATCCCACAGGCTGCATGGTGCAGCCAAAGTAAGAATAAAATAAAGCAAATAAGTAAATAAACCCGTGCTCCTTTGACTGCTTGTGCAACACAACCAAAACATGCACGTAGACGAGCAAGTTCCACACTCTTCATACAGACGTCAGGGTCAAGTTCAGCAGCTCTCAAACTTGTGCAGGCGTTACTGGAATACCTAAAAGCCAGACAAGATACCAGGAAGCAGTTAGACAGTTGATTGGATTTTTGGAACAAGAGCAGTTTTAGGAGCAGAAAAATATATGTGTTTATGACATTAAGTCTCACTCAGAACCGGGACCCATGGAGGGAACAGCTGTCACTGAGCCCGAGAGACAGGAATTTCATCCTTGATTAATTCATCCTTTCCGCCTTCTCACTGGTTTTGCTAGTTGTAAGGACTTGCAAACAGATACCTAGGGAAGCAAGAGAGTTTTAGGAACTGTTATAGGAGACAGGGGCTTCCCAGGTGCTAAAGAACTCACCTGCCAGTGCAGGAGTCTTAAGAGGCACAGGTTCAATCCTTGAGTAGAGAAGATCCCCTGGAGGAGGGCATGGCAACCCACTCCATTATGATGATGGGGATAATAGTTCTTGTCTGGAGAATTCCATGGACAGAAGAGCCTGGCGGGCTACAGTCCATAGGGTTGCAAAGAGTCGGACACGACTGAAGCAACTTAGCACATAACTCAGGAGAAAGACTAAAAAAGGTCCATCCAGCAGAGCCCCAGGACTAGAACAAGACCTTCTGAACCCCAATCCTTGCTTTACTATTTTCAATCCTTACCTTACAGCTCAGTTTCCTCATCTGGGACATGGAGATATCAGCAAATACCTCCAATGGTTGTTGCTACGTGTAATGCACTATGACAGACCAGTACCTTGTTTAACTAAAAGAGTCAATAAATGATAACTATTATCCCCATCATCATGAAATTGCTTTCCCAACAGAATTGGAAAGGCTGCCTTTATTCGGTTTCCATCAAACATCTGTTTCCTACAGGAACATACCTGATACTATTGATCCAGCTTAACGTGGCTAAGCTAGTACCAAGGCTTGCATTGATTTGACACTGATGATCTCAAGGCTCTGAGACTAAACAAGGGGGGGGGGGCGGGGTGGATCTGAAATTTTTCCCCCAGCAATCCTATATTTTGGGTGTGTTGAAACAGCATAATCACAGTTATAAATTTTTTTTATCTAAAAAAATTTAAAAAATCAAGCTACCATGACTTCAAACATCAAAAAAATAAAACCGTAACTTCCTTTTCCACCACATCCCAAATTCAATAAAGTCAAGATTTGGGTCTATGGAGATGGGAGAGAGGATAATCATAAGAATGATGATGAAAGCCCAGGGCAGTGTGCAAAAATGCATAATTACAACGAGTTCATTTAAAATTCAGAGTGTGCATTTCAAGATATAGAAACTGTATTGCTGTTTTTGCAAAAATAAATGTTATTACAAGGACAGGACTTTCCAGCCTGTTCAACCCAGGGCTCTTATTCCTGCGTTTTCCTTCTGATCCAGCATCCCTTACTCCACACCCCTCCCTGTTTAACACCCTCCCCCACCCCATCCCTGCAAACAAGCGGATGAGGGAGGGAAGGAGCCCACAGCACACGGGAGGCAGAGGACAGAGTTCACCCTGAGAAAAATCATTAATCATCTGGAGGTCACCAGCCCTACACACATTTCCTTCTCATGCCTGTCCTGTGGGCGATCTGTCTCCTAACAGGTTTTGTAATGCTGAGTTGTAAAGCGTTCCTGATGAATTATTGTTGGCACTCAGTCCAAAGGCTTGAAGGCTCGAGTCCACGAGAAGAAAAAGCAGACTCTCTCTCTTGTGCCTCATGTCCACAGGGCAGACACAGGACTCACACTGCTTGTGCTAATGGAGAGTCTGGGGTCCCCATATCCCTTCAGCTTCTCTTCCAAGAAGGGCCTGAGACAGACTGGGGTTCATCACTGCTCTGGGTGTGAGGGGGCAGGTGGCAACCCACTCCAGTATTCTTGCCTGGGAAATCCCACGGACAGGGGAGCCTGGTGGGCTACAGTCTATAGCATCAAAAAAGACTAATCAGACATGACTTAGGAACTACAACAAAAAAACAAACCCTAGGCCTCACCCCTGCCATAGTCCCACTCTGGGCAAGGGCAGGATTTATGGTCCCCCTTGACAGATAAGGAAACTGAGGCCATGACTATGATGTGAACATGTCCAAGGTAACCTGGCTACATAGCAGCAGAGCCAGGATTAGAACTCAGGTATCCAGAGTGCAGGAAGGGGGGTGCAAAAGAGTTGGACACGACTTAGCGACCAAACAAACAAATCCAAACTGTCACCTCTTTCCTTTCCTCCACTCTGCTTGCGCTGGCCGTGTCCCTGTGGGACATCATTCCACAACACCTCCGCCTCATCTAAAGCCTCTGGCTCAGCCCTACATCTGCCTGATGTTCTCTGCTCCCAGGGCCCCCTGCCCACCTCCTTCTGGTCATCCAGGGCCAATGTAAGGTCACCTGCTCAGAGATGCTGCCACAACCACCGTGTCTGAAACAGTCCCTGTCACTCTTGATTGTAACACCCTACAGCACCTCTTCATAGCATTTATCACCTTGAACATCATCTCGTTTATTCACTTTGTTCTCTGTGCATCTCTGTTTTGCTACCAGCTCCAGCTCATCCAGAGTGTAAGCAGTCACCATGGCGGTCTACTTCTCCACCGTGTGCCCAGCACTGAGAACAGTACCTGGCCCCTGGTGGGTGCCCAATAAACATTTAGCTACATGATTAATCAATAAATGCAGATCTTTATCAATGCCTTACCTTCATATAAAGCCTCTGCAAATATAAATGTGTGTATGGATGTTTATGGGCTTCCCTGGTGCTCAGCGGTGTAAAGAACCCACCTGCCAGTGCAGGAGATGCAGGTTTGATCCCTGGGTCAGGAAGATCCCCTGGAGAAGGAAATGGCAATCCACTCCAGTATATTTGCCTGGGAAATCCCATGGACAGAGGAGCCTGGTGGGCTACAGTCCGTGGGGTTACAGAAGAGTCGGACATGACTTAATGACTAAACAGCAACATGGATATATATGTGAGGATATTTAAATAGACAATCCTAAGATTTCAAAAGCATTTTCACAAGTAATAATTTGCTGTCACCTGTCCCATGTAAGGTGGGAAGAACAGGCTTTCTTACAAACATTTTATAAACAGAGAAATTGAGAGATTTAGTAACTTTTCATCCTGACCCTAATATTAGGAGCCCAGGGTTCCCCTGCAGGTCACTTGCTATATAACATTAGGGAAGTTATTTTTTTTCCCTCTGCAGGCCTCAGTCTCCTTTCAATGGAGGCTTGTAAACTCAAAGATCTCTAATGTTTCTTCCAGGAATGATATTCTAGGGTGGTGGTTCCCAAAATGCAGGCTTGGAACCCTAGCATCTGAGGCGGTATCCCAGGGAACCACTTGGGAAACACTGTGTTAGTGTTGGCTCTAAGGTTACTTCACAGCAGGTACTGAATCCCAGCATGGGTGAGAAGCAGCAAGTTCTGGTGCAGAGAAGGAAGTGGAAGGAATGAAATCTGCCAGCTTCTGCACTGTGCTAGGTGTCTCCTGAGCACTTCCTGCACATCACCTCATTTGATCTCCAAATCTCTAGGAAGTAGGCAGTCTTCTTACTTCCACTTTATAGCTTGGAAACTAAATAAAACCAAGGAAACTCAGAAAGATGATGTATATGGCAGAGGATGGTTGCTCAATCAAATGACCTCAGATTTCGTTCAAGAAGCTTACAAGGCTGTAAAAGCTTAGTTGTTATGTATTTTATCTGCCATCAGCTATGGAGAATTGTTGCTTCACTTTCACCTTTCAAATGTTCAGTAAGGGTACCTATCAGCTGAACCTAAATGTCATCTAGAGCTCTAGCTGCAAGGGAGTCTGGGAAATGTAGTTTCCTTAGCTTTAGGTGCTCTGCAGGATAGTACACAGAGTGGCAATCATGCAGAGTGCCAAGGACCACATTCATCATTCATCCTATGGTGAACTTGGTTATCAGGGTCTCTTCCTGGACTCTGGGGGTCTGAGATGTGATCTGGGAACTAGGGAGGGGAGACAGAATTACTGCAGCAATAGACTGGGTGTAGAAGTGGGGGGACCATCAGGGTCCAAGATAAAGACACAAAGCTCCTAGGGAGTTTCCTGGTGGCCTAGTGGTTAGGATTCCAGATTTTCATTGCTGTGTTCTAGGTTCAATCCCTGGATGGGGAACTGAGATCCTGCAAGCTGTGTTGCTGTTGTTCAGTCACTAAGTCATGTCCAACTCTTTGCTCTCCCATGGACTGTAGCACACCAGGCTTCCCTGTCCTTGCCCATCTTCCAGAGCTTGCTCAAACTCATGTCCATTGAGTCGGTGATGCCATCCAACCATCTCATCCTCTGTTGTCCCCTTCTTCTCTTGTGTTCAGTCTTTCCCAGCATCAGGGTCTTTTCCAGTGAGTCAACTCTTCACATCAAGTGGCCAACAAACGTATTGAAGCTTCAACTTCAGCATCAGTCCTTCCAATGAATATTCAGGGTTAGTTTCCTTTAGGATTGACTGGTTTGATCTCTTGCAGTCCAAGGGACTCTCAAGAGTCTTCTCCAGCACACAGTTAGAAGGCATCAAGTCTTTGGTACTCAGCCTTCTTTACAGTCCAACACTCACATCCATACATGACTACTGGAAAAACCATAGCTTGGACTATATGGGCCTTTGTTGGCAAAGTGATGTCTTTGCTTTTTAATATACCATCTAGGTTTATCATAGCTTTTCTTCCAAGAAGCAAGCATCTTTTATTTTCATGGTTGTGGTCACCATCCACAGTGATTTTGGAGTCCAAGTATATGAAATCTCACACTGTTCCCACATTTTCCCCACCTATTTGCCATGAAGTGATCGGACCAGATACCATGACCTTTGTTTTTGGAATGTTGAGTTTTAAGCCAGCTTTTTCACTGTCCTCTTTCACCCTCATCAAGAGCAAAGGTGTGAAACACAGCTAAATATAAAAGAAGAAAAAAAAAAAGCTCCTGCCCCAAATTACAGCAAAAACAAGAGAAATGAAAATAAAGAAAAAGGAATGCAGCTGCAATAAGTGAAGTGTTATTTTCTCATATTGAAGCCACCTTGTGGGGTTCTGCTCCTGGCTTCTCCCATCCTCACTATGCAGTTTTAGACACATCCTCTCCCTCTGGGGAAAAAAAAAAAAAACTTCTCATCACTTTTCTTTTGCCTCTAGTTTGAGGAGCAAGTAGACCCTCAGACCCACATGTGATGAACATGGAACACAGATTTGAGAGAGATCATGATGGTCTGCCAACCAGAAAAGTCAAGCGGCTTCACCCATTTGCCTTTGAAGTTGTACTCATTCAACCTGGAAAGTTCTATAAGCGGCAGAGCCACCTTTCAATAGAATTTTAATTCAAAGGCGCAGGGCTTCATGTGCTGTTTATTTTATAGGAGTTTATTTCTAAGAATGAGTATATATTACTTCTACCATCAAGAAAAAGTGACTTAAAAATATGAAGTCTTTTGGTAGGTGAAGGTGGGAGGGATGAAGAGGTAGAGCCCAGAGGATTTTGGGGGCAGTGAAAACATTCCATAACAATGGATATATGACATTATACATTTGTGCAAACTCATACAATGTATCTCACCAAGGGTGAGCTGTAATGTAATCTATGAATTTTTGGTGGACTTTTCAAACCATGAGTCAGTGTATATTCATAAGTTTCATGTACATTCTGGTGGGGGATGTTGATAATGGGAAGGGCTCTGCATGGGTGGGGGCAGGGGGTATATGGGAAATCTTTTCCCTTCAGTTTTTCTGTGAACCTTAAATTGTCTTCATTTTCTAAAAAATACAATGTCTTGATCAAAATAAAATAAAAGGCTAAATTAATGCAGGGATGGGAACATCTGATTAAACATGGAAAAAGGAAAGAACTCCCATTAACAGAAGACTAAACCTAGCATGGCCACACCTGAATATTGTTTCATTTTGTTTTGGTTAGAGAACACGCAGGTATTAAAATTTATTTTAAAAAATAAAATGCAAAACGGTACAATCTCTCATACATACACATGCAGACATGTTTTTCTAGTCACAACTGTGACTTAGAATTTAGCTCCAACTGTGGGATTATCGAATGTTTGAGTCTTAAAGGATGAAGTGGTATCAAACCATGTTCTGAGATGATCCACAGATATATCTGAAGGACTCCAAGAGCAGAGGAGATAGTGATGACCAAGGACTCCCTCCAGCCTGAAGTGAAAAGACTTCCCTTTCATCTATTTTATACTTTGGGCTTGCCTGCAAGATTCCATTTTTAATACTCTACAATGATCTATATGGGAAAAGAATCTTAAAAAGAGTGAATATATGCATATCTGTGAATCAGTTGATTTGCTGAACAGCCGAAACTGACACATTATAAATCAGTTATTCAGTTCAGTTCAGTTGCTCAGTCACGTCTGACTCTTTGTGACCCCATGGACTGCAGCACACCAGGCTTCCCTGTCCATCACCAACTCCAGGAGCCTACTCAAACTCATGTCCATCGAGTCGGTGATGCCATCCCACCATCTCATCCTCTGTTGTCCCCTTCTCCTCCTGCCTTCAGTCTTTCCCAGTATCAGGGTCTTTTCCAGTGAGTCAGTTCTTCTCACCAGGTGGCCAAAGTATTGGAGTTTCAGGTTCAGCATCGGTCCTTCCAATGAATATTCAGGACTGATTTCCTTTAGGATGGACTGGTTGGATCTCCTTGCAGTGCAAGAGACTCTCAAGGGTCTTCCCCAACACCACAGTGCAAAAGCATCAATTCTTCAGTGCTCAGTTTTCTTTATAGTCTAACTCTCATATCCATACATGACTACTGGAAAAACCATAGCTTTGACTAGACTAACTTTTGTTGGCAAAGTAATGTCTCTGCTTTTCAATATGCTGTCTAGCTTAGTCACAGCTTTTCTTCCAAGGAGCAAGCGTCTCTTAATTTCATGGCTGCAGTCACCATCTGCAGTGATTTTGGAGCCCAGAAAAATAAAGTCAGCCACTGTTTCCACTGTTTCCCCATCTATTTGCCATGAAGTGATGGGACCGGATGTCATGATCTTTGTTTTCTGAGTGTTGAGTTTTAAGCCAACTTTTTCACTCTCCTCTTTCACTTTCTTCAAGAGGCTCTTTAGTTCTTCTTCACTTTCTGCCATAAGGGTGGTATCACCTGTATATCTGAGGTTACTGATATTTCTCCTGGAAATCTTGATTCCAGCATGTACTTCATCCAGCCTGCTTGGCATTTCCCATGATGTACTCTGCATATAAGTTAAATAATCAGGGTTATAGTTTATTAAACTTAAAAGATTTTTTAACAAAATTTTACTGCAACACACATAGGAAATCAAGGGAATAAGCTCAAAGCTCTGTTTTTGTTGTTCTGTCCTGCTGACCCTTTACTACCCCAGGGACTGCAGCATGGCAGGCTTCCCTGTCCTTCACTATCTCCCAGGGTTTGCTCAAACTCATGTCCCTTGAGTCATTGATGCCACCCAACCATATCATCCTCTGCCACTGCCTGCTCCCCCTGCCTTCAATCTGTCCCAGCATCAAGGCCTTTTCTGATGAGGTGGCTGTTCTCATCAGACGACCAAAATACTGGAGCTTCAGCTTCAGTTTCAGATGGGAAGCTAAGGCTAAGAGAGCTGAAGAGCCCACGTACCATCCTGCAAGAAGCAGAAACACAGGATCTGGAACTGGAAATCTGATGCCTCATCTGTTTTCCCTCTACACCCACCGCAAGACTCCCAGGCTGAGTGGCTCAGACAGACGTGGCTAGGATCCAAGGGTCAGATCATTGTTGGTGCTGTTTGTTTGCACAACGTAGAACACTGTTTAAGACCTGAAGCTGGGAGATATCCCCCGGCGAGCCTGTCTGAGTTGGAGCCCAGAGGAGAGCGTTTCGAGAGCTCATGGCCTGGGACCCAGCGAGTCCTGGAGAAGACCGGCTGGCTCTTCCAGGGGGCAGCGTGCTCTGCTGTTCCGTGTCACCTCCCTTTGCGGTATTGTAAACACGAGTCCACTGTATGTTTTTAAAACGTGAGAAGAAGCAGGATCCTGCCTGCATGTTTTGACAGAAACTGTAAGGAGGGAGAATGGGACCAGCGGATCTCGCCTGTGCAGAATGTCATTGTCTGCCGCACCTGATGGTTAATCTCAGGCCTCCAGGCTGGGCTGTCTGAATGATCCCTCTACCCCACTGTCCACACCCACCCTGGCATGCAGAGCAGAAACCAGGGACGCACACTCCACTTTGCCCCTCATGGGCTCTGGGCTTCTGTCCTTGGTTTCCTCACCTGAAAAATGAGACCCATGGCCTAGATCATGGTTTTCAAGCTATCAGAGACCCTCGCTTTGGATGCATTTTACAAAATGGGTGTCCTGGTAAGATCTAGGTTGAGGTTTCTGCTACTAAAAGGAAATTGGAAGTCCACTGGATTAGATGCTTCTAATACCCCCTTCAACTCTGAGATATCACAGATCTCGATTTTGCTTCTCTTTAAAGCGCTAGAGGAAGTTTCACTTCCACCCAAGAGAGATCAAGAAAGGTTCCCTCTGTCCTGTCCCTGGACAGTTAGCTGAGGATCTCAGGGTCTGAGGAGCTCAAGTGTGTGGTCACCTCCTAACTCATCCTCTCTCATCCCCACAGAGTGAGTGGTTCCCTACTCTGGCCCATGTCAGCACCTCTGTCTTGTGCCAACCACGCTGCCACACAACTGTTGCCTTGTCCCGTCTGCCCCTCCGACCATTTCTGCCTCCTCCCTTCTGTCCCCTCTCAGCCACCTGAGGCCCATGAAGTGAAGGTCGCACAGTCGTGTCCATCTCTTTGCAACCCCATGAACTATACAGTCCATGGAATTCTTCAGGCCAGAATACTGGAGTGGGTAGCCTTTCCCTTCTCCAGGGTATCTTCCCAACCCACAGATCGAACCCAGGTCTCCCACATTGCAGGCAGATTCTTTACCAGCTGAGCCACAAGGGAAGGCACCTGAGGCCACAGATGTGTCTTATTCTGTCCTGAAATCCCAGCACCTGGCACAATATCTGGTATATTGTAAAAATCAATAAATGGATACTGATAAAACTAGAGTTGCCCTATAAACCTGCAATCTCACTCCTGGGCATGTAACCAGACAAAACTAGTGAGGGAGGAATGGACTGGGAGTTTGGCATTAGCAGATACAAACTCTAATATATAGTTCAATCGCTCAGTCACGTCTGACTCTTTGCAACCCCATGGACTGCAGCACACCAGGCTTCGCTGTCCATATCCAACTCTCGGAGCTTGCTCAAATTCATGCCCATAGAGTCAGTGATGCCATCCAACCACCTCATCCTCTGTTGTCCTCTTATAGAATAGATAAAGAACAAGGTCTTACTGTATAGCCCAGAGGACTACATTCAACATCCCATGATTATGAGAAAGAATATATAGGGACTTCCCTGGTGGTCCAGCGGCTAAGACGCCACACTCCCCATGTAGGGGGTCTCAACTAAACATCTTGCCACAACTAAGACCAAGTGCAGCAAAATAAATAAATATTTAAAAAAAGAATACATATATATATACATATATGAACATACAAAACTGAAACACTTTCCTGTACAGCAGAAATTGACCCAACATTGTAAATCAGCTATTCAACAATAAAATAATTTTTTTTAATGCATGTTGAATTGCCGTCTGAACAACTGGACTTCCTTTCAAATTCGGCAGTCTACAGCCAACCTTTCAATGCACGCAGTTGCGAAAAACACATTCCTGCCTGGTGTGGAAAACACTACCTATTCACTCAGCACATGCTGAGCGTCAAGTCTAAGCCAAGCACAACTCTAGGGCCTGGAGGCACAATGGAGGCTAAAACCTGCTCCATCTCTGGTGGAGAGGCACCAGAATCCCGTGAAAGAATGGAGTCCAGCGCGAGGGCTCGGAAGAGTCTCCCTTCCCAGAGAACGAGTCTTTCTTCTGTCACCGCCACGTGTGGAAGCTGAGGCTTAACATGTGAAGTGGGAAAAGGAAGTCATCAGTGCTGGTTTCCTTCCTGAAAAAGGAAACCAGGAGACTTGCTGAACAGAGCACAAAATACCAAACAGAGCACGGTGGAAGAGAGCTTCGCAGAGACACAAAGCAAGAGGGAAAGGCTGCTGCCTCCCTCCCCACATTTCCTGACCCGGAGACTGTAGTGTCTGAAAAAAGTCTAGGATTTGCAGTGCTGGGTTTGAATCCGGTCACTGTTCTTTGCTCTTGCTAAGTGATGAGAGACAGGTTGTCCTAATTTTTCTGACACTGTCTTGGGAGAAAGACCATGACTTTGAATGGTGATGTGTTGAGTTGCAAGTGACTTTGGGATTGCCAGTGGAGGGTCCAAAAGGCACTCAGACACTAGGTCTGGAGTTTTGGGGAGCAGTCTGCGCTAGGGAGAGGTCTTGGGGGTTAAATTGTATGTGTGTGTTCTTTGAAGCCCCTGGTCTATTTGACAACACCCAGGGAGAAGGCACAGGAGCATGGAGGGGTGGTGAGGAAGGAACCCCAGAGAACACTCTGATTAGAGTGACCCAGAAGCTGAGACCTCAGGGAAGTAGGTTTTCTCCTCTGAGCTTTTCTAGAACTTACTCAGGCAGTTGTGTTCAGTTCAGTTCAGTTCAGTCGCTTAGGCATGTCCGACTCTCCTCGACCCCGTGAATCGCAGCACGCCAGGCCTCCCTGTCCACCACCAGCTCCCGGATTAGAGTGACCCAGAAGCTGAGACCTCAGGGAAGTAGGTTTTCTCCTCCGAGCTCTTCTAGAACTTACTCAGGCAGTAGTTTTAGCTCCCAACAAACTGCCTACGCAATCTCTGCTGCTTCCCACCCAATACTGTGATCTCTGAGGACAGGATGCGTGTCATTCAGTCTTAGCGGACTCTGTGACCCCAGGGACTCTAGCCCACCAGGCTTCTCTGTCCATGGAATTTTGCAGGCAAGAATACTAAGGTGGGTTGTCATTTCCTCCTCCAGGTGATCTTCCCAATCCAGGGTTCGAATCTTCATCTCCTGTGTCTCCTGCATTGGAAGGTGGATTCTTTACCACTGAGTCACCTGGGAAGCCCTATCTTATTTTTTTTAATTAATATATTTATTCATTTTACTTTACAATATTGTATTCATTTTGCCATACATTGACTTGAATCCGCCATGGGTGTACATGTGTTCCCCATCCTTAATCCCCCTCCCACCTCCCTCCCCATCCCCGCCTCTGGGTCAGCCCTATCTGATTTTATCAAGTTTTAAATCATGAGGCCCTTCAGTGAGTGCTTTAGAAGAGAAAGGGAAGATCATGTGGGCTTCCTCGTTGGGAAAGATTTTTTAATTTTAATTTTTATTGGCATATAGTTGACTTACAATGTCGCATTAGTTTCAGGTGTACAGCAAAGTGATTCAGTTATACATATACCTATATCTGTTCTTTGTAAGATTCTTTTCTCTTATAGATAACCAATAGGAAGGATTTTTACTTTCTTGAAATGTGCCCTTAATTTTCTTGGTATTCTACGGGTTGCTTTGTAATATTCAAATAAGGAGAGATAGGGAGTTGGGGAAGGGAAAATAAGCCCTGGTGATGTGAAGCCCACTGGGCTTCTTCTCTTGATCAGTGTTACTTCATTTAACCCTAGCATTAATGCTATTTGGTCAGTGTGGGTTTTCCCTGGACCAATCCTAGAGTTGTTCTTCTCTCTCCTCTCCAGTAAAAGCATCCCCAGAGATGCCTCCCTAGCACAGGAATGAACTCTCAGGGGTCCTGCCCTCTGACCTCCAAGAGCCCAGGAGCAAGGTGGACTTTGGCCAGTCACACAGAATAGCCAAGGGACTATGCACCAATTCATTATTAATGTCCGCCCAGAAGAAAACATAAGCACCATTGATTACCTTCTAATAACCGTTTTATTACACATTTTATATTTATGAAAGGGCACTGCGAGGCGACTGTTATTATTGCTCTAATGCAAAGCAGATGGGCCTGACAGAGGTAAATGGGACTTTCTGGGTGTGGCCCTCAAAGTTTGTGTTTTCCCGGAAGGTTTTGAGCCGGGGCCAAACCAGACCCAGAAGTTCCCCATCATCCACCCCTGTCTCGACACATGACTTTCATTAACAAAATTGCATTGCTCTTTTCTGTAGAAAGTGGTACCATTACTCTAATAAAAACATGTCCATTATGGATCAATTGCCACCTACGTAGTGGTGAGGAGGACTCAGAAGTAAGAGGGTAAGAACGGGTGAGAACAAAGGAAGGCTGGTCTTGCAGAAGGAGGCCCAAGTCACCAGGCCTCCTTCCCAGGCCTGGGGCTGGACGGGAATCAAACTTGTATCTCCAGCACCATCACCCTGGGCTCATACCCTGCAGACAGGATTTGGCTCTCTGTTCCAGCCATTCAAACAGCCCAGGCTATTCATGCCTGGTCAGTAGAGGTCAACACAAGCCCACCAGACACCCTCCCTCCACATTCACTCTTGGGGCTCATCTTAGGCCATCTGACTTTACTCTCTTTTTTTAAAATAAATGTTTATTTTTACTTTATTTTACTTTACAATACTGTATTGGTTTCGCCATACATTGACATGAATCTGCCATGGGTGTACACGAGTTCCCAAACATGAACCCCCCTCCCACCTCCCACCCCATATCATCTCTCTGGATCATCCCCATGCACCAGCCCCAAGCATCCTGTATCCTGCATCAAACATAGACTGGTGATTCGTTTCTTACATGATAGTATACATGTTTCAATGCCGTTCTCCCAAATCATCCCACCCTCTCCCTCTCCCTCTGAGTCCAAAAGTCCATTCTATACATCTGTATCTCTTTTGCTGTCTCACATACAGGGTTATCCTTACCATCTTTCTAAATTCCATATATATGTGTTAGGATACTGTATTGGTGTTTTTCTTTCTGGCTTACTTCACTCTGTATAATAGGCTCCAGTTTCATCTACCTCATTAGAACTGATTCAAATGTATTCTTTTTAATGGCTGAGTAATACTCCATTGTGTATATGTAACAAAGCTTTCTTATCCATTCCTCTGCTGATGGACGTCTAGGTTGTTTCCATGTCCTGGCTATTATAAACAGTGCTGCGATGAACATTGGGGTACATGTGTCTCTTTCAGTTCTAGTTTCCTCGCTGTGTATGCCCAGCAGTGGGATTGCTGGGTCATAAGGCAGTTCTATTTGCAATTTTTTAAGGAATCTCCACACTGTTCTCCATAGTGGCTGTACTAGTTTGCATTCCCACCAATAGTGTAAGAGGGTTCCCTTTTCTCCACACCCTCTCCAGCATTTATTGCTTGTAGACTTTTGGATCACAGCCATTCTGACTGGTGTGAAGTGGTACCTCATTGTGGCCTTGATTTGCATTTCTCTAATAATGAGTGATGTTGAGCATCTTTTCATGTGTTTGTTAGCCATCCGCATGTCTTCTTTGGAGAAATGTCTATTTAGTTCTTTGGCCCATTTTTTTGATTGGGTCATTTATTTTTTTGGAATTGAGCTGCATAAGTTGCTTTGAATAGCCAAAGCAATCTTGAGAAAGAAGAATGGAACTGGAGGAATCAACCTGCCTGACTTCAGGCTCTACTACAAAGCCAGTCATCAAGACAGTATGGTACTGGCACAAAGACAGAAATATAGATCAACAGAATAAAATAGAAAGCCCAGAGATAAATCCACACACATACGGACACCTTATCTTTGACAAAGGAGGCAAGAATATACAATGGAGTAAAAACAATCTCTTTAACAAGTGGTGCTGGGAAAACAGGTCAACCACTTGTAAAAGAATGAAACTAGATCACTTTTTAACACCACACACAAAAATAAACTCAAAATGGATTAAAGATCTAAATGTAAGACCAGAAACTATAAAACTCCTAGAGGAGAACATAGGCAAAACACTCTCTGACATAAATCACAGCAGGATCCTCTATGATCCACCTCCCAGAATACTGGAAATAAAAGCAAAAATAAACAAATGGGATCTAATTAAAATTAAAAGCTTCTGCACAACAAAGGAAAATATAAGCAAGGTGAAAAGACAACCTTCTGAATGGGAGAAAATAATAGCAAATGAAGCAACTGACAACTAATCTCAAAAATATGACTTTACTCTTGACTTTGCTTCCTTCCCCCATCCCAGCAACTGTTCCTCCAATTTCCTGCCCCCATGCTTACTTTTTAAATGAAATTTGGATTTCCTGACTTGGCCACGGTCATGTACCTTTCACCCACAGGCTCCACCCACTCCTGGTACATTCACGGTGACCCCTGTCTCACCAGTGTCCACCAGTACCCACTCAGATTCTGAGACAGCTTAAATTTTTGATGCTCTAAGGCGTGCCCATCTTGGTGTTTGCGCTTTTCCCTCTACCTCTGATGTTCAAGCTTTTAGGCGCATGAGAACTGACGGAGGAGAGGCCAGAAAGTGAATTCCTGAGTCTTATCTTCAGAAATATAGATTCTGTAAGTCTGCAATGGGCCACGAACCTAGGTTTCTTATGGTGGATGAATCAAAAGGAGGAAGACCCTGGGGTGCACTTTGAAAAGCGCAGCCTGAAGCTGCCCTCACGTGCCTTAGCTGGTAGGTAAGTGACCATTGCAAAAAGTAAGGATATTCTGCATCCACATGATACACAAACTCTTCATGGGGTTCTCACGGCAGGAATACTGATGTGGTTTGCCATTCCCTTCTCCAGTGGACCACGTTTTGTCAGAGTTGGTGATGGACAGGGAAGCCTGGTGTGCTGCCGTCCATGGGATCACAAAGAGTCGGACACGACTGAGCAACTGAACTGAACTGATGCACAAACCCTTTCAAGCACTTTTATAGCCACTTGTTTTTTATTCCCTCTGGCTCTCTCTCCATGAGTAAACCAAGAACAACGCAGCCTTGAACAGCACCATCTCCCCTACCTGCTGTCTCTCTGCCACTTTAACAAGGGCAGTACTCTTCCCACTGGCCTCTACTCAAAACAGATGCTCAGAAAGGAATCTGTGCTGAGCCCTTGACTAGGGGCCCACTGGGGACAGACACCATGGGTCAGTGACCTCTGTATCCTTCCCGGCATCTGGCATGAAACCCAGTCCCCATGACATGCCTGATAGCTCCATGGCAAAGTGCCGAAGAGGATTTGGGGAGAGTTTTTTGCACTAAAGTCTGGTTTCTTGCTCTAAATGAAAACCTACTCTTGATTGGAAGATTTTTCTAGCAGCAGAGAGCAGGTGGGAGGTGGCCTTACAGTTATGTGAGAGATAGCTTTTGTTGGACCCCACAATGAGCTCAAAAAAGGTAAGGAATAGTGTGGCCCCAATCAAACAAGCTTTGGAGCCAGGGTGTGTATCCTGGGTCTACCTACTTTCTCTCTTGTCACATTTATAGGCAACTTCTATCCCCCTCAGTTTTCGTCTGTAAAAAAGAGGCAAACACCCTTCCTCACAGGGTAGTTGTGAGCATTAGGAAGTGAATTTTCATTTAGACTTTGCACCCAGTAGGCATGTTATCAATGATGTACATGCGTGCTAGGTCGCTTCAGTCCTGCCTGACTCTTTGTGACCCTATGGTCTATAGCCCACCAGGCTCCTCTGTCCATGGGATTCTCCAGGCAAGAATACTGGAGTGGATTGTCATGCCCTCCTCCAGGGGATATTCCAGAGCCAGGGGTCGAACCCATGTCTCCTGTGTCCCCTGCATTGGCAGGTGGGTTCTTGACCATTCGTGCCACCTGGCAAGCCCCTTGCCAGTAGTAGTTTCATCAAATGTTGGTCCCTGAATTTTAAAATACAATCTCATTAGAAAGAGAAGACTAACACACAGAAAAAATGTGAATCCAGGCTTGAGACTAAGCCGTGTGGAACTCACCAAAGAGCCGGAGAAACCTGGAGAAGGGTGACAACCTGGAAGAGCTCTTGGAGGACATGGGACCTCCCTGCCCCTCAAAGGATGAAGATATGGAGTGCCAGAAAATGGGAGAGACACTGGCCTGGGTTGCAACAAGGTAGCATAGTGATTCAGAGGACCATTGAGAGAAGAGAGTCCTTTTTTTTAAATTTATGCCGGCTTCAATACAGGCTTCCCAGGTGGCGCTAGTGGTAAAGAACTTGCCTGCCAATGCAGGAGACATAAGAGAAGTGGGTTCAATCCCTGGGTCAGGAAGATCCCCTGGAGTAGGGAATGGCAACCCAGTCCAGCATTCTTGTCTGGAGAATCCCATGGACAGAGGAATCTGGTGGGCTACAGTCTACAGTGTCACAAACAGCCAGTCATGACTGAAGCCACTTGGTACCCACACAACTTCAATACAAAAAGGATGTAGGAAAAAAGCAGTACCAAGAAGATTTTTTTTTTAACCTGGATGTAAAGACCATAACAGGAAGTGGAATCAATATTTAGGTCAGGTCTTTGGGGGCCATAGATATTTCACTCCATGTCTGCTAGCAACCAAAGGGGAAAAGCAACCAGAGGCAGATCTGTAACTCCTTCTGTCACAGAGAAGGAAGAGACACATTTTGCTATTCAGAAAATGGAAGACTTTTTCCTAGTGCTGGACTGTGGAGGAAATTTCTCATTGGACTTATTGCAAACAATGCTTTATATCTTGAACCAGCTTCATTGTATACAATGAGGTCTTTTAGGCTATTACTTAAAGTGTTCCACTGTCAACAGTGGAAGTACCACTCACAGTCCAGGAGGACAGAGAGGACAGGCTAACACAGCCTCCGTACATCTTTCTGATGCTTGGGCTTGAGTCCACCGGGAGTGGGGCGACCTCCATCTTCCCTTCATCCGTGAGCACTGGCTGGCCACCGTGATGAGCTTTTCAGTGGCTTCCCACTGCTCTTCCAAGAAAGTGCAACCTCCTCACTAGAGTCTGCAGAGACTGCCCCCATTCAGCTTCTCCCTACACCCCAAGGCCCGCTTCCTCCTCCACAGCATGACATTCCAGACACACAGGCCTTCGAGAAGGTGCTACTCTCTCCTACCACCGAGCCTTTTCCCCTGTGCACTCCATTCAGATGACTCCACACCCTGCTTCTCACATGCGGTGGTTGACTTCTTACATTTGGGGTCTCGACCTCTAGTCCCTTCTTCTCATGGCTCTGCCCTGCCCGCCCTTCCAAACCAGGCCTCTCCTATCATTCTCCGGCTCCTCCTCGGTGTCTCTCCTCCATAGCACCAGTCACAATCTATATGTGATTTCCTCCTGCCTTTACTGGGGTGTTGGTGTCTTCCCTCTAGAATGAAAGAGGGTGAGGATGCTGCCTGCTTTTCTATCACACCCCAGTGCCCAAGAGAGCATCTGAGGCGTGGTTGATGCTCAACACATATCAGTTGAACAAATGGGGGGGGGGGAGTGTTCTTTAAGGAGAGCCTGGTAGGTAGGCTTTTCTGCATGAAATCCTGGCTTAAAAGATCCATCTGTTCAAGCAACTTCCCAGGTGGTCCAGTGGCTAAGACTCCATGCTTCCAAAGCAGGGTTCCCAATCCCTGCTCAGGGAACATGCCCACATGCCACAAGTAAGAGTTTGCAGGTTTCAACTGAAGATCCCACGTGGCTACAACTAGACCCAGCACAGCCAAATAAATAAATACTCAAAAAAAAAAAAAAAATCAACTATTCAAGAAGATATCCTTCCGCAGAAAACAAGGAAGCCCAAACAACCTTGACTCCCAGAAGAGCCAGTCAACCGGCTCAGACAGCTCACGCCTCTGCAGACAAGGTTGCTGCTGCTGCTGCTGCTAAGTTGCTTCAGTCGGGTTTCTCTTTGGCGGGCCGGGTTTGTTCTCTGCTGCAGTCTTTTCCAAGAGCGAAGTGGAAGCTTCTATCCCTTTCAATCCAATACCCAAAGAAAAGTCCCCTCGCCCCCTCCGGGGAGATGAGAAAAGACCTCCACCTCGAAGGCACCAAAGAGTGCTGCGCGATGGAACAAAATAAAAAAAGACACTGTCTGGATATGAGCGAAAAAAATCTCTTCCTTGGCCCTTTGCTGGTAGCAGGGTCCACTGGCATTAGTCCGCAGCTAAGGGAGGCTGTCTGTCTTGAGTGATGCTCCCCCCCAGCCCCCCGCGGAGAGTAACCAGGGCGCGGCCACCCACCGCCGCCCGGCCGTCTGCAGCCCAGACCGAACTGAAGGCTTATTATCACGCCCCAGGCCTCTCTGTTCCCTTTGGTTTCCTCCTTCTCTCCCACACTCTTCTCTGGCTCCAAACAGGCCACCTGGTGCCCACACCCAAATTCCTGCCCTCCAGCCTGTCCTTTGCTACAACCGCACGGAGCTGGAGATGCGACCCAGAAATTTCCCCAGCTGGAGTCCAAGGTGGTCAGAGACTTCATTCCTGCTCAGCCACTCTCAAGCTGTGTGAACTTGAGCAAAACTCCTCCTTGCCTTGGTTCAGTCATCTGTAAAATAAGCAAACTGTCCTCATTCACGTCCTAACTTCATGATCTTTACTATGGCTTCATCTTAGCTCTTCTATTCCTTTTTTTTTTTTTTCAATTTGAACATAACTTTATTTTTTTAGCCATGCTGTGTGACATGCAGGATCTTAGTTCCCCAAACAGGGATCGAATCCATGCCCCCTGCAGTGGAAGCTCAGAGTCTTCACAACTGAACAGCCAGAAAAAAGAGCCCCTATTCTATTATTTAAAACATCATTGTCTCATGTTTGCCTTTATACTCACTCACTTGTCAAGCAATGATATCTTGGGTGTTCTATGTATATTTTCCTAATATACAGTCAAAATAAATAACTATTTAAAAAATTCATCTGTCTACCACTAAAAGTCATCTTACATTTCATCAGTCCAACATAAGCACACTTCTAGAAATACTGGATTAATTAACGGATCTCTGACATATTGTTCCTACAATGTATGAGTCTGAGGACAATTCTAGAACATAGAACTACTTTGACTCCTGAGAGTACAAACAAGTGTGGCTTGCATTTCATCACATCCAGGATGGCGCGTCCTTGGCTTGTTGAAATCCATGGAATTTCAACAACTGTTGATGGTAATAAGCTCCAAGAATGACAGTCCTATTCTTAGCATAATTAGATTTTTTTCATGCATTTAAGTCCCTATTATGTGTCATGTCTGATACTAGATACTTGCAGAACAGAAACAGTAGAAGACATAGATCTGTCTTCCTTCTGGCAGGAGACAGCCGTGGAAACTAAAAGCTCCACTGTAGTGTGGCAAGAAAACCAGGCTGCAAATCCCTAGAGAAAGAAGACAATCTGATCCATCTGTGAGTCCTGGCACCCGGCACTCACCCAGAACATGGTGGAGGTTCTAGAGTGGGAATATTTGTTTACAAAGTACTCCAGGAGATCAGTGAAGACAGAGATTCACCCTGGGAACATCCTTGAGGCTCTGCTGAGCAGGCTTTTGAAAGAGGAGGTGTTCTCTGGTGAGGAAATCCAGACAAAGTTGCCTAAACAAAGACCCCGAGGGGAAACACAGAAAGAAGTCTAGAGATCTACCAGTTATTAAAAAGGGCAGGACAGTGTCTCTTTAAAGGGATTTGGTAAGAGCTGAAGATATCCAGCTAAACTGGCCCCATGGGAGGCAAGTAGGTGAGCTAAGGGCATTGAAGTTCAACTGTGAGCAGGTCGTTAGGAGTATCAGGATGCAGAGAAGAAGGCGGGCTGACTAGAGATCTCAGGTCCTCAAGGACAACATGGCACTGATGTCCCTGGGTTTTCGGTCATTCTAGACTGGGTGCAGCGGAGAAGGCAACGGCACCCCACTCCAGTGCTCTTGCCTGGAAAATCCCATGGATGGAGGAGCCTGGTGGGCTGCAGTCCATGGGGTCGTGAAGAGTCGGACACGACTGAGTGACTTCACTTTCACTTTTCACTTTCATTCATTGGAGAAGGAAATTGAAACCCACTCCAGTGTTCTTGCCTGGAGAATCCCAGGGACGGGGGAGCCTGGTGGGCTGCTGTCTATTCGGTCGCACAGAGTCAGACACGACTGATGCGACGCAGCAGCAGCAGCAGACTGGGTGCAGAGAAGCCAGAAACTCCATATCCCAAGAGGTGCAGGGAGGGGGCGGGGGGGGGGGGAACCTAACCAAAGGACCAAATAAAGTGAAACCTAACAAGACAAGAAACTTTCAGATGCTGACTATACTATTCTAGGCAGACAAACCTGTACTGCACTCCTACCATCACCACGAAGTCCAGGAGGGGAGCCTAGACTTCCACCTTCACCACTCAGTCATACGACACCCACCTCCTCCACCAGGATGGTATCAGAGAAGGCAGCTTAGAGAAGAGGGACGTTCATGTCTGCTGGGCGGGAATGAGCTACAGGACCCCGAAGTCCCACCCCTACCTGGCAGTAAAGAGGTGCCCCTCCCCAGCTCTGCTGCTGGGAATCAGAGGAGACCTCACAGACAGCCAAGACTTCACCACCGTCCAGCGATAACACAGCGACTCTGCAGTGTCAGCGGAGGCTCCCTGATGAGCAGGAAATGTTAAGCACCCTGCCTGTCTCAGCCAGGATGGTATCAGCAGAGGCCGAGTGGAAGATTCGGACTTCCACACCCACCTGGGACCCAGAGGCAGACCCACCAGAGCGGTTTCAGTGGAGGTGGATGACAACAGAAAATTGAAAGAAGATCCAGGTGCTCCTAACGTAACTCCCAAGTTGTCCGGGTTTCCATCAAAACAATCACCCTTTCCCTCAAGAACCAGGAAAATCTCAACTTCAGTGAGAAAGACAGTCGACAGATTCCACACCAGATGATCCAGATGATGGAATTCTGTGCCCAAGATTTTAATGCAGCCATTGCAAGAATGGTCTTCCCAGTGGCTGGAATCTGACTGCAATGCAGGAGATGCTCAAGCGATACAGGTTTGATCCTTGGGTAGGGAAGATCCCCCAGAGTAGGAAATGGCAACCTGCTCCCGTATTCTTGCCTGGAAAATTGCATGGACAGAGGAGCCTGATGGGCCACAGTCCACGGGGTCACAAAAAGTCAGATACTACTGAAAGACTAAGCGGCAGCATTGCAAGGATGCTTCAGTGTGCCGTTACAAGTAGCCATACAACAAATGGGCTTCCTGGACAGCTCAGTGGGTAAAGAGTTCACCTGCAATGCAGGAGACCCCGGTTCCATTCCTGGTTCGGGAAGGTCCCCTGGAGAAGGGATAGGCTACCCACTTCAGTTTTTTTGAACTTCTCTTGTGGCTCAACTGGTAAAGAATCTGCCTGCAATGCAGGAGACCTGGGTTCCATCCCTGAGTTGGGAAGATCCCCTGGAGAAGTGAAAGGCTACCTACTCCAGTATTCTGTCCTGGAGTATTCCATGGACTGTATAGTCCATGGGGTTGCAAAGAGTTGGACACGACTGAGCGACTTTCACTTTCATTTTAAAACAAATGAAAAACTAGCCTCAGCAAAGAAATAAGAATCAAATGGAAATTTTAGTACTGAAAAAATACAATAGCAAGAAGAAAAAGGAAAAATTCAAAATCAATGATCTAATCCAGGGCTCAGCAAACTGCAGCCTCCAAGCCAAATCCGGTTTGCTGTCTATTTTTGTTAATGGTTTTATCGGAAGGCAGCCATGCTTATTTGGTTACAAATGGCCTATGACTGCTTTGTGTTACAGTGGCAGTGGTGAGTAATTGCAACAAAGAGTATATGTTCTCCAAAACCTAAAGTATTTACCATCTAGCACTTGACACAAAATGTTTGCCAACTCCAGATCTAAACTACCTCCTTTAGAAACTCAAAAAAGAAGAATGAAACACATAAAAAATAGGGGAGAAGAAATAATAAATGTAATAAATAATAAGAGTGATGATGGAAATTTAAAGAGTGAGAAAAATATTCTTTATCTTGTCTTGGGTGATAGTTTCATGGATTTCACAGTTTTCCAAATTTATCAGAGGATACTCTTCAGATCTATGCATTTTATTGTAGGTAAATTTGCCTCCAAAAATAGCATGGGTCAAATCATGTCACCCTTTAACTCACAATCTTCTGATGGCTCTTCTTTCCGTTCAAAGTAAAAGTCAAAAACCTTTCAGTGGCCTCAAAATTTCTGCATGAACCACACCCCCTCCCACAGTCTGCACTGCATTGTGTTATTTCTCTGACTTTATCTTTGGCTCTTCCCATCGTCACTTCTCTCCAACTACATCGCCCTCTTTGATGTGGCTTAAAGATTCTAGATACTCACCTGCATCGGGGAGTTTGCACTGGCTGTTCCCTCCGCCTAGAATGCTGTTCCCTCGGATACTCCAGTCATCACCTCCTTCACCTTTTTTAAGTCTTTGCTCATCTGTCATCTTCTCAATCAGTCCTACCCTGATGAATATATTTAAAATAATAACCCACTCACCCCTACGTCCCCTGGAGGAGGTCTGATTCCCTTTAACCTGTTTCTCGCAGTATCATCTTTAAAGTTATGTATTTACGATGCATATTGCGTCTTCTCCCTCTGTGCCTACGCATGCTAGCATAAGAGCACAAAGGAGGACACGCTCAGTTTGTGCTACTCATGGATACGGCACAGCTACTTATACAAGTTGTGTCGCATGGTGGATATTCAAGAAATATTTGTTGAATAAGTGAGTGAGCAATAGACAAAGCTTGTGAAGACAATTAAGTGAAGAAAAGTTTATGTAATGCTTATGTGAATCTGGCAAAGCAAAAACTGCTACTCTTCTGCTTTGGGAATTTCCTCCTTGTCCCTCATCCCTTGCCATCTTGGCATCACACTGATAGAGCTCACATTCTGAAAAACTACATTCTTTGATTTAAAAAAAAATCCTAACTGTATGAGTAGCCAGTGTAGCACTTTTACCACCTAGTGCACTGTATACAGGGTTTAAAGAAAGCATCTTTGAAATGAGAGTGACTGTCTTGACTCCACCCCCCTACACACACAAAAATGTGGAGTTGAAATGTATTTTAACACTGGAGTGGCCTCCACTCTCACCAAACTTGGATTTGAATAGTTCTGCCCATACTTATTAGATAGCATATTAAAAAGCAGAGACATCACTTTGCCAACAAAGGTCCTTATAGTCAAAGCTATGGTTTTTCCAGTAGTCATGTACGGATGTGAGAGTTGGACCATAAAGAAGGCTGAGTGCCGAAGAATTGATGCTTTTTAATTATGGTACTGGAGAAGACTCTTCACAGTCCCTTGGACAGCAAGATCAAACCAGTGGTCCTAAGGAAAATCAACCCTGAATATTCATTGCAAGGACTGATGCTGAAGCTGAAGCTCCAGTACTTTGGCCACCTGATACAAAGAGCCGACTCATTGTAAAAGACCCTGATGCTGGGAAAGATTGAAGGCAAAAGGAAAAGTGGCAGCAGAGGATAAGATGATTAGATAGCATCACCAACTCAATGCACATGAACTTGAGCAAACTTCGGGAGATAGTGGAGGACAGAGGAGCCTGGCGTGCTGCAGTCCATGGGGTGTCAAACAACCCAACACAGCTTAGCAACTGAACAACAACGAGTAGTCATTAAGAATCAGAAAAAAAATACATTGTAGGTACTTCAAACTGGAAGGGAAATAGGTTCTAACAAAACCATCGGAAGAGCTGTAGAAGAGAAAGCTAGAGCTCCCACCAGCTCTTAGATTCAGCGTGAGTTTTTAGAGGATTAGAAAGGTGGAGTCACAGAACAACCACTACTGATAATCATGGGCAGCAAAGGATATCCAAGGATAACGTCTGGGGTCATCCCAAAGCATCCCATTTGCCAAAACCCACGCATGTGCCCACCACCATCAGAGAAGCAATAACATTGATTTGGCCTCTGTGCACCTGGTGAATCACACCTTAATGCCTGTGGTCATTGACGCAGTCCAGTCTGAAACTTTGCTGCAAGAAATTCTGGGAAATGTCATTCTCAGGTTCCAGCCTCTGTGATTTGCAGAGGAGCAGGACGTCTTTACTCTGATGGATGAGGGTGGTGCCTTCATTGACTTTCCAGTCCTGTCAACTCACTGTGATTTTCAACTGATAAATGCAATTTGTGCAATAGAGGTATCCCTCTCTCCTCCCCCGACCACCCAGTTAAGCACTTCCAGAAGCTCAGTTTAGCATCTCAAGTAGCGCTTTGGTCTCCTAGGTCTCCTGAGCCTTTCAGTTGCCCTGAGGGAAGGCAGCAGGTAGAATTCTCCCAGTGACAGAGCTTAGCTCCCTGTGGGAGTGGTCAGCTGGCGGTCCATTGACCCAACACTGTTACTGCTTAGACAGGAGAGTGAACCAGCACCAGAACCAAGACACAGGGCATTCTGGTTCTCTCTTTCGTTTTCCCCTCCTCTTTGTAGCTCCATCAGCCCATGCCATCCCACCGGACATCTCACGCAGAAAGCCATGGTGCTTAATATCCCTCTCATGGACTCTGATGGGCCATCAGAAAGCAGTTCAATGGAGCATTAAAACAGATCCCCTAATTAAGACCAATGGAAACTCGTTCCCTTCTCCTTGAGGGTAACATCTACACAAAACATTGTCTAATTTCCATTCTCCTGGGGAGGTGTTTTCTATCAAGCCAGGGAGAGGTTAACTCCCCTCTGTAGAATGGCCTAAAAGAGCTCTTCTTTTATGGGCTTCTCTGGTAGCTCAGCTGGTAAAGAATCCACCTCCAATGCAGAAGACCAGGGTTTAATCCCTGAGTTGGGAAGATCCCCTGGGGAAGGGAATGGCTACCCACTCCAGTATTCTGCCCTGGAAAATTCCATGGACTGTATAGTCCATGAGGTTGCTCACAACTGAGCAACTTTCACTCATTCATTCACTCTTTATAGCTAGGTTTTCAGTGTGGGGCTTCCTTTATGGCTCAGATGGTAAAGCGTCTGCCTGCAATGCGGGAGACCCAGGTTCGATACCTGGGTTGGGAAGATCCCCTGGAGAAGGAAATAGCAATCCACTCCAGTACTCTTGCCTGGAAAATCCCATGGATGAAAGAGCCTGGTAGGCTACAGTCCATGTGGTCGCAAAGAGTCAGACATGACAGCAACTTCACTTTTATTCCAAAAGAGAAGGCAAAAAACCTGAGTGTCCATGTGATTTTGCAAAGGTGCTGAGCCCTTTGTATATGCACTGCAGCAGGGTTCCAGGCACTGAGAGTGAGGGAAGCAAATATCCTGCATTTGAGATCTCCCTGAGTTCTGGTTGATGGAAATTATATGGAGAGTGTTCAGGGATGCAGAGTCACAGACAGTCAGACCATGATAAAGTTCATCATGCGTTAAACTACGTTCTACAGAGCACAGGATCTTTTATTTGTTTTTATCTGTTCCAAGTCATTTGGAAAGACTCGATCAGTAGACTTGTGCAGATGAAGGAAATCCAAACACGGTAATGTCTCCAAAAAGGAAACTGAAATCACTAGCACATTTTGCAGAGTGAGTACCCAGAGTGCACTTGGGTGGCTGAAGCAAAATGTGTTCCATCCAAATTCCATTCCAAATGTTCCATCTTCTTCAGTTAGGCCAGCAGAGTGTTGAACATGACCTCATAGGAAATCCATGATATGGCCTTTGACTCTAAGACGACCTAAGGTTCTTGACCTTTTTGATCACAAATCCTTTGAAAGTCTGGTGAGTGATGGCCTAGTTTTGGTATAGTTTTATCTGCTCTGTGGGCTTTCCCATCTCCCTTCTTCTTGCACCTAGAGGGGGACCCCTCCCCTACTCCATGTGGGTCCCCTCCCCCACTCCACGTGGGTCCCTATCAACGTGGGTCCCTATCAACGTGGGGGCACAGGGTGCAAAAGTGACCCAGGTGCATCAACCAGAGGGACTCAATGCCCTAAAACCCAGCAAATGATGAAGGCATGTCTGTATGACCCAGATAGGGTCCTGAGAGTCACTCTCTGCCTACTAGGTAGTGCTAAGCTGGGAGGTGTAGGTATAGCATTGTTGGTGGCCTTTCAATAAAAATGGACTTCCCTGGTGGCTCAGATGGTAAAGTGTCTGCCTACAATGCGGGAGATCTGGGCTCAATCCCTGGGTCAGGAAGATCTCCTAGAGAAGGAAATGGCAACCCACTCCAGTATTCTTGCCTGGGAAAAACCCATGGACAGAGGAGCCTGGTAGGCTACAGTCCACGGGGTTGAAAAGAGTCAGACAGGACTGAGCCACTTCACTTTCTTTTCAATAAGAAATAATAAAGAGAGCTTCTATTTCATTTTTTTTTAAATTTTTGGCCACACCACATGCCTTGCAGGATGCAGGTTCCCCAACTAGGGATTGAACCCGTGCTGCCAGCAGTGGAAGCATGGAGTCTTAACCACAGACTGCCAAGGGAGTCCCATTGGTAGCCTTTCTGTTTACCAAGCACAAAGAACCTTGAGTTGGAATAAAGTGAGAGGCAAGCTGAGTGGAGAAGTGGAGAAAGTCAAGAAACAGAACAACCCGAGTCAGCCATTCTGGAAGCTATTAGTATCCTGGGTATGAGCCCATGGAAAATAAGCCAATAAATTACCTTTATGCTCAACACTTCTCTCTTATCCAACTAAGAGAGTCCAGGATAAATAGATCCTCTGCCTAAAGAAAATGCACAAACCTATAGCCTGTGCATAAAATAATTCATATGATATCAGAGGCTGAAGTCCTTCCATAGACCCTAGGTAAAGGGGCTCTGCCCATTCCATTTTCTAGATGGTCTTAGAGAAGAGCCTATTTTACAGTCAAAACCGTCTTCTTCCTGCGCATCAGCGTTCTGTTACACGTTAAAATGTTAGACTCTGGAAAGGTAAATACCACGAGCCATTACCAGTCAGCGACAACCACTAGCAAACAGTCTGAGGGTAATGACTGTGATTCAGAACTACCTGCATGGACTTATTTGGCCACAGATGATGAACAAGTGACATTTTCTCTTAGGATTTGAGTTCCAGCTACTCATTTTCCCCATTTGTGCAGCTTCCCTGTTTGTATAATGGAAAGTTTGGACATTTGTCCAGAGGTCCTTTCATGACCGGATCTGTTAAATTAACCGCAAGTGCTTCTTCCAGTTTCGATTCTAATGCCATTTAAAGCCAAGTCAAAAAAGGAACTATTTATTTGATGAGCACACACTTTGCCTTCCCCCGTCTGTAAGTCCCAATATTACACTGACTAGCATCGGTTTCCTCTCCACCAGGGTTGTTTCTTAGAATAGAATGCATAGGAGGCCAAATGTTAGTAACAGCATCCCATCATCCTTTAATGCTGTTGTTTTAGTTATTCCAGAAAGACTCCAAGTTTGATTAAGTATTCTAGGTTCGTCAGTCTCCTTGGGGGGACTGGGAAATGAATGCATTAATAGTGATTTGTCGTTGTCATTTAGTCACTCAGTCATGTCTCTTGTGAGCCCATGGACTGTAGTTCACCAGGCTCCGCTGTCCACAGGGTTCTCCAGGCAAGAATACTGAACTGGGTTGCCTTCTTCAGGGGATCTTCTTGATCCAGGTATCAAACCTGCGTCTCCTATAATGGCAAGCTGATTCTTTACCAGTAAGCCACTAGGGCAACCCCATTAAAAGTTATATTTATTCATATATATTTCAAAGCAGCAGCAGCTGCTGCTGCTGCTGCTGCTGCCAAGTTGCTTCAGTCGTGTCCGACTCTGTGCAAACCCATAGACGGCAGCCCACCAGGTTCTGCTGTCCCTGGGATTCTCCAGGCGAGAACACTGGAGTGGGATGCCATTTCCTTCTCCAATGTGTGAAACTGAAAGGTGAAAGTGAAGTTGCTAAGTTGCGATCCCATGGACTGCACCCACCAGGCTCCTCTGTCCATGGGATTTTCCAGGCAAGAGTACTGGAGTGGGGTGCCATTGCCTTCTCCTCAAAGCAGCTATAATGTATAATTTATATATCATAATTAAATATATGTTATTTATTTAATCAAATAAATAACAAATATATAAATAATATTGTTTATATATAATATATATTCAATTATGATACATAAATTATACATTATATCTGCTTTAAAATATAGGGCTTCCCTGATAGCTTCCCTGGTAGCTCAGTTGGTAAAGGATCCACCTGCAATGCAGGAGACCCCGGTTCAATTCCTGGGTCGGGAAGATCCCCTGAGAAGGGATAGGCTACCCACTCCAGTATTCTTGGGCTTCCCTTTTGGCTCAGCTGGTAAAGAACCCACCTGCAATGCAGGAGACCTGGGTTCAATCCCTAGGTTGGGAAGATCCCCTGGAGAAAGGAAAGGCTACCTGCTCCAGTATTCTGACCTAGAGTTGTACATGACTGAGTGACTTTTACTTTCACTTTATATATGAAAGTAAAAGTCACTCAGTCATGACTTCTAAGTCATGATCTTCCCAATATAAATAAATATATATATTTTTTAAAATAAGTTCATATATGTACATATATGAACAGAGTAAAATATTTTAAGATTAAAATTCCCAAAAAGATAAGAATATTCTGAATGGAGGGATGAAGTGTAGATCTTGCAATTTGAAACACAGAGATACCATTGTTCTAGAATCATCTCCAGAGGAAAATGAGTGAATGAATAACTGTAGCCAAAACACAGTGTTTCTCTCTTCAAAATGATGTAATGGGGTCCCAGTCTGAGCCTCACCTGTGCCTACCCTGAGGTTTATTCACAGCTGGCAAGGGGAACCCCAGTGAGGCTTATTTTCATAAGGGAGAGTGAGAAGAGTACCCTGACAGGGAAAATCTCATGAGTTGTTTACATGAGCTCCACCAGAGGCAATGTGCCTGCATCCGTGGTGGGTCTGGGTACAGCTCACACTGTCCACCAGACAGCCCTGAGGTCCTGTACACAGCATCTGAGTCTGACTATTGTTGTGATCAGGGACTATCATACGAAAGCAAATACATTTAGAAGAATGGGACATGTTAAGTGTAAGGTACCCGCAACCTTGAAGCCAGCAGCTGAGGCATCATTTGGTCAAGGTGTGCCTGAGGCCAGTTTCATCAGCCTCGAGCAGGCACTGGCAGGTACCACCATCCCTGGTGAAAAGCTTTGACAAGCCAAGCCCAGAAACCATATTGCTGTTGAGATCAGGACTGGGAGAGGAATGAAGCAAAAGCCACACAACTCCAAAAGGGCAAGTTTTTATAGGATAGGAGATGGACCTCCTTCTTGAGGTTCTCAGAACCCTGTGGAAGGCTTCGAGGGTACCTGGAGGCTGGAGTTTCCCCCACTACACTTCCACCCTGCCTTTGACCCCAGCAATGAGACTGAGCTTCTCTGTTTTTTTTTATGTTTCATAGCATTCTGTACAGACAGCCACCCTGTTTCTCCAAGATGATATGGCTTGGGCAGCAAAACTGCCAATGAGGTAGGCTAGATGGCTCTTTTCCCTACAGTGGTCAGAAGATAATTAGAACATGTACATCCTGGGTTCTACCATTTCAGGCCCTCTGCCCAAGTCGACATTATAGATTCAAAGTGGACCAACGGCCGAATTTCCAATTCTTCCTTCCATAGATTTTCTCTTTCTAAAACAATGCAACACCAGTAGCATGGATGCCTTTGAATGGAAATATCCAGATATTGTCAAGGTGATGAAATGAGATTGGAATATCCCAGAAACAAATCTATATGAATGATGCTTGAAAAATCTTGCACCTGAAATGAGAGAAGGATGCGCAGACCTGTTTACCAAGGACTGACTCTAAATATCACAGTTCACTGGTCCTTGGTCTGTTATCCAAAGATCTGTACAACTCAACAACGGTATCCAAACACCCTCTTTTAAAAGGGGGTGAAGGATATGAATTGATATTTCCCCCAAAGAAGACACACAAATGGCCAATTAGCCCATGAAAAGATGCTTAACATCACTGATCATTAGGAAAATGCACATCAAAACCACAGTGGGATACCATTTCATGGCAGATGGCTGGATAAACAAAATAGGGTATATCGATGGAATATCATTTGACCAGAAAAAGGAATGAAACTCTGACACATATTATAACAGAGATGAACCTTGAAGACACTGCATGTGTGCTAAGATGCTTCAGTCATGTCCAACTCTGTGCGACTCTATGGACTATAGCCCACCAGGCTTCTCCATCCATGAAATTCTCCAGACAAGAATACTAGAGTGGATTGCCAAGCTCTCCTCCAGGGCATCTTCCTGACCCAGGGATCAAACCCATGTCTTTCATATCTCCTGCATTAACAGACAGGTTATTTACCACTAGCACAACCTGGGAAGCCCATTTGAAGACATTGTATTGCATGAAATATCAGATATCAAAGGACAAATAGCGCATGACTCCACTTTAACAAGATTCTGAGAGTGATTAGATTCATAGAAACAGGAGGAGAACGGTGGTTGCCAAAGCTTGAGGTGGGGCAGGGAAACAGAGAACTATTGTGGTTTTTTTTTTTTTTTTGCTTGCTTATCTGCTTTTTTAAAAATTTATTTTCAATTGAAGGATAATTGTTTTACAATATTGTGTTGGTTTCTGCCATTCAACAATGTGAATCAGCCATAAGTATACATATGTCCCCTCACTCTTGAACCTCCCTCCCACCCCCTACCCTTCTAAGTTATCATAGAGCACAGGGTCAAGCTCCCCGTGTTAAGCAGCAATTTCCCACTATCTATTTTTACCGCTGGAGAAGGAAATGGCAAAGACTAACATAAGGAAGGACGGACATTGAAGCTGAAACTCCAATACTTTGGCCACCTGATGCGAAGAGCTGACTCACTGGAAAAGACCCTGATGCTGGGAAAGATTGAAGGCGGGGGGAGAAGGGGATAACAGAGGATGAGAAGGTTGGATGGCATCGCCGACTCAGTGGACACGGGTTTGGGTGGACTCCAGGAGCTGGTGATGGACAGGGAGGCCTGGCGTGCTGCAGCCCATGGTCGCAAAGAGTCGGACACGACTGAGCGACTGAGCTGAGCTGAATGCATATGCTTCCGTGCTGCTCTCTCAAGGCGCCCCACCCTTTCCTTCCCCTCTGTGTCCATAAGGCTGTTTTCTATGTCTGTGTCTCTACTCCTGCCCTGCAAACAGGTTCATCAGGACTGTCTTTCTACATTCCATATACATGCGATAATATGTGATATTTGTTTTTCTCTTTCTGACTTCACTCTGTATAGCAGGCTCTACCTCTCCCTCACTTCTAGAAAGGAGAACTACGGTTTAATGGGAACAGTTTCCTTTCGGGAAACTAGGAAAGTTCTGAAGATGGATGGTCATGATAGCTGAACAACACTATCAATAGCCTCTCTGCCACTGAACTGTGCACTTAAAAATGATTAGCACGGTCAACTTTACATGGTGGATGTTTCACCAAAATTTTTAAAAGAGCGAATCTGTCCTCGCCACACTCTCCAATGTCTTTGAGTAAAGATCACACGTTCAGGTTAAGCGTCTCTGGCTCTCACTGGCCCCACACCATTTGCTAAGACAGATGCCCCATCACCAGGAAGTGGCTTCGATCACTGTGCTGAACAAATCGGACACATACTGAAGGCCCCACTGCTGACGTGTCTAAGTGGATTCATGAGATCCTGGGGACATGCGTTTGAGTGGACTCTGGGAGTTGGTGATGGACAGGGAGGCCTGGTGTGCTGCAGTCCATAGGGTCGCAAAAGGTCAGACACGATTGAGCAACTGAACTGAACTGAGTGACCCAGGCTACCCCCAAGTGGTAGAGGACAGGAAGGGACAAAGACAAATTGGACATCAGGGTCCGAACGGTAAACTCATGGTGTCTCAAATGGCTGGGGGCGCCCTAAGAGGCACAGAGCCTGTGGCAGGGGCCCATGTGTCCTCAGCCCCCTCCCGGGGAGGCTGGCTTCATTTCTGTAGCACATGCGGTTTTCAGAAGGAGAAACAGCAGCACCCAAACCACACCACTCCATATGCATGCGAAGCCCTTGTTTAGGGAGGCTCAAAAGGGAAGTTCTCAGTCTATAATATCTCTTCCCTGCAAATTCCTTCCGGGCCTCCTGCAGCCTCAGCCCTATATAGAGATGTCAAGTGTTTATCCAAGCAGCCTCCTGCTTTCTGTGGCTCAGCCTATCTCTCTGAATGTGGCTTCTCCCTTGCCTGCCCCCTCTGAATGTTCTGGCCTCCCCTGGACGCCCATAGCTGATTTTCTAGCTTTTCTCTCTCACTCGTTCTTCTGGTTTTCAAATCGATCCTTACTTCACCTGCCTGCCCAAAGGAAACATCTGTTGCTCCTACTTAAGTCACATCAGACTCTCTGCGACTCCATGGGCTGTAGCCTGCCAGGCTCCTCTGTCCATGGGATTCTCCAGGCAAGGATATACTGGAGTGGGTTGCCATGCCCTCCTCCAGGGGATCTTTCTGACCCAGGGATTGAACCCGAGTCTCTTGCATTAGCAGGCGGATTTTTTACCACTGAGCCATCAGGGAAGCTCCTACATATATGCATAAAGGTTGTATGACACAATCAGGACTGAGGAAGAAAGGGAGAAAGAAAGTACTTACGTTGTGCAAGTTAACACAGCTGCTGCAGCTGAGCTTCAGAGAGAGAGATGTGTTGTTACACCAGTTCTTGATGCCAAGACGAAGATACCTAGAAGTTTCTAAGGGAAACAGTGCTTTTGAGGATAGTCAATTCTGAAGTGTCTTACTTTATGAAAGGGGCGCAGAGGGAATTCTCTGGGAGTCTAGTGGTTAGGACTCCACACTCTCACTGCCAAGGGCCCAGGTTCGATCCCTGGTCAGGGAATTAAAATCACACAAGACACAAGGCCAAGGAAAAGGGACATCGACTTAGTGAGAAATGGTCAACACTTTCCTGGGATATGAAAATTTTCATTTGGCTTCGTTGGTTTGTTGGTAAGGAGAACAGAAGCCGTTTTCTCTTGGCTTGTATTCTATTTGCAGGAACCAAGTTGGAGATCAAGAGTTCTTCCAGGGGACTTCTCTGATGGTTGGGTGGCTAAGGCTCTGGGCTCCCAATGCAAGGGCTGGGGTTCAATCCCTGGTCAGGGAACTAGATTCCACATGCCACAATTTGGACTCAGCATGGTCAAACTAATTAATTTAAAAAAGAATCCTTCCACACATTTGAGTCAGTGCTAATGAAGTGGATGGACCTAGCGTTTATTACACAGAGTGAAGTAAGTCAGAAAGAGCAAAATAAATAACGTATATTAACACACATATATATGTAGAATCTAGAATTCTACCATCTAAAATCTAGATGGTACTGCTGAAACTATTTGCAGGGCAACAATGGAGAGGCAACCCACTCCAGTACCCTTGCCTGGAAAATTCCATGGATGGAGGAGCCTGGCAGGCATCAGTTCATGGGGTCGCAAAGAGTCGGACAAGACTTCACTGGTAATGGAGAGGCAGACAGAGAACAGACTTATGGACACAGGGGAAGGGGGAAGGAGAGGGTGGGATGAATGGAAAGGAAAGAATAGCTTGGAAATATATACATTACCATATGCAAAATAGATATGCAGTGGGAATTTGCTGTATGATACAGGGAACTCAAACTGGGGTTTTGTGACAACCTAGAGGGGTGGGCGGAGAAGGCAATGGCACCCTACTCTAGTACTCTTGCCTGGAAAATCCATGGACAGAGGAGCCTGGTGGGCTGCAGTCGATGGGGTCACTAAGAGTCTGGCATGACTGAGCGACTTCACTTTCACTTTTCACTTTCATGCACTGGAGAAGGAAATGGCAACCCACTCCAGTGTTCTTGCCTGGAGAGCCTGGTGGGCTGCCGTCTATGGGGTCACCCAGAGTCAGACATGACTGAAGCGACTTAGCAGCAGCAGCAGCAGCAGCAGAGGGGTAGGATGGGGCGGGAGGTGGCAGGGAGGTTCAAGAGGAACCTATGGCTGATTCATGTGGATGTATGGCAGAAACCAACACAATATTGTAAAGCAATCCTCCTTCAATTAAAGGCAAATGAATTTTTAAAAATAAAGTACTTCACAAAAGCCCCCCAAAAAAGGAGTCCTTCCAATTACAAATGTTTGCATGCCACATTTCCTATTATGTGGGAAAACTCAGGTCCCATGGCAAAGCCAATGAGGAGCTATAGTGTCAGCTGCACCATGAAGTCCCTCCTCCCCTAAAGGTATCTCTACTCTCTAAGTCATTGTATTTGACCTTCAGATGCCTTTGGCTACCTGACTTCCTTCCCACTGTGCCCTCCCATCATGGTAAAGAATCTGCCTGCAATGCAGGAGACCCTGGGTCAGAAAGATCCCCTGGAGAAGCAAATAGCAACCTGCTCCAGTATTCTTGCCTGACACCGTAGCTCCTCAGCTGCACCATGAAGTTCCTCCTTCCCTAAAGGTACCTCTGCTCTCTAAGTCACTGTATTTGACCTTCAGATGCCTTTGGCTACCTGACTCCCTACCCACTGCGCACTCCCATTATGGTGTCTAACAAATGGAGAGAGGACAGAAGAGGTCTGTAACTTTTCCAGCATGATTCTTAATGGATCCAGGGAAGTAGCTGGTCACAAGGCTGCATCCTATTGCTTCCTCCCCAATGTGAAGAGCATGGGGGTCAGCTTCACATCCACCCTGTGTGAGACACAAAAGCTAGCACCCTGACCCATCCCGTCTGCCAGAAAACAGGCCAGGATGCTTGAGAGAGAGGAGTGCAGCAGGCAAGCAGGAAGCATGCTTGAACAATGGCCTTTAATATGGTAAGCCTACCAATGACCAATTTAGGATAGTACTCTATTAAAAAACACACACACACACAATTCCATTGATTCAAGGGAGACTGTGAGGTGTCCTTCCCCCTGAATAGAACCATTTAGGTATTTGCTAATCATTTCCCAGTGTGGCAGACAACATTGGTTGGCTGTCACATTCTAAGGGTCATTTCCAGCCCCTTACTGCCTTATCCTGGTGAAGGAAATCGCAACACACTCCAGCAATTCTTGCCTGGAGAATCTTATGGATCAAGGAGACTCAAGGGCTGCAGTCTGTGGCGTCTCAAAGAGTCGGACATGACTGAGTGACTAGGCAACTGCCTTATCCACATTTTCTGTTTCTCTAAAAGCTCAAGCTTGATCTGCTGGCTTGCCTTGAAGTAGGGATGGCCTTGGGACAGTCCAGCTGTGGCCAGTGGGTGAAAGGAAATTGTCCCTGGGGAAGGCGTTTAGGGTAGGCATAAAAATGGCCCCCAAAGTTGTTTGTGTCCTAAACATGGGGACTTGTGAAAGTTTCTTCCTCTGGCAAAAAAAAAAAAAAAAAAAAGACTTTTCATGTGAGATTAAGGCAAGGATTTTGAAATGGGAAGATTATTCTGGATTATCCAATGTGCCCTTTGCTACCGCAAGGGTCCTTACAAGTGAGAGAGGTAGGCAGTAGAATCAGAGAAGGAGATGTGACGTCAGAGGCAGAGTGACATGATGAGGGACACTCGAGGCCCTGCTGGAGGGATTCGCAAGCCAGGGAATCGGCTCTAGAAACTGGAATAATCCAGGAAACAGATTCTCCCCCAGAGTCTCCAGAAAAGAAGAATGCAGCCCTGCCCAGTCTTTGACCTTGGCCCACTGGGAATCCTTTTGGAATTCTGATCTCTAAACTTGTGCTGTTTTAACCATTGCTATTTTGGTGTTAAGTTTATGGCAGTTTGTTACAGCAGCAATTCAGAACTATACAGTGTCTCTTCCCAAACAGAAGAGACACTCTCTCTTCACTCTCTCCTTCCCCCTTCTTGCTGCATGGGATGTGGATACAGGGTCCGGTGGGATGGCAGCCTTCCTGTAGTCTTGCAGTAATATCCATGAGGATGGAGGACTCATGCTCGGGCCAGCAGAGTCTGGGTCTCTGAAGCTTCACCAAGCCACCAGCCCTGGGCTGGCCATCCCTGAACTTCAGGTCACATAAGACAAACAAAATATGACATGTTTAAGTCACAATGGTAGGCTTTGTGTGCTGGAGCTGACTCAACCAACTCCTGTGAGGGAATTATTAAAAAAATTTTACAGTATTTGCAATTTTTAAATATTGTACAAGTTTTAGGGACTTCCCTGATAGCTCAGTTGGTAAGGAATCTGCCTGCAATGTGGGAGACCTGGGTTTGATCCCTGGGTTCGGAAGATCCCCTGAAGAAGGGAAAGGGTACCCACTCTAGTATTCTGGCCTGGAGAATTCCATGGACTGTGTAGTCCATGGGGTGGCAAAGAGTCAGACACAGCTGAGTGACTTTCACTCGCTTAAAGTTTTACTGCTCTCTATGCTCCTGAGACTATATCCCTCTGTTTATCTCCCCATTCCATATTATGTACATAGTACATACTGTACTAGATACTATATATCTTTACAACTCCATATCAAGTTCCATCACACTGGTAACTTAAAACCAGCCATGGTGGGTGTATTTCCACTATGAAAAACAGCAAACACTACAAATTGGGGTTTCACTTTTTCCCAGGGTCAATTGTTAATCATTTACTGATCGGCCACTGGTCTTGTGTGTCTGCAGCCAAATACATTTCCAATTGATGCGTCCCTAAGGGTTTTTAATGCTACTTGTCCTAAAGGAAGAGCTATCACTTGTCAGCTCAGATTATATTTGTAGGAAACTGGCTTCTCCTTGTTTCTCTTAAATCAAGATTTAGGTACCAGGCACTGTGCTAGGCAGGCTCTTTCTCACTCTATCTTATACAATCTTTCTTGTATCCCTGAAATGTAGATCTCATAAGCCCATTTCACACACGAGGAGACCAAAGCTCAAGGGAAGAAGGGATTTGACAATGATCCTTGGCCAGTGAGGGGCCGAGAGGATTTGAACACCCTTTCAACTGTATCCTTCTGCAGCACAGTGTGCTTCAAACAGAGCAGACGCTGAATAAATATTTGTTGCGTTATTGAAACAAATGTTAATTCTTCCTTCCAGATAGCCGGGGACCCAAGATGCTGGACTCACGTGCAAGGAGGCTTTCACACCATATGTGCAAAAGACATTGGCACCAGGAAACTTTTCCTGAACATCAAAGAGAGCCCTGAAACACTTGTGGTTAGAAGATTGAGTTTCATGAAAGTATTAAATTTATGTTTTTTCGAACAGCATCACTGGGGGAGGCACCAGTGGTTACAGCTCCCTCATCTTGAAATAGACACAGAGTAATTTCCTCCTTTGCTGGTTGTCAGCCTGGCTCCCAATCATTGCCCCCAGAGCTGGCAGAATTTCAATGACTCTAAAATTAATCTGTGGGGCAGAGAGATTGTCCTATGCCTTGAAATTCTGGGAGCTTTGCTGTGGTCTTAAAGTCAGGGCCTGCAATAGAAAGTCAGGAGGTCAGAGGTGAAATTTCAGTTCTTGGCCCAGCTGGGCACTTTAGACAATCCTGTGGACACATTTTTCCCCTGCCCCACAAATTCTTCTGAGCCAGAGTGATTGAGTAAGTAACAGAATAGCTAAGCACATACATGGGATTTTTAACTTAATTCTTTCAAGATTTCAATTCCAATGGTAGACATATGTGGACAGATAAAACAACAGGATGTGTCATGGGAAAGACATGGACAGACTGGTATGATTGCACAGAATCCAGGATGTCGAAGTACAATGCGGTGGGGAGAGAGAGGGATCAGGAAAGGTTTTTTGAGATACTGATGCCTGAGGTTAGGTTTAAAGAAAAAATGGAACTAGGTAAGTGAGAAATCAGCATAGGGGACTACAAGCAAGGGGAGTCATGCACCTGAAAATCGATTAAGGTGGCTAAACTACAAGCAGCTCAGTGCTCGAAAGCAAGGCACAGAATGGCAGAGAAACAGCAAGAGGAGTGAGCAAGGACACACAGGATATCACATGGATATCACAGTAGAGTATCTGCAGTTAATTCCAGACACCAGGAGAAGCCCTTGGAAGTTCTAACGAGGGGGTGACATAGCCCTATTTGTGTTCAGGAACAGTCTTGAAGGCCCCAGGATTCATGAGAAGCTTCTTACAAAAGAATCAGTAGGCGATGAGCACCAAGGATGGAGCTATGCTGAGAAAGCAGAGGGTCAGCATAAAGATTCAGAAACATTCATCGAAAAAGATCACAGGACATAGAGATTGAGGTTAGAGCTGGTCTAGGATAACCCCTGAGTTTCTACCCAGAGCAACTAGCTGGATGACAACACCATGAACTAGACACAGGCGCCAGAGCAGGTGCGGGTGAGAGTGAGTTACAGCAAGAGTTCAGTACACGTCGTGTGTATGTTATCCCAGCTGAGATGTCCAAAAGCCAGTGTCTTCAGAACACAGTGGGCTTTATTCATCTCTGAATCCAATCTAGGGAAATCCTGGCATGCATCAAACTCTTGACATGTATTTGTAAATTGAAAGGATGGAAAATTGAATGAAGCTTAGGAGAGGAGTTTAACATAGGAATAGAGGTTTGATTCCCAAGTGGTGCTAGTGATAAAGAATTCCCCTGCCAGTGCAGGAGATGCAAAAGCCACAGGTTCAATCCTTGGATGCGGAAGATTCCCTGGAGAAGGAAATGGCAACCTACACCAGTTTTCTTACCTAGAAAATTCCATGGGCAGAGGAGTCTGGTGGATTGCAGTCCATTGGATCACAAAGAGTGGACACAGCTGAGAAGGCACACACACACACACACACACACACACACACAGAGGTTTGATGGGGTTAGCAACTTACTGAGAGTGGTTTAAACTGAGAAATAATGAAATTCCAGAGAATGAAAGAGTCTCTAAAGCGATAAGAGGAGAAGGCCAAGAATGAGATCTTCGGGAGCACCAAGAAGCAAGACAGACCAGTGCAAGCAGATGGAGAATAGGGGATGCAGAGAGTTTGGAGGAGGAAAGAGACAGACATCCCAGAGGCCAAGGAAGTCAGGAGGACATGCAAGGTCATAAAGATATACCCTGAGAAAGGTCCATGGGATTCACGTGAGGGCCTCTGCAAGAGCAACACCAAAGACTAAGAATAAGACAGGATAACGGGGGATGAAGAAGGTAATTAAAGGTCAATGAATCAGCCTCTAAAAACTTCCAGAAGTTGCACAGGACCCTGGCGAAAGATAGGACAGACTACTCAAGTGTAAATGGGGCTTGAGACAAAAATCAAGTTCACTGTAGAAAAACACAAAGGTATAAATACGTCTTGCATTCCTGAGTTTGCGCAGTGAGCATTACCTGCCAATTTGGGTGAGAAGGTAGTAGTTGCATCAGCTGGCAAGTGTGGAAGGAGATGGCAAGACAGACCTTCTGTTCCATTCCTGGTCTGATAATCACATTTTTAAATCAGTCAATGGAGGCCCAGAGAGATGAAACAAATCATTCACAGAAAACCAGAACTCAGGTCTTCTAAGTCTCAGATCCACACTGCCTCCTGAAAGTTTTGTTACGGTTTCACCATAAACAACAGAATAGGAAGGCCATGTTCTGGGTTAGAATTGTTGACTAAAAAGCATAGTCACAACCTGAAAGTAGAAATTTATTTTATTTGGTGGGACAAATTGGGAAAACTCAGCAGTGGCCACAGGACTGGAAAATGTCCGTTTTCATTCCAATCCCAAAGAAAGGCAACGCCAAAGAATGCTCAAGCTACTGCACAATTGCACTCATCTCACATGCTAGTAAAGTAATGCTCACAATTCTCCAAGCCAGGCTTCAGCAATACGTGAACCATGAACTCCCTGATGTTCAAGCTGGTTTTAGAAAAGGCAGAGGAACCAGAGATCAAATTGCCAACATCTGCTGGATCATGGAAAAAGCAAGAGAGTTCCAGAAAAACATCTATTTCTGCTTTATTGACTATGCCAAAGCCTTTGACTGTGTGGATCACAATAAACTGTGGAAAATTCTGAAAGAGATGGGCATACCAGACCACCTGACCTGCCTCTTGAGAAATCTGTATGCAGGTCAGGAAGCAACAGTCAGAACTGGACATGGAACAACAGACTGGTTCCAAATAGGAAAAGGAGTACGTCAAGGCTGTATATTGTCACCCTGCTTATTTAACTTATATGCAGAGTACATCATGAGAAACGCTGGACTGGAAGAAACACAAGCTGGAATCAAGATTGCAGAGAGAAATATCAATAATCTCAGATATGCAGATGACACCACCCTTATGGCAGAAAGTGAAGAGGAACTAAAGACCCTCTTGATGAAAGTGAAAGAGGAGAGCGAAAAAGTTGGCTTAAAGCTCAACATTCAGAAAATGAAGATCATGGCATCCGGTCGCATCACTTCATGGGAAATAGATGGGGAAACAGTGGAAACAGTGTCAGACTATTTTTCTGGGCTCCAAAATCACTGCAGATGGTGACTGTAGCCATGAAATTAAAAGATGCTTACTCCTTGGAAGAAAAGTTATGACCAACCTAGATAATATATTCAAAAGCAGAGACATTACTTTGCCGACTAAGGTCCGTCTAGTCAAGGCTATGGTTTTTCCTGTGGTCATGTATGGATGTGAGAGTTGGACTGTGAAAAAGGCTGAGCAACAAAGAATTGATGCGTTTGTACTGTGGTGTTGGAGAAGACTCTTGAGAGTTCCTTGGGCTGCAAGGAGATCCAACCAGTCCATTCTGAAGGAGATTAACCCTGGGATTTCTTTGGAAGGAATGATGCTAAAGCTGAAGCTCCAGTACTTTGGCCACCTCATGAGAAGAGTTGACTCATTGGAAAAGACTCTGATGCTGGGAGGGATTGGGGGCAGGAGGAGAAGGGGACGACCGAGGATGAGATGGCTGGATGGCATCATGGACTCGATGGACGTGAGTCTGAGTGAACTCTGGGAGATGGTGATGAACAGGGAGGCCTGATGTGCTGCGATTCATGGAGTCGCAAAGAGTCAGACACGACTGAGCGAATTTACTGAACTGAACTGAACTGTTTAGCCCAGGAGGCAGCATCCCAGGAGCTCTGAGAAAACTGCTCCAAGGAGGCAGGAGGGGGAGTCGGGCTATATACAAGTTTGCAACAAAGGGAGCAGGCAGTCTGAACATCAGGGACCAGGGATCAAGTTAAGGAACTCAGCATTCTGTGTGGGGGATGATGCAAGCCTCTGGGCTGAGGTCATTCCTTTCATATACATCTCAACTATCTGGGGTCAATCCTGTTTCCTTGTTCCCCTTGCTTCTTGCATTTCCTCAGCTCCTCAGCAATCCCCATGGGGGGTGGCAGCATCCCTGGATCACAGTTTGGGGAGCCCTCATTTACATTTGGAGGCCAGAAATTGCTGATGGCTGCGACATTTCTTGTTCATTTATATGGCAGGAGATACTTTCATTTCATAGACTGAACCAAAGTATTGAAGCTGAGCCATTTTCCAAACATGCAGTTGCTTGAGGGAAGAGTTATCATGGAAAAGGCAAAACCAAGTCTCCACATTTCATCTGAGTCCTTAGTTATGTCTGATGACACATAACCAGTGTCTCCTAACTGGTTGGCCTGAGAGATCTCCATCTATAGAGTACCCTTATATCAGCTCTGGCTTAAGCCACAACATCCCAGGCTGAGACAGTCAACTAATAGCTTCAGCCCTGCGGCTACTCCAAAATCTTCAACAAGGCTCATTCTTTTTTTGGTTATTGTTTTGTTGTTTTTGATGATCTGAATGACCAAATATATATATATTTTTAAATTCTATTGGAGTATAGCTGATTTACAATGTTGCATTAGTTTCAGGATTAACAGAGTTCGTTTTTAAGGTGGGATAGCCTGTGAGAATCTCTGCCGATAAGCCTACTGGAACCTTTGATCCAAGTGACATGGGGTCATTGTCTAATCTAACTAATTGTTTTGCTTTAAAACTCCTTTGGTTTCAGGTAACTGAAATGGACCTTGAACTAGGCAAGCATGCAAGTTTCTTATAAGGATACTGGGTCTCACGCAAGCACAGTATTTGGATTCTAGGACATACTGAAACCAGGGGTTTGAATGCCATTAAAAATTCTGCCTCCATCTTTTATTCCTGAGCCACTGTGCCATTCCTAAATTCAGGAATCCTAAAGAAGGAACTCACTGGTCTGTCTGGGCCAGGAACTCACTGCTGAGACCAACTTGGCTAGAGAAGGTGAGTCACAATAGTATCTCTGCCTCAGTTTCCATTTTAGAAGGAAGTGGAAATATATGGGCACCAAGTATGGGTCTAGTGGTAGAGAACCTGCCTGCCAATGCAGGAGACATAAGAGACAGGGGCTCAATCTGTAGGTTGGGAAGATTCCCTGGGGGAAAGCTTGGCAACCCACTCCAGTATTCTTGCCTGGAGAATCCCACAGACATAGGATTCTGGTGGGCTACAATCCATGGGGTCACAAAGAGGGGGACACAACTGAAGCGACTTAGCACATAAGCACGCAAGCGTTAGTTTCAGTATTTAGTAAGTGCAGGGCTCTACACTAGGTTCTCGGAGAGAGCAAGCAAGGTCAACTAAAAGCTGGAGAAGAACCAGATTTCTCCGTGAGGAGCCTCCCACTCTGGAAGGGAAAATGAGGTAACACAGCCTAGGCACTGCCACCATAATGTTGTCTGAGAGGATGGAATCCCATCCTGCACAGCACTTGGGTTCTGAAGTTAGCAAGCCTGGCAAAAGATGTCTATAGTCAAACACATTTGCCCTAGACCCTTGAATCACACCCTACAAAGTAAGATGCATGTAGCACGGGAGATAAGCAAACAAACACTGACTTAGACAACTCAGATCCACACCGCCTACTTCTCACTCCTGGGTACGTGCTCACTGTGGAGACGGGCAGGCAAAATCACCCACGCTATAGATAACCATCTCCCTTCTTCACCAGCTCTTTTACCAAGTTTGTGGAGTTATATCTATGGAGGTTAAGTGCCCATAGGATGTGATTCAGCAGCTTACTGGAGCCACACGGCATCAAGCTGAGAACCAGGAGCCAAGCCCAATGTCCTCTGAGTATTCAGCCCACGATCACATCCTTACACCAGGAAGACTCCTAGAATTACTTCATCCCCCATTCTCTGAGCCTTTAAAAAATGGAGGTCTGCACCTTCTCCTTGGAGATCCCTTGTCCCGAGTAGAAAAGCACAGAGCTCTGCTCAGGTGGGTCCACGTGTGCAGGATTGGGTTGGGGTCAGCTGGGCTGGGTCAAGCTGAACTGGGAGGTCATTTGGACAAGCACAGGGGGACACTGATCCCAGGGCTGCTGGTGGGAAGCCATTCATTTTCCCAGCTGTATATGCTCTAACGGGCTTATCAAGGAGACGTTTACAAATGGGGAGCCTTGCTGTTTCTAACAGATTAACCGTAATATATTGATTCAATGACCTGACAACCTATTTCCATAACTGTCGGTTTACACTTGACGCTTTTCCTGGCCGGTAGGCAGATAAAGAGGCCACCAGGTTGACAGGGAGGAGGCTGGGCAGGCCCAGAGTGGATTCCATTAAGCAGTTAGGCCTGGGCTCTGCAGCCTCTGATATGCCTCAAATCCAGTCAGAACTCACACCTCACTCTTTCCTACAAGGTCTCCGAAACCTTCCACCCAACCCTGCCTAGGGCACCATTCTGACCCACTCTGTGCCAAGCCTCTGATCCAAACAACACAGAAGAACATTGCTCTTGTTGCTTTGGTCAAGTATTCAGGTCACAACCATGTTGGACAGGCCAAAAGGGCCCCGGGGAGGAGCCAATTATATTTTCTGGTCTAGAAAAGGAGAATCTGACCTCCAGCGACGTAGCCAGCATGTGCTGAGCCCTCATCTGTTTCAGCAGTTCTCACTGCCTGGCCGTCAGTAGCCTCAGAACTTCTCCAAGAGGATGGTAGTATTGCCTTCATTGTTTGGGTGAGAAAACTGAGATGCAGAGACATGAAGCTAATCAAACTGATGCAATCTGCAAGTGGTAGAACGGGAGTCCTCAGGTCTGTCAGATTGTAGTGTATTTTTTTCATAATACCATGTGGCCTCATCCAGATACTCTGCCCGGACCTGTGTTGGGAGATGCACTTGGACATGTACCGCAGATAGAAGTTCCTGTTTCTGGAACTTCAGTTGGCTCACTTGTCCTATGGCCATGCGCTTCACTGAAGACCAGGATGCTGTGTCCCATGGGGAGAGACCTGGAGAGTCTAAGCCAGTGATTCTCAACCCTAGATGCTTATCAGAGCTCTTTGGAATGTGCACACACACACACACACACACACACACACACACACACACACAACGTGTGTATGCAGAACAGGGCCCCAACTGAGCCCAGTTAAATCAGTCTCCAAGTGTAAAACCTGGACATCTGTTTATCTTGATATTTTAAAGGCTCCTCAATTCAATCTCAGCCAGAGTTGAGAATCACTGGCCTGAACCATGCCCCTTAGCACTGGTCTGGGATGAGTGTCTGGTAATAACTCCAGCCAACAAAGGTGATGAGAAATATTCTGCAAGGCTGGGCTTTGAGAAAATTTTTTGTCTTTATTTAACAGGGGCATGAGGATGGCATGGTTCCCCTTTGCTTCTTCTGACCTTTGGATTTTGTGCTGTAAAGATGTGATGCCTGGTGTTATTGCAGCCATCTTGTGACCATAACAGACAATGGCTGAGAATGGCTAAGAAGAGAGGGAAGACTTTGAGAACTTGGTGGCATCTTTCAGCAACTTAAATAATCTCAGAATCACCTTACCCTGAGAATTCACGTTGTGAGAGGTGACCACGATTCTCAATTTTCAAGACACTTTAAGTTGTACATTCTGTTGCATGCGTGCGTGAGTGCTAAGTCGCTTTAGTTGTGTCCAACTCTGTGCAGACCTATGGACTGCAGCCCGCCAAGCTCTTCTGTCCATGAGATTCTCCAGGCCAGAATAATGGAGTGGGTTGACAAGCCCTTCTCCAGGGGATCTTCCAGACCCAGGGATGCAACCTGTGTCTCTCACGTCTACCTGCATTGGCAGGTGGGTTCTTTACCACTCGTGCCACCTGGGAAGCCAGGATATTCTGTTGCTTGCAGCCGAAAGGATCTCAACAGATAACACCCTCTAATGAGCTTCACTTGCCTACTGCCTGACCTATTTCTAACAGGGGCAGAAGTACATCAGCAGCTGGGGTCCATCAAACAGTAAGGCCTAAACTCAGTCCTGCTGCCCAAAGGACTAATAACTGGAGTGAGTGCTGGGCGTGTCATTAAACAGTTAGTTATCATGAGAGCCATTCCAGTAATAACCATGACATTTATTACGCACTTACTTCATGCCAGGAACTGTGCAAAGTGCTATAAGTATGTCATCTCATTCCATCCTTAAAATTACCCAGCGAGATAAGTTTTGTTATCTGTGTTTTACACATTAAGAGGCAGAGACCCAGAGAAGCTGAGGAATTTGACCAAGTTTGCATAGCCAGAGAGTGGCAGAGACAGGCTGCTAACCCCAATCTGTCAGGCTCTCAAGACTTCCCTTCGTTCCAGGAGACCATGTTGTTTCATTTCCCTGTGACTTATGATGTTCTGTGTGCTCACACATTCACTGAAGTGCTTAACGATGCGAATAAAAGGCATTCATCATTGTAATCCCTAATGGAGATAACAGAAATATTAGCAAAGGCTGAAGTGAAAACAGTTCAAGTGAGGCCTAATTTTTTACAAGGCCAAGGAATAATTTACTTTATCACGGCAAAGAATTTTATTTGACAAATGCACACTTTATCATCTCTGGTCTGCTGAAAATGTAAGTTTACATTTTTCCTAGCCATAAAATTAAAATAATTTTGGCTCCAAAAACTTAAGATGAAATCCCTTTCTAGGTTCAAGCATTTCCCTAGAAATTTAAATGCTAAACATGGAGCGTGAACAAGCACCCATTCCTGTCAGGCAGGGCAGACCCTGGAGCCAGTTCCCTGCACAGGGTTCAAATCCCAGTTCTGCCTCCTGCTGATGGGTGAGGCTGGACTAGACTGGTCACTTTTCCATCTCAGCTTTCTCATCAGGAAGGTGAGGATCACAACTCCCACTGCAGGCCTGAGACGAGGGCTAAATTAGACACCCTAAAGACCCTGATGCTGGAAAAAATTGAAGGTGGGAGGAGAAAGGGACGACAGAGGATGAGGTGGTTGGATGGCATCATCAACTCGATGGACATGAGTTTGAGTTAAACTCCAGGAGTTGGTGATGGACAGGGAGGCCTGGCGTGCTGCAGTCCATGGGGTTGCAAAGAGTCAGACACGACTGAGCGACTGAGCTGAGTTGAGCTGAAGGAGACTGTGCAGCAAAGGAGATGCGCTGTAAAGCTCAGCTGTCACGAAAACCATGCACAGAGTGGCCGAGGATGGGACCCGGGACAGAGTAGCTCCTCAGTGAATCTTTGATGCCTTCACTCTATCTTTCTTCTCTCGCTTCTCATCGACAAGTCTTCGGGGACAGGCCTTCAGAGAGAGCACATGTAAAACTAGACCAGGTCCCCTCTGTTCCTGGTCATGGGAGAGGTAATGAGATGGTACCCACGTCTTGGTTCACTCAGCTTCTTGTCAGCATTTACAGCATCATCCCTATACCCTGACCCCAACACAGGGCAGCCAGCCAATCTGGGAGTGGGCCACCTGCCAACTTGGAAGACAAATCTGAGAAAGTGTCAGAGTACTGGGATAAGGGACAGAACAGGGGACAGAGGCGGGATGAGAGGGAATGGGTAAGTTAGCTCAGAGCCAAGGGTTTGGGGAAAGCTGGAAAGAGACTATACCCTGCTCTCAAGTGAGAAACAAATGGGGGTGGGGCTTTCAAGAGAATCTGGACTCCCAGTGGGACAAGCAAAACAGCGGCATCAGCAAGGCATTACCTAACATGGGGGTTTTTTTACTGTTGTTTAGTTGCTAAGTCGTGTCCAACTCTTTGCAACCCCATGGACTGAAGCCCAGCAGGCTTCTCTGTCCATGGGATTTCCCAGGCAAGAATACTGGAATGAGTTTCCATTTCCTTCTCCAGGGCATCTTCCCAACCCAGGGATCAAACCTGGGTCTCCTGCGTTGCAGGCAAATTCTTTTACCATCTGAGCCACTACGGAAGCCCCACGTTTGGCTATTCAAAACCGGACCTCAAGTCACACTGAGAAAAGCAGACAGAAGAGGCCAATAGTTCATGCACATGTTTGGCATTCTTATAAGTTTTTGAGGTCCGTCTCCCCCATAGTCTCTTTTCAGCCCCATGGAGTTAGTTGTCAGGGCACTTTCTGTGGTTATCCATCCCCATTTTACAGATCTGCAAACAGAAGCCTCAAAGCTGGCAACATGTTCTTGGCCACGTAAGGGAGAAGCAGATACACAGAGAGAAGTGTGTGTGCATGCTTAGTCACTTGTTACGACCCCGTGGACTGTAGCCCACCAGGTTCCTCTGTCCATGGGATTTTCCAGGCAAGAATACTGGAATGGGTTGCCATTTCCTTCTCCAGGGCATCTTCCCAACCCAGGGATCAAACCTGGGTCTCCTGCGTTGCAGGCAAATTCTTTTACCATCTGAGCCACTACGGAAGCCCCACGTTTGGCTATTCAAAACCGGACCTCAAGTCACACTGAGAAAAGCAGACAGAAGAGGCCAATAGTTCATGCACATGTTTGGCATTCTTATAAGTTTTTGAGGTCCGTCTCCCCCATAGTCTCTTTTCAGCCCCATGGAGTTAGTTGTCAGGGCACTTTCTGTGGTTATCCATCCCCATTTTACAGATCTGCAAACAGAAGCCTCAAAGCTGGCAACATGTTCTTGGCCACGTAAGGGAGAAGCAGATACACAGAGAGAAGTGTGTGTGCATGCTTAGTCGCTTGTTACGACCCCGTGGACTGTAGCCCACCAGGTTCCTCTGTCCATGGGATTTTCCAGGCAAGAATACTGGAATGGGTTGCCATTTTCTCCTCCAGGACTCTGCATTGGGCGGGGGGCGGGGGGGGGTGGAGCCCCCAGATCAGTATTTTTGTTTTAAAGCTTTCCAGGTGACTCTGATGACAACAGGTTTGGAAACCACTGATCGCATCTAACAAATTAACTTCAGATAAAGAAACGGAGCCTGACAAAGGAGAGGAATTAGCCCATGGTCACACAGCCAGTCGGTTGCAGAGACAAAGTCAGTCTCTGAGTTGGCAGTCTCCAGGACAGAGCTCCTCCCAGCTCATCCTCTGGGTTGTTTCGTTGCTCATGACAACCTACAACAGAGATAGGTTTCATTCATTCAATAAACCTTTATTGAGTGCTTCTTCAGCGCCAGGCGCCAGGGAGATACAAACAACAGGGATCTTGGCCTTAGAATCCTGGGTGGCCTGGGGGTGCCATGAGCTCAGAGCTGGTGCTTCTAGCCCAGGGCCTCCAGTGTAGCTGTGGTCAGATGGAGGGCTGGAGGGTTCATGTCCACGTCTGAGCAAAAGGCACAAGATGGCTTGGTAACTGCTGCTTGGTGGGGGGCTAGGAGGGCGGAAGGAGTTGCAGGGGGAAGGCATGAGGCTTCAGACAGAGGAAGGGAGAGAAAAATAAGGAAAACAAAGGCTCCTTTTATGGAAGGTGAGTTAGTTTTGTTTTAATAAGCCACTTGTGTGCTGTGACTTTATTCAAGTTAGAGTAAACGATGGTGAACTCAAGATTTCTAAGGCTATTTGCTGGGCGTATAAGAAACCATGTGACGTGACTGAAATATGTTAAGACCAAAATAGAGGCACCGGGAAAACATCCCTGTAGGACGAGTCTTCACGACCACAGAGATACTGCATCTGCCTTGGCTCATGGATGTTGGTGAAAATCGGTCCACACCAGGGCCAGGCAGAGGGCTGAACAGGTCAGCGAAGTCCCTACATCTGCATGAGGAATTTACTATCTCTAATGTTGCCAAGGTCATGGGGAGGTGAACACTTTCATTCGCCATCAGTAGGATAAGTTGTACAATATTTCTGAAGTGTGGTTTGGCAAATTTTTTAAAAAATACATAAAATACTCTCAAACTACCATTTGAACAAGCTATGCTACTTCTAGGAATTTATCTCAAGGATAAATATATAAAGGAAAACAGAAAAGGATGTTCGACAAAGCATACATTATAAAAATAGTGAAAATTTGGGGGAAAAATGCCCATAGATTGCAGAAGGCCTAGATAATTTAGTCCAATATCCACAATCTATGGCTATTTCCCCTGCCCCGTGTTTTCACTATTATTAAAGGCTTCCCTGGTAGCTCAGATGGTATAGAATCTGCCTGCAACGTGGGAGACCTGGGTTTAACCCCTGGGTTGGAAAGATCCCCTGGAGAAGAGAATGGTTACCCACTCCAGTATTCTTGCCTGGGAAATCCCATGGACAGAGAAGCCTGGTGGGCTACAGTCCATAGGGTTGCAAAGAATTAGACACAACTGAACAACTTCCATTTTCTTCTTTTCTACTCTTGAAAACTCTAAAGCCACTAAAAATGACAATGTGCATTTGTTTATGGATTTGGAAGATGTCTCTTATCACTTTTATTGAGAAAAGCAAATTTCAAAGTGAGTTATTTAATATAATACATTTTAAATATAGCTCCTGGACACGTGTATTCATGCATATTTGGAAGATTATTTTTCACCAAAATGTCAACAATAATGAGCAGGGTGGGAGTGATTTTAATTTCTTTATTTTTCTCTGCAATAAGTATTTTATTGTGCTTCTACAGCAAGGACAAATGATAGAGCTATTTTCATTTGGAGATCAAAACATTTGAAGAAACTAGGCTAATTCCAACTTGATTTAATAGAGATTGCAAATATTCTTTCTTTATTTTTACAGGCTCCTCTCTGTTAATATACATTCATGTAATTCATTTATATATTCAGTCATGAAAACAGTTTGTTCATTCACTTGAAACTGTTTAATAAGCATTTACTATGAATGGGGGCACAGGGATGGTATAATACTAAGTGAGGGGGACAACATGATGGCTAAGAAGTCAGGCTGCTGAGCCAGGCAGACCTGGGTTTGGATCACTGTTCCATAACTCCCCAGGTATACCACCTTAGGATATTAAACTGCCCTGAGTCTCAGTTTCCCTGTCTATCAAAGGTAACACAAGTACCCACAGTATTAGTCACCTATTACTATAAAGCAAACTACTCCAAGACTTAATGGCTTAAAAGAACAATAATGACTTATTATCTCACAGTTTCTGCAGACCAGGAATTTGGGGGGACCTCAGCTGGGTGCTTCTAGCTGGAGGTATCTGCCAAAGTTGGAGTCAGATAAAGCCAGAGTTCGCTTCCAAGCCAACTGCGTCCAAGGGCTGGCAAATTGGTGGCAAAGATCACGGGGGCCGTCTTGAAGGCTGAGTAACCCATCCATCAAAGGAGGAGATGTTTATAAAGGGCTTGGTGTATCTGCACTGCATTCTTTATAAGCCAGAGTGACGATAACACAGACATATAACTGTACTCACAAAGGAGCCCCAAGAACCGGCTCAGAGACGTTAAGCGGTTTGACCAGTCATACAGCCAGTGGGTTTCTGAGCCGGGAGAAGCAGCACATTTTCTAACTCGTCTCTGCTAGGGTTTATAACTCTTTCCCTACAGGAAATCCCAGTGGAGCCACAGCAGTGAGCAACCACTTGCTGTAACAGAACAAAGTCAGTTACCAGAGTTGAAGATGAACAGACGTTTTAGAAGGAAGGACAGGGAAGCTGCGAGAGGATTCTGAGTATCTAGCTGAGGAAGTCATTTTCCTTTGATGGAAAAGGTCATGAGGAGCCATGGGGAGTTTGGAACAAGAGTGACTTGATTCAAACCCATGAGTCAAGTTCAGCAGGCTTTTGGAACATTCGCAAGCGGGGAATGAAGGCAGCAGTGGAAAAGGATGCCCACGAGACACCGTGTCCAGGTGTCCTATCCCATGCAACCTGTGGATGCAGGTTAAGGAAGGGTGAAGGAGGCCGGCTCGCAAGGCTGAGGTGCCAGTGGCTCGCCGAGCCGGTGCGCGCACAGTGGCAACAATAAACGCCTCCCTCACCCTCATCACCAGCCCTGTGTCTGCTTCAATCTACAGCGTCAGAGGCCTAAGAACATTCAGTGCTTCCAACCCACTTGGAAGCAGCGTTTTAAAGCAGAGTCATTTCCTGCTCTCCAATGTGGCAAACTGACGAAATGAAGGGCCAGGCAGGATGGGATAAATGCGGTTCCGAGTTCAGCCCTGAGGCCCTGCTCCACTGAAAGGCTGGCTTCCCAGGGATGGAGGTGCTGAAAGAGTTGTCTCCCTCAAGGCCATGAGGCTGAGCATCACTTCCCTGGGCAATCTGTCTGACCACCCCGTCACCCCGGCCTGCCTGGAGGAACGGAGCTGCTCTTAGTACCCTGCCCACCGTTTACCACGATGGACCCTCTCCTGAGACCAGGGAGGGTGCCCTGCTAAGTTGAGGGCAGAGACCATGTCCCTAGGCATCTCAGTCCCTAGGGCCTGAACATCGCTTCTGCTCTCTGAAAGACCTTGACAAGTAATTTTCTCTCCCAGTTTCATCAGCTTCACATCCAGACACTGAGGGTGTGATCCCAAAGGCTGAATCCCCCCATCAATAGAGCTGCCATTCACATCACAGGTCTTGTAGATTCAATCACCCATTTTCCAGGATAATATAGTGATCTGTTCTATCAAAACAGTGTGACAGTCTTCTAAAAGAGGGAAATAAAGTGGTGTGAGAAAGGAACATTTTTTTCTAGTTAGCCCAGTGATTCTATACACACTGGCAGTGGCCTTATCTATATACAGGTTTTATTTGGCCAATGTAACTTTAAAAATGGGATTGGGTGGCTCTAGGTGGGCACATGCTCTCCAAATTTCAGCCCACTCCCTGCTGTCTATTCTTAACTGCTTTGTATTACTTACCTCCTAGCCCCTGATGCCATATGCGTTTGTAGCCCTGCAATGTGACACATTTCTAATGCATAAAACGGATGTTTGCAAGGTTCTTTCTTGGGCTGGATCAAAATCCTTTCTATAGCTTCTATCTACCTATCCTATATCTAGAGTTCTATAGGTTCCATATTGGAAGTTGAACCTTTTTCTAAAGCAGTTCTTTCATCAATTTGGAAACCATCATCAGAGACCCTGAGGCCTTCTCTTTTCCATGTTAAGCCCACTGTCTGTCTTCATCTGTTTCTTAGGACACGGCTTCTTAGGACACCATAATCAGAAACCACCTTCTTAAAGAGGGGCTTCCCAGGTGGCACAGTGGTAAAGAATCCACCTGCCAATCAATGCAAGATGATGCAGGAGACATGGGCTCTATCCCTGGGTTGGAAAGAGCCCCTGGAGAAGGAAATGGCAACCCACTCTAGTATTCTTGCCTGGAAAATTCCGTGGACAGAGGAGCCTGGCGGGCTACAGTCTATGGGGTTGCAAAGAGTCAGATACAACTGAGCATGCACGCATCTGAAAAGAGGAGCACTCATAAGAGGAAAAAAAATAATGCAGGCATGCTCTAATCTCTTGCAATTCAAAGTGCAATCCAAAAGCCAGCATCAGCACTAGGATCACTTTGCAGCTTGTTACAGATGCAAAGCCTCAAATTTCACCCTAGGCTTACTGAATCAATATTCTTCAGCTGATCTGCACAAACCAACTCAGAGAACAGAGCCTCTTTCTGTATTGACATAGCCTAAGATTACATGAAGATCAACCCTGGGATTTCTTTGGAAGGAATGATGCTAAAGCTGAAGCTCCAGTACTTTGGACACCTCATGCAAAGAGTTGACTCATTGGAAAAGACTCTGATGCTGGGAGGGATTGGGGGCAGGAGGAGAAGGGGATGACCCAGGATGAGATGGCTGGAAGGCATCATGGACTCGATGAACGTGAGTCTGAGTGAACTCCAGGAGATGGTGATGGACAGGGAGGCCTGGCATGCTGCAATTCATGGGGTCACAAAGAGTCGGACACGACTGAGCAACTGAACTGAACTGAAGATTACATGAGTCAACGTATGGACACAAAGTGGGGAAGGAAGGGTGGGATGAATTTGGAGATTGGGACTGACATACACACACTGCTGTGTATAAAACAGATAACTAATGAGAACCTACTGTACTGCACAGGGAACTCTATCTGCTCAATGCTTTGTGGAGGCCTGAATGGGAAGGAAATTCAAAAACAAGGGGATATATGTATACAGACAGCTGATTCACTTTGCTGTACAGCAGAAAGCAACACAACATCATAAAGCAACTCTACTGCAATAAAAATTAGTAAAAAGGAGATCAGTCCTGAATGTTCACTGGAAGGACTGATGTTGAAGCTGAAACTCCAATAGTTTGGCCACCTGATGTGAAGAGCTGACTCATTTGAAAAGGCCACCTGATGCTGGGAATGATTGAAGGCAGGAGGAGAAGGGGACAACAGAGGATGAGATGGTTGGATGGCATCACCGACTCAATAGACATGAGTTTGGGTAGGCTCCGGGAGTTGGTGATGGACAGGGAGGCCTGGCGTGCTGTGGTTCATGAGGTTGCAAAGAGTCGGACACGACTGAGCGACTGAACTGAAAAAGATTACATGATTCAGTCTTTTATGAGGTAGTCATATTGTTGACCCTGAGTCCTGTTATCGGAAATCCATTTTTTCACTCACTAAGGCACACCCGGGAGAAGGCAATGGCAACCCACTCCAGTACTCCTGCCTGGAAAATCCCATGGATGGAGGAGCCTGGTAGGCTGCAGCCCATGGGGTCACTAAGAGTTGGATACAACTGAGAGACTTCACTTTCACTTTTCACTTTCATTCATTGGAGAAGGAAATGGCAACCCACTCCAGTGTTCTTGCCTGGAGAATCCCAGGGACGGGGGAGCTTGGTGGGCTGCCATCTATGGGGCTGCACAGAGTCAGACACGACTGAGGTGCCTTAGCAGCAGCAGCAGCAGCAAGCCATACCTTCCTGTGTATTAACAGTTTTATGGAAGCATTTAACAGCCTAATTACATTTTGATGAGTTATACATGTGCCTAGAGGAAGAGCTTAAGGACCAAACACAGATCTTGTCCATCTTTGATGTTTTTGTTAGGCAAGTGTATTCTCCTCAGTTGCGTCTCCTCTCAACAAAAATTTGAAGTGATGGACATTAAAGCCCTTGGTGCGTCAAAGCTCTGGGACAGTGTTATAGCTTCCTCGGTTTTATTTAGAAAATAAAGGAAAATACATCCTTGAGGCATGGGGGCATGCCAACCCAAAAGATGTGAAAAGAGAGAGAGAGAAAGAGCATGTGCAAGTGAGAGGCCAATCCCTGGCTCTTTGGCTCCTCTTTTTACATGTTTCTCCTCCCCCTGGGCCTGCCCTGTGTAAACTGGGCTAGCCAGGAATGCTCTTTGTTCTACCTGAGGTCTTCACTCTGGTCCTCGGACCTTCCTTTGTTCTATTTTCATGGGCTTTTCCCTTCCTTGTTTTTTAGCCACCGCCATTTTGGACTCCTATTTCCTATTCTACCTACTTAACACTTTTATGTAAGAAGTAACAGAAAAAATGAAGTAACATTGCCCCAAGAAGGATAAAGGAAACGATTCATGGCATGGCGTGACCTGGAGCTCAGTGCTGGGGACAGGGGTTCTCCCCACTTCTCACCTCGCTCCCTCAGTGTCAACCCTGTACTTGGGCAGGATCACCCTTCAGAGAGCTGCTAAGGGGCTACAGCTTTCTCATTCGAGCCCAGCAGGCAGAGTGTCGTCTGCAAACTTCAGGCAATGAAAGCTTTCTTGTTTCTTTTTCAGAAACTTCAGCAAAGTCCTCTCCAGTTTCATTAGCTCTGATGGAATTAACCACTCACTTCTGAGCCAATCACTGAGGCCAAGAGAAATGAATATCCTAATAGGGTTAAGCCAATGAGAATGCACTCCCTTGAGCCCTGGGAGCTGAAAATGGAGGAGGGCTCCACCAGGAAACCGGGAGATGACTGTTGCTGGGAGAAGTGGCGACGTGATGCTGGGGAGGAGGCCAACAGATGTCGGCCATGATGCTCTATGGGTCTGCATTTCCATTTCCTCTGAATCCTGTGAGCATTCTCTCAGGATGTCCAGCACTGCACCAATCACCAGCATGGGTTATGGCCAGAAAACTTTTCTATTTTTAAACGACACACACACATTATTATGCCCCATCGCATTGTTTCAGTGATCAACTTTAAAGGGCCCTGGCTTACCTCCTCCTGGAATAATAAAGCAGTCACAGGAGGGGTTCTTTGGGCCACTCCAAAAACCACTCCAGAGTGGTTTGCCACACATAATAGAGGGTGCACTTGAAAGACAGCATCCAATGGCCAGTTCTGGCTTTTGTGTTTTCAAAAAGTTCAATAAGCACCAGAAGTGACCACAATGTGTTTGAAACTTTATAGCATGCGTCTTCAGGAGACAAAGTGCCTAAAACTAGATGGAAAGACTTGTAATTTTTTAAATTAAAAAGTGTGGACAGGAGAGGTAACAGTCAAAGTAAAATAAGCATCAATCCAATGCTTCTGTTTCAAAAATAACACCCGAGGGGTGGGGAAAACTGTAATATGGAATTCAGAAATCTGCTTCGGCCCTGTCCTCTACAGCACGTTCACTGTGCCTGCTCTCCTTGAGCCAAACGGCTCTCACTGACTGGTCAGGCTTAGAGGGGAAAGACAGAAGACCAAGGAGATCAAATGCAGGGAATGCATTTTTTCGTCCTCACCTCAGTGATCAGAGGGCAAATATACCCATTAGCCTCAAACCAGTCAATCCTAAAGGAAATCAACCTTGAATATTTATTGGAAGGGTTGATGCTAAAGCTGAAGCTCCAATACTCTGGCCACTGATACGAAGAGCCAACTCATTGGAAAAGACCCTAATGCTGGGAAAGACTGAAGGCAAAAGAAGAGGGAGGCAGAGGATAATATGGTTAGATGGCATCACCGACTCGATGGACATGAACTTGAGAGCAAACTTCAGGAGACAGTGGAGTACAAGGAAGCCTGGCATGCTGTAGTCCATGGGTGGCAGAGTTGGACACAACTTAGCAACTGATTATCAGCCTCTCTCGACACGCACTGCTTGCAGGTCTAGATGGTCAGTGTGAGAAAGTGGGTGGACCAGAGTTAGCCATTACCACTTTGCAAATGAGCAACGTTAACACCCAGGCCTAGTCAAGGCCCAGGAAGGCCAGCTGCGTGATCTTTTCTAATGGAAGGTAACCTAGTTAAGTACTTGGCCTGGTCTGACCTACCTCAGAAACGGTTTATGTGGATCCTGACCCTACCACTTACTGGAGGAGGGGCTTGGTACAATCACTTACTCCATGCTTCCACATCCCCACGTCAACGAAAGGAACTGCAATACACCTTCTCATGACTGGTGTGCAAATAAAACAGCTCCTGTGACAAGTTCTTGGATGTGTACCAGACAGAGCAAGCCCATGAAGGCCATTCAGTCCCATTCAGTGCTCTGACTTTAAAACACACAACTCAAGTATTTTGGTCTGATCCCAGATCTTTTTGTCTTTTCTGTCTCCTCCAGATGCCTGTACCATCACATATGAGTGTTAAGTCACACATTTTAGTACTACAATAACGAGACTGAAAACAAACAAACAAACAAACAAAAACCCCCAAAAAACCACTTTTGTAAATCCTCAAAATTTTCACATAGGTATATAAATAACACGAAATGATCAAAAGGGCATGTCCTCACCCCTTACTGAATGTAAAGCCTTGGGCAAGTTTAGTTCAATAGTAGAGTTCAATCAGTCGTAGCTTTAAAATAGCAGCAATGACAACAAACATCTCTCGTACTAGATTGTAAGGTCCCTGAGGGTTGAAATCTTCTATCTCACTTTATATTCTCCTAAAGGTCCTAGCAGACTGACTGGGATATAATAGATGTTGAAAGGAAGGATAAATTGAACTATCTTGAAGGGCATGCCACCTTGGAAAAGAGCTTAAAAGATTCCTTAGTTGCTAAAAAAAGAACACAGAAATTAGGGAAAAAGTGAACTCACTGCCTAATAATACAGCAGTCATAATTTTTACATTTCATAAATTTCCAACCACTCTTGAAAAAGTGTCTCCCCAGCTGAGAGATAGAAGATCTCCTATGGGATCTACCTTTGTGATTCCATGACTTCTGTCAAGTTCCTTTTCTTTTTTCTTAAATATGATTATACTGCAGCAGCCCCTCCACAGAGGGCTGGGACGGCAAGAAGAATCAGAAGCAGTCCTGCTCACCCAGCGCCAGAACCCCAAGTTCAGTTCAGTTCAGTTCAGTCACTCAGTCGTGTCCGACTCTTTGTGACCCCATGAATCACAGCACACCAGGCCTCCCTGTCCATCACCAACTCCCAGAGTTCACTCAAAGTCATGTCCATCGAGTCAGTGATGCCATCCAGCCATCTGATCCTCTGTCATCCCCTCCTCCTCCTGCCCTCAATCCCTCCCAGCATCAGTCTTTTCCAATGAGTCAACTCTTCACATGAGGTGGCCAAAGTATTGGAGTTTCAGCTTTAGCATCATTCCTTCCAAACAAATCCCAGGGTTGATCTCCTTCAGAATGGACTGGTAGGATCTCCTTGCAGTCTAAAGGACTCTCAAGAGTCTTCTTCAACATCACAGTTCAAAAGCATCAATTCTTCGGTGCTCAGCCTTTTTCACAGTCCAACTCTCACATCCATACATGACCACAGGAAAAACCATAGCCTTGGCTAGACGGACCTTTGTTGGCAAAGTAATGTCTCTGCTTTTGAACATACTATCTAGGTTGGTCATAACTTTTCTTCCAAGGAGTAAGCATCTTTTAATTTCATGGCTGCAGTCACCATCTGCAGTGATTTTGGAGCCCCAAAAAATAAAGTCTGACACTGTTTCCACTGTTTCCCCATCTATTTCCCATGAAGTGATGGGACCGGATGCCATGATCTTCGTTTTCTGAATGCTGAGCTTTAAGCCAACTTTTTCACTCTCCTAAATCAAATCCCTTATGATTATACAGTGGAAGTGAGAAATAGATTAAAGCGACTAGATCTGATAGATGGAGTGCCTGATGAACTATGGAATGAGGTTCGTGACACTGTACAGGAGACAGGGATCAAGACCATCCCCATGGAAAAGAAATGCAAAAAAGCAAAATGGCTGTTTGAGGAGGCCTTACAAATAGCTGTGAAAAGAAGAGAAGCAAAAAGCAAAGAAGAAAAAAAGGAAAGCTATAAGCATCTGAATGCAGAGTTCCAAAGAATAGCAAGGAGAGTTAAGAAAGCCTCCCTCAGCAATCAATGCAAAGAAATAGAGGGAAACAACAGAATGGGAAAGACTAGAGATCTCTTCAAGAAAATTAGAGATACCAAGGGAACATTTCATGCAAGGATGGGCTCAATAAAGGACAGAAATGGTATGGACCTAACAGAAGCAGAAGATATTAAGAAGAGGTGGCAACAATACACGGAAGAACTGTACAAAAAAGATCTTAAAGACCAAGATAATCACAATGGTGTGATCATTCACATACAGCCAGACATCCTGGAATGTGAAGTCAAGTGGGCCTTAGAAAGCATCACTATGAACAAAGCTAGTGGAGGTGATGGAATTCCAGTGGAGCTATTTCAAATCCTCAAAGATGATGCTGTGAAAGTGCTGCACTCAATATGCCAGCAAATTTGGAAAACTCAGCAGTGGCCACTGAACTGGAAAAGGTCCGTTTTCATTCCAATCCCAAAGAAAGGCAATGCCAAAGAATGTTCAAACTACTGCACAATTGCACTCATCTCACACGCTAGTAAAGTAATGCTCAAAATTCTCCGAGCCAGGCTTCAGCAATACGTGAACCGTGAACTTCCTGATGTCCAAGCTGGTTTTAGAAAAGGCAGAGGAACCAGAGATCAAATTGCCAACATCCACTGGATCATGGAAAAAGCAAAGTTCCAGAACCCCTAGCAGCTTCCCCATCTCTGGCAGGTTCCTTTTTCTTTCCAGACTTCAGTTTCTTTAGCCACACAAGATGGAATTAGCAAGCTTTCTAAAATCTGTTGTAAAATCAGAAGTCCAAAATTTCTCCATACCTCTCTGGCAGGTCTCCTATGAGTAAGGTGCCCTGACAGGCACTCCTGAAGGATGTGAGACCAAATGAGAGATATGTTCTCCAATAAACTTATGGTCTATGAACAATAAAACACAAGGACACAAATAACCATGATCCCAGGCAGGAAGGGGGTAATGGCCATCCGGGAGGTGCTCATGTGGAACTCACAGCTGTGGGCATGACAAACGTTTTGCAGAGGGGCAGCATTCATCCTGTTTTGATGTGGCCAACACAGTGCACCCACATGCCAGGGACTGTGCCCGAGCACAAAAAAAACAAAACTGTTACCAAGCCACCTGCCTTCACAGTGCCTGAAGGCTAATGGCAGAAGGGAGACAGAGAGGGTGGAGGAATTCCAGGCAGGGGGACTTGTGCAGGGCAGACAGGAATGCAGCGTGTCTCAAAGCATCCACGCGTGGCCGTGACTCTGCTGGCACAGTGGGAGGCTGTGTCCAGGGCGCAGGATGCGACTGACATGGAACCCCTGAACGTCAGGCTTTGAGGTCTGGATTTTCATCACTTCAACTAAGCTCCCTAACAGCTCTACCTACCTACCAACTGAACACGGGTCGTGTGCTCAGTCATATCCGACTGTCTGTGACTCTGTCCGTGGCATTCTCCAGGCAAGAACACTGGAGCGGGTTGCCATGGGGATCCTCCCTGGCCCAGAGACTGAACCCCTGTCTCCTGTGTCTCCTGCGTTGCAGTCAGATTCTTTACCCGCTGAGCCAGCAGGGAAGTCCTAACAACTCTAAGTGACCAAATGTTTATTAAACTTCACACAACCATTGATTTGTATCCAAATATATCTTTTCTGTAAAGAAAGGGGACGTGGCTGAAAGAAAATTCTCCCCCAAAAGTAATTTAAATAAATTTATTTGCAGGAGAAAAATATCTGCCCGTCAGGTACAGTCTGATCCACAATGATCCAACAATAGTCACAGCTCATTCTGGGAGGACTCTCACACAGCAAGTCCGCATGGAGCATCAGAATCACAAAACCATCTAACCAGAGTATTACACAAGACATAATGACCATGATACAATAATAAAAACACACTATCAAATACTCACTACTTTGTGAGCTACAGCTAAAATATAAACAAGTTAGGCTTTTTTAAAAAATGAAGAAAATATTTCTACTATAGCTTTATTTCAAGCATTTTCAGTTAGATACTGCTTTATATATTTTTACTCACAAGAGATAGCAAAAGAATCCTTTCTTAAGTATCGGTAGATAAAATATATTACTCATTCAGATGTTTGCACTCTGAAGCGTACTTTGCCAGGTATGAGTTCAGATAAGAGAATGAAACTGTGCTGCAGCAAAATCCTGGCTGATGATCAAGACCTGGATAGTTTTCATATTTGTTTGAACAAAAATTTACATCACAGAAAAAAGAAGTGAGGCCATAAGAGAGCCAACATTATTCTTTCTCAATGGAGCAGTCTGGTTCCAGAGAATGGGCTTTCCAAGCTGAATTCAAAGTGTGTGGTCCCAAAGTTGAATTCTTTCCAGTCAGAGGAGCTGCCTACGGCTGAGGCAACACGCAATGATGAAGCGAGTTGAGCGGAAAGTGTTAACTGAACTACAGAGATGGTCACTGATAAAACAAGTTCCTAGAGGTCCTCGGGGCCCACACAGAGGCGAAGGGCAGTCAGAACTATCAATACAAAAGAAAAATGTGCTCACTGAACTGCACACATAGAGCTTCTAGGAGGGTTAACAGTTCTTGACATGGGCTCCTGGTTGTAGTTTACAATATCTGCCTTCACCACTCTCTGTCATAAAAGAAAACAGAGTTATTATCAGGACATCAGAACATTTAGAAAGAGCTCCTTAAAGTATATTTTTATTTTCTGAACTTTCGTGAACTCCTGATGACAGACGTCATAAATGAAGCAGAAGCTGATATTAAAAGTATCAGCCAGAACCAACTCATGTCAAGCTAGGATTTTCTTTTTTTTTTTGGGGGGGGGGGGGAGAAGGGGGGTGGGGAAGGGGTTGGTTTTGTTAAGGGTGTAATAGCAATTTTTTAATTTAGTCTTCTCTAGTTTTATGATATCTATGCAGTTATCACAAGTCTAGTAAAAAACTGGCAAATCAATATGAAAAACTAAACCCCGGTTATAATTTAAAGCAAAGGATTTAAAATTAATCATTACAAGTTTTGATTCATAGATAAGGCCTCATCATTTCAAAGTAAAAATATTATTTATTAATATTTCCATATACTATTATACTCAGGCATAACTCTTTTAAAAATGTTTATCAATTTGTGAGTTAGTGAGAAGAAATAAAAATATTAAAGAGAAGTCACATATAAGGAAGAAATGTTTTGAGCAGAACTCTTCCAATTTTTAAAACTTTTCTCCTAAATCCCTGACTTAGTTCCAAATGGCTCCACTATTGGGTCATGAATAATGACTCTAACAAAATATAGAATAATGAGAAACTTATATTACCTCACATTCATGTGATTAAAATAATTTAAATCAAAAGATATTTTTAACTTTTTCTTCCTTTCCTCTAACACAACTTCAAGGAATATTTTAAACAATGAATTTAGCGACATGCTCTAACATTCTTCTTTAAGTAATAATTTAAGGAAAAACAAATCCTGAACTGTTTTCAACTCCTACTAAGTCTGCACATATAAGCAGACAAAGAAGGGTAATTCAAGGCAAACTTTAAAAATACTCTTTCAATTACCACGCTATTTCAGGAAAAACAGTAAGGAGAGAATAATGAAATAACTGCTTCAATTCTCCACTTCACTGCACATGTAATAAACATGACCATAAAGACAAATACATTTGAAAGTAAATGAAATGTTATTTTAATTTGTTCCCAATTCCTTAAGTTGTAAGTCTGGCAAAGGATCAATTTTTCAAAGTTCCAGAACAGGACTTATGCAATATTAATTCCCAAGAATGTACAATAAATCTTTGAATTTTTTATTCATAAAGAACAAGATAACATTCACCAGTTCTCCCCACCCTCCTCCCACAAATTGCAATAGTTTATCGATTAATACCTGCACTACTGTACTGAACAGATTCTGCTCTGAGCAGAGCTGGTATGTTGGTTATCTTCTTCCGAATACTTCACTATTTCTGCCCTGACAATATGCTGTCAATTCCGTATAACAGAAATAAGATGCAGGAGAAAGGGGGAAAAAAAGAAAGAAAGAAAAAAATGGAAAGTGTGTTCAATGACTGAAAATAGATGGGAACGCCAAAGCAGAAAAAGAAATATGCACATAAATTTAAACAAGCCACAAAGGAAATAGCAGAATATATACATATAAAAGGAAAGAAAATGAACCAAGATTCAAGAAACATTACAATTCTATTTAATTATTGAAATGGACCTGTCTACTGAGCCTCCCAGAAAAGCTATGGGCTCTATTTTTGATATCACAATTACATGTAACACATATAATGCCCAGTATTTCAGAAGACAACAAAGAATTTGGGGGCTTTTCTCTACTAAAGTACAGCAGAGGTACTCATTCAATTTCCTTTTACAAACATTACTGAGGATCTACCGTGGGCCGGTGGCTCTACGCTGGGAACAAATGATGAACTGCACAGGATTTGTTCACAAGTTGCCGTGGGAAGGGAACATGCAGACAGCTAACCATCATACCAGGTAAGACATTTACTAGTGGATTTGTGTGGGAACAAACAGTGGTTCATTTTCTTTGAAGGTAGGGAGAGGATGCTGCATGCCATTTACGGTTTTTACATTTAATCATATTCATTATTGTCAAAGACTTCCTTTTGATGGTCACTTCCCCGGCTCTCACAGCCCTAACCTCCAAGTTTTGAAATTTCATACAGAAATAAGTAAGATCAAAATATATTTTTATAGTTAAAAAACATACCATATTTTAAGCATGACAGCTGATGTTTTCAAATGAATTCTGCTAAGTAACAAAGCAAAACTAGTTAGATTTTTTTGATTACTATAACCCTTAAGATGAGAAGACCACATAAGACAAATATGACAGAGATAACACATTCCCCAAAGTTTTTAGACTTGGAACTATACCCACTTTTAATGAGTTCAAATATTTTATTTTGGAAAGATCTTCCTTCATCATAGCATCTATTAATTAGCACATAGAGGAAAACATATTAATCAGGCTGCTGCTTATGATAATGTTTATAAAGCCTGGATAAACAACTGAGAGTAAATGAACAGGACACTAAGGTGTATTAGCCTTGGACAGGCTCTGCTCCAGCTCTCCAGCAAGCAGTATTAACTTCTGGACAAGACTCATGATTTACTAGGCACTCAGCCTGATGCTATCACAGGAGCATTGCCAACTGTCACATGACATACGAGGAGGGCGCATCAATGACCCGTTGAACACCATCATCTGGCCTCCCCAAACCTAACTGCTTCATGCCAAACTATGGGTTACAATACAGAGAAGGGATTTTCATAATCAGCAAGCAACTCATTAATCCTTCAAAATGATGGTTTAAACCCTATCTTATAAACACAACCAGGTCACTGACCTGTGGTCAAGACATTCTGGTCAAAGTATTGACTAACACAAATGACTTGGATTTTCACCACTAATTCTCATCAAATTAATTAAGAACTAACAAGGCAACATCTTTCTTGAGGGCCTTGGTTGTTTGACATAAAGCTCAGTACAAAATTTCTGAACTGGAAGCCAGACTCAAAGTTCTACATATTCAGGACTTTGCTTTGTCTGAGTAAATAAAGCATAATTTCTATGATATAAACTTCATGGTAGGGGACTTCACAGTAGTTGCTTGTTTACAATTCATTCAGTTATTGATGTTTTCAGAGAAAAGTGTTACCTACAAAACACCAGCTTTATGTTTGGAGCAACAGAGTAAATTCAATTGTTCTCCGCTATTAGTCAAGTGAACGAAAACAATGCAGTGGCCCTAAGAGAAAGGGAGCCATGTGGGTGAACACCAGCTTAACCCCTGTTTTGTCAGAGTTGTCAGAGTCAGATACTAGAACTGGAAGTGGTGGCTCTTCACTAGGGTAAGCAAGAAAGCAACTTAGGAGTTGAAGTGGTAAGGTATAAGCAGTAGAGATGGACTCAGGAAAGATAAATCTAGTCAATTCTGCAACTGTGCTCTAATCCAGATAGTAGAAACATATTTACCTTACAAAAGTCATAGCTGGTCACCTCAGGATAGAGAGGAAACATACTCTGACAGCTAAAACACCTGTCACTATCACTCATTCAAAGCAAATCACTATTCTAGGTACTAGAAACATTCCAACAAGCAATCATGATCTCTTTTTTTTCTTTTGAGATTCATTAAGAGTTTAGCAAGGAAAACAAATGCATAAATTATTAAAGAATACTACAATTGATACAAATTCAATGTGCAAAAGGTTATAGGTTACCACTCAAAGCACAGATATAGCATTTTTTAAAAGCATGGTACCATGCACACAGTAGGAGCTTAAAGAAAGCGACTCTCCTTTTCCTTCATTGTAATGGCCTACGCATACACTGCATAATATGCAATCCCAGGCTGTCAGCAACAGTCACAGCTCTGGGCAAGCTACTTTACCTCTTTGGTCTTCACACTCTCCTAATCTATAAAACATAAGGTTTATCTATGTGGCTGCTAAGATCCCATTTGGTTTTGAAACTATATGGAAAAAAAATTTTTTTAAGTGAATAAAAAAAGAAAAAAATGGAATATGATCTGACATAGGGCTTAGCAATATTTTTTTGGAACTTTCTCCCCAGGCAAGGGAACCAATCATCAACAAAATAGGTGATGGTTATGGAACCATCAATGAAAGGTCACATTAAATAATCATTAAATAATGAAAAGGCCACTTACTGAATGAGAGAAGACATTTGCAAATGATATGATGAATTAATATACAAAATATAAAAAGAACTCATACAACTCAATACCAAAAACAAAACAACAGAAAAACAGAATTAAAATGTTCAGAGGACTGAAATAAGCATTTTTCCCACACAAGACATACAGATGGTCAAAAAACACATGAAAAAGATGCTCAATACTTCTAACAGTTAAGAAAATACAAATCAAAACCACAATGAGGTATCACTCCACACTTGTTAGAATACTATCAAAAAGACAAGAAATAACATGTGTTGGCAAGAATGTGTAGAGAAGGGAGCCCTCCTATACCGCTGTGGGAATGCAAATTGGCACAGCCACTATGCAGAACACTATGGAGGCTCTCCAAAAAACTGAAAATAGAAATACTATATAATCCAGTAATTCCATTCCTAGGTATATATCTGAGGAAAACAAAAACACTAATCTGAAAAGATATATGCACCCCAATGTCCACAGCAGCATTAATTATAATAAACAAGATATGGAAGTCACGTGTGTTCATCAGCCCAAAATGGGTAAGAAAGATGTGATACACACACACACACACACACACACACACACACACACACAGGAATATACTCAGCCATAAAAAGAACGAAATGTTGCCATCTGTAACAACAGGGATGGACTTAGCCGTTATTATGTGTAGGGAAATAAGTCAGATAGAGGAAAAATAAATACTGTGTGTCTTCAGTTACATGCAGAATCTAAAAAATAAAACAAACAAACAATTAAATATAACAAAACAAATAGCTTCACAGATATGGAAAACAAACTAGTGGTTTCCAGTAGTTAGAGAGAAGAGGAAAGGGGAAAGACAGGGGACGGGGATTAAGAGGTACAACCTACTAGGGACAAAAATGAATAAAATACAAGGAAATAATGTAAAGTTACTATTTTTAATAACTTTATATGAAGTATAATCTATAAAAATATAGGATCACTAAAACTAACACATACCTAGTTCAAAGCAAACAAAGTCATAATTTATTAACTGGCCAGTGGAAATGTCACTAATAGAGCATTATAAAAAACAGATCTAGAGCATACTTGACCTATCTGTCTGCCCTCATGTAATTTGGGAGCTCCCTGAGGACAAGCACTGTGACTTATTCATCTCTGTATCCCCAGATTTTAGTGTTCTGGCATAAAGACCCTCAAAAAACGTCTGCTGTCTTAGTAAACTTCATTCCGTCTTTTCTCCTTCTTCTCTTCCTTGAACAGCTTGTAAAGTGTGTTGATAACTCATTTTATATGACTGTAAAATGGGAATAATCTAGGTTAAAACTAAAATAGCAGAATCTCTTTAAATAATCAGTGAATGGAACTAAGACTAAGGCCTTATTATAAATGTTTGTCACAAACAAAATTACTACAGCATCAATTTCCATGTGACTGGTGAGTCTACAATCTAATTTCTTCTGTATAGAATAATACAAACCACTTTATCACTCTGTGACACTGAGTTCCTTCAGGACTCTTTCGAATGACATAAAACCACAGAACTCAGGTGCACGAGCTCTCGCTCTCTCCCTTCCTTTGCACCCTACTCCTCCACTTTCTGTATATAAATTATATATAGAAACGAAGTTCAGATTATCTGGACTTCTTTGCTTTTAAATGAACTTTCAAAGACATCAAATGGCCAACAGGTACATGAAAAGAGGCTCAATATCACTAATCAACAAATTAAAACTACAATGAGATATCACCTCCTGCCTGTTAAAATGGCTGTCCTCAAGAATATAAGAAGTAAGTGCTAGAGAGGATGTGGAAAAAAAGGAAACCCTGAATGAGAATGTAAATTGGTGCAGCCCCTGGAAAACAGTATGGAGTCTCCTCACAAAGTTAAAACTAAACTACCATACCATCCAGCAATTCCATCTCTGAGTATTTATCTGAAGATACATGAACTTCCATGTTCATTGCAGTGTTATTTACAATAAGCAAAATATGGAAACATCAAAGTGCCTGTTGATAGGTGAATAAAGAAAATGTGGAATATAAATATATGTACACACACATACAATGTAATATTATTCAGCCATGAGAAGTAACAGTCTGCCATTTGTAAAAACTTGGATGGACTTTGAGTACATTGTGCAAAATGAGATAAATCAGACAGAAAATGGCAAGAATTGTATGATACTACTTACACATGAAATTTTAAAAAGCCAAAATTGCAAAAAAAAAGAAAAGAATAAAATGGTTGTTCCCGGAGGATGAGGGGATAGGAAAGATGTCTTCTAAAGGGTACAAACTTACCATTATTAGTAAATAAGTCCTAGAAACAATACACAGTATAGTCAATACAGAAAGCAATATTGCTTTATAATCATCAAACTTGCTAAGGGATTAGAACTTAATTATTCCAACTACTAACAAAGATATTTATGTAACATGATAGAGGTACTAATTACTGCTATAATGGCAAAATCGTATAATATATAAAGATACCAAATTAACATGTTACATACTTTAAATTTACATAATGTTTTGTGGCAAGTATATCTCAATAAAAAATAATACTGTGCTCAAGATAGCTTGCAAGTATGTTCTTAGAAAATCTTTTAAAAATAATGAACTTTCAAAAATGTTTCCTTCCACTGAGAACACTTAACTGTGAAACACATAATTTAACCGGCAAAGGCACCAAATTCACTGGTCTAAGGAATGGAGAATGAGGTTTCCCTACACGAAGGCTCTGACAGACCCAGTCAAGGAGGGCTTAGTGGCTGGAATTCGTCTTCAGATGAATGAAGTCAAAGTAGACACCCGCAAGTCGAAATCAGAGCCAAGCTTCATGGCCTAAGAGGCTGGGGCGCACTTACAAACAGGTGGCGTGCCCAGGGAGGGCGAGGGGCTCTGGAGTGAACGCCGCTGACACGGGCTTAGTTAAAACGTGCCTAGCTGGTAAGTCGATCTCCAGAAGTCCAAAGAGTAACTTTCTGTCTCTTGTGATTAACAGTGAACTAAAAACACGAGCCAAGCATCCCTAGAATTCTGCCTCTTAGCAGTGCCCCAGTCGCCACCTCTCTGGAGATGCCCTGGAGCCTGAGCACTGTGGCGGGCTCGGGCGAGTACAGGCTCCTTGTCCGGGGCTGTCAGCGCTGCACGGGCACACCGTCTCCTCGAGAGGGGCTCATCACTGGGTCTCCCGTTTTCCATTCTTCCAGCTGAGAAACCTTAAGGTGATCTGGGATGACTTCTCCCCTTTTATCTGGTCATTCTACAAGTCCTACTGATTCTTCTGTGAAATGTCTCTTACATCCATCCCTCCCCTTCCATCCAATTCCGGTCTTTATCACACGAGGGCAGTAACCCAGTCTCCTTGCTTCAACCTCTCTGGCACCCATCCACACACACACACAAATTCCATTAGATTAATCCCATCTAAAAACTGCTTTTGCTTATTTCCCTGCTTAAAATTATTTTCCACTGTCAATATGTGAGATTAAAATTTATCAACTTGGCATTCATAAATCTCCATAATCTTTCCTCAAATTTCCTTCACATTCCAACACAAATAGTCCTTTATTTTTACCAAACAGCTCTTCTCTCTCCAAAATACAATCTAAACTTTTCAACTTGTTTGTGCTAGCTTCTTTTTCAACTCCCCACTCCAAACCACCCAGTATATCTTCTCCCAGTATGGTAGCATGGAAACGTTAGGGGCACTGCCATCAGACAGACCCGAGCTCAAATCCTGGGTCTACCACTGCCCAGCTGTGGATAAGCAGATCGAGTTACTTAACCTTTCTGCAGTCTCAGTTTTCCAACCATAAAATGATGAAGTGCCACCTGCCCCAGAGTTATTATAAGGATTAAATGATATAACAGAAGCTGGCACGTTTATTCATTGTCTTCACTGCATCTTAAACTCTTATATCTCCTCTGGATCCAGCAGTAAACCACACTTATATGATCAATTAATCATTTATCATCATCTGAAAATCACTTACGGACTACCTAGTTAACCAGGCACAAATATCATTTAGAAAGTGAAGCTACAAAGCAGAGGCATCACGTGACTTCTTGAATCTGCCAAGTTCTGTATAGTCAAGCAAATCACTGATTTCTCTTCTTGTATCCATCCTCCTAGGCCAAAATCAAGTAACTACTTTATGTCTGGGAACAATTTATAAGGCACAAATAACTAAACACCGTGTCTGGCCACAGTAAGTGTTGAAATGTCTTTTGAATGTGAGAAGTAAAGGTAGATTTACAGAGTTCCAAATATTTTAATGAAGTTCTAGAAACAGCCATATCAGCATAACAGTTTTCAATTGATATTTACTCAAATTGTCTAAAAACATGCACATATGCACACACACAGAGTGACCATGAAAAGAAGACACAGAATTAATTCAGAAAGAATTAAAGAAAAATTTAAGGATGGAGAAAGATTGTTATACCTTTGTAGCTTCACAAAGCAGGGAAAAAGTAGAGGGGGTTGAGGGAAAATGTAATTTATCAATATATGTTGCTTCTAAGCAAACCACTTCTGAAGTCTAATTTTAAACTACAGGCTCTTGCTCTGATTTTTTTATTCAATCAAACATGTAAAGCAGTGTGCTGCTGTATCTTTAAGCAGCTAACTTGGTATTCATGTTTATTTCTTAGTCTAAGAGAACTGTCTAGGAATAGGGGAGAATTTAGCAATCTTCAATAATTAATACCATTATTAAATTAACAATAAAATAACATCAAGAATTAATACTATAACACAGGATATTTTACAAAAGAACAGAGAGAAATACTATATTTTATAGTGTTTCACCAAAGCAAACATAGAAGATGCCAAATTGGGTAAACTCTTACTACTTAAGACTAAACTTAAATAAATAGTTGGGATTTTATATAAAACATAAAAAGGATATTATATAGTAATCATGGAAGAACTTAAATAAAAAAGTACAAAAGAAGATGGTCAGTTCCTTAGCCATTATTTAACTGCTGATGAAATTTTTATTACATTAATCTCATTTTTCCGACAAAAAAAAAAAGACAAAATGAGGTTTCAAGGGTATCATCATTTGGCAAAAAGTTAACATCCTCCATCTTCTGCAATAAACAATGACTCATACACACAATCTATTTTTAAGGCTGTTAGGGATATGTACATAGAATGCATAAGTGTAAAAGGATTCAGAGTGAAAATTAATGTCTTTTAAGAAATAAATTATCTTTTTAAGTATACAGTTCAACATAATCACCTGTGACTGTTCTATTTCTGCTTTGTTTAACTTGATTCCAAGGATTTCAGCAGCAACTTTCTGAAAACACAGGAAGACCTGCATAACAAAAACAGGTTTAAATGATTTAAAACAGGCATGCCTAAGTTACCTTCAAACAAATTGAACTTTCTAAAAAATGATAAACAGCAAGAACTGCAAAAAATATGATGTACCAGGTTGTTTCAAAAATAGCTCTATTTGTCAAATACAGCAACATTTTAAGTATAATAATTTTTTAAATGATTAAACCATAATTTGAAAATTCATACACTTCACTGAGCTGGTCTAAATTTATACATTTATCCTGAAAAACTTATACTTTTAAAGAGTTAACATAATTAATTATAACTACAACATTTAAAAAAAAGACTACTAGCCAAATAATAAACTGCTGTAAGTCCTGAAGAAAATGAAAGTAGTCTATATTTTACTACCTGGGGAAAGTTTTTCACTGCCAATTTTACACTGATCTTTTGATATGGCATTAGCCTACCTTGAAAGGTCTTACTTTCCACTCTCATAATCTCTAAGGTTCTAATCAATTTTAATAAATTCTCTGTGGAGCAAAAAAATTAGTATCCTTTACTGTATTTTGTCAAACAGAAAAGTAGCAGTATATGACTTCCCTGATAGCCTGCAATGCAGAAGACCCTGGTTTGATTCCTGGGTTAGGAAGATCCACTGGAGAAGGGATAGGCTACCCACTCTAGTAGTCTTGGGCTTCCTTTGTGGCTCAGCTGGTAAAGAATCTGCCTGCAATGAGGGAGACCTGGGTGCAATCCCTCAGTTGGGAAGACCCCCTGGAGAAGGGAGAGGCTACCCACTCCAGTATTCTGGCCTAGAGAACTCCATGGACTGTGTAGTCCACGGGGTTGCAGAGTTGGACACCACTGAGTGACCTTCACTTTCACAATCCAGTATCATGAAACAAAAACATGCGAAGACTTCTATAAACATCCTTTCCTACACAGATAGCTTATCTGGGGTCCACTAGGATTCCTGGAGCTCCAATACAGTCTTTGCTTGTCTGCATATTCTGTCTTTGCTCCCAAAATATCCGAGTTTATTCTGACCCCTACTTACTCATGACTTAGTTCAGTTCAGTTGTCACTCAATCATGTCCGACTCTTTGTGACCCCATGAACCGCAGCACACCAGGCCTCCCTGTCCATCACCAACTGCCAGAGTCTATGCAAACCCATGTCCATTGAGTTGGTGATGCCATCCAACCATCTCATCCTCTGTCGTCCCCTTTTCCTCCTGCCCTCAATCTTTCCAAGCATCAGGTTTTTTCTAAGGAGTCAGCTCTTCACATCAGGTGGCCAAAGTATTACAGTTTCAACATGAGTCCTTCCAGTGAACACCCAGGACTGATCTCCTTTAGGATGGACTAGTTGGATTTCCTTGCAGTCCAACGGACTCTTCAAGAGTTTTCTCCAACACCACAGTTCAAAAGCATCAATTCTTCAGCGCTCAGCTTTCTTTATAGTCCAATTCTCACATCCATACATGACTACTGGAAAAAACATAGCCTTGACTAGACGGACCTTTGTTGACAAAGTAATGTCTCTGCTTTTTAATATGCTGTCTAGGTTGGTCATAACTTTCCTTCCAAGGAGTAAGCGTCTTTTAATTTCATGGCTGCAGTCACCATCTGCAGTGATCTTGGAGCCCCCCAAAATTAAAGTCTGACATTGTTTCCACTGTTTCCCCATCTATTTCCCATGAAGTGATGGGACCAGATGCCATTATCTTCGTTTTCTGAATGTTGAGCTTTAAGCCAACTTTTTCGCTCTCCTCTTTCACTTTCATCAAGAGGCTTTTTAGTTCCTTTTCACTTTCTGCTATAAGGGTGGTGTCATCTGCATATCTGAGGTTACTGATATGTCTCCAGGCAATCTTGATTCCAGCCTGTGCTTCTTCCAGCCCAGCGTTTCTCATGATGTACTCTGCATAGAAGTTAAAGAAGCAGGGTGACAATATACAGCCTTGACATACTTCTTTTGCTATTTGGAACCAGTGTGTTGTTCCATGTCCAATTCTAACTCTTGCTTCCTGACCTGCATTACAGGTTTCTCAAGAGGCAGGTCAGGTGGTCTGGTATTCCCATCTCTTTTAGAATTTTCCACAGTTTATTGTGATCCACACAGTCAAAAAAGCTTTGGCTTAATCAATAAAGCAGAAATACACGTTTTTCTGGAACTCTCTTGCTTTTTCAATGATCCAGCGGATGTTGGCAATTTGATCTCTGGTTCCTCTGCCTTTTCTAAAACCAGCTTGAAGGTCTGGAAGTTCATGGTTCACATATTGCAGAATGAAGCCTGGCTTGGAGAATTTTGAGCATTACTTTACTAGTGTGTGAGATGAGTGCAATTGTGTGGTAGTTTGAGCATTCCTTGGCACTGCCTTACTTTGGGATTGGAATGAAAACTGACCTTTTCCAGTCCGGTGGTCACTTCTGAGTTCTCCAAATTTGCTGACATATTGAGTGCAGCACATTCACAGCATCATCTTTTAGGATTTGAAAAAGCTCAACTGGAATTCCATCACCTCCACTAGCTTTGTTCGTAGTGATGCTTCCTAAGGCCCACTGGACTTCACATTCCAAGATGTCTAGCTCTAGGTGAGTGTGAGTGATCACACCATCATGATTATCTGGGTCATGAAGAACTTTTTGTACTCATGATTACTTATTGAATATTTATCACAACTTCAATAAGGCTACCCACGCCAGTATTCTGGCCTGGAGAATTCCACAGACTGTACAGTCCATGGCATCGCAAAGAGTCAGACAGGACTGAATGACTTTCACTTTCAACAACTTAATTTTAACTTCTAATCAAAAAGAGATGATGTCCCCAAAAGGCTTATGTCATTTGTACCCCAAAGAGCATTATATATTATAGTTCACTGATGGTCAAAGTTCAAGGAGAAATAGGAAAGCTAGTGTGGCGAAATGGAGAGAAAGGGAAGACTGTAAAAAGAAAAACAGCAGAGTGACTAAGAGCTTTAGGTAAGCCTAACAAAGCAGGCAAGATCTGTTGGGCTATTATGGGGAGGACTTTGGCTTTCATTTACTCTGAGATTTTTACAAGGTCAATCTGGTTGTTGTACTGAATATTCACTATAGAAGATCAAGGGTAAAAAAGAGAAATTGGCAAGAACACTAATGTAAGAGATGATGGAGGCCTGAAACAAAGTAGCAGCAGTGGCAATAGCAAGAAAAGTCACCAGATTATGGGCACATTTTGAAAGCAGAACCAACAGGACTTGGTGAGAGTTGTGGTATGTCAAAGACATACCAGAAGGAGTCAAGGATGACCCCCAAATTTTCCTGTTCTTAGCAAGATAGGAGACCTACCATTTATTGAAGTGGGGAAGACTGGAAAAGATCTGAGGAAAAAATATCAAGAGCTCAGTTCTGGACCTGAATCCTGCATTAAACTGGGACTGACTCTTAAGACACTTAAGCAGGAGTGCTGGGGTATATAAGCCTGGAGTTCAGGGAAGAAGTCTGGCCAAAGCCATGAGACTAGATGAGGTCACAAAGGGAATAAGTTTAAAAAAGAGAGATATCCAAGGACTGTGCCTAGGGCAATTCAATGAAGGAATCAGCAAAGGCGATAAGAGAGTAGTTAGCAAGGTAGGAGGGAAACCAGAAGATGTAGTATTCTGGAAACTAAGTGAACAAAGTATTTCAAAGAGGAGCGAGTGATCAACTATTTTATTCGCTGCAACTAAATCAAGTAAGATGAGGACTAAGAACTGGCCACTGAATTGAACAAAAAGGAGGTCACTGATGACCTTAATAAGAGCATCTGGGGGTGAAATATTAGGGGCAAAAGTCTGACTGGAACTGTTCAAGACAAACCGGGAGGAGAGAACTGGAGACAGCTCTTTGAAAACATTCTACTGGTAAGTAGCAAAGAGTAAGAAACAGCTAACGATGTGGGTGATCAAGCATTTTCTTATATTTAAGGTAAGAGAAGTTATAACATTTCGTGTGCTGATAGAATAATCCAGTAGATGGGAAAAAAACGATGCCGGAGTGAGAATTTTAAGCCATGTTTGTTACTAGGAAAAGAGACATGGGACTAATGCACAAGGGAGAAGTTGAGCCTAGCTACCAGCAGAGATAGCCCAACCCACAGGAATCTCAGAGGAGACAGAGAGGTGGGAATGGACAGTGGGTGGGCAGGAGAGCTGGGGGAAACGAGGTGGCAGGAGTATGTTAAAGTTGTCTTCCCTTTGTTTCAATATTTTTTTAATAAAATAAGAAACAAGGGAATCAGCTAAGAGAACGGATGATGAAGGTTTGAAAATTTGAGAAGAGAAGCTATGGAACACTCGTTTAGGTGAAGGAGAGAGACAATGGCCTAAAGACCTAAGTTCTAAGCAGCATTAAGGTCCACTTGAGGTGAGCTGACTGTGGACGGTAATGAAACCTCCAACATGCCTCTAAGCTTTTTTCTCTCATCATGTTCAAATACATGAATGCAACCATATAAAGGGGCGTGGTCAAGGTTTAGTCAAGTAAGTTAGATAAAGTGACTGACGGGAAAGGAAACTGACAGAGTACTGCATGGTAATGATTTTGACTGACCACGAGTAAGGAAGAAAGGAAAATGAGGACACGAAAGGTCAGGGGCAAGTGTTAGGATCACTGTCATGTAGGCCCTGCTGGGGCTGCAGACTGACTGGACTAGGGCATTCAAGCTGGTCAGTGATTTGCATGCCTGATACTGAGACAGGAGATAACAGAAGGGCTACAGTAGCATGCGGGCGCATGGATGAGGTGGGGTGGTGAACAACGATACTGACACCACTAAGAATTATGACAAAGGTAGTATCAGAGAAAGTACAGTAAGACTGGAGATCAACTTCTCAAGCAATGAAGTGAAGTAATCTGTGATTGGAGATGACATAAACTGATTTCACAAGAACAAACCATTTCAAAGTTGCATTTAAAAAGAAAACAATGAGGATTTTTAAAAGTCGTTCAACATAAGTACACAAAATATACTAAGTGGTTAAACACAAGCTAAAATACTGGAAGTTAAAAAAATTCTAAACTGATAAGAGACCCCCAGGAAGATAAGTGAGGGTAAAAACCCAATCCATGGATGGGTTTATCAAGGAACATTGATACTGTATACATTTTTAAAGTAGGTAGGTGTCCCACATTAGCATTATCCTGGGTAAAGGGTGCTAACATATCACATTTTTAAATGTTTGATCCCTCAAAAGAATAAATACCTTTTATATTATTTAATATTTTTCCTAAGCATAAAAACCATCAATGAAATCATACAGGAAAAACATCAAGAAGATTAAACCACAGAAAAATCCAAATGTCCTCTGGTTGAAAATGTCAAGAAAATTAACAATCAAACAAAAATCTGGGCAGTAGAAAGAAAATATTTGCAAAAATTATGACAAATGGCTGTTATGTTATCCCTAACACAAAAATGGTCATAAAAAATTTTAAAAAGCAACAAAAATACAATAAACAGGTAATAAGCAGAAAATCAACAATAAATAAATTTACAATAAGTATATAATATTATAAACAGATATAAGCAGAAAGTAGGTAATAAAATTTTAAAAATTTCAACCTCAAGAGCAGTCAAAGAAATTTAAATAGTAAAATACCTTTTAATCCCTTGTCTATCAAACTGACAAAGTTTTAAAAGTAAATAAATTCTGAATGTTAAAAAAGATTACAGTGATATGGCTTTCATACAATGCTGATGGTAGTATAAATTAACTTAGGCTTTCTGGTGGTAATTTGGCAAAAGGTTTCAATTCCCTTCCAAGGAAATAATCAAAACTTACAGACAAAATTTTACATCAGAAATTCTGCAAAATTTTACAATGTCTTGAATTTGGAAACAATCTATATATCCAACAATAGGGACCTGGTTGAATAAATCTGAACATTTATTTAATGGATTATTAAATCTAGTGGGTTTTTAATCTATTTAGTAATATTAAGTGACATGAGAAAATTTTCTATGAATAAACATATTAAACAAAAAAATACAAAATTATTTCTATATTATGATCTCAATTTTTAAAAAAATAAACATTTAGCATAGTTAATATGGTAAACGCTGGAAGGTCAATCCTTAGGTTTACAAATCCTATCTCCATCACTTATTCTGTGTACCCTGAACCCCCACAACATAACCTCTCTAAAACTACTCTATAAAACAGAGATAATTACTTATGATTGCTGGAAAATAAATCTGACTTATATGTGAAGATATTTTAGACTAATTCAAAAATATTTTAATATCATTCTAAACTTATTTAAATGGTTATGTTGATTTACAGAATAAGCATCCAATCAAATGCAATTAATTAACAACTAAATAGAGATAATCAAAGTAGTACATGCCCATCACAAAGTAGGCACTCAGTAAACAGCAGTCCACTAGCCGTGGTGGCAGCAGCATCAGAAAACGAGACTATCATATGAGGTTATGAATGATCATCTCTGGAGGCTGAGATTATGAGCTATTTATACTCTTTTTTTAACTTTTGTATTTTTAATTCCCTAAAAGAATCATGAAATTATTTTAAATAAATAAGAGGAGTATCAACAGAATAAGCATGCTGTATATAACCTAAGGTATTTTATGTCTTCAATAGGAATTAATCTAAAAGTTAAGTAATGGAAGTATACTTCCTATGAATATTAGTAAATAAAAGTAAAACATTACTTATAATATTCAGCATTCATTATCTTACTTACAGAGTCTCCTGTCTTTGCTGAGACAAAGTGGCTACTAAAACCATTTTCCTGGCAAAATCTTAAGTGTTTTTCAGGTTTTACTGTTCGCATATGCTCCAAATCAACTAGAAAGGTGAACAAAAACAGAGAACCAAATTCAATAATAAAGTTAATCAATAAATATTTAACAAGTTTAAATGTGACTTCTTTTCCAATATTATACCCCAGTTTAGATACTAGCAGTATAATTTGGGGGCAATTCTTTTAGTCTCTTTATGCTTCAGTCTGTAAATCTAAAAGCTGGGAAAAACAAATGGACCTATCATATACAAAGTTTTTTGAGAATTAATCCATGTTTAGTGCACAATGGGGCGTCCCTGGTGGCTCAGCTGGCAAAGAATCCGCCTGAAATGCCAAAGACCTGGGTTTGATCCCTGGCTTGGGAAGATTCCCCTGGATAAGGGAAAGGCTACCCACTCCAGTATTCTGGCCTGGAGAATTCCACGGACTGTATAGTCTCAACAGGGTCGCAAAGAGTCAGACACAACTGAGTGACTTTTGCTTTCATGCACAATGACCAGCACATGTTAAGTGCCCAGAAAACTAAAAGATCATTCCTATTATCTATATAGTTTGAGGCACATTTGATGATATGCAAAAATATGCATTAGTATAATGCATTTAAACATAGTGATTAATTGTAACATATACTTACCACAGCATATTTGGTTTGAAAATTTAATTACCTTAATACATTAATTACAATAGTTCTATAATCTCTATAAACTTTAATGTTAACACAAGCACATTATTAGTTTTCTGCCAAAAGATATCAGTATTTCATTATATACTTACTTTATTTACAGTTACTGCTTAATTTCACAAAGACATAGCTCATTTGCTTTCCAATTCTAAAAGTGTCCATTTGGAAAGCAGTAATGGGCCAGAATATATTTTCTTGAATAGTGGTAGGTGCTTTAAAGCAAAGCATAGTACTCATATCCAATACTGGTTTTATCCAACACAGTCTAATTTTTTCAAATGTGATCTTTTATTGAACAGTTTCTCTTTTTACAACACTACAAACCCTATAAGGGTGTTGATTCAATGCCGTCAAATTATAAGGCAAATATATTCACAGGATTTAAGGACAACTAGGCTCTTTGAGTCAATATAGGAAAAAAAAACTTAAACTGATTTCCTGAGGAAGGGACCCAACTGACTTGTAAAAACTTGTAAATTTGCAAATCTAGTAAGCTTACATAATAGTGGCAATTGATTATCAACTAAAAAATGCTCTCATACTATGTAAAAGGCTTTATTTGAAATTACATTGAAGGTCTTTAGTTTGTAAGCTCAAGAGATCTTTCTCTAGGAGATTTTTGATCTACTGGGGGATTCCTGAGCCCCATTTATACTGCCTAACTAGGATAATATGCACCTTTTTTCTTTTCTGGCCACAACTTGCTGTTCCTTAAACATCACTGAGACTTTATTTACAAGAAGAGGCCAAAACATGTCCAGATACCACAGGCATCAATTTGTTGACGACTAAAATACTAAGCTATTAGCACTGACATTTGTACATCTAGTTTACCATAATATTGAAGTTAGAATACTTTCCTAATTCAACAAGAGTAAGAACAAATCATGTCACTAGGGAAATTCCCCAGTGAGATCACTGTCCAATTAAAAAAATAAAGGCTGTCATTCAACATGCATGGGCATTTGTCTTTTCTAATGGAACAGTCCGCCACGGCTGTGTCTTTTCTTCTTTCCTTTCTTCTCTCCATTCTCCACTTGCCCTACCAGATAACTCCTCAACTACTTACGTAGATAAACTACTATAAATTTATCTATATAGCACTGGGGGATTTACTAGCCAAAAGTTTTTTTCCTAACAAAGATAATCATTAGAGACTAATAATTATAACTAACCAATTGATAAAAAATTATTCAGTAAGTATTTATGATATACCAAGCACTATGGTAGGCAGTGAGAATCCAAAGAGGAAAAAGATACAATCCAGGTCCTAAAAAAATTACCACCAGTATTAGGAATATAACAGACAGTTAAGAAATATAAAAGTCATCTGAAATAACCAAGATGTTGAGAATGACACAGCAGATATAGAAAAGGCCCTCGCAGAATTTGACTGACCATTGTTTTCCTCTGTTGTGTTAGAATTTAGTGAGCAAAATTAAAAGGCCTTAATTACTAGAGTCCATTGTTGTTCAGTCACTAAGCTGTATCCGACTCTTTTGCAACCCCAAGGACTATAGCCACCAGGCTCCTCTGTCCATGGGATTACCCAGGCACTATACTGGAGTGGGTTGCCATTTCCTTCTCCAGGGGATCTTCCCGACCCAGGGATTAAACCCATGTCTCCTGCATTGGCAGGAGGATTCTTTATTGCTAAGCCACCAGGAAAGCCCTAGTTACTAGAGTACTTCATTCTAAATAATCCAGAAGTAAATAAATTCTGACAATGAAACTACAGTGAGATACTGGTAAATTCTTTCATTTCTTCGATTTCTGAAAGCATCCTTAAAATTATCATCCAGTATTCATCTAGCATACATGTGTTAACAATCTTACTGATATGATTTAATTTCCCTTATATCCTTCAGTGCAGTGGTCCCCAACCTTTTTGGCACTAGGGACCAGTTTCTTGGAAGACAATTTTTTCCATGACCAATTCAAGAGCAGTAGGGTTCTCACTCCTATGAAAATGCCTGTCGCTCATCTGACAGGAGGCAATGTGAGCAACAGGGAATGGCTGTAAAGACAGATGAAGCTTTGCTTGCTTACCTGCTCGCTGCTCATCTCCTGCTGTACAGCCTGGTTGCTAACAGGCCAAAGAGTGGTACCAGTCCATGGCCCAAGGGCTGGGGACTCTGCTTCAGTGAACCAGTATTTTATTTTGTTTTTAATAACATACTTACTGTTATTATTTTCTTATTTTAATACAGCTAGTTCCTGTATTTTATTTTTAAGAAGGGAATTAAAACCTTCCAACAGCATTAATACATAAACATTTCCCAAATATTCAGAAAAATAATTTTCAAAAGGATATAAAAAATGTCACTAACTAGAGACAACTACTGTTAACATTTTAGTGTATATCCTTCCAATATCTAAACAACTGAAGGTCATGGGCATTAACACTGCAATACGCAACTTTCTTTCAGCTCTACTATACTATACCCTGCTTAAAGTATGCTTAACAATTTCAATGGATAACCAGTTTACTGATCACTCACTCTACTCATTCAGCGAATATTTGAGTGCCTACTATGGCTAGGCACAGAGAAGGAAACGGCAACCCACTCTAGTATTCTTGCTTGGAGAATTCCATGGACAGAGGAGCCTGGCGGGCTACAGTCTATGGGGTCACAAAGAGTCCGACACAACTAAGCAACTAACACAAACACAGACATGGCTAGGCATTGTCCTAAGAGCTGCATATGTAACAATGACCTTACATTCTAATTCAGAGAAACAGACACACAAGTAAATTACAGAGTATTGCAAATGTTGATATATCTTATTGAAAAAAAATAAAATATACATGAGATGAATTACTCTTTCAAACACGTAGGCCAAAGACCCTTAAGGTGAAGACCACACTTACCACACTCAAAGAAAAGCCAGGAGGCCAGAGTGGCTGATGAGTTAGCAAGAGAGGGAAACACCAGGAAATGAAGTTTTAAAAGCCAGCAACTATATAAGTCACTGAAAGAGAGATACAAAGCTAGTGGGAGGTTTGTAAGGAAAAAAATTTTTTAAGCTGTAATCTTACAGTTTAAAAGGTTGGGGCTGCTGAATAAACCACTGTTTGTTGTTTTAGTCACCAAGTCCTATCCTATTCTTTCGTGACCCCATGGACTGCCCATCAGGCTTCTCTGTCCTTGGGATTTCCCAGGCTAGAATCAGGAGTGGGTTGCCATTTCCTTCTCCAGGGGATCTTCTCAACTTGCATCTCCGGCATTACAGGTGGATTCTTTACTGCTAAGCTACTGGGAAATAAACTGTAATTAAATGTAAAGCAGAGAAGACACTGAGTAAGATTACAGTAAAACTCTAGGAAAGAGAAGACTGTAGTTTGGACAAGAGTAGGAGCAAGAGAGATGATAAAAAGTAGGGTAGATTCTCAATGTATTTTGGGAATAAAAAGTGAGTAAGAAATACTAATGGATTTGACATGGATGTAGAAGATAAAGAGAATCACTTGAGGATAGTTTAACCTGGATTTTAAATGAAACAGTGTATTGTAGGTAGGTGCTGAGCAGATAAACATCTGCAGTTAAGCAGTGCTGGAGTTTTCCCAATCACATACAATTATAGAAAAGAAGGGCAGGTAATTGAAAATAGAAAATGTTAGGAGTAGATTATATTGAAAAGAGCATGGAATTTAAGTTAGATAAAAAGGGGGATCCAGAAAATGAAAAATTGATAAGATTAAGCAATGTTAAAGTCTTAAGTGGATTTAAAAATTACTGGAATTGGGTTACCAAAGATGAGAGATAACAGACAAACTAGGACACATGAAAGTGATAATTGATATTATGGAGACAGTAAGTCTTCAGAATAACTATGTATCCCTATAGCTGATTCATGTTGAGGTGTGACAGAAAACGACAAAATTCGGTAAAGCAATTAATTATCCTTCAACAAAAAAATAAATTAAAAAAAAAACTATGTTAGTGTTGATAGGTGGCAACATTATAGCAGATGATGAATTCAAGGAACTGAGAGACCAAAGTATTAAAAGGATAATCTATATGCAACTAAAATTGCTAATCAAGATAGCAACAGTAATGCAGTGACTGACTCAGGAACCAAAATCTTTAAGAAATTCAAGGTAGTGAGTGATTCAGGGGTTGGCTGATGTATAATCATACAGCTTGATAGTCAAATCTAAAGGTTTTTAGGCAAGATGAAAAATGATCTGGTTAGGTCACTACCCACCCTCCAGTACTAGTGATAAGGCAGAGACAGGAGGGGATGTCAATATTTGAAGGAGCTTCAGGAGACGGCAGCGCTGTCCTTACAGGAGAGCTAAGTGACAGAAGTGAAGTGAAGTCGCTTAGTCGTGTCCGACTCTTTCAACCCCGTGGACTGTAGCCCACTAGGCTCCTTGGTCCATGGGATTTTCCAGGCATGAATACTGGAGTGGGTTGCCATTTCCTTCTCCAGGGGATCTTCCCGACCCAGGGATCAAACCCAGGTCTCCCGCATTGTAGGCAGACGCTTTACCGTCTGAGCTACTAGGAAAGCCTGGTTCAAGGAAGATGTTGAGAGTATAGGAATTTTACTGATATCTCATTTGTAAGTTCCTGAAGACCCAATAGAAGAATCTCAGAAGTTAAGAAAGGGCAGAAACAGGGGTCTGAAAAGTGAAGGACAGAACTGTATAGGGTAAGAATGCAGGAAGTAAATCAATAATAACAATGTCAAAGGCTTTCTTCTGTAGCTGACATAAATGGAGATTAAAAAAACATGAGATGAAAAAATTCTAAGACGGTGTTAGACAGACAAGAAAACCCAAATTTTTCACTGTCAAAATCAACTGTGCCCAGCACCCCCCCAAATCCCTTAGCTCACTCACCTTAACCTGGAAATTAAAATGGAACAAAAGAAAATAATTTATCAAGATACTAAATCTATCTGCCATATTCTTAAAAATCACATGGTTCATGAGATGGAAGTCTTAGAAGCCAATTAACTTTGGCTAACAAGAATAATTTGGATAAGAAGTTGGAAAGCTGTTTGAAAAATAAATATGTACAATTTTTACTATAATTCATGGCAAATAGATGGGGAAACAGTGGAAACAATGGCTGACTTTATTTTTGGGGCTCCAAAATCACTGCAGATGGTGACTACAGCCATGAAATTAAAAGATGCTTACTCCTTGGAAGGAAAGTTATGACCAACCTAGACAGCATATTAAAAAGCAGAGACATTACTTTGCCAACAAAGGTCTGTCTAGTCAAGGCTACAGTTTTTCCAGTAGTCATGTATGTATGTGAGAGTTGGACTATAAAGAAAGCCGTGCACTGAAGAATTGATGCTTTTGAACTGTGGTGTTGGAGAAAACTCTTGAAGAGTCCCTTGGACTACAAGGAGATCCAACTAGTCCATCCTAAAGGAGATCAGTCCTGGGTGCTCATTGGAAGGACTGATGTTGAAGCTGAAACTCCAATACTTTGGCCACCTGATGTGAAGAGCTGACTCCTTAGAAAAGACCCTGATGCTGGGAAAGATTGAGGGCAGGAGGAAAAGGGGACAACGGAGGATGAGATGGTTGTATGGCACCACTGACTCCATGGACATGAGTTTGGGTGGGCTCCAGGAGTTGGCAATAGACAGGGAGGCCTGGCGTGCTGCAGTCCATGGGGTCGCAAAGAATCAGACATGACTGAGTGACCAAACTGAACTGAACTGATCACTACTAGGCTTGACCCCTAGTGTGATAGTCCTTACTTTCCTTTTTCACAGTAATCTATGAAGCCATCTGTTGAAACTGGCAGTTCCAGAAAAATGGAAGGAGTCTGGGTTTCTGAAAGGGAGATGAGCCACTGATAAGCAGTACCAGGGTTTGGTCTTTATGTAAGTAAGAGATAAATTGTTATTGTGTTAAGATATTGAAACTTCAGGGACGGTCTGTTTATAGCATTTAGCATTACCTTAACTAATACAGACTGTTGGTGGTGGTGTTTAGTTGCTGAGTCATATCCAACTCTTTCGTGACCCCATGGACTGCAGCCCTCCAGGATCGTCTGTCCATGGAATTTCCCAGGCAAGAATACTAGAGTGGGTTGCCATTTCCTTCTCCAGGGGATCTTCCTGACTCAGGGATTGAACAGATTCTTTACCACTAATTACCTTAACTAATATAAAATATAGATTTTCATCACTCTTGTTAACAATAAACCTCTTCCTGAGCCTATATTGGGTCTTGAGTTATTAACTAATGAAAACTTGAAGTTATAATTAGTGAGATCATATAATCCAGCATTACAGTCATCTCTTAGATTCTGATTATGTCATATTCAACTAAACAGTTTAAAAATTACATCAAACTTAATTATAAATTGAAAGGCAATTACATTTTTAGTTACCAGGGAAACAAATACAAACCAAATATAAACCACTAGAGAAATGTTCTTTCTTCTGCCATTAAACAGTTCAAGTAATATGTACATGGAAAACAGTATGAAAACAAAAGTTCATTCTCCTTTTGTTAATACATTTTGCTGGAAGATACAAAATATCTGAAAAATTATCAAGTCATGACAAATCTTGTTTCACCCATATCCACATTCTTATTTTAAAGCAAATCAAAGCCATATCATTTCAACCATGATATTTTATGATATATTCTTAAGATGCTTTCTTTTGATTTTAATGAAGAACAAAGCTTTGATTTAGAAGCAACACATGAGAGTTTTGAATCTAAAGCTGTCACTTTCATCCTTCATTTGGTCCTGCTGATTCCAGTGGGACACTAATCCCCTAAACTGATGTGATGGTTCAAAATTTACTTATTTTGATAACTTTCAGGATAAAGTGGCCTTTATATCAGGATATAAAAACAGATTTTGATGAGTAACAGAAAGTGAATGGTGTTTAATAAACAATACACAATCTTGATAAAAATGACATTATGTCAAATATCATCATAAAATAAGTGTCATTACAACAATATTTTTCATATTCCAATAGATGATCTTTGTTACTATTTTACTCTCTGGAGTGGTAGATTATATATAAACACTAGTCTCAATAAAAGAAATAACTTTTCCGAACTTCTCAAATGTTTGCATTATGGCAAAAATAGAAGAAACTATGGTTCTTCAATCATTCACAATTTATTTGGAAAGGATGTAGGAGATGTAGTAAAGAATACAGTCTGCAGAGCCAAAGTGCCTGGGCTTGATGCCTTGTGGTTTCTGTTTGTGGAACCTTGAACAACCAACCTCTCTCAGTTTGCTCACGCAATGGCAACAACAATAGTGCCTACCACATAATATTAATATGTAATAGATAAAATGACTGCTAAGCTGCTAAGTTGCTTCAGTTGTGTCTGACTCTGTGCGACCCCAGAGATAGCAGCCCACCAGGCTCCCCCGTCCCTGGGATTCTCCAGGCAAGACACTGGAGTGGGTTGCCATTTCCTTCTCCAAGATAAAATGACTAAATACATATAAAGCACATAGAACAATGACTGGTACATAGCAAGGTACACAGTATGTGACTGGCATATAATAAGTATTACTGTCATTAATCTATTTATTCCTGAACTATTTATCCAGGGCCTTCTAAGTGCTAACTGCTAAGAAGACTGAGAGGAACACATGTGGAAAGATATTATACAATGACATTCTAAGACCAAGAGAACAACAGTGGTCTGTATAAGATAAGGTACAACAGGAGCAATACAGAAAACTTCTAAGACTGCACATGGGGACAAGAAAGATCTCACAAGAGAAGCTGATGCTTCAGCTAACTCTTGAAGGATGAGGAAAAATTACCCAGACAGTCTTGGAAACAGAGGAGACACACATTCTTTACCAAGAAACGTGTGCAAAAGCATCTGAAGAACCTGGCTTCCAAGAGATGGTAGAATCCGCAGGGCTGGTGCATAAGGGTCTTTATAGGATAATAAGAGGTTCATATACATGTAGATAACAAAAACACCACTACACTTTCATTTATCGTACCTCATATATTCCAGTCGATCTGAGCCAAAATATAAGCACTGAAAGGAAATCCTACAGGTGATGATATACACTGGAAAACCTTCAACTTTTCCTTGCTGGACTCAAAGTATTTCTATTAACTACACAGTGACTACTTTTGTTTCTAATTTCAGAGACTATTCAAAAGAAAACTGCAAATGATAAATGGAGATTTCAGGAATAGGACATGTTTTTTTCTGTTCAGGCATCTTGTATACATAAATAGTTGCCACTGTCATGTTATAACTTTAAAAATAGAAGATGGCAAGGTCTATACTTATACACAAAGTCGTTAGTCATTACACTGCATATTAATCAACCTAAGATGATTCAGATTAACTATGCAGTTGCAAACATCACAGGCTACCAAGAAAATAGTTCATGTATTTCTTTAAAAGAAAATGGATCACCTTAAAATTAGTTTATTAAATAAATATAAACACCTATTATGTCAAGTATTATGCTAAGTGTAAGCAACAAATTAGAGAACAAAATAGACACTATCCCTACTCTCACATTCAGGAGGGAGAAAGACTGAAACAAGCAAACAAATACATAAACAAGTCAATGCAACAATCATAATCAGAAATTGTGTGTGTGTGGGGGGGGGTTGTTGAGCGGATAGACAGTAACAGAGTGACAAGAAGCAAGATAGCAACTATGACAATATTTTTTAAATTTATTTATTTTACTTTACAATATTGTATTGGTTTTGCCATACATTGACTTGAATTCGCCATGGCAACTATGACAATATTATAAGGTAGCCATGAAAGATCTCTTTGGTCTGAGATCTGAAAGATGAGAATAAGCCAACCAGGTTAGGAGGAAACTGGAAGAGATAAATGTTTCTGTCACTAGGACACAATGTAAAAGAGGAAAATGACTGAGTACAACTGAGGAAAACAAAGAAGCGTACTGAGCGCGTGTGGGTATGTGTGGTATAACACAAAGATGTCACTGAAACACGGCAAAGCAAAGTCCCTGGAGGGCTGTACGCAAGAACACAATGTGATCTTTGCATTTCGGAAAAATTGACTCTGGCTACTAAGAGGAGAAGGGAGCTGGAAGGGCAAAACAGATGTAGAGAAACCACTCCAGGAGACTTCTGAAGAACCTCAAATCCATTTCAAAATTTACAGAACGTTTAGGGGCCCCATAACAATCTTGACAGACAGGTAAAGCATTAACTAACTTCACACACAACACACTGAGTTTCAGAGTGACTGAACCAAAGTCCCATTGCTAGTCATCTGTAGCACGAGGGAGAACCAAACCATCCTATTCCAAATCCAGCCAGCGTCTCACAAAGAAGGAGGAACCTCAGTTTGGGGGATGATCACGTAATAGTCTTTTATTCAGAGTTTTAATTAAAAGAATAAAGACATCAAACTTTAAAACCTCATTACCGTAAAAACGTGAACTATTATATACCCGGTTATTGCTTACTAGTACTTTAAAAGTATTCATTAATAATAGTAAATCATAAAACTGATCCCATCAGCATTACAAAATAAGACACTCTGCCTTAGCACTTGATTATATAAAGTCCTTTACAAAGTACTTGCAGCTGTACATACAAATTGTGAAATTACATAATGTTTAAAAATGATCCGTCATGATTAGCCCACACATGACAAGTAAAATACCCTTAATAATTTATTAAATTTGATTTACATGTGCTTAAAATTATGTATATATTTTGACTTCTAATATACACACACTAATGCTAATAAGCCAAGTATATGACAACTTCTCTTTCTTAGTCCTATTTGTTTACTGGCATCCGGGCATCCATGTTCAGGATCTCCACTGCAGCTACTTACAGGATTGTTGATGCAATGAACAGAACAGCCTCCCAAGATACAGTCCCAAATGTAATAAATAGCCTAAAAACTATGTATCAAATGTACAATAATCAGAGCTACTAATTAAACTAAATAATATAAAACTTTCAGCAAAATTTTTAAATCACAATAGTTTCTATATTGCTTTATATTGGCCTAAGATATTTCTATTTTCCTAAATATTCACTTTTCGACATCCTGTAAGAACATATTCTATAATGAATATGACTTTTTCATTCAGACCAGAATGAATTACTTCATGTTTTTTAAAAAAGTGAGAGTACTGTATGATGGTAACTTATTACATTATTGTCTGTTCCCTGTTAATAGAAAGAAAGCATTAAAAGTATAAACTATTTACACTTCTTAGTCCATATATAATGGCAAAAACAATATTCTCTGTGAAGTTATTGCAAAATATGTCACTGCCTAACTTAAAGAGGCAAAATACAGATATAGCACTTGTATGGATTTTCACAGTAATTTTTAGGTTATCAAGGAAACATCTAGAGTGTTGATCTGGTTATACTCAATTCAAACAAACTACTTGTCACATTAACTACCTCCAGGAAGTTACTCCAAACACAAAATAAACTGTTTATGCCCCTACTCAGATAGATAACATGACAGATTGTTATTAGTTGAAGACAGATGAAATACATTAATTTGATTGTGAGCATATGTTTAATTTTACCCTGCCATGCACACTCTCTAATGCTGTCTTTCTGTGATGACATAGTAAATCATACTGTATTAGAAGAATTGCTAACACAAGAAAATAAAAAATTACCAGAATTTGACTTTGGAGATTCTCAAACCAAACTTCTTAAAAAATGTAACTGCCTGAAACTGTGTTCCACAAATACATAAAGAAAAAAGGTGTCATCAAAGAAACTAATTTCTACTATAAATCTTAAAAAAAGACCTCAATGCAGTTTAACATTTTTCATATGTACTACTTTCTATAATTTCTTTGTGAAATGCCTCTTCCCTCCTTTCCCCATTTCTACTGTTTTTAATGTTTATCCTATCAATGTGTGTGTTTTCTACAAGAAGGACATCTGCTATATTTTTTCCAGTGACTGTTTCCCTCAAGTTAGGATTTTCCTTTTCACGATGCATTAGATCACAGAAAATTTTATGAAATAAAATACACTGAGAAAATAAGCTCATTATTACTTAAGCTACCTTTCCTGGTTCTTTTTTAAGCAGCTAAAAACAAAAACAAATTTTTTAACAAAGCACAAAACTCAACAGCCACTCAAAAATACTGGTTGAATAAAGATAAATATTTTGGGGGCTACCCTGGTGGCTCCATGGTGAAGAATCTGCCTGCCAAGGCAGGAGACACAAATCCCGGCCCTGATCCAGGAAGATCCTGCATGCAACTAAGCCCATGCACCACAACCAAGGAGCCTGTGCTCCAGGGTCCAGGAACTGCAGCTACTGAGTCCACAAGCCACAGCTACGGAGCCTGTGTGCCGCAGAGTCCATGCTCGACAACAAGAGAAGCCACCACAATGAGAAGCTCGTGCACCGAACCAGGGAGTAGTCCCCGCTCGCCACAACTAGAGAAAAGTCCGCATAGCAACAAAGACCCAGCACAACAAAAAATAAACCAACGTTTAAAAAAAGAAAAACATTTTTAGAAAAATTTTACAAGAACATTTAAAACATTTGTTTTAAAACAAATACAAAATATCAAAGGTGTCTGAGCTAATACGTATTCTTTCATTTTACAGGAATACTATACAGGACTGAAAAACTGAGCTAGAGTCTCACACCACAATTAAAAATGAACATCACAAATGCGTTGAGCAAAACAGAAAGACATTAAGAAATACACATAAATGACAACATTCATGTGACATTTTAAAATGATAAAATTAGCTATCAGTGAAGAATACACAGATGATGAAACTAAGAAGAACATCAAGGAAAACGTTAGGACAAAGGACAGTAGTTAACTCTAAAGGAATAGAAAGGACTGATAAAGGCACCTGGTTGGCATCTGGGGTGTTTGGCAATGCTCTACTTCATGACCCAGGAACAGCAATTCTTTAAACTACACATATATTTTATGTACTTTTCTGTATGTGCATATCATATTAAAAAGTCTAATAAAATTACACTAATATGACAATCTTCTCTTCAAACTGAATTTTTCACATTATCATAAGGTCACTGCTGCAAAAATATTCATGGTTTTCACAATTTTCCCAAGGACTTCTCTAGTCCCTTAATTATCAAATCATACTCTTTCAACCTCTCTATATACGTCATGAATCTTGTGGATTTTCTCTTCAATTATTTATTACCTGACTCCTCCAGATCCTTCAGTTTTTAATTACTTTTCATTATAGTAATTCTCTAATATTTTTATAGATTCTCTATATTGCTATAAGATTTGCCTAATTATTTTACATTGTATTTCTATTGTATAGTCACATACATATCTACAACCAGACCTACAAGGATTCTTAGGGGATAATAATAAATACCATTTACTCTGTAGAGTCACCAGAGTAACACTAACAGCAGGCAGAATCGAGAGGGCAGGAAGGAGAGTATGGAAACATTCATATTATTTCAACTTATTTAGTATCATTAACTGAATTATCTAAATTCTCTCTGGTGGTGGGTAATGAATAACCACCTCTCCTCTAACTTCACGTTAAAATGTAATTAATAATAGGTCTAAATGACAGAGAAGGCAATGGCAACCCACTCCAGTACTCTTGCCTGGAAAATCCCATGGACGGAGGAGCCTGTTAGGCTGCTGTCCATGGGGTCGCTGAGAGTTGGACATGACTCAGTGACTTCACTTTCACTTTTCACTTTCATGCATTGGAGAAGGAAATGGCAACCCACTCCAGTGTTCTTGCCTGGAGAATCTCAGGGACAGGGGAGCCTGGTGGGCTGCCATCTATGGGGTCGCACAGAGTTGGACACGACTGAAGCGACTTAGCAGCAGCAGCAGCAGGTCTAAATGGGGACATAATACCATGGAGTAAGCAACTCTTTCTGTATTTGTGACAGTTTATAACTTTTATTGTGTATTGACTCTTCTTATTTTGAGTCATGTTTCAGGCAGTCTCCATTGGAATTATTACTAGAGAATCTCATACTGGCCAGTATTACATAGGTTTATTTGCAAAGATCGGCATGACAGCTACATAGTATAACAAGGTCCCAGTTCACTTATGTCTTTCATTAAAAAAAAAAAATGCACTTCTTTTTTTTGCATGAAAAAAAAAAAAAGTGTATTTGTCTTTCCTAGATACCAGTATAGACTGGGATCTTGCAAGGATCAGAGGCAACAGTTAAGAACTGGTTCAACTAGCAATTATACTATGGTTGTTTAATTATTTCTTATATTTTCCTCTTTTCTAATTGCCCTCAATGACCATATATTAGATCCACTGGGAGAGGGGGAATGATATAACATGATTTAAAATCACAACAAAAAGTAAAGACAAAACTGCCCAATAGCAACAGAATCCAGAGTAATAAGAATGGTTAACATTTATATAGCACCAAAGTGTTCCAACGAGTCCATTCTAAAGGAGATCAGCCCTGGGTGTTCTTTGGAAGGAATGATGCTAAAGATGAAACTCCAGTACCTTGGCCACCTTATGCAAAGAGCTGACTCATTGGAAAAGACTCTGATGCTGGGAGGGATTGGGGGCAGGAGGAAAAGGGAACGACAGAGGATGAGATGGTTTGATGGCATCACCGACTCAATGGACGTGAGTTTGAGTAGACTCTGGGAGATGGTGATGGACAGGGAGGCCTGGCGTGCTGTGATTCATGGGGTCGCAAAGAGTCGGACACGACTGAGTGACTGAACTGAACTGAACTGAAAGTGTTTTACAGGCACATTACACATACTATTTAATCCTCACAATAACCACTATCTGGCAGATGAGAAAATAAATCACAGAGAGGATAAATGACTTATATAAGAACACATTTCTAGTAAGGAGAGGAGCCAGAATTCAAGGCCCTCGGAGTCTATCTCCAGAGTCTGCATTCTTAACTCTCACTCAGCTTTCTCCTCAGGTAGTACAATCTTCTACAACTGTCGTTTTCCCCAGGACGCTGTTTCATTCATGTTATCCCAAGTGGAATACTTCATTCACTTTCATTGCCATATAACACATCTTTGTATGAACATACCACAATTTATGTATCTTTTCTCCAAGTGGACACTCAAATTGTTTCCAATTGTTAGCTATTATCAACAATGAAGCAGCATGACTACTCTTAGTACAGGTCACCTGATACATATGTATAGCAGTCTGTTTAAGATATAAAACTGTTTAATCCTAGGGTCTATGAATGTTCAACTTTACAGAATAATGGCAAACTATTTTCAAAGTCATTTTATCAATTTACAATCCACCCAGCAATGAACATGAATTCCTATAGATTCATATTATATCTCTGTTACTTCTTAGGCTTTTTGATGTGTACATTATTACTTATGGGGCTTCCCTGGTAGCACAAAAGGTAAAAAATAAAAATAAAAAAAAAAGAAATCTTTTGGCTGCAATGCAGGAAACCCAGGTTCAATCCCTGGGTCAGGAAGACCCCCTGGAGAAGGGAAAGACAACCCACTCCAGTATTCTTGTCTAGAGAATCCCATGGACAGAGGAGCCTGGCAGGCTACAGTCCATGGGGTCGCAAAGAGTTGGACATGACTTAGCAACTGAACAATAACAATCCTTTCAGAAGATCTTCAATATCACTTCCATTATAACACCAAAGTTCCCTTTATATGAGGGTTTGTTTCTAGCATTTCCACTCTATTTTCTTTAGTGAATTCCTCAATGTATTTACTACAAGCTGTTTATAAAAATTTTTATCACTAGCATAGCAAATGGTTCTCACCTTGTAATTCAGGACCATATTAACTATCCTTGGCCCTTTTTTCCATCCATATACCTATTAGAGTCAGTTAGTTTAAATACCACACATAAATAACATTGGGTTTAAAAATTATGCTGAATCAGTAAACCAATTTGAGATGAAATGTTAGTTTTATAATATTGAGTCTTTGTATCCTTGAACATGGGAGTTATCTTTTATTTGGGGTCTTATATTTAAAGCTTATATTAAACTGTATACTTTTCTCAACACAGGGATTTCTGAAGTAGTTATTCACATCATCTGAGAATTTGCAGTTTTATTTCTTCCTTTTTAATCTGTATGTCATATATCTTTTTCTTACTGTTTTACAATAGCTAGGACTTCAACAATGACGTTGAATATGGTGAACAGTGAAAGTGAACATCCTTGCCTTGCACCTGATCTTAGTAGGAAACCATTCTCACTCATTTGCTATCAAGTATGATGTTAACTCGGAGAAGGCAATGGCACCCCACTCCAGTACTCTTGCCTGGAAAATCCCATGGATGGAGGAGCCTGGAGGGCTGTAGTCCAAGGGGTCGCTAAGAGTTGGGCACAACTGAGCGACTTCACTTTCACTTTTCATTTTCATGCATTGGAGAAGGAAATGGCAACCCACTCCAGTATTCTTGGCCTGGAGAATCCCAGGGTCGGGGAGCCTGATGGGCTGCCGTCTACGGGGTCGCACAGAGTCGGACATGACTGAAGCGACTTAGCAGCAGCAGCAGCAGCAGCAGCATGATGTTAACTGTAGGTTTTTCACAGATGCCATTTATCAGGTTGAAGAAGTCAATCCTCATGCCTAGTTTGTTGACTTTTTTTTTAATACCATGAGTGGATGTTAAATTTTTATCAAATGCTTTTTATGCATTTATTGAGATCATCATATGCCTTTTCTTCTGAAGCCTATTGATATAGTAAATTATATTGATTCTGAATGCTAAAACAGCCTTGCATTTCTATAATAAGCACCACTCAGTCATGATGTAGTATCCTTTTTATATACTGCTAAATTCAATTCATTAATATGTTGTTAAGAATTTTTTGTGTCTATGTTCATGAGGGATATTAGTCTGTAGTTACTTTGTCTTTTCCTGGGCTTAGTATCAGATTAACACTGCTGTCACAACAAAATGAGTTCAGAAGGTTCCATCCTCTTCGATATTCTGAAAGGATTTACACACAATTGGTATTATTTCTTCCATGTATGTTTGGCAGAATTCACCAGTAAAACCATCTGGGCCTGTAGTTTTCTTTGTAGGAACATTTTAAATTATGGATTCAGTTTTGTTTTGTTTTTCATAAATATCACAGTATTCAGGTTATCTATTTCTTCTTGAGTAAACTCTGGTAGTTTATATCTTTAAAGGGATTTGCTCATTTAATTTAAATTGTCGTTTATGGAAATAAAACTTCTCAGTATATTTCCCATTCTCCTTTTAATATCCACAGGATTTATGACAAATTCTCTTTCATTCCTGATAGTGTAATTTGTATCTTCTCTCTGTTTTTATGGTCAGTTTGGCTAGAAGTTTATTCAATTTTATCAATCTTTTCAGAGGATCAGCTTTTGATTTCATTAATTTCTCTACTGTCTTTTATTTCTGGTTTTAGCTTTACATTTTCCTTTCTTCTGTTTGCTTTAGATTTAACTTGCCCTTCATTTTCTGTTTTCTTGAGATGAAAGCTTGGGTTACGGACTTTGAGGATTTTTCTTTTTTTCAAATGTAAGCATTTAGTAACGCTAAACATTTCTCTCTAAACAACTACTTTAGCTGCATCCCACAAATTTTTATATGCAGTGCTTTCATTTTTATTCAGTTCAAAATATTTAATTTTCTATTGATTCTTAGGTTATTCAGAAGTGAGTTGTTTAATTTCCAAATAACTGGAGATATTACAAATATCTTTATGTGACTGGTTCCTAATTTAATTCCATTACTGTCAGAGAATATATTCAATTCTTTTCAATTTGTTTTTATACATATACACCTGAAAGCAATGTGTATTCTGCTGTTGTCAGAGTAAATGTACTGTAAATGTCAGTTATATCTGCCTGGTTGATGTTGTTCACGTCTCTACATCCTTAACTAATTATTTTCTACTTGCCCTATCAGTAGTGAGAGGAGTGTTGAAGTCTCAACTGCAATGGTAGATCTGTCTATTACTCTTCTCTGCTCTATCAGTGGCTTTATATATGTTAAGGATTGTGATGGCTTTTTATTTAATTGACTCTCTGATCATTATTGTAATAGCCTTCTTTATCCCTGGTTTAAGTTTCTTGTTTCTGGTATTAACAAAACTACTTCAACATTCTTTTGATTAGGGTTTATAGAACTTATCTTTTCTCATCCTTTTACTTTTATCCTATCTGAATCTTCATATTTAAAGCGGGTTTCTTATAGTATTCTTGCCTGGACAATCCCATGGACGGAGGAGCTTGAGGCTACAGTCCATAGGGTCGCAAAGAGTCAGACACGACTGAGTGACTTCACTTTTCACTTTCACTTTTCTTATAGACAGGATATGGTTGGGTCTTGCTTTTCTACCCATTTTGACTATCTCTATAATTTAATTGGTGTATTTAGACCAGGTGTTGGCAAACATTCTCTGTAAAGGGCCAGACAGTAAATATTTCAGGCTTTGCAGGTCATATGTTCTTTACAGCAGCTACTCAACTCTGCCGTTGTAGTGAAAAAGCAGGCATAGACAAGATGTAAACAGATGAGTGTGGCTCTGTTCCAATAAAACTATTTATGGACACTAAAATTTGATTTTCATATAATTTTCAGGTGTCAGAAAATATTATCCTTCTTTTGATTTTCTTCCAACCATTTAAAGATGTAAAAACCATTCTCAGGTAGTTGGCCATACAAAAAAGTGGCATAAGCTGCAGTTTCCTGACTCTTGCTCTACACCACTGCTCACATCATTCTTCTGCTTAAAATCCCTGAGGGACTTTCTATAGCTTTTAGGAGAAAATCCAAACTCCTTAAAATACAGTCTCTGTTTCTCAGCTCTTCCTGCTTTACACTCTACACTACAGCTACAACAAAATGTTGTACATTTCCCTTAATATTTCAGGCTATATCCTAGCGTCTGAGGCTTTATTCATTCTTTTACTTGTTCCTGAACTGTTGTTTCTTGTTCTTCTCCGTGTGGCACACTCCTGCGTATCCCTTAAGAGTCTGCTTCTGTACCTGTACATCAAGTCCTCCTGTACACCAAGTACACTGTGCTAGGACACCGCCATCACACCAACTGCACACCACTGTACTTAGAATGTCAAAGGCACTCATTAATGAATGAATGACCGAATGAATACTTTAAAATATTGTCAGAGGAAATTGAATTGCTCACAATAGTAAGAACAAAGTCCAATCCAAACAGGTAGTTATGTTTTCATGATTATCAAAACATATTTTAACCAAACTGATTATAGAAAAAAATTCTTAAATTCTCACAAAAACTGAAAGCATTTTCTTAATTATAAAATATCTCAGACTTTAGTATTAAACTGTAATGTAACAAACTCTCAGAAGATGGTGCTAGCCTGATACGTCAATAAGCCAAGAAATAATAAATAATAAGACAACGGATTTTTAAAAATGCTTCCTCTTAAAAAAAAAAAAGGAACTATTTAAGAAAAACTGCAAATACAGATAATTCCTAACAAAAAAAGTTTCAAAGAGAAAAATATCATTCCTGAACCTAAGACTACACATAAAACTTCATCAATTTTCACCACTTCTTATTAAAATATAGAATAGCTGTCAGTAATCTTCAAAGGTTAAAAAAAAAGATCTGAAGGAAAGAGTGAGCTTGAGTGCAAGCCCAGAAAACATTCATGTCCACTGATTAAGAATTCAGTTCACAGTTTCTATATATTAGCATATCCAATTATACTTCTCTATATAAATGGCAGGGGTAGGGAAGAAGTAGGAATAAAGAAGAAACTAAAACTATACAACCATTTTTGGTATTCAATTTTAAGCCAATGTCTTACATTATACAAGTAATAAATTTTAAATAATTCAGTATGCTAATACTTGAATATGAGATATAAATACATGGAAATAAGTGTTTTTTTAAAACCATATCAAGGATAATCTTGTACTTTACAAAATTATTTCACCAATATTTAATAATATATTTCTAAAAATGTAATAATATTTTTGAATGTCTCCATTTGGCATAATTTATTCAACAATTATTTGTTTCATAGTCCTTTATATATGTCTCAGAAAAAAAAAAAACATTATAATAAAATCTCATTTGGGGCCAAAGTGGCATCAATTAACCTGAATGGTTAAATAATTCTGTCTCCCTGGTGGCTCACACGGTAAACTGTGTGTCGGCAATGCAGAAGACTGGGGTTCGATCCCTGGGTTGGGAAGATCCCCTGGAGAAGGAAACGGCAGTCCACTCCAGTACTCTTGCCTGGAAAATCCCATGGACAGAGGAGCCTGGTGGGCTATAGTCCATGGGGTCGCAAAGAGTAGGACATGACTGAGCGACTTCACTTCACTGCCAACAAAAAACGTCAACCTCAGAAATAAAAAATATACTGATAATAAACAAACACGTTGAAAACAAATGATACACAAATCAACCCCCATGGAGAATCACGTCACTGAAATAGGTGACCAAACTTTAAAGCTGCCAAAAAGAAAAGTGTAACATCTTACTTCATAATCGATCACATAATATTACATGTCTAGAGCATAATGTGAAAACAGTCTCAAGGTTGGCTGTCAAACACCTCTCACTGTGTCTCTGCCATAGTACTGATTTAAACTGACACTGCTGTCTCACTCTAGGCCATTTATATGCAAAAACTTCTTTGGGTTTTTGGTACACTCCCAGCTCACCATTTTAAGTGGGTCTTTATGGTAAAAAGACTTCAGCTGTTTTTAAAAGACTGTTAACAACAGTTTACTGCTGCTGTTGCTAAGTTGCTTCAGTTGTGTCCAACTCTGTGCGACCCCATAGATGGCAGCCCACGAGGCTCCCCCATCCCTGGGGTTCTCCAGGCAAGAACACTGGAGTGGGTGGCCATTTCCTTCTCCAATGCATGAAAGTGAAAAGTGAAAGTGAAGTCGCTCAGTCGTGTCTGACTCTGTGCAACCCCACAGATGGCAGCCCACCAGGCTCCCCCATCCCTGGGATTTTCCAGGCAAGAACACTGGAGTGGGTTGCCATTTCCTTCTCCAATGCATGAAAATGAAAAGTGAAAGTGAAGTCACTCAGTCATGTCCAACTCTTAGCGATCCCATGGGCTGCAGCCTACCAGGCTCCTCCATCCATGGGATTTTCCAGGCAAGAGTACTGGAGTGGGGTGCCACTGCCTTTTCTGGTACAGTTCAGTTCAGTTCAGTTCAGTTCAGTCACTCAGTCGTGTCCATCTCTGCGACCCCATGAATCGCAGCATGCCAGGCGTCCCTGTCCATCACCAACTCCCGGAGTTCATTCAAACTCATGTCCATCGAGTCGGTGACGCCATCCAGCCATCTCATCCTCTGTCGTCCCCTTCTCCTCCTGCTCCCAATCCCTCCCAGCATCAGGATCTTTTCCAGTGAGTCAACTCTTCACATGAGGTGGCCAAAGTATTGGAGTTTCAGCTTCAGCATCAGTCCTTCCAATGAACACCCAGGACTGATCTTCAGAATGGACTGGTTGGATCTCCTTGCAGTCCAAGGCACTCTCAAGAGTCTTCTCCAATACCACAGTTCAAAAGCATCAATTCTTCAGCACTCAGCTTTCTTCACAGTCCACCCCTCACATCTATACATGACTACTGGAAAAACGATAGCCTTGACTAGACAGACCTTTGTTGGCAAAGTAATGTCTGTGCTTTTGAATATGCTATCTAGGTTGGTCATAACTTTCCTTCCAAGGAGTAAGCATCTTTTAATTTCATGGCTTCTCCAGTTACAACTGTTTAAATGTTTTTTAAAACTAATACTTAAGCACAATAAGGATTTTTAAATTCAAACTATTAAAGGTTTGAAATGCCACTGATATGCTGAAGAAGTATTATAAATGAGAATACACAGTAGCACTGGAAAAAATAAATAAAGAAAAGGTGCCAAGAATAGAAGAGAAACAGAAACACTTCTGGAAGATAAAATAAACTGGTAGAAATAACTCTCCAAATATGGGATCTAATATTATAAATTTGTGAACCTTAGAATATCCAAGGTATATCAATTAGGGTTCAATCAATGAGGCAGAACAGCATAGGTGATTAGAAGAAAGATTTATTACAGTGGTCAGACTGCAACATTGTGGGAGCTGCTGAGCAACAGGTATAGGCTGTTGCCCCTGCATCTGGTCTTGAGCATGAAGTCATGCTGTAGGTCAGCCAGACCAGCAGTCAGGAAGGGAACTGGATAAAGGGCAAGGATAAACCGGAACCTGTCAGGATAAGCTGGAACTGATAAGGAGACATGAAGTCTGCAAGAACTAACTGGAACCTGTAAGGATGACAGTAATGACAAACTGAACTCGCATCTGTCTCTCACCAACCCAAGCCTGATGCCAAGGGCGACCAAAAGGAGAAACGCACACCCTTCTCTAGGGAGCTGCACATGCAGGGCAAGTACTCAGAGATGCTGAAGGGGGAAATCTGACAGGTGCTGATGGAACTGCAGGTCCACCTGCCATTCCACACCTACAAGGTGAGCTAGCAAATGAGTGCTACAGTGTGAGAGCTGCCACAGCGCCTGGAACACAGCACTGACCCTCAGAGAGCCACAAAGCATGCCTATCACTTCACTTCTCTCCTACAGCTTTTCCACAAAATATCTTTTGTAACCAGTGCTAACTGACCAGTACAGGAAAGGAAATTTTGGAAACATATTTCCAGTTTAGCCAAGTACAATGCCACCAGAGAAACAGCAGTATACCCACTTATCCTTAAACTGCCATAAAGTATAAAAAGAGAAAGGAAGAACAGCTGTATACAGTGGTAAACTCCTCTAAGTCAGTCCAAAATAATTCCTTTCTAACATCTACAATGGACAGGGGTCTCCGATACTGCCTGTCTACACACCCATGTTAGAAGCCTGATTGTCAATATACTACCAATACTCTAAAATCAGGGTGAAATATTGCAAACCCTGAAGGCTGTCCTCACCTTCAAGGTAAGAACTACTAAGAAAATCCAATAATAACCTTCATCATAAATTTTAAAACCTAGGTCAGCTACTGTGAGTGTGCTTAGTTGCTCAGTCATGTCCAATTCTTTGCAACCCCAAGGACTGTAGCCCGCCAGGCTCCTCTGTCCATGGGATTCTCCAGGCAAGAATACTGGAGTGGGCTGCCATTTCCTCCTCCAGGGGATCTTCCCAACTCTAAGATTGAACCCAGGTCTCCCACACTGCAGGCAGATTCTTTACCATCTGAGCCACCAGGGAAGCCCAGATCAGGTACTAATACTACTCAATTTTTACATTCATATTTAAACAGGAACAAGCAAGAGTCTACAGATCTTAAGAAATCAAGAGCATGAATGGGAGGAATAGATCTGTTAACCCTCAAGAAAACAGCCAATATTGAAAACAAAGGACAACGAAAAAAAATGCAAGCATCCCATTCTTGTCATCACCAACCTCTTCCGACTCTGGCAGTGGAGGATACAGCAGTGGCAACAGCTGCTGCTGAGTCCAATACCTCAGCTTTGTGCTCACAGCAATGGCTACAGCAAGGTCTGGAGGGCAGGGAGGAAGGCTGGGACTCGTCTGGGATGATAATGTTCAATATTTTTATAAGGATAAAGGTTATGCAGGGGCGTGACCTGACAAAGTCAACACATGATATACTTAAGACTTTTTTCATTTCACTGTAAGAAAACTTTACCACACTCCCCCCAAACTTGACCTCTAAGTAATGATATGTATAATGGAAGTGTTTAGATATAAAAGGTACTATCTACAACTAATTTTGAATGCATCAAAATACAGATGAACTGCTAGACTGATAGAGGGATGGATAGATGGATAGATATGTGATCAAGCAAACAAAACAGAATATTCACTGCAAACCCCAGATGGGGGTCAATAAACCACATATGGCCTGTGGGTTAAAACTGGTCTGCCACCTGTTCTTAGGGCCCATGAGCTAACAACAGTATTTTGAATAAAGTTGAAAATAAACGAAAAGAATAATTTCTGACATAAGAAATACAAAATTCAAATTTTAGTGTCTATAAATAAAGCACAGTCACATTCATTCATTCATAAATTATTCATGGCTGGAAAAACACCACAATAGGACAGTTCAACAGTTTGTGACAGATGCTGTATATCTTGCCAAGCTTAAAATATTTACTATCTGGCTCTTTTCAGAAAAAGTCTGCCAAACTTTTCCTCTAGACAGTGAGTATATAGGTGTTTACTGCAAAGTTCAACTTCCCTCTATGTTAAAAATTTTTATAAGAATGTTATAAAACAAAGAAATAATCATAAACTGATTCAACAGAGGCCCATTGGGAGGAGAAGGGTCAATCAGTTCTGAGTGTAGCAATCAGCTTTTCTAAATCCTACCTGCAAGAAGTCACGTGCTTGGAATTGCAAAAAGGTAAGAAAACTACCACCAAGACTGTAGCCTTGAAGACATGCTCTGTCCATTAAAAACTGGCCTAGTAACATTCTAGGCACCAGCCAGTGAAAATGTCAAGGAAGCTTGATATCATGGAAAGTCTTAGGTCAAAAAAATAAAAGTTTTTTAAAAAATCCATGAGAAATCAAAACATCAAGTCTTCCCCTATTCTCACTCACAGTTGAAGACTGGTATCAGTTTCCAAGGACTGCTGGAACCAAACAACCACAAAATAGGTGGCTTAAGATAGTAGAAATGTATTCTCTTGGAGTTCAGAGGCAAGAAGTCATAAATCAAAGTACTGGCAGGACCAAGCTCCCTCTGAAGGCTCTTGGGAAGAATCCTTTTTTGCCCCTCCTTAGCCTCTTATGGTTACTAGCAAACGTTGGCAAAGCTTGTAGCTCCCTGACTCCAATCTGACTCTATGTTCACGTGACTTTCCTCCCTAAGTGTCTCTGTCTCTGTCTGAATTTCTCTGTCCTTGTAAGGATATCAGTCATTGGATTTCCAAATAATCCTAAACAAGTACAACTCATCTTAACTTGCTTACATCTGCAAAGACCATATTTTCAAATAAGGTCATACTCACAGATTCTGGAGGTCAAGATTTCAATGTATTTTGTTAGGGGAAAAGAATTTAAACCACCAGGACTGTGCTTCCCATTTCACTGAGAAACTAGAAATAGTCAAGAGGTGTTCTACATGTCACCAGATCTACACATAAATATAGTACAGGCAGATGTCTATATTCCTATTGTTGAGTTGCTCAGTCATGCCCAACTCTTTCTGACCCCATGAACTGCACCACACCAGACTTTCTTGTCCTTCACTACTTCTTGGAGTTTGCTCAAACTCATGTCCATTGAGTAGGTGATGCCATCTCAGCCTCCTTCACCTCCTTCTTCTGCCCTCAATCTTTCCCAGCATCAGGGTCTTTTCCACTGAGTAAGCTCTTTGCATCACGTGGCCAAAGTATTGGAGCTTTAGCATCAGTCCTTCCAATGAATATTCAAGACTGATTCCCTTTATGATTGACTGGTTTGATCTCTTTGCTGACCAAGGGACTCTCAAGTGTCTAGTACAGCAACACAATTCAAAGGCATCAACTCTTCAGTGCTCAGCCTTCTTTATGGTCCAACTCTCACAACCATACATGACTACTGGAAAAAACATAGCTTTGACTATAAGGACTTTTGTCAGCAGAGTGATGTCTCTGCTTTTTAATATGCTCTCTAGGTTTGTCATAGCTTTTCTCCAAGGAGCAAATGTCTTTCATTTCATAGCTGAAGTCACCATCCACAGTGATTCTGGAGGCCAAGAAAATAAAATCCGTCACAGATTCCACTTTTCCCCTCTATTTGCCATGAAGTGATGGGACCAGATGCTATGATCTCAGTTTCTTTCAATGTTGAGTTTTAGGCCAGCTTTTTCACTCTCCTTATTCACCCTCATCAAGAGGCTCTTTAGTTCCTCTTCCCTTTCTGCCATTAGAGTGGTATCATCCGCACATCTGAGGTTGTTGATATTTCTCCTGGCAATCTTGATTCCAGCTTGTGTGTCATCCAGCTTGGCATTTCACATGATGTACTCTACATATAAGCGAAATAGCAGGGTAACAATATATATCCTTGATGTACTCCTTTCCCAATCTGGAACCAGTCTGTTGTTCCCAAGTCCGGTTCTACGGACTGCTCCTTCTTATCCTACATACAGGTTTCTCAGGAGACAGGTAAGGTTGTCTGGTATGCCCAGCTCTTTAAGAACTTTCCACAGTTTGTTATGATCCACACACTCAAAGGCACTGATCCCAAAATAGTTAATGAAACAGATTTTTTTTTTAATTTGTTTTTTCTATGATCCACTGGATATTGGCAATTTGATCTCTGGTTCCTCTGCCTTTTCTAAATCCAGTTCATTTTCTACCGTCATATCTTTTTGTCTTTTCATACTGTGTATGCGGTTCTCCAAGCAACTGCTGCACTCAATATGCCAGTAAATTTGGAAAACTCAGCAGTGGCCACAGGAGTGGAAAAGGTCAGTTTTCACTCCAATCCCAAAGAAAGGCAATGCCAAAGAATGTTTAAACTACTGCACAACTGTACTCATTCACACACTAGCAAAATAACACTCAAAATTCTATATTAAGGCTTCAACAGAATGTGAACCAAGAACTTCCAGATGTTCAAGCTGGATTTAGAAAAGGCAGAGGAACCAGAGATCAAATTACCAACATCCACTGGGGCAGAGAAAAGCAAGAGCTTTCCAGGAAAACATTTACTCCTGTTTCACTGACTACACTAAAGCCATTGACTGTGTGGATCACAACAAACTGTGGAAAATTCTTAAAGAGATGGGAATACCAGATCACCTTACCTGCCTCCTGAGAAATCTGTATGCCAATCAAGTAGCAACAGTTAGAATCAGACATGGAACAGAGGACTGGTCCCAAATTGGGAAAGGAGTATGACAAGGATATATATTGTCACCCTGATTGTTTAATTTATATGCAGAGTATATCATGCAAAATGCCAGATTGGATGACTCAAAGCTGGAATCAAGATTGTAGGGAGAAATATCAATAACCTCAGATATGCAGAGGACACCACCCTTATGGCAGAAAGTGAATAAGAACTAAAGAGCCTCTTGATGAAAGTGAAAGAGGAGAGTAAAAAAGCTGGCGTAAAACTCAACATTAAGATCACGGCATCCAGTCCCATCACTTCATGACAAACAGATGGGGAGACAGTGCAAAGAGTGACAGACTTTATTCTGTTGGCTCCAAACTCACTGCAGATGGTGACTGAGGCCATGAAACTAAAAGACACTTGCTCCTTGGAAGAAAAACAATGACAAATCTAGACAGCATATTAAAAAGGAGAGACCTTACATTGCCAACAGAAGTCCATGTAGTCCAAGCTATGGTTTTGCCAGTGGTCATGTATGGATGTGAGAGTTGGACCATAAAGAAAGCTGAGCACCAAAGAACTGATACTTTTGAACTGTGGTGCTGGAGAAGACTTGAGAGCCCCTTGGACTGCAAGGAGATTCAATTAGTCCATCCTAAAGGAAATCAGTCCTGAATATTCACTGGAAAGACTGATGCTGAAGCTGAAGTGCCAATACTTTGGCCACCTGATTCAAAGAGCTGACTCCTTAGAAACGACCCTGATGCTGGGAAAGACTGATGGCAGGAGAAAAGGGGACAACAGAAGATGAGATGGTTGGAGGGCATCACCGACTCGATGGACGTGAGTTTGAGGAAGTTCTAGGAGTTGTTGATGGACAGGGAAGCCTGGCATGCTGCAGTCCATGGGGTCACAAAGAGTCGGACACAGCTGAGTGATTGAACTGAACTGAATGAACTTGCCATTCCGTTCTCCAGTGGACCAAGTTTTGTCAGAACTCTCCAACATGACTGGTCCATCTTGGGTGGCCCTGCATGGCAAGGCTCATAGCTTCAATGAGTTACATAAGGCTATGACCCATATGATCACTTTGGTTAGCTTTCTGTGACTATGGTTTTCATTCTGCCATTTACATTCAGTTCAGTTCAGTTCAGTTCAGTTCAGTCGCTCAGTCGTGTCCGACTCTTTGCGACCCCATGAATCACAGCACGCCAGGCCTCCCTGTCCATCACCAACTCCTGCCATTTACATTAATACCCCCCAAATAAAACATCCTCGTATAAATCTAACAAATCATGTATATGATCTCTATCTTATAAAGGAATTGTACATGTAGAGAAAAACTACAAAACTCTGACAAAATCAAAGAAAAACTAAATAAATGATTATATACTCCATGCTCATGGATAAGAAGAGTTGCTATTTTTAAGATGTGAGTTCTATCCAACTTGACCTACAGATTCAATGCAATCCCACTCAAAATTCTAACAAGTTACTTTGTGGATACTGACAAATTCATTCTACAGTTTACATGGAGTGGCATGAGGCCCAGCGTAGCCAAAACTATACTGAAAGAGAAAAACGGAGTACTGACACTACCCAACCGCTATCCTTACCATGAAGCTTCAGTCATCAAGACCATGTGGAATTGCAAAAGAAAGACAAATGTTATCAATGGAACAGAGCTGAGAGACCAAAAATAGACCACATAAACACAGGTAGCAGATTTCTGACAAAGAAGTAAAGGTAATACAGTGGAGGTAATAAGTAATAAGGTAATAAGTCTTTTCAACCAGTGGTGCTAGAAAAACTGGATAGCCATATGCAAACAAAAAAAGGAAAATCTAGATTCAGACCTTATATCCTCCACAGAAATCAACCCCAAAAGGATCATAGAACTATTTGTAAAATTCCAAACTATAAAACTCTAGAAGATAACAGTAAAAAACCTAGATGACCTTGGGTATGGTGACACCTTTTTATATATAACACCAAAGACACAATTCATGAAAGAAAAAGTTGATAAAGCTTTGTTAAAATTAAGAACTACTCTGGGAAAGATGATGTCTAAAAAATGAGAAGACAAGCCAGACCTCACCAAAGAAGACACACAAATGGCAAATGGCACATGAAAAGATGTTCCACATCATAGCATCACTCGGGGAAATGGAAAAGAAAACACCAATGCAATGGCATGACCTACTGCAATGGAATACTGACAATACCAAACTTTAGTGAGGATGCGGAGTGCAGGGAACTCTCAGACAGTGCTGGTAAAAATGCAAACTGGCACAGCACTTTTGAAAGACAGCATGACAATATCTCACACAAGTAAATATATTCTTACTATATGATCCAGCAATTGCACTTCTTGGTCATAAATGACTTGAAAATATGTCCACACAAAACTCTGCACACCAATGTTTACAGCAGTTTTATTTATAACTGCCAAAACTTAGGAGCAACCAAGATGTCCTTTAGTAGGTGAATGAATAAATAAACTGCACTAAAAAGAAACGAGCTATTAAGCCATGAAAAAGCCATGAAGGAGCTACAAATACATATACTAAGTGAAAGAAGACAATCTGAAAAAGCTACACACTACATGATTAATATATAATATTATGGAAAAGGACCACATGATTCAAACTACTAATATATAATATTACAGAAAAGGCAAACTATGGAGACAGTAAAAAGAGCAGTGCCTGCCAGGCGTTGCAGGGAGGGAACGGACAGGTGGGAAGCATAGAGGATTTCTAGGACAGTAAAAATACTCAGTATGCTATCATAATGATGGCTATGCATGCCATCATATACTTGTTCGAAACTTCAGAATGTGTAACAACAAGAGTGAATCACAATGTAAACTGTGAACTCTGGATGATTATGATGTACCATTACATGTTCATCAACTGTAACAAAAGAACCATTTCCAGGGGCTTATTAATGAGGCAGGACTATGCATGTGTGGGGGCACAGGGAATATGAGAAATCTCTGTACCTTCCCCTCAATTTTGTTGTGAACCTTCAGTTCAATTGAGTCGCTCAGTCATGTCCGACTTTGCAACCCCATGAATCACAGCACGCCAGGCCTCCCTGTCTATCACCAACTCCCGGAGTTCACTCAGACTCACGTCCATCCAGTCAGTGATGCCATCCAGCCATCTCATCCTCTGTCGTCCCCTCCTCCTCCTGCCCCCAGTCCCTCCCAGCTTCAGATTCTTTTCCAATGAGTCAACTCTTCGCATGAGGTAGCCAAAGTATTGGAGTTTCAGCTTCAGCATCATTCCCTCCAAAGAAATCCCAGGGCTGATCTCCTTCAGAATGGATTGGTTAGATTTCCTTGTAGTCCAAGGGACTCTCAAGAGTCTCCTCCAACACCACAGTTCAAAAGCATCAATTCTTCGGCACTCAGCTTTCTTCACAGACCAACTCTCACATCCATACATGACCACTGGAAAAACCATAGCCTGGACTAGATGGACTAGATGCCAACTTTTGTTGGCAAAGTAATGTCTCTGCTTTTCAATATGCTGTCTAGGTTGATCATAACTTTTCTTCCAAGGAGTAAGCGTCTTTTAATTTCATGGTTGCAATCACCATCTTCAGTGATTTTGGAGCCCCCAAAAATAAAGTCTGACACTGTTTCCACACTACTTTTAAAAAAATAAGAGTCCTAATAATATTTTTTTAAATTTTTTAAATATCAGCAAGCAGGCAGTCAGTTTCGGAATTAAGCTCCCGTGACTACTACTAAAATTAAGGACTGAACCTCATATAAAACTATGTCAACAAATCTGTTTCCCGCAAATACTTTAATCCTTCATGGTAATTTAATGCAGATTTTTCTATCTCAGAAACCTCAACACTAGCAAAGTCAATCTCCAGCATCATGAAAAGCACTCAAGATTCTACTTTAGAGTGCTCTGCGTGTATGTGTGTGCACGTGTACCTGTGTGTGTGTATGGAAAAGACTAGGAGGAATTCTGAGAAAAAGCCAAATTTGGTCCATATATATTGTTTCAAGATCTTAATATATTCAGCATTAGTGGAGAATTAATAGAAACTTTTAACTTCTTACAAAGTTCTTGGCTTTTACAGGTTCTAGCAATTTCAGGAATTCTGTTCAACTGTTCTTTTTTTTTTTTTTTAACACATGCACACAGAGTTGTGTGGCAAGAAAGACAGTAGAGTAGTTATACTATGGAGCGGCATCAGTTCTAAACAACACACAAGTGATTATCCTCGTAGGATTATCACTTTGAGGTACTACTCCCCTTCCATTCCCTTTCAACACTTGCTTGTATTAATACTATAGCAGTGAAATAACAAAGAAAAACAAATTAAAGCTTAGGTTAAACTTAAGATTTGATTTAAAATGTCACATTGACAATTTTAAATTTTATGACTATCATATTAGCAATTTATTATCTCTGGGGATTATCTTGAGATAATGTTCAACCTGAACACTTCAAACAGCGCACCTGACTGTTTAGTTTCAATCTAGAGAATCCCTCTTGACATTCCTATATTTATTAAACTTGAAAACCATTAGCTCAAAAAGAGGTAAAACAGCCAATCTTTTGGAATTAAGCCAAATATATATTTTTTTAAGTTTATTCACTTGAATGTTAGACACAGGCATACCTCATTTCACTGCATTTCACTTTACTGTGCTTTGAGGTGCTGCATTTTCTAAAAATTGAAAGTTGAGGGAAAACTGCATTGAACAAGTCTATTGGTACCATTTATCCAACAGCATTTGCTCACTTTGGGTTTTGTGTCACATTTTGGCAATTCTCACAATATTTTAAACTTTTTCATTTTCTTATGTTAGTGAAATGTGAAAGTGAAAGTTGCTCAGTTGTGTCTGACTCTTTGCAACCTTATGGACTCTAAAGTCCATGGAATTTTCCGGGCCAGAATACTGCAGTGGGTAGCCTTTCCCTTCTTCAGGGGATCTTCCCAACCCAGTTATTGCACTGGGGTCTCCTGCATTGCAGGCAGATTTTTTTTCTTTTTTACCAACTGAGTTATCAGGGAAGCTCATTATGATGACCCATAATCAGCAATCTTCAATGTCACTATTGTAATTGTTTTGGAGCATCACTGGTGGTTCAGATGATAAAGAATCTGCCTCAATGCATGAAACCTAAATTCAATCCCTGGGTTGGGAAGATCCCCTGGAGAAGAGAACGGCAACCAATCCAGCACTCTTGCCTGTAGAATCCCATGGACAGAAGAGACTGGCAGGCTACCGTCCACGGGGTGGCAAAGAGACAGACACAACAGAACAGTTATCAGTATCAAAACTGAGCCCATATAAGATTGAAAATTACTCTGGTGAATACACAAATGATAAAAAACCAAACAGCCTCACTGCTAACATGAAGAAAGTTGTTTTTTTTTTTAAATTTCATTGAACTATAATTGATTTACAATGTTGTGTTTAATTTCTACTGCACAACAAAGTGACTCAGTTATATACATATATTCTTTTTCATATTGTTTCCCATTATGGTCTATCACAGGATATTAAATATAGTTCTCTGTGCTATACAGTAGAACTTTGTTGTTTATCCATCCTATAAATAATAGTTTGCATCTGTTAACCCCAAATTCCCCATTCTTTCCTCAACTCTGTTCTCCACATCTGTAAGTCTGCTTTTATTTTGTAGATATGTTCACTTGTGCCATATTTTAGATTCAATATGTAAGACATATCATATACGATATGACTTTCAGTTAGCACTATAATCTCTAGATCCATCCATGTTGTTGCAAATGGCATTATTCCATTCTTTTAATGGCTGAGTACTATTCTATTGTGTGTGTAGAATATACACATATATTCACACATGCATACCACATCTTCTCTATCCATTCATCTGTCGATGGACATTTAGCTTGTGTCCATGTCACAGTTCAGTTCACTCCCTCAGTGATGTCTGACTCTTTGTGGCCCCATGGCTGCAAGACACCAGGCTTCCCTGTCCATCCACAACTCCTGGAACTTGCTCAAATTCATGTCCATTGAGTTGGTGACGCCATCCAACCATCTCATCCTCTGTCATCCCTTTCTCCTCCTGCCTTCAATCTGTCCCAGCCTCAGGGTCTTTTCCAATGAGTCAGTTCTTCGCATCAGGTAACCAAAGTATTGGAGCTTCAGCTTCAACATCAGTCCTTCCAATGAATATTCAGGGCTGATTTTCTTTAGGACTGACTGGTTTGATCTCCTTGCAGTCCAAAGGACTCTTAAGAGTCTTCTCCAACACCACAGTTCAAAAGTATCAATTCTTCAGTGCTCAGCTTTCCTTACAGTCCAACTCTCACATCCATACATGACAACTGGAAAAACCAAAACTTGGACTATATGGACCTATGTCGGCAAAGTAAGGTCTCTGCGTTTTAATATGCTGTCTAGGTTGATCATTGTTTTCTTCCAAGGAGCAAGCTTCTTTTAATTTCATGGCTGCAGTCACCATCTGCAGTGATTTTGGAGCCCAAGAAAACAAAGTCTGCCGCTGTTTCCACTGTTTCCCCATCTATTTGCCATGAAGTGATGAGAATAGATGCCATGATCTTAGTTTTTTGAATATTGAGTTTTAAGCCAGCTTTTTCACTCTCTTCTTTCACTTTCATCAAGAGGCTCTTTAGTTCCTCTTCACTTTCTGCCATAAGGGTGGTGTCATCTGTATATCTGAGGATATTAATATTTCTCCTGGCAATCTTGATTCTAGTTTGTGCTTTATCTAGTCCGGCATTTTGCATGATGTACTCTGCATATAAGTTAAACAAGCAGGGTAACAATATACAGTTTTGTCATACTCCTTTCCCAATTTGGAACTAGTCCTTTGTTCCATGTCTGGTTCTAATTGTTGTTTAGATTAGATTAGATTAGATAACAACAATTAAAAGACGCTTACTCCTTGGAAGAAAAGTTATCACCAACCTAGATAGCATATTTAAAAGCAGAGACATTACTTTGCCAATGAAAGTCCATCTAGTGAAGGCTATGATTTTTCCAGTGGTCATGTATGGATGTGAGAGTAGGATTGTGAAGAAAGCTGAGCACTAAAGAATTGATGCTTTTGAACTCTGCTGTTGGAGAAGACTCTTGAGAGTCCCTTGGACTGCAAGGAGATCCAACCAGTCCATTCTGAAGGAGATCAGCCGTGGGATTTCTCTGGAGGGAATAATGCTAAAGCTGAAACTCCAGTCCTTTGGCCACCTCATGCAAAGAGTTGACTCACTGGAAAAGACTCTGATGCTGAGAGGGATTGGGGGCAAGAGGAGAAGGGGATGACAGATGAGACGGCTTGATGGCATCACCAACTCGATGGACGTGAGTCTGAGTGAAATCTGGGAGTTGGTGATAGACAGGGAGGCCTGGCGTGCTGCGATTCATGGGGTTGCAAAGAGTTGACACGACTAAGCGACTGAATTGAACAACAGTGTATCCTGCTTGAGGACAGTTTCTAATTCATGAAAACCTTCTGGCTAATCCTTTTATCTTAAAATATAAATTCTGGGAGTGGGTCTAGAAAGATCTTTACAACCTTGAGACAATCATTTGATTTACTGAGGCCAGGGGCGGTGACCTGGAGGAGCAATACCACATCCAAGGAGCTGTGGCTGCATGGCTGCAGGAGGGCCTAGAGGAGCTATTCCATGTTCAAGGTCTGGAGGGGCAGCAGTGAGGAGATATCCCTCCTCCAAGGCAAGGAGCAGCGGCTGCGCTTTGCTGGAGCAGCCATGAAGAGATACTCCACGCCCAAGGTAAGAGAAACGCAAGTAAGATGGTAGATGTTGCAAAAGGGCATCAGAGAACAGACACACTGAAACCATATTCACAGAAAACCAGTCAATCTAATCACACTAGGACCACAGCCTTGTCTAACTCAATGAAACTAAGCCATGCCCCTGGGGCCACCCAAGACAAGTAGGTCATGGTGAAGAGGTCTGACAGAATGTGGTTCACTGGAGAAGGGAATGGCAAACCACTTCAGTATTCTTGCCTTGAGAACCCCATGAACAGTATGAAAAGGCAAAATAATAGGATACTGAGAGAGCAACTCCCCAGGTCAGTAGGTGCCCAACACGCTACTGGAGATCAGTGGAGAAATAACTCCAGAAAGAATGAAGGGATGGAGCCAAAGCAAAAACAATACCCAGCTGTGGATGTGACTGGTGATAGAAGCAAGGTCAGATGCTGTAAAGAGCAATATTGCATAGGAACCTGGAATGTGAGGTCCGTGAATCAAGGCAAATTGGAACTGGTCAAACAAGAGATGGCAAGAGTAAACGTCGACATTCTAGGAATCAGCGAGCTAAAATGGACTGGAATGGGTGAATTTAACTCAGATGACCATTATATCTACTACTGCAGACAGGAATCCCTTAGAAGAAACGGAGAAGCCATCATGGTCAACGAAAGAGTCCAAAATGCAGTGCTTGGATGCAGTCTCAAAAACAACAGAATGATCTCTATTCATTTCCAAGGCAAACCATTCAATATCACAGTTATCCAAGTCTATGCCTCAACCAGTTACGCTGAAGAAACTAAAGTTGATGGTTCTATGAAGACCTATAAAACCTTTTAGAACTAACACCCAAAAAAGATGTCCTTTTCATTATAGGGGACTGGAATGCAAAAGTAGGAAGTCAAGAAACACCTGGAGTAACAGGCAAATTTGGCCTTGGAATACAGAATGAAGCAGGGCAAAGACTAATAGAGTTTTGCCAAGAAAATGCACTGGTCATAGCAAACACCCTCTTCCAACAACACAAGAGAAGACTCTACATATGGACATCACTGGTCAACCAGATGGTCAACACTGATATCAGACTGACTATATTCTTTGCAGCAAAAGATGGAGAAGCTCTATACAGTCAACAAAAACAAGACCAGGAGCTGACTGTGGCTCTGATCATGAACTCCTTATTAACAAATTCAGACTTGAAGAAAGTAGGGAAAATCACTAGACCATTCAGGAATGACCTAAATCAAATCCCTTATGATTATACAGTGGAAGTGAGAAATAGATTTAAGGGACTAGATCTGATGGATAGAGTACCTGATGAACTATAGAATGAGGTTCGTGACTTTATACAGGAGACAGGGATCAAGACCATCCCCATGGAAAAGAAATGTAAAAAAGCAAAATGGCTGTCTGGGGAGGTCTTACAAATAGCTGTGAAAAGAAGAGAAGCAAAAAGCAAAGGAGAAAAGAAAAGATACAAGCATCTGAATATAGAGTTCCAAAGAATAGCGAGAAGAGATAAGAAAGCCTTCTTCAGCGATCAATGCAAAGAAATAAGAGGAAAACAACAGAATGGGAAAGACTAGAGATCTCTTCAAGAAGGGAACATTTCATGCAAAGATGGGCTCGATAAAGGACAGAAATGGTATGGACCTAACAGAAGCAGAAGATATTAAGAAGAGGTGGCAAGAATACACAGAAGAACTGTACAAAAAAAATCTTCAAGACCCAGATAATCATAATGGTGTGATCACTCACATAGAGCCAGACATCCTGGAATGTGAAGTCAAGTGGGCCTCAGAAAGCTTCACTACGAACAAAGCTAGTGGAGGTGATGGAATTCCAGTGGAGCTATTTCAAATCCTGAAAGATGATGCTGTGAAAGTGCTGCACTCAATATGCCAGCAAATTTGGAAAACTCAGCAGTGGCCATAGGACTGGAAAAGGTCCGTTTTCATCCCAATCCCAAAGAAAGGTAATGCCACAGAATTCTCAGACCACTGCACAATTGCACTCATCTCACACACTAGTAAAGTAATGCTCAAAATTCTCCAAGCCAGGCTTCAGCAGTACATGAACCGTGAACTTCCAGATGTTCAAGCTGGTTTTAGAAAAGACAGAGGAACCAGAGATCAAACTGCCAACATCCGCTGGATCATCGAAAAAGCAAGAGAGTTCCAGAAAAACATCTATTTCTGCTTTATTGACTATGCCAAAGCCTTTGACTGTGTGGATCACAATAAACTGTGGAAAATTCTGAAAGAGATAGGCATACCAGACTACCTGACCTGTGTCTTGAGAAATCTGTACTTGGGTCAGGAAGCAAGAGTTAGAACTGGACATGGAACAACAGACTGGTTCCAAATAGGAAAAGGAGTACGTCAAGGCTGTATATTGTCACCCTGCTTATTTAACTTCTATGCAGAGTACATCATGAGAAACGCTGGCCTGGAAGAAACACAAGCTGGAATCAAGACTGTCCGGAGAAATATCAATAACCTCAGATATGCAGATGACACCACCCTTATGGCAGAAAGTGAAGAGGAACTAAAAAGCCTCTTGACAAAAGTGAAAGTGGAGAGTGAAAAAGTTGGCTGAAAGCTCGACAGTCAGAAAACGAAGATCACAGCATCTGGTCCCATCACTTCATGGGAAATAAATGGGGAAACAGTGGAAACAGTGTCAGACTTTATTTTCGGGGGCTGCAAAATCACTGCAGATGGTGACTGCAGTCATGAAATTAAAAGATGCTTACTCTTTGGAAGAAAAGTTATGACCAACCTAGATAGCATATTGAAAAGCAGAGACATTACTTTGCCAACAAAGGTCCGTCTAGTCAAGGCTATGGTTTTTCCAGTGATCATGTATGGATGTGAGAGTTGGACTGGGAAGAAAGCTGAGCGAGCGCCGAAGAGTTGATGCTTTTGAACTGTGGTGTTGGAGAAGACTCTTGAGAGTCCCTTGGACTGCAAGGAGATCCAACCAGTCCATTCTGAAGGAGATCAGCCCTGGGATTTCTTTGGAAGGAATGATGCTAAAGTTGAAACTCCAGTAGACTCTGATGCTGAGAGGGACTGGGGGCAGGAGGAGAAGGGGACAACAGAGGATGAGATGGCTGGATGGTATCACTGACTCGATAGACATGAGTCTGAGTGAACTTCGGGGGTTGATGATGGACAGGGAGGGCTAGTGTGCTGCAATTCATGGGGTCGCAAAGAGTCAGACATGACTGAGTGACTGAACAGAACTGAGTAATTTAACAAGTATATAACTCCCTTGCTTACACTAGCAAGGGGGGGCATTCTCCATCCCCCTCTCTGATGTCTATGTCAGAAGCTTTCTCTAGCCCTTTTCATACTTTGGTAAAACTCTGCTACACAAAAGCTGTTGAGTGATCAAGCCTAGTCCCTGATCCCAATGCTAAATCTTCTTCTTCAGAGATCACGAATTCAACACCATTCACTGTAAGCTATTAGTATTCCCATTTCTGGAAGAATTTTCCAGTGTGTTGTGATCCACACAGTCAAAGGCTTTGGTGTAGTCAATAAAGCAGATATTTTTCTGGAATTCTCTTGCCTTTTCTATGATCCAATGGATGTTGGCAATTTGATCTCTGGTTCCTCTACCTTTTCTAAAACCAGCTTGAACATTTGGAAGCTCTCGGTTCATGTACTCTAGAAGCCTAGCTTGGGGATTTTTGAACATTACTTTGCTAGCATGTGAGATGAGTACAGTTATGCGATAGTTTGAACATTATTTGGCACTGCCTTTCATTGCAATGAAAACTGATCTTTCCAGTCCTGTGGCCACTGCTGAGTTTTCCAAATTTGCTAGCATACTGAGTGCAGCACTTTCACAGCATAATTTTTTAGGATTTGAAATAGCTCAGCTGAAATTCTATCAGCTAACCTTGCTTTGTTCATAGTGATGCTTCCTAAGGCCCAGCTGACTTCACACTCCAGGATATCTAGCTCTAGGTGAGTGATCACACCATAATGGTTATCTGGGTCATGAAGATCTTTTTTATATAGGTCTTCTGTGTATTTTTGCCACCTCTTAATATCTTCTGCTTCTGTTAGGTCCATGCCATTTCTGTCCTTTATTGAGTCCATCTTTGCATGAAATGTTCCCTTGGTATCTCTAATTTTCTTGAAGAGATCTTTGGTCTTTCCCATTGTACTGTTTTCCTGTATTTCTTTGCACTGATCATGTCTGGGCTAATGTAAATAGTGCTGCTATGAGCACTATTTGTACATGTACAAATAGTACACATATCCTTTCAAACTATAATTCTGAGTATATGCCTAGGAGTGGGACTGATGGATCACATGGTAACACTATTAGTTTTCTGAGGAACCTCCATACTGTATTCTATGGTGGCTGCACCAATTTACATTCCCACCAAAAGTGTAAGAGGGTTCCCTTTTCTCCACACCCTCTCCAGTATTTATTATTTGTAGACCTTTTAGTAATGATCATTCTAACTGACAGACATAGTACCTCGTGGTAACTTTTTAAAATCTTTTACTACTTTTTAAAATTTTTATTTTATATACTTGATTTACAATGTTATTGTTAGTTTCAGGTGTACGACAAACTGATTCTGTAATACCTAAACCTGTAAATTTTTTTTAGATTCTCTTCCCATTTAGGTTATTACAGAATACAGAGTAGAACTTCCTGTGTTATACAGTATGTCTTTGTTTTTATCTATTTTGTGTGTACACACACACACACACGCACGTTAAGTCTAAACTCCTAATTTATCTGCCCCCACCCTGTTTTCCCCCTTTCATAACGATAAGTTTGTTTTCTATGTTGAGTCTGTTTCTATTTTCTAAGTGAGTTCATTTGTGTCATTTTTTTAGAGTCCACATATAAGTGACATTATATGATATTTGTCTCTCTGTGTGTTACTTAGTTCACTCAGTATAATCATCTCTAGGCCCATCAGTGTTGCTGCATTATTTCATTCCTTTTTATGAATGGCAATATTTCATTCTTTTTTATGGCTGAGTAGTATTCCACTGTACATCTGTACCTCACTGTAGTTTCGATTTGCATTACTTTAGTAATTAGCAATAATGGGCATCTTTTCACATGCCTACTGGCCGTCTCTGAGTCTTCTTTGTTAAAATGTCTATTTAGGCCTTCTGCCTATTTCTCGATTGGGATTTTCTGTTGTTGTTATTGAATTGTAGGAGTTGCCTGTATATTTTGGAAATTAAGCTCTTGTCAGTCACATCATTTGCAAACATTTTCCTGATGCAGAGAAAGTTTTAGAGGTCAATATAGAAAATGATCCAGCCATAACATTCCTTTAAGTCAAAGCAAAATCCAAAGCACGGCACTCTCTTCAACTAATGAAGGCTGAGAGAGGTGAGGAACCTCCAGAAGAAACATTTGGAGCTAACAAAAGTTGATGAATAAGGTCCAGGGAAAGAAGCCATCTCCATGGAGATGGAGCCATGCTCCATCAACATGAAAGCACAAGGTGAACCAGAAAGTGCTCGTAGAGAAGTTGTGGGAAGTTGCGAGAAGAAGATGGAGCTATGTTAACTGGTAAAGGTGGCTACACTAAACAATCCAACTTGACGGTGACCTTATAAGAGGAGACTCAACTACAGACATGCACAAAGGAAAGACCATGTGAAGACAAAGCCATTTACACACCACCCCTGCAGACCCCTTGATCTCAGATTGAAAGCCTCTAGAACTGAGAAAATTAATTTCTGTTGTTTAAACCACCTAGCTTGAAGTACTTTGTTATGGCAGCCCTGGCACGCTAATACAGACTCTAATATTGATCAGTAATTTAGATTCTCCTAGCATGGGAACCGAAGAAGGCAATGGCACCCCACTCCAGTGCTCTTGCCTGGAAAACCCCATGGATGGAGGAGCCTGGTAGGCTGCAGTCCATGGCATCACTAGGAGTCACACATGACTAAGCAACTTCACTTTCACTTTTCACTTTCTTGCATTGGAGAAGGAAATGGCAACCCACTCCAGTATTCTTGCTTGGAGGATCCCAGGGACAGGGGAGCCTGATGGGCTGCCGTCTACGGGGTCACACAGAGTTGGGCACGACTGAAGTGACTTAGCAGCAGCAGCAACATGAGAACAAACACCAAATATGGACATGGAACTCATACTCCAAGAAACTCGAAAATGAGTTCATACGAGATTTGTTTTTTAAAGCCAACATTTAGATCTTATGTCCATTTTCTGAATGGGTTGTTTTTTCCTTTTACATTGAGCTGCATGAGCTCTCTGTATTTTTAGAGATTAATCCCTTGTCAGTTGCTTCATTTGCAGATATTTTCTCCCATTCTGTGGGTTGTCATTTTGTTTTGTTGATGGTTTTGTTTGCCATGCAAAAACTTGTAAGTTTAATTAGGCCCTATTTGTTTATTTTTGTTTTTATTTCCATTAGTCCAGGAGGTCTCCAAAAAAGACATACAGATGGCCAAAAAGCACAAGATGCTCAACATCACTAATTATTAGAGAAATGCAAATCAAAACTACAATGAGATATCACCTCACACTGGTCAGAATGGCCATCATCAAAAAACCTACAAACAATAAATGCTGGAGAGGGTGTGGAGAAAGGGAACTCTCCTAAACTGTAAGTGGGAATGTAAATTGATACAGCCACTATGGAGAACAGTATGGAGGTTTCTTAAAAACTAAAAATAGAACTATCATATGATCCAGCAATCCCAACACTGGGCATATATCCAGAGAAAATATTAATTCAAAAAGATACATACACCACAACGTTCACTGCACCATTATTTACAATAGCCAAGACATGAAGTAATCTAAATGTCCTTCAACAGAGGAGTGGATAAAGATATGTTACATAGAGTAGTATAAAAAGTGAAGTATTACTCAGCAATAAAAAAGAGGGAAATAATGCCATCTGCAGCAACACAAATGGATGTGGAAACTGACATACTGAATGAATTAAGTCAAACAAAGACAAACATCTTATGATACTGCTTATATATGGAATCTTAAGAAAATGGAACTTATTTATAAAACAGAAAATAGAGTCACAGATGTAGAAAACAAACCTATGGTCACCAGGGGAGAAAGGGGGGCTAGGGATAAACTGGGAGACTAGGACTGACATATATACACTACTACATAGAAAACAGATAACTAATAAGGACCTACTGTATAGCTCAGGAAACTCTACTCAACACTGCCATGACCTATATGGAAAAGAATCTTCAAAAATAGTGTGTGTACATATACATATATACACACACACACATATATATAACTTATTCACTTTGCTATACACCCGAAAATAACACAACACTGTAAATCAACTATATTTCAATAAAAATAAGTAAATTAAAAAAAAATTTAAGCCGACATTAAATGGAGAGATACCCTTGAATTGGCTCAAGACTTAACCATAACAAGATGTATCCAAACCTAACAGTTTTGCAAAGATTCAGTTTGAGTTCCACATTCCTCTTAATCCTTTCCCGTCCACTGATAAAGTAGAGCTTAAGTAATATGTTGTTTTTCTTTTGTACTTTTTGCCCATTACGTTAATGTTACTTCCACAACAAGACAAGTTTCCTGAAGGCTGGATTCATGACATATGTGCCCAGGAAGCAGCCATGTGCTCACAAAAAGAACTTGTTACTTTATAGACTGACTGTACTAAATAGTTAAATTAAGTTTGCTATTATCTTTCTATGCTGCTTAATTTCAAGGTATTTCAAATTTGAAAGAACTCAGAGCATGTCTTTAACACATATATAGAATCACACAGATTTTAAAGCATTGTACAAGGATTACTTTGTTGTTGTTGTTTAGTTGCTAAATCATGTCCAATTCTTTTCTGACCCCAAAGACTGCAGTCCTCTCTCTGTTCTTCTATCCATGGGATTTCCCAGACAAGAATACTGGAGTGGGCTGCCATTTCCTTCTCCAGGGGATCTTCCTGACCCAGGGATCAAACTCATTTTCTGCATTGGCAGGTAGATTCTTTACCACTGAGCCACCAAGGGAGCCCCACAAGAATTACTTAATTTAGCCTAATTAACCATCTAATTAATCATTTAAAGTAACTATTAGAGACATACAGACCACAATATTTATTCTTATGTTTTCCACTGTTAGCAAAATACATCTTTTACAGTATACAGTGGCTAATCTTAACCATTCCCTGAATGATAATGAGAATGTATTTTCACAGTAGCAATTGGTGACATTTCAATAAATCAATGTGCTGCAGTGATACCTAAATAAAAGCTTATTTCACTATAATGATGCTTCCAGGCTTCCCTCAAGTCAGGTGGTTACTTGCAGTTAATGATCTGTGACATGCCACACAAGTAGTCCTAAAAAGACTTATTATCCACCTCATGTGCAACAATATTTGCTTTATGGATGGCTAAATGAATGAAGACATTCAATGCAACTGTAAAAGTAAAATCAAAAGAAAACTTACAAGGAACATGTTTTCTTTAAGTAAAAGGGCTGTGACCATTTTCCATTAATACTTAACCTTTTGCTGGAGCAGTGCAACCCCATATAATACTCAGATCCATGAAGTCCAAGAGCTGTTCTGGGTTAATGCTAATTAACTGCCCCCAATCAAAAGAGTAGTAACTTCCCAAAATTGTGAGATCATCAGCCTTTATTGCTGACGTCAAAGTCACAAAGCTAAAAGGAGACAAATATGCTTTATACATAAATTAAGAGTATGTCTTTCAACTGAATTTACATACACCGACACAACACAAACACGCCAAGAGATCTGTTATGCTGCACACAAATTTGCTAATCTCAAACAATACACTATCTTTTATAGCTACCAGACTTTGTAAGCATTCAAATGTTTACCATTTATAATTTTATTTCATTTACTAGACTCGGCTTTTGTCCACCATATGTCCACTGTGGATTAACTATTCCCTTAGGCACAATTAAGGCCTTTCCATTTGTTGTAAGAAGAGCTAAGTATGAAGGACACAGCCAGAAATAACATTTATACCTCAACCAAAAACAGAAGAACATTCAAACTCAAACGATGGTTTATGTAGCATCTTTTTTTTATTAGACACATGTCTACAAATCAAAATAAACTTGAGATAAAAAATCATGGCAACTGTACACCAGCCTTCACCATTCAGATTGAATACCAAAATTATAACATCTCCATCAACTGAATTTAAATATTTTTGCAGAAAAAAATGTACTTCTAAACTACAAGTGAAGGGTGGCTTCCAAACAATAATTATAACCAAAACTTTAATAATCATTTGAAATACATTCAAAGACATTTCATAAAAATTTTGATGTTTTTGATTTTCAAATCCTTAAGTTAAAAATCTACATGGACTGAGCAGTATCTCTTCCCATTACCCATAACTAGAAGACAGCATTCTGAGAGACAGTGGGAAATAAAACAACAACTAATATATATAGCACCTATTAAATACCAAGCATGATTCCAGGAGTTTTGTATGTGTTTAATTCTTTTAACAACCTCCTTATAAGGTAGGTGGTATTGTCATTTCTGTTTTACAGATGACAAAACTGAGGTACAAGAGGGTGATTACCTCCCCATGGTCACAGATTTAAATAAGTGAGCCCATATCTGACCTAAGTGATCTTACTTAGAAGTCTTTGTCCTGACCACTACTCATACTGCCTTTATAATAAAGATATTAAAGTACCAGAACACACTACAAAACAAATATCAATACGGGGAAATAAATACAACTTCTCATCTTTTAAAATTAAAATTTTGAATGTAAATTAAGTGATTAGGGTTTAAGAGTTTAGATTTCAAAACAACTATGTGTGTAATATAAAAGAATTTTTACAGGATCTTATGTTACAGTAAGTGAAGCTGTTACTAAATGCCTCTTCCAAATGAAAAACCTAGCCTAGAGTTTTACAAAAGCTGGGGGGGGGGGGGGTATTATTTTTTCTCTTTATCATCTCAAAAGTTCCATAATTCCATCTTTTACTGAGATTGAGAATTAATAATTTTGTAGTCATTCACAACAAGTATTAGCATTTATTGAGCGTTTCCTGTGGCCAGGGATTGAACTGGACCCTAGAGAGACAGCGGTGAACAAGACAGTCTCTGCCTTCATGGAGCTTTAGTCACAGAACACCTGCATGATCCCAAAGGGAAAAATGAAACAAACTTCGCTCTAAAAAAAGGAGATAACTTTTTCAGGAAAATGGCACAGTTTAAAAAACATAAAACAGCTAATAAGTATTAAAATCAAGGGAGAAACTATCTAGTATTCTGTCTTACCTAGTCCTTTTCTATTTATTTTCCTCAACCCTCTAAAAAGAGAATTGGGAAAGTTCTCACACACACCCTTCATTCATGTTCTACCTTTTCATTTAATGAGAATCAATACAACAAACTGAAGAGTAAAGAAAGATGACATTTAAAACTGTATCTAAAATCAGGACAAGTTTAAAAAAAAATTGAAACATTCATTTAACATCATCAGGTGTTTGCACAACTCCCTCCCCTCCATGTCTGTCTCTCTCTTTTCCAAGGAACATAAAGCATACGGTACTACCATCCCTCCTTTAATGTGGGTCGTCACCCACATCCCCTCCCACTGCTCCCCCACTCATCAACTCCCTCACTCAATGGCATTGCATATACACGTTGCTTCCATTCACTGTCTACAATTCATTTCCTTCCCATCTCTCTGGAACTCACTCTACTCAGCTTTCAGTCCCACAACTCCAGTGAACCTGCTTGCCAAGGTCACCACCAACTGCCTCTGCACTGCTTAATCTAACCATCCTCAGACCTGCTCTGTTGATCACTTCTTTCTCCTTAAAAATCCTGTACATTGGGCTCCCAGGACACTTCACTCTCCTGATTTTCCTCCTACCTTTACTGGCTACACTTTAATTCCCTTGCTAATTTCTCTTCACTTTCCCAACTTTAAAATATGACTTAATTTAAGGACTAATATTTTGACCTATTTTCTTTTTATACTCATTCTATGTAAAGTTCACCCAATCTCAAGGATTTACGAACAAAGCTAGTGGAGGTGATGGAATTCCAGTGGAGCTATTTCAAATCCTGAAAGATGATGCTGTGAAAGTGCTGCACTCAATATGCCAGCAAATTTGGAAAACTCAGCAGTGGCCACAGGACTGGAAAATGTCCGTTTTCATTCCAGTCCCAAAGAAAGGCAATGCCAAAGAATGCTCAAACTACCACACAATTGTACTCATCTCACATGCTAGTAAAGTAATGCTCAAAATTCTCTAAGCCAGGCTTTAGCAATAGGTGAACCATGAACTTCCAGATGTTCAAGCTGGTTTTAGAAAAGGCAGAGGAACCAGACATCAAATTGCCAACATCCACTGGATCATGGAAAAAGCAAGAGAGTTCCAGGAAAACATCTATTTCTGCTTTATTGACTATGCCAAAGCCTTTGACTGTGTGGATCACAATAAACTGTAGAAAATCCTGAAAGAGATGAGAATACCAGACCATCTGACCTGTCTCTTGAGAAACCTGAAGCAACAGTTAGAACTGGACATGGAACAACAGACTGTTTCCAAATAGGAAAAGGAGTACATCAAGGCTGTATATTGTCACCCTGCTTATTTAACTTATATGCAGAGTATATCATGAGAAACACTGGGTTGGAAGAAGCACAAGTTGGAATCAAGATTGCCAGGAGAAATATCAATAACCTCAGATATGCAGACACCACCATCCTTATGGAAGAAAGTGAAGAGGAACTAAAAAGCCTCTTGATGAAAGTGAAGGAGGAGAGTGAAAAAGTTGGCTTAAAGCTCAACATTCAGAAAACAAAGATCATGACATCTGGTCCCATCACTTCATGGGAAATAGATGGGGAAACAGTGGAAACACTGTCAGACTTTATTTTGGGGGGCTCCAAGATCACTGCAGATGGTGATTGTAGTTATGAAATTAAAAGACGCTTACTACTTGGAAGGAAAGTTATGACCAACCTAGATAGCATATCTAAAAGCAGAGACATTACTTTGCCAACAAAGGTCCGTCTAGTCAAGGCTATGGTTTTTCCAGTAGTCATGTATGGATGTGAAGAAAGCTGGGTGCCAAAGAATTGATGCTTTTGAACTGTGGTGTTGGAGAAGACTCTTGAAGAGTCCCTTGGACTGCAAGAAGATCCAACCAGTCCATCCTAAAGGAGATCAGTCCTGGGTGTTCACTGGAAGGACTGATGTTGAAGCTGAAACTCCAGTACTTTGGCCACCTCATGCGAAGAGTTGACTCATTGGAAAAGACCCTAATGCTGGGAAGGATTGGGGGCAGGAGGAGAAGGGGACAACAAAGGATGAGATGGCTGGATGGCATCACCGACTCGATGGACATGGGTCTGGGTAGACTCCGGGAGTTGGTGATGGACAGGGAGGCCTGGCGTGCTGCAATTCATGGGGTCGCAAAGAGTCGGACATGACTGTGTGACTGAACTGAACTGACTGAATATGGTGTTGACTCCCAGACTTTTATCTCTAGTCTTCATCTTGTCACTGAATGATAGACTCATAGATCCAACTACTAAACATCTCTACATAGAGGCTTAAAAAGTACATCTAACATGTCCAAAACCAATCTTATCCAAGTCTGCTCCTCCAACACTCTTCCTCATCTCAGTAAACTAAACTTTAACCTTCCAGATGTGAAGAACAAAAATCTTGGCATTATATGGCCTCTTCTCCCCTCTACTCCATAACCAATCTACGAAAATATCCATCAATACCTTCCAAATATATCCAGAAACCAACCACTTCTCATGGATGTTAAAGTCACTTTCAGTTCAGTTCAGTTGCTCAGTCGTGTCCGACTCTTTGTGACCCCATGAATCGTAGCACGCCAGGCCTCCCTGTCCATCACCAACTCCTGGAGTTCACTCAGACTCACTTTAATCGTGTCCAACTCTTTGTGACCCTGTGGACTATAGCCTGTCAGGCTCTTCTGTCCATACGATTCTCCAGGCAAGAATAATGAAGTAGGTTGTCATGCCCTCCTCTAAGGGATCTTCCTGACCCAGAGATTGAACCTGTGCCCTTGAGATGGCCTGCATTGGCAAGTGGGTTCTTTACCACTAGGGCCACCTGGGACTTCACCATTACCACTACTTCTCACCTGGATTGTCAAAAAGTTTCCATTTACCTTCCTTCCACTTTTAACCACTATGGTATATTCTCAAAATAGGAATTGTAGTAATCCTTTCAAGTTAAATCATTTCACTCTCCTCAAACCCCTCAGTGGCTTTTCATCTCATTCAAATAAAAGTCAGAGTCCTCACAATGGCCAACAGTCTTTCCTGACCTGTCCTCCCCTTCTCTCTCATCACGCTTCAATCCTATGCTAGTCTTTCAGTTACCGTTCCCCATACAGAGCTACACACACAGCTACCAGCTCTCTCCCTCTCCTGTCTCTTTCTTTCTCTCCCTCGTGTACACACAGACACATGTGTGCCTCTTCAGTTTCTAAGAGAAGAAACAACCACCAAATACTTCAGGGAGGCCTTTGCACCTACTCTTTTCCTTTACCTGGATAATTCTTCGGCCAGGTATCTATGTGGCTCTCTCTCTCATCTCCTTTATGCCTCTGCTCAAATGTAATCTTCTCAGACTTTCCCTGACTACCATATTTAAAATCTTATCACTCTCTTCTGAGAATTCCTTTTTCTCCTTTCCTGCTCTATCTATCTACACAACACAATGCCATTTAATACATTACACATTATACTTATTTATTTATTGCCTATCTTCCTCTACTGGAACACCTAGACAGGTATGGGCTCAATGACAATTTGCTGAGTGGACAAAATAAATAAGAAAAGATGTAAGAAAGCAGACAAAGAAAATAACTGCTGAATTGTTTTACTTACTGCAGAAACTAGACATTCATATGAAATTTTAGAAAACGTTACAGAAAATGAAAACTAACTAAATTCTAAACTCGAGAACAAACTTTTTAACTTTTTAACTTCAGTTAAAAAGAAATGCTTTTTAAAATCAAGCTCCCTGGCTTCAGATTATACTACAAAGCTACAGTAATCAAAACAGCATGGTACTGGCATAAAAAGAGACACATAGATCAGTAGAACAAAAGAGACAGCTAAGAATTCAATACTATGATTTATCATTACTGTTGTTTTAGGTAATGCATCTATTCATGTATATGGAAAATGGATAATTAATAACTGAATGATAAAATGAGCCTAAAATTAAGACAGAATTTCAATTACATGTAAAGTTAAACTCTCTTAAAATTGTACAGCAACAAATATGCTCAATTAATCAGACGTACATCTAAATACAGTTAGGGTCACCATATTTTAGGAATAAAGGGTGCTTATGATTGTCTGGTACAATCCCCTCATCTTATACATGAGGATCATCTTAAGTGAATAAACTGCCAAGGTAATTAAGTTAGAAAAAAATGACAGCAGCAGTACAAAGTTTTCTGATCCCTACTCTAGTATTCTTTTAATGCATACTGGATTTATTATATAATCACTGCAAATATAAAGCGAACTATTAAATGGGCTTAAATTACATTGATGAAAATCTCAAATCTCTTTTTCACACACAAAAAAATCTGTTTTTATAGCTGCATTCTTCTATTTAATACTTAATATTAATTTAACTTTTAGTCATTAAATTTTCTTCTAAAAATTAAATTCAAAGAAATTCATCATAAAGAAACAAAAGATGGATTATGCTTTAATATTTAATAAACTTTCTATATCAAGAAAAGATAGACAGAAATTATATAAACAGATTGCTATGCCCAAAATCCTTACACAGCTCCTCCCAAACAAAACAAAACCACATAAGACAGAGGCCAACCCTATACTGTAAAGCAATTAGCCTCCAATTAAAAAAAAAGAAAAAACACAACCACAAAGTCCTTAAACTTCCCAAGCTAAGTAAGCCATAATACTGCCAAAATGGTTTAAAGCAGGCTGTCTTAAAAAAAAAAAAAAAGTTAACTATGAAATGACATAACTGTAACAACTGTCAAGTGAAAAATGTTTCTTAATGAGTATTATGAAAGAGCACTCATATGACATTTTCTCCCCCCCAACATATCAGTCACAATACCAGTCTGAATTCAAGCTTATGCATTTATTTGAGGATACTACTCAATCAATTAAACTTGAAATATTATCCAAATGTTCTTAAAAGTACAGTAGTAGGGTGAAGTATCACATAAAAGAACAGCTATAAGTATTTATATTAAAATACTCACTCAATATACAGAATACTGATGCTACCAGCGTCAGAATAAGACGCTATCATCATCCTCCAGTAAGTACATAATCATAGCTCTATTTAAAAAATTTACATGTAAACAGAGGAGAAAGCAATATACATATAAAGCCACAGAAACAGAACTGTCAGATCCATCTGAAAAAGACACTTGGCTCTGATACCTTGGGATTACTATTACTGGAACAAAAAGAACCAAAGTATTAAAATAAATGGATAAGGAGCAGACTTTTAATTTAGAGTATATAAACAGAATGAACTTTTCCAATCCTCAAAAAAGCTTTTGTTTATGCTTTATAAATTGTAAACTCTTACACAAATTTGTAATAATGACTCATTTGTTCACTTTGTCATAATATTATAGATGACAATTTTTATATAAGTTGATATTAATCCTTCAAAACAGGAATCAAAGTAAATGTTACTTACTTCATAGTTTCACATTTCCACTCTCCAGATAAAATAAGAATTTCTGAAGACTCAAAAAAGTCACAGTATCGGCAAGTATTTTCATGTAAATTCCCCTGAAGTTCTTAAAGCTGGACTTACAACCTTCTCTTACACTCTTCTATTACAAAGAATAAAGAACAGTCTCTAAAAGCCTTGTGATAATTTTATTGAGAAGATCAGTAAAATTTTCAACTTAAAATTTACTTGTTTTACTAATACATTTCCATGGAGTTCAGGGAACACAACTTACAGGGTACATTAAAATGCAACCTTTGAACCTCACAGTGTAAAACATCACTTCCTGGGCAGAGATAGTACTCCAAGAACAATCAATCACTGTTAAGAAGAATATACACTCAACATTGTTAATTAGTGTAGATGCACTCTTCTCTATGCCCTCATCTGTCATGAAGATTGTTTAAAAATCTGAGTTATTAGTCTTTATTTGGGAAAGGATCTGTTTAATATCTTTAAGAGTAGAAATCATTCATCCATTCACTCTATACTGGAGTGTGATAATTCTTACTCCCAATACAAGTTACTGATAGCCACCACCCCTCCACTAACTAAGAAGCTATAAATCAGGAAGGGGGCAGCTCCTATGCAACCCTGTTAATTTCTGTTTACAATCTATCCAACTGAGAATGTTAGCTAGTCAGGGGAGAAACTAGGTGATGGATCAGATAGTAGGAAAACATAACAGCTTAAAGATAGAAAATAACAAAATGACAAATTAAAATGTCATGTAGTTATAAAACATGGATTGAATATAAAATTAATCTTAAAAAATTAATATTCCTCATGTTCATTTCATTTTAATTTGAACCTTCCCTGAAACACTAAAAGAAAAACTAAAATTGCATTTGAGTGCAGATTATGATTTTTAAATTAAACACACAAATTTTTAATCTGTAAATTAAAAGTTAAAAGTGTACAGTTCTACCAATATGTAAAAGTTTAAAAAATGAAGCAAAATCTGAATTTTTTAACATTTATTTAATCTAAAATCATGACAGACAATCTATGACATCTTATCTCAAACATGATACAGCATAATATAATCCCGATGTGTTTCCTAAGAAACTCTGACATTATTTACCAGAGTGGAATTCACTAGGGCCGTTGGGTCTGAAGGCCATCTAACAGATTCCCTGTATCTACATATGTATTTTTCCTCATTAAGAAACCATTTTCCCTGAATAACATATCCCGGGCCATAAACACTTCTAATTTCAACAGAGTCTTCATGAAAAGGCTTTTATTCATTCATTCAGTATTCATTCATTCAGGCACTGTTGTAAGTGATGAGATCCTCAGCTTTCACAGAGTTTAGACAGATAAGAAACAAACAAGAAATAATACCAGATGACAATGAGACTAGGCAGATAACTAAAACAGAACATCCTGACAGACTTTAGATTCCTTTAGATTTCATTGGTCGAGGAAGGCAACTCTGAGGTGATGACATTTAAGATGAGTTAAAAATGACAAAATGGAGCCAGCCAAGCAGAGGCCAGAAGGAAAAGTCTATCAAGCAGAAGAAACCCTAAAGTACAAATTAACTTGGAATGTTATAGGAACAGAAAAAAAGACAAATGTGCCTTACACACACAGTGGACAAGGGAGCATTTAGTAGAAAATGAGTCTGAGAGGTAAGTAGGAGCCCGATTACCTTGTGCTTGAGAAACTGGATAAGGAGTTTGGATTTCATTCTAAGTGTGATGAGAAGGCACCAGTGGGTTTTAAGCAGAAAAGTCATATAACACAATTTGCCGTTTGGGAGCTGAATTGTAGGAGAACAAAGCTAGGAGCAGGAAGAACAGTTAGGAAGCTAGTGACATAGTTCACATGATAGACGGTCAGGTCCACTTGTAACAAGCCTGTAGTAAGTGGAGATGAACTGAAAATCCCTAGGCTCTGCAGTACAGGCTCTGGTCAACTGAGAGTGCCCCAATGTTGGGACAGCAAGACCTTCAAGGCCAGGAAACCAAGGTCTAGGCCTGGTGCAACTGGTTCCCCAAATTGTAGAAGCTATCCTAGATGGTAATATAATTGCTTCCAGGTCCTTATGTGGCTATAGTCATTGTAGCCTATGAGACATCTCACGGCACTTGCAGCTGCAAACATCATCAAACTTCAACCAAACTTCCATAAAACACACAGAATAAGTAGATGGCTTACCCTCTTTCCCATTCTAAACGTTACTACTTCCAAACGAATTTTTTTAATCTCATTAGGGAAAAGTAAGGCCTTCCATGGAAATTTGAATATAACTATTTATTAATCTCAACAATCAAACAAAGCAAAAGAAGGTCAAATTTCTAGAAAACTTGAAGATGGTATAGAAAAAGAATATAATTAAGACCCAGGTTAGCAGGTCCCAAACATTGCTTAAGCATTCTCTTGGATTCTACTCTTCTGCAAAATAATAATGGCTACCTGAATACACATAGCTGGCCCTCGAGAATGTCTGCTGAATGAACTGCCCAACCCAAAACATAGTACGAGAACTATCACGGTAAAAACCAAGAAAAGATGGTGATGAAAGAATTCTTTAAGAACCATTTCCTTCAGGCTACTTTTGTAAAATTTCTATTTCAGCTCAACTAATCTGTAATTTATGGTTTCTGGAGTTGAAGTTATAGTCCATGCTTTTAAAAGGCTATATGATTAATAATAATAGTTATCAAGCACTTACGTATATAGGAAAAGTGTTTTTATGTAATAGCCCATTTAATCATTAAACTAACTTTATCAAACAGAAACCATTATCCTTATTTCCAGATGAAGAAATTAAAGAAATAATGTATGGTATTATACTGCTACTAGAGGAAAAAATGGGGCTTGTAAGGAAAGTCTGTCTCAATTTAAAACCCTCTGATCTTAACCACGACACAATACTTCATTTTCCATCTTAAACAGTACAAAGAAAAAACATTAACTAGTATTTTATAGCCTTTTAGAATTGAATATAAAATAAAATATTTTATGTTTAGTTGACCATTGATCAACACTGGTTTGAACTGTGCAGACCCACTAACAAGCAGGTTTTTTTCTCAGTAGTAAATACTACAGTACCTCATGATCCAAGATTGGTTCAATCCATGGATGCAGAACCACAGACACAGAGTAACCATGTTTACAGGGGGCTATAGTCATTGAAATTGAAAATTCAGTGAAATGTGAATTTTTGACTGCAGGAAGGAACTATGTTTATAACCCCTGTGATGTTCAAGGGTCAAATGTATTACATACTTTTTAGTATGTACTGAAATAATTAACTTACTAATTAACACTATTTCATTAAAGCAAGTCCCTTCCTCTGCTGGCTATATCATTAACCTATTCCAGTTACTCTCTGTATTTAACCATAATAAAACAGAATTTTTACAAAAATAATGGGAGAAAATAATAGTAAATGAAGCAACTGACAAACAACTAATCTCAAAAATATACAAGCAACTTATGCAGCTCAGTTCCAGAAAAATAAATGACCCAATCAAAAAATGGGCCTAAGAACTAAACAGACATTTCTCCAAAGAAGACATACAGATGGCTAACAAACACATGAAAAGATGTTCAACATCACTCATTATCAGAGAAATGCAAATCAAAACCACAATGAGGTACCACTTCACACCAGTCAGAATGGCTGTGATCCAAAAGTCTACAAGCAATAAATGCTGGAGAGGGTGTGGAGAAAAGGGAATCCTCCTACACTGTTGGTGGGAATGCAAACTAGTACAGCCACTATGGAGAACAGTGTGGAGATTCCTTAAAAAACTGGAAATAGAACTGCCTTATGACCCAGCAATCCCACTGCTGGGCATACACACCGAGGAAACCAGAATTGAAAGAGACACATGTACCCCAATGTTCATCGCAGCACTGTTTATAATAGCCAGGACATGGAAACAACCTAGATGTCCATCAGCAGATGAATGGATAAGAAAGCTTTGTTACATATACACAATGGAATATTACTCAGCCATTAAAGAATACATTTGAATCAGTTCTAATGAGGTGGATGACACTGGAGCCACTTATACAGAGTGAAGTAAGCCAGAAAGAAAAACACCAATACAGTATCCTAACGCATATATATGGAATTTAGAAAATGGTAACGATAACCCTGTATGCGAGAGAACAAAAGAGACACAGATGTATAGAACAGTCTTTTGGACTCTGTGGGAGAGGGAGAGGGTGGGATGATTTGGGAGAATGGCATTGAAACATGTATCAGTTCAGTTCAGCTCAGTTCAGTCGCTCAGTCGTGTCCGACTCTTTGCGACCCCATGAATCGCAGCACACCAGGCCTCCCCGTCCATCACCATCTCCTGGAGTTCACTCAGACTCACGTCCATCGAGTCCATGATGCCATCCAGCCATCTCATCCTCTGTTGTCCCCTTCTCCTCCTGCCCCCAATCCCTCCCAGCATCAGTCTTTTCCAATGAGTCAACTCTTTGCATGAGGTGGCCAAAGTACTGGAGCTTCAGCTTCAGCATCGTTCCTTCCAAAGAAATCCCAGGGTTGATCTCCTTCAGAAAGGACTGGTTGGATCTCCTTGCAGTCCAAGGGACTCTTAAGAGTCTTCTCCAACACCACACTTCAAAAGCATCAATTCTTCGGCGCTCTGCCTTCTTCATAGTCCAACTCTCACATCCATACATGACCACAGGAAAAACCATAGCCTTGACTAGACGGACCTTAGTCGGCAAAGTAATGTCTCTGCTTTTGAATATACTATCTAGGTTGGTCATAACTTTTCTTCCAAGGAGTAAGCGTCTTTTAATTTCATGACTGCAGTCACCATCTGCAGTGATTTTGCAGCCCCCGAAAATAAAGTCTGACAGTGTTTCCACTGTTTCCCCATCTATTTCCCATGAAGTGATGGGACTGGATGCCATGATCTTCGTTTTCTAAATGTTGAGCTTTAAGCCAACTTTTTCGCTCTCCTCCTTCACTTTCATCAAGAGGCTTTTTAGCTCCTCTTCACTTTCTGCCATAAGGGTGGTATCATCTGTATATCTGAAGTTATTGATATTTTTCCTGGAAATCTTGATTCCAGCTTGTGTTTCTTCCAGGCCAGCATTTCTCATGATGTACTCTGCACATAAGTTAAATAAGCAGGGTGACAATATACAGCCTTGACGTACTCCTTTTCCTATTTGGAACCAGTCTGTTGTTTCATGTCCAGTTCTAACTGTTGCTTCCTGACCTGCATACAGATTTCTCAAGAGGCAGGTTAGGTGGTCTGGTATTCCCATCTCTTTCAGAATTTTCCAGTTTATAGTGATCCATACAGTCAAAAGCAGAAATAGATGTTTTTCTGGAACTCTCTTGCTTTTTCCATGATCCAGCAGATGTTGGCAATTTGATCTCTGGTTCCTCTGCCTTTTCTAAAACCAGCTTGAACATCAGGGAGTTCACGGTTCAAGTACTGATGTATTATGTATAATATCATATAAAAAACAAACCACCAGTCCAGGTTCGATGCAGGATACAGGATGCTTGGGGCTGGTGCACTGGGATGACCCAGAGGGATGGTATGGGGAGGGAGGAGGGAGCAGGGTTCAGGATTGGGAAGACATGTACACCCATGGCGGATTCATGTTGATGTATGGCAAAACCAATATAATATTGTAAAGTAATTAGCCTCCAATTAAAATAAATAAATCTAAATTTAAAAAAAAATAAATGAATAAACCTGTAATTCACCTTTACCTAGGACTATCCTCAATCCTCAGCCCAAATTTCTGAGAATTTACCATATTTTAATAAAAAACAAATGATTTTATAACTTAGTAATATAAGTCCTTCAGTTCAGTTCAGTCGCTCAGTCATGTCCAACTCTTTGCAACCCCATGAATTGCAGCACGACAGGCCTCCCTGTCCATCACCAGCTCCCAGAGTTCACTCAGACTCACATACATCGAGTCGGTGATGCCATCCAGCCATCTCATCCTCTGTCATCCCCTTCTCCTCCTGCCCCCAATCCCTCCCAGCATCAGAGTCTTTTCCAATGAGTCAGCTCTTCGCATAAGGTGGCCAAAGTACTGGAGTTTCAGCTTTAGCATCATTCCTTCCAAAGAAATCCCAGGGCTGATCACACACACTCTGTGCACAGAAATTTTCTCTGTATCTTATCTTTTTGCTAAACTTTGGCTAAAAGTTGGCTACTGCTGTCAATATTTTCCTAGTCTACACATGCTTCTTTTTCAACATATGCTTTCCATTCAAGCTGCACAGAACAGCACAGAATGATGAATTTTTAAAAGCACAGTTAGGCAGACAATGACTCTATATAGATAATAATCATCATAATTCAGCTTCAAATGTCTTCCTAAATTCACTGACAATAGATCTACTCTAAAAGAAATGATAAAGGAAGTTCTTAAAAGAGAAAGAATCTACTATCAGACTCTTGGATGTATACAGATAAATAAAAGTGTTGGCAATGTAATAACTAAAGGTAAAATAAAACATGTGTGTGCTATGTGTGCTAAGCTGCTTCAGCTGTGTCTGACTCTGTGCAACCCTACAGACTGTAGCCCACCAGGCTTCTCTGTCCATGGCATTCTCTAAGCAAGAATACTACAGTGGGTTGCATTGCCCTCCTCCAGGGGATCTCCCTACCCAGGGATGGAATCTGTATCTCTTTTCATCTCTTGCATTGCCAGATGGGTTCCTTACCACTAGCACCGCCTGGGACACCAAAATAAAGTGCACCTTTTTCTTATTTGTAATTGTTTTGAAAGCTACGTGACTATTTAAAACAAAAGTTGTTTATAGAATATTTTAAAATGTCTGAAAAAAATAACACAAAGGATTGAGGGAGTGTTAAACAATGCTACACATGAAAAGGGATACTATTATTTGAAGGTAGAGTAATTAAGGATGTATATTGAAAATTTTGGGCTTCCCTGATAGCTCAGTTGGTAAAGAATCCGCCTGCAGTGCAGGAAACCACAGTTTAATTCCTTGGTCAGGAAGATCCACTGGAGAAGGGATAGGCCACCCAATCCGAAATTCTAAAGAAGCAACTAAAAATATAGTACATGAATATATAATATGCATAATAAGTGAGATAAAATGGAATAATAATCAATTAACCAAGGAAGAAAAAGAGGAGAAAAGAGAAGCAATAGCCTGAACAAATATGACACTCATGTGATGAATGAAAAAGGTGCGACAGAATAACTGTGAGCATCTTTTCTTATGGAACATTCTCTGAATCTGAGAGCTGCTTCCTTGACTTGGAAGACTTTCCAATGTTCATGAGGCCCTTGATATAGAAACTCTTAATAAAATCTCTTTAGCTTAGTGTTGATAAAAAAAAAAATCTTTGCTTTTTAATATGAGTATACCTCCTCAAAAAGAAAATACTACTATAATGTAATGCCTTATCTCTTAAAAACAAACTGTAAGATCATTCACTACATGAACATATTGATCATATGAAACTGGGCCAGTGACAGATAATAGTAAACAGTATCCAGATAAATGTTCATCTCTAATCACTTAATTTTACATGTGTGATCACATACTCTATTACATGATCTCATTCTGAAACAGAGTATTAGTAATATAAATACAAGAAAAGGATTACTCCAAAAGTAAAAAAATTCTTTCAGTTTTCATGCTATTAAATCTCAAATATAACACTGTAACAATTTTTTGCATAAGTTCATATAACTTATGTAAATGTTTGTTTTTAAAACTCCGAATGGCATCACCGGCACAGTCCAATAGCCCATCTAGTCTGACATCCTGACAGTGACCAATGATGGAGGCCTCACAGGATAGCATAAACACATAACATAATGTATATAATTGTGCACCACCACACCATTACTCCAGATGTAGTTAGATTATATCCTGAAAGAAACAAAAACAAATCCCAACTCCCATCACTTCCTTACTCTGTAATTTCCCAAAAGGTGATGGGAAACCTCCAATAAAGCACAAATTTAACTATAATGTATGCCAATGCTTTGGTGACATGACAAATCACTAACAAATGATCTTCTAAAATGAAAAGCTGTACTCAGAAATAGAACCTACCTAAGCTCATCAAAACTTATGATTTGTAAAATGAGTTTTCAATAAGTTGAAAAGCTTCTGATTCACTTAGTTAGATCTATAAAATAGATGACCAAAATTTAATTAAAGCTTAATAAAAACTGTTTTCATCCACTTTGTGATACGTTATACTGTTTTCTAGAACGTAGTATAAAATTTATATTTTTAACTCTTCAGAGAAATTATATTCACACCTGTTTTGTAATGGTTTTAAAGCAAGGCTTGGATTTATTAAATGTTCATCTAAGTGTGCAAAACCACATAATGAAGAAACCATGGTATGGTCCTTCAGGAAGCACTATTTCCTAAACAATTGTAAATCCCCCCAAAAATGCACTGTATGTTTAAAGACTTCTGGAGGAGATAATTCTCTTGGTAGTAAACTTGGGTACTGATTTAACAACACTTATAGTCAGGAAACAGTTTCTGACCTGAATCCTCCATGGTATAATTTAAATTCATTTCTTTTTCTCTGACCTCAAATAAGTTGTAGAAGTTTGGGTCATATCATATCTATTTGAAAACTCTTATTAAGGTCCTCTTTTCCAGGGTAAATGCATTGCAGGACTAAGAACCAAGTAACCATCCTATACTGAAATCAGTCTCATAATTCTTACATGCTGTATATCATAGCCCAAGAGACAGATTTCAAAAATTATCCATCATTTCTACCAAGCACCACACCTTCCCCACAATAATACACTTTCTCAAGAAAAAAAAAATTATAATGTAAAAGCAAACCTCAAAAATTTAGAAAAAGAAGCTATGAGCAATGAGGGCAAGGAATAATACACACAGAATTCCATGCAGACACTGCTTCCTTCCCCAGAACAGGGTACCATTTAATGAAATGTATCTCTCAAAATCTCTGGGGCAGAGCTAAAGCTGCAGTGCAATATCATAAAAATCTGCAGCTGTGCTGCCGTTCTTAATAGTCCACACTGCATCCTTAGACCACAGGAAGCCAAAACACACACACTGTCAGAACACAACTTACCTTAACAGGGAACCAGCCAAAGCAGCAGAGCAGTTACGACAGGTCAAGCATCAAAACTGTTACTGAAAAGACTGCACACATCTTTATGAATTTTCTCAACTTGCTCACTCCAGAAAAGCTATTTTTCCAAAAAAGCTACTTATGTCTCCAAACATCATTTCTTTTAGGGATAAAAACTAGAAGATAGGCAAATAAATTTACTACATATAAACATACATTTGTAACTTACTTTTATTGCCCACCAAGGCAACCAGGGGCCGAGTTTCTGACTCCTCACTCACTTTCTTCACCACGGAATACCAATCTTCTAAATTCTCAAAGCTTTGATAATTTGTAACGTCATATACCAAGAGGACTCCCTGTCATAAGAGAGTTACACAACATTTGTAATATACTGCTTTAAAAAATATTAATACTAAATACTCATAAGTAATAGATATGTTGAGTATAAAAAATACAAGCAAGGACTGTTTGTATCTGACTTTAATTCTGTTATTAGCAGACAGATAATACTGAATGTTTTCATTCAAGATGTTAAGATACAAAGCAAGATAAAGAATGATTATATCAAATTGTAAGTGAGATCCCAATAAGATATCTGGGATACGCTTGATAACTTTCAATAAATGTAAGAAAATCTTATTATAGAGGTGGAAAAAGCTGCAAGGTCTACAATTCTGCCTGTCACTTTCATGAGGTCAAACATTTAAACTTTTTAATAAATAACCATCTGCTGCTGCTCTTTTAAAATATTTTCAAAAATGGAGATCCCATGGCGCATCCCTTGATAGTCAATTTCAGCGTTTAACACAATTTTCTTTAAATGAAATAAGTCAATTTCCTCTTTCGGTCCTCTGTGCATTAGGAGAACAACATGAGAGTATCCTCCTCATAATAACCCTTCATGTACTTGAAGATAGTTAAGTAACTCTTTCACGATCTCCTTTCCAGAATAAACAAACTCAATTCCTTAAACTTGCCTCAAAGGACCTATTTTCTAACCTTTTAATCATAGTTGTTGGTTCTTCCCAAGGCATGCTACATATAGTTTTTTGACATCCTCTTTAAAATGAGCAATGTTAAACTGGATATGATACTGTAATAAGAGTCTGAACAAAGCCAAATATAACAGAGGGATTGCTTCCTGTCTCTTATATATCATATTCCTTTCAATACATCCCATTATTTTGTGTGGGAAGGAGATGTACACACACAAAATAACACTGCTACATTCTTGATTCTCATCCAATTTATGCTCAAACACTTAATACAAAGCTCTGCATATATAAGTCTGGACCCTAATGGCATTTATGTCTCCTTCTTCTTAAGTTATAATCACAAATGTTGACAACTTCTTATACCTATTATGTTCCAGAGAGATATCTGGATCTTTTCATTCCTCTTCACAAAAAATCATGCAAGACTGGTATTATCCTCATTTTCACTAATAAACACAAGGTCACAGGGAGCCAGAATTTGAATCAAGGACTGAATATAAAGTCCACTCATTTACTCTATAAACATTTGTCAGTCAGTTATACGCCAGGCACTGTGCTGGGTACTAGGAACATAAATTCCAGCTTCAAGGAACTCACAGCCCTGCAACAAAGCCAGGCACACAAACAGACAAGTATATAACACAAAACTCATCAGCAACAGTATGCTGGCAAATATTAATTAACCAGCTTAAGGCATGGTAAGGAGAGGAAAGGATGAGAGAGGGTTATTTGTAGCATTTGCCAATTTCTGTAATGTAAATACTCTCCTGTGGTCATTTAAAATCTATCAGTGTTACTTCACCAAACAGAGCTGGGTAGGACATCACCATATAGCATTTCCACTATATAGATACACTTGATACACTAGATACAAAGAACCTTAAGGGCACAAACAACAGAAATATACAGTAAAATAATCAGTAAGTGATACATTTTGATCGTATAAATCTTTGTTTTAAATATAATTTATGAGTTTATATATATATATATTGTAATCACAAGTGTATTCAACAATTGGCTCAAAAAAATTCCTAAAACTTTAACAACTGACTCTCCCTATCCAGATCTAGTTCACTACTGTTATGACCTTTCAGTTCTATGCTCTTTTTTCCCCCTAGTTTTATCACGAAATAGTTGACATACATAAGTTTAAGGCATACAGCATGAAGGCTTAATTTACATATATTGCATAGTCATTCGTTAAACTACACTTAGCTTCTCTGGGTCTCAGGTTATTTGCCTAAACACTCTCTATGATCCCTTCCAGTTTAATCACTCTATAATCTTTATGCAAAATCATGTGTCTGATTTATTTTAGCAACTTATAAACCTATTTCTATAGTCCTAAATGCTTTAAAATAATGCTCAGCACAGAATTATTTGAAGTAGTAATCATAATCCCACTTTTCTTACTAAAAATAATGTCCTAGAAACAGCCTCTGAACAAAGCTACTACTCAATCCATTGACTCTACCTTCAGTTGACATGAGTGATACAATGTATTATGCTTAGAGCTCTGCTTTGGAAGTCAAATCAGCTTTGGATTATAGTCCTGGCCCTACCATCTACTGATCTCGGGGAATATTTCGTCACCCACCTTTATAATACCTGTCATGATTAAGTGAAGTAATAAAAACAGACTTATTTAAAAATAAGATACTACACAATCACTGGGAACTTTTTTATTATTATTCTGAATGAATATGAATCATTTTCAAGGTACCTTTGAGCTAGCTTTCACTCTCATAAGTTGAGCTTTGACCTATTTGTTGTACAGTCACTAAGTCCAACTCTTTGTGACCCCATGAACTGAAGCATACCAGGCTTCCATGCCCTTCACTATTTCCCAGAGTTTTCTCAAATTCATATCTATTGAGTAGGTGATGCTATCTAACCATCTCATACTCTGTGGCCCCCTTCTCCTCGTCCTCAACCTCTCCCAGGGTCAGGGTTTTTTCCAATGAAATGCTCTTTTCCTTAGGTGGCCAAATTTGGGAGCTTCAGCTTCCGCTGAAGGAAAGGTTGATTTCCTTTATAATTGACTGGTTTGATATACTTGCAGTACAAGGGACTCTCAAGAGTCTTCTCCTATACCACAATTTGAAAGCATCAATTCTTGGGTGCTCAGCCTTCTTTATGGTCTAACTCTCACATCTATATGTGACTACTGGAAAAACCATAGCTTTGACTGTATGGACCTTTGTCAGCAAAGTGATGTCTCTGCTTTTTAACACACTGTCTGTGTTTGTCAGCTTTCCTTCTGAGGAGCAAGCATCTTTTAATCTCATGGCTGCAGTCACCATCTACAGTAATTTTGACCTATGGTGCCTCTTAAACCTGAAAATTTTTAGAACTCTTCTAAGTAATATATTAAAATAGTCATCACAACATGGATCAATATCTGAACATAATAGAATATATGCAAATAAAACATGGCCAGCATCTTTTGATAATCAGTACTAGACCAGAGCCAAAGAATAAAAACTATAACTGATCTAGACTAGGAATCGGTAAACTATGGCCCCAAGGTCAAATTCAGCTCATAGCCTATATTTACAAATAAAGTTTTATTGACACCTAGTCACACTCACTTGTTTAAGTTTTATCAATGGCTGCTTTTGCACTATGAGGGCAAAGTTGTGTAGCCACAACAGAGTCTGACCTGTAAAACGTAAAATATTTTCTATCTAGTTCCTTAAGGAAGTTTGCCAATTTCTCATCTAAACTGATGTATCCCAATATTCTCCAATCAGCAATACCTATGAATTGGTCCACGACTCATAAGAAAGAAAGAAAGAAAAACACCTTTCCATTAATCTAGCAACCCAAATATCTATCGATTCATATATCCCTTTTTCAATATCATTTAATGAAAAATTATGATTCTTATCTTTGCTCCTAAAATGACAACTTTGCACCAGTTTTGAATCACATCAATGTGGTGAAAAACTGAGAAAGGAAAATGAGAAAGCCAAAGACATTAAAGCAAAAGAAGTTCTAGGACTTTCGGTTTCAGCTCAGACATGTAAAGAGTTTGGAAGTCATCACATTTGTCCTTACATTAAGAAAAAAAGCTGGACAAACGGAAAATCAAAGACTTTTTTTTAGACCAAACAGACAGCTGAGTTTGTAGGGCAAATTGACATCCTGAAATCCGGAGAAAGAGGAGTGAATCCCGAAAGTCACCATCAAAATCCTGCTTACCTGGAACAAAAGTCACTAGAACCAGTAAATAGTAGACATACTTAAACGGTAATTTTGACAAACTGCTGAAGTCTGAGCATGGTCTAGCCTAAGGATCAGAAACTCCTGGAAGACATACTTTTTGGGATACCTTCATACTTTCATGGGTTTTACCCATGGTGAAGAATCAAGAAAAATACCCTCATAGCTCTGGTAGGAGGAAAGAGAAAGTAACCACTGTAAAATATGCCCAGAGCACTGTCCAAAAAAAGGCATACTTTCCAGGAAAAAACCTTAATCAGAGTCTTCTATCACAGGCATTTTCCAACTTCAGCCCCTTCTAGCCCACCTATATCACATAAATGAGAAAAGCTAAAAGATACCTATGAAAGTCATAGCCCAAGGACACAAATCCTGAAGTCACACAAGGCTGTGACTTAATCATAAGAGTACAGAATGTTTCCCTCCCTCCATACTTCACCACACATCAATAGGGCTCCAGGATAAGAGAGGAAGATTACATCTGAAAGAGCTGCAAGACACACACTCCAACTAAGGAAGAGTTCAAGACGCACAAAAAGACAGGGGAGGAAAAAAAACAAGGACACTAAGAGCATTTCATGTCTCTGGCATGTAAAGCTTCAGTAAGCATTAAGCACACAACAACTCCTGGCCAAATTAAGACACAACCTCAAGTTAATTAAAAGGCTATTTATTTGAGCTCTTATCCTAAAGAAAGGCAATGCCAAAGAATTTTCAAACTACCACACAATTGTACTCATCTCACATGCTAGCAAAGAAATGCTCAAAATTCTCCAAGATTGGCTTCAACAGTATGTGAACTGACAACTTCCAGATGTTCAAGCTGGATTTAGAAAAGGCAGAGGAACCAGAAATCAAATTGCCAACATCTGTCAGATCACAAAAAAAGCAAGAGAAGTCCAGCAAAACACCTACTTCTGCTTTATTGACTATGCCAAAGACTTTGACTGTGTGAATCACAATAAACTGTGGAAAATTCTTAAAGAGATGGGAATACCAGACCACCTTACCTGCCTCCTGAGAAATCTGTATGCAGGTCAAGAAGCAACAGTTAGAACTGAACATGGAACAACAGACTGGTTCCAAATGGGGAAAGGAGTGCATATATCACCTTACTTATTTAACTTCTATGCAGAGTACATCATGCGAAATCTTGGGCTGAATGAAGCACAAGCTGGAATCAAGATTCCCAGGTCAAGTATCAATAAATTCAGATATGCAGATGATACCACCCTTATGGCAGAAAATGAAGAGGAACTAAAGAGCCTCCTGATGAAAGGGAAAAAGGAGAGTGAATAAGCTGGCTTAAAACTCAACATTCAAAATAACCAAGATCATGGCATCTGGTCCCATCACTTCGTGGCAAATAGATGCGGAGACAATGGAAACAGTGACAGACTTTATTATGGGGGGCTCCAAAATCATTGCAGATGGTGACTGCATGAAATTAAAAGACGCTTGCTCCTTGGAAGAAAAGGTATAACAAAGCTAGACAGCATATTAAAAAGCAGAGACATTACTATATCAACAGAGGTCTGTCTAGTCAAGGCTATGGTTTTTCCAGTAGTCATGTATGGATGTGAGTGTTGGACCATAAAGAAAGCTGAGTGCCGAAGAACTGATGCTTTTGAACTGTGGTGTTGGAGAATACTCTTGAGAATCCCTTGGACTGCAAGGAGATCCAACCAGTCCATCCTAAAGGAGATCAGTCCTGAATATTCTTTGGAAGGACTGATGCTGAAGCTGAAACTACAATACTTTGGCCACCGGATACAAAGAAATGACTCAATGGAAAAGCCCCTGATGCTGGGAAAGATTGAAGGCAGGAGGAGAAGGGGATGACAGAGGATGAGATGGTTGGATGGCATCACTGACTCAATGGACATGAGTTTGAGCAAGCTCCAGGAGTTGGTGATGCACAGGGAAGCTTGGTGTGCTGCAGTCCATGGGTTCACAAAGAGCAGGACACGATTGATCAACTGAACTGAACTGAACAGTCCATACATCTTGTCTAGTTTTCAACAAAAATTTAGAAGGCATCATACTAAAAGGCAGTTTGAAGAGAAAAGCAAGCATTAGAACCAGAGTCAAACATGAGACAGATTTTGGAATGATCAGACCAGGAATTTAAAATAATTGTGAATAATATTTTAAAGACTCTAATGGAAAAGATAGAAAACTGAAAGAACGGGTGAGTAAAGTACACAAAGAGATGGAAACTCTAAAGAACAATTAAAAGGAAATGTCAGATATCAAAGATACTATAACAGAAATAAGACCACTGATGGGCTCATCAGTAGACTAGACACAACCTAGGAAAGAATCAGCAAATTTGAACATAACAGAAACTTACAAAACTGAAATGAAAAGAGAAAAAAGAATGAATAAAATAGAATATCAAAGAACTGTGGGACAACTCTGAATGTGTACATACATGGGACTAGAATATCAGAAAGAGAAGATGGAACTTAAGAAATATGTGAAGTAATAATAGCCAAGAAATTGCCAAAATTAATTAGACACAAAACCACAGTTCCAAGAATCTCAGAAAACACCAAGTTGGATAAATACAAAAATATCTACACCTAGGCATATCATATACTTACGGACTCTATAAAACAAAAAACAAAGGGAAAATCTTAAGAAAAGGTAGAAGGCGGAAGCTGAGGGGAGCGAGGGAATACCCTATCTGTAGAAGAACAAGGATAAGAATTATACAGAATTTCTCATTTGAAACCACACAAGTAAGGCAAGAATGACATGAAATATTTAAAGCACTGAAATGAAGAAAAGGACCAATCTAAAATTTCAAATGTAAGATTATCTTTCATAAGTAAGGAAGAAAAAAGACTTACTCAGACAAAAATTGAGAGAATTCACAGCCAAACGACTTGCCTAGGAAGAAATGTTAAAAGAGGTTCTTCAAGAATAAGGAAATGATACACGTCAGAAACTCAGTTCCATATAAAGAAAGGAAGCATATCAGAGAAGCAACAAGGAAAGGTAAAATAAAATCATTTATTTGTCTTATTCTTAATTAATCTAAAATATAACTATTTAATGTACTGAGTGATTATATTATAGCATATGAAATGAAAGACACTGATGTTGTCAGGGACAGCAGAGATGAACTGAGAATATTCTTTTATGAAATATTTTATCAACTGCACAGGAAGCAATGTAATATTGTATGAAAATGGACTTAGATTAGTTTAAAATGTATATTGTGAACTCCAGAGCAATTACTTAAAAAAGAATGGGCTTCCCTGGTGGCTCAGAGGTTAAAGCGTCTGCCTCCAATGTGGGAGATCTGGGTTCGATCCCTGGGTCGGGAAGATCCCCTGGAGAAGGAAATGGCAACCCACTCCAGTATTCTTGCCTGGAGAATCCCATGGACAGAGGAGCCTGGTAGGCTACATACAGTCCACAGGGTCGCAAAGAGTGGGACATGACTGAGCGACTTCACGTTTCACGTTTAAGTATAATTGACAGGCTAAGAGAAGAGATAAAATGCTCAACTAAAATGAGAAAAGACAGAAAGGAGAGGAGGGAAACAATTACAAGGTCAGAAAAAAACATGAAAGCTATGAACCCAGCTATGTCAATCAACACTTTAACTGTGAACAGTCTAAATCTACCAATTAAAAGACATTTTCAAGGGCACAAATGCTTACGTCACACAAGGCTGTGACTTAATCATAAGGGTACAGAATGTTTCCCCTCCTCCATACTTCACCACACACCAAAAGGCCTCCAAGTATAAGTAAAAGGCTATATTTGAAAGAGCTGCAAGACACAAACTCCAGAAAAACAAGACTCAATTGTATGTTGCCTATAGGAAACACACTTTAAATACAAAGATACAGGTTAAAAATTAAGGGATAAAGAAATATCATGTAACACAAGCAAAAAGAAAGCTGCAGTAGCTATATAAATTTCAGACCAAGCAGACTTCAGAATAAGGGAAATCATGAGGTTTTATAAAGATCAGCATAATGATAAAGGGGTTAATTCTCGAAGAAAACATAATAATCCTTTGTGTATATACACTTAACAACAGAATATCAAAATATGGAGGCCAAAACTGACAGAACTGTATGGAATTCAAAACCCACAGATCCATTAGCACAGTTGAAGATATCAATACCTCTTTTTCATTAATTGATACACCAAGCAAGCAGAAAGTCAGAAAGTTGACCTGAACAACACTAACAATCAGCTTTATCTAATCTCATCATTTATAAAACAGTCCATCCAACAGCATTAAAATGTACACTCTTCTCAAGTTTGTATGAAACATTCATCAAACATTCACATTCTGGGCCATAAAACATACTTAACAAAATTTATAAGAATAGAAATCATACCAAGCATGTTCTTAGATTACAATGGAATTAAACTAGAAATCAATAACAGAAAGATAGCTGCGAAAACTCAAAATATTTGGAAATTAAACATACTTCTAAATAACACATGGGTCAAAAAAAAGAAGTCCCAGGAGACACTTAAAATATCTTACATAAAATACAGTCTATCAAAACTTGAAGATACAGCAAAAACATGCTTAGAAGAAAATATAGAGCACTGACTGTAACACATATATCTTGTGATATATATATCTCTTGTGATACATATATCACAAGAAGAAACATCAAAAATCTAAGCTTCCACTTTAGGAAACTAAGGGAAAAGAGGAATTTAAACTTAGTACAAACAGAAGAAAAAATAATAAAAATTAGAGCAGAAATCAATGAAACTGGAAAGATGAAAACAATAGAGAAAATTAACAAAAGCAAAAGCTGATAACCTCTAGCCAGGCTGACCAGAGAGAGAGAGAGAGAGAGACTGAGAAAGAGACACAAATTAATGAGGGATCATTACTGATTCCCGTAGACATTAAAATAATAATGAAGGAATAATATGAACAACTTCACGGCCAAAAATTTGAGAACACAGATGAAATGAACCAATTCTTTGAAACACACAAACTGCCAAAACTCATACAAGCTGCCACAGACTCCCAGAGCTTCTACCCACCAGCTTCAGCACACCAAAGTCAGACCTCTAAGTACTCACCTCTTTGGGAGCCTATCATACAAGCACCTCAAAGCCCTGAGTCTCTCACCACATCAATCAATCCAGCTCTCTTCCAGAAAACTATCAGAAAGTACAACTCCCTCTGAAATGCAACACATTTCGGCAACAACTGAACTCTGAGAAGAATCTCCAGGGAACTGCTGGAAATAACTGTCTCTTGGCAACCTTGCAGCCATCTAAACCCACCACCATGTCTCATGTCCCTGATACCCTCTTCTATCAAACACCTGTCCACCATTTATCCTTCTGCTACGTATGTCTTCATCCCTATCCTGCCCTGCGCTTCCTCTTCCTAACTGACCCTCCAAATGCTCCTCTTCTTTCCAAATCTTTCTGCCATGACTTTTGGAAATCACACTCTTAAGTTTAATTAGTCCTTCTACATCTTAATAAACTCTTCATAAAAATTTCTCTATTTTTCTGTCTTAACTTCACCATTGTAAAAAAAAAAAAAAACTCTTCTCTTTATAAACCTTAAGACTTTTAGTAGATACCTACATAATATTAGATAGCACTTTGTTTTCATCTGCTTCACTTATCACTATGCGAAATAAGTATGATGAGTCAGTAAATCAAATGGACACCATTTTCAAAGGAATAATGAATAGCAGTCTTGAAATAACAAACACTGTGGCAGCACTTAACAATATTATCAGGTATTTCAAAACTTAGTTCTAAAATTTAACAGATACAATATATACAACTTAGTGAAAGGTTCCTCACTCCCAAAATGCAGGTATTTTTACTTGCTTATTTGTACAACAAATAATCTACTTTAGATTTTAATTAAATATAGAAATGAATTAAATCATATAGATTATACAATAGTCATAATAACATATATTTTACTATGTAAGTACAACCTGTAAGAAGCAACACTAATGCAAGAGAGGACTGTAAATATAATCAGTTACAAGTTGGCAAATATCCAACTAGAAAAACATTCAAAGTAAAAGACAGCAGAGTCTCAGGGAGTCCAAGTTCAAGATCTGCCATCTCCCCAGCTGTCATACAAGCACCATATCCTTTTGTTGGTGGTTAACGAGGTGGCTCATCGCGTGGGGCACTGGCACACAATAGTAGTTATGTTCTTCTACCTCACAAATGACTACACTTCATTGAGTTTATACTCAGTAGAGCAGTGTTTGCAAACCACTTAGATTCCAGGGCGGAAAGAGCTACAAAAACGAAACATCCAGTCCTTCTCTGAGGTTTGTTATTAGCCTCTGTTAGCCACAGGTTACACGGCACTAAACACTACGTGCTGTGTGTTTGCTTGCAACCACTATGAAAAATAGCCTATAACATCTTTCTGAAGACTCCTAGAAAATTTTAAGTTAATTTAAAATCAGGGAATTTAACTGGGACGTACTTCAATTCTTAGAACTAGTTTTTGACAAAATACTTCACGAGTTTTCTTGGATGTCAATTCGATTTTGTTTTAACCAACACTATTCAATACACTATCACTAAAATTCAATGCTGCTGGTTGAGAAAAAGTAAAGACAGTAAAAAGTGAAGAAGGTAAAACAATCAGTTTGATTTGAATCTAAGTTAATTCCTAGCCGACAAATAAACTTCTTCCTGGATGATAAAAAATGCTTTAAAAAAAACAGATTCATAGCGTAATAGTCCAATTATGTATAATTCTTTCCATACACATTATATAAGTTAGAGAACATAGAACAAAACCCTAAATAATTCATTATACCGATGTCCTCAAAACAGCTTGTCAAAACATTTCTCAAAGATTTCTACCCTATAGCATGTGCACAAAAATCTGAAGTATTCATTAGATGGGCAATATACAGCATCTACAATGATTCTAGACACAAATCTACATTAAACACTATTAAAATGTTTATGAAAGCATTGTTTTTAAAAGTAACATTTCTCCCAATTTATAGTAAAGAACTGTAGTCAAAGCTTCTCTGGTCTGGGTAAAAAAGTTTACATATATTTTAACAAAAGAAACTACTGTACTTTATTGTATTTTTATATAGCATTTAACTTAGAATCTCTGGAAAGCAGAAAAAATTTATGACAATTCATTTTATCATTTCAGAATTTCTACTTTCCTGGAATGATTTCATGAAAATGTTCATGCACTTCCTAGAAATACTTTACTGCATTGTTTAAATAAACCAAGGTATATGCTTTACAGAGATTATAATATATAAACAATGTAAGGCACTGTCAAAAAATAAAATCAACAACTACCTTCAAAATAGAAATCTCATGTGACATTCTCTTTCTCCCAAAATATGAATTACATTAGAAATGAATACAGACATTTTACTAAACTCAACTATTCTCAAAGATGATGGAAGTTTTCAAAATTTCTACAAATTTGCCCATGAATGTCTACTGACTTTAACCAGCTACATAATAGCATGAAACACACACTGTAAAGAACTATAAAGATTTGAGGGGATGGTCACACAGCATTGTAAATGTACTAAACATCACTGGTTATACATTTTGAAAATGTTTGTTTGCATACTATGTGAATTTCATATCAATATTAATTTTACATTATAATTTTATAATATTAATAAACTTTAAATTCCTATAAATCGAATAACAAATTTGATAAATTTTGTTTTAACCAACACTAAATATATCAAATTTTTAAATGATTTGGAGTAAGGTAAAATTAAGAGAGTCTAATCCACACACATGATATTCCCCTAATTTTTAAATGAAAAAAAATTTTTAATCGAGTATTATATTATTTACTCTGAGATGCATAAAAACTTCCCATTCACCACTAACTCTAGATATATCTATGAACCATAAAAAGTTATTCTATTTTACATTCAGAGTCAAATATCATTAGAAGCTTGACTAATCTAGTTCTCATTTTTTTTAAATCAAATATGTGTCCATGTAGATAGATTTTAATGGAGCAAAAAGAAAAGAAACTGTCATTTTTCAAATCCTATTTTACCAACTAGGTGAATGAAACAAGGACTGTGGCTTTCTACAAACCTCTGTCCAATAATTTTTCTTTACCTTACTATCTACTTTAAACATGATCAGTTTAAAATAGAAAGAAACAACAATAAAAAAGCCAGACACAAAAACTTGAGACATATTTTCTAAGAGGAAAATGAACAGGCATAAAATATTAAGTCATATGGTCACAGGTGAAATTTTTTCCAGGAGACAAAGAACATGTAGAAGAAATGGCGAAGAGGAGTCCTAAAAGCCTAATCTATACGTCAACAAGGCAAGCACACAGCTCGAGGGCCTTCAGACATGATCAAGAACCAAGTGAGCCTCAGCCTTTTCTGCATATTTTAGAAAATAACTCAGAATCTATTTTCCATCCAAAATTAAGGCAATGATATTTGTTAAGCATCAAACATCATATAGAAGAGTGCTTAAAACTCTGCCTTCATTTTCTAGATTCATTTTTTTATGAGCAACACAGTTCCACATAACCAAGTTATGATTCTCCACTTAAAACATCAAACTCCAACAAAGAACTAAATGAGAATCATGAATATTACCCCCCAATACCTCATGATGATATGAAAGATACACACTAACTCAAAGTGGAGGAAAGAGCAAAAAAGCAGCATGTCAATAATTAAGTACATTAATGATTACTATGTATATTTTCTATTAGCATAATTTAATTTTAAAATCTATATATCTATATAAGCTCATGTTGCCAAAGAATTTTTATTATATAATTATTCAAGTAGTTTTTCTTACTCTACATACTTTCTTCTGAACACACACTGCACATGACTATCACGTTAAAAAACTGTATGTGCTTCATATATACAGTTAGTCATAGTCTTCTGATATATGTACTAAATCTGAACACTTATAAATATTTAAGAAACTAATTCATCATAAAAATTATATACATATATATGTTTTTTGTCCTTACAATTTAAAATGAAATTAAATTTTCCTCTCTAATAATTTTCATTCAATTTATATATTCTGTAAGTGGTGAATATGACCAAAATCAGTTACTAAATATCAAAATATCATTTATTACTACATGTATTAGACTTCTAACAGTAATATTAGTAATACAAGTAGCATATGAAAGCTATTAAGATTAACCCAGTTCCCTGACCCAAATCATTCCAAACACGACTCTGAGGGAGGATGAAATAAAAGGATTAGCACAAATGTAAAACCAGTCTCCATACATATGATGTAAAAATCAAGGTAGAAACAGCATATGTGTGTGTGGTGTGTGTATGTATCTGTCTATGTGCTTGTAAGCAGAGTATATTCAGTATTGGAATAATCACAGAATTCATTTCATACCTGTGCTCCGTAGATATATTTATCCAACATCTTGCCTCCTATTGTCTGCCCTCCTATGTCCCAAACTTGAAGAGTAACATTCAAGCTTCCTACAGTATAAAACAGAATATAAAAATAAGAAAAACAGGAACAATGTAACAACCGAATACAGTTTCACAGAACATTAAGTCACAGTGATAAACTCTGAACCTAATGTGCATGTTTATTCTGCATGTTCACGTAAGTGGAATTGTGAAATAATGCTGTCAAAAGAGATTAACAGTGGGGAATTTAGGTTTACACTTTACCCCAGTTCCATGCAACCACATTTATAATCACCTCCAAAACAAAAGAAAATAAATAAAGTTTTAATTCACAACCATCTTAAACCTTAAAATTTTTTTTTTCTTATACAGAGACTAAAACAATACAGCACTTGAGTGTGGAGTAAGATATAATTTAAAAATTGAAACTGAAATTTACCTTATTGCATATAATGAATTTTGCTGTAACTTCTAAACTCTACAGATTCTAAATAAAACTCACAAATTACCAACACACTACAAAAATGATCTCAAGGTTTCAATTCGAATGAAGTTTTAAATTTGAATGTCAGCTACTATATACAATAGTGAACATAATTTTAAAATTACATGTTTTCAAATTTAACTTATAAAATATAAACATTTTGACAGCCCTATTCAGAACTGATGTAGGAGCATACCCAGGATATCACAAATTGTTATGATGCATTTATATCTGTTCAAAGCAGTCAACTGAAACTAATTATAATATGTGCTTCAAAGCCCTCATAAAATAAAATAAATCTATTTGATGATTTCACAAATCTCTTTCCCATACAAACATTATAAAAGCATTCTAAATTACTAAAAGGCAATCTTTAAAATTCTTTCATCCATTTTGCAAAATATTTACTTGATAAAAAATTTATAAATTTATAAATTTATTTTTATTCTCTATCATTAATGCAATTAGTGACTAAACAACAAAATTTAAAGACCAAGTTCAATATGCTTTGTATTTTAACATTTCAGACTGTTTCTCCTAATAAAATTATGCTGTTTTCTCCAAATGTGGACAGAATCTCAATCAGCACCTTCAAAATGAGCTCCCACACCAAAAATGTATCTTTCTGAATGATTTGCAAATCAGGAAAACTCAAAATCTTAGATACTAAAAGACTAGTCTCACTTCAAAAACAAACCAAAAAATGTTATATAGATAGGAATTTTTATACCAATGCAAAACACTAAAATTGGAGAATGTTAGTCACACCATTCAACTTAGCAACTGGAAAGAAAGTACAACACTAGATTAACCAGTCAACTTTTACCCTTAACTCTAAGTTTTGTAGGGTCTGTATTACAACCTTTCCATTATCTGGATGTAGTTCTGTTCCATCTGCCAACCTGCAGGATTTACATGAGGAACTTCCATTAGCATTAATGAGAGCTACTGAAGTTTATCACCAGTCATCTTTCCCACATATACACACTTTCAACACTCACAGAGTAATGACTGAAGTGTTCTTAGAGCTCTACAAACACAAAAACCAAAACATCACAGATGAATTCTCACCCAACAACTTGTATAAAGCTAGTATCTTAAAAATCTAAATTTTTAAGAAATTTTAAGAAAATTTAATTAAGAAAATTAAATTCTAGAAAATTAAGAAATCTAAATTCAAAATTCACTGTGCTACAATGCTGTCTCAAATTAAGCAGGGGAGAAAGGGCTAGTTGACACTAGAAGAATGTCATATAGTTTCAGGAGCCTCTAGATAAACAGGCAGTACTCTATTCATTTTACTAACAAGACTCTTTAGTTAATGTTCACTTCAAAAAGCAGTCCTCAACAGTGTTAACTTTTTAAAGATTTTAGGCAAACTTAATAAAGGGCATTTAATATCATTTTCTTCAAGGTCAATAAACTTAACTTTATATCAAGAAATATGAAGTTTTTTTCCTTTACATTCTGATATTTAGACCCTATCCTATCTATAACTTTAGAAGTATCATCTTCACTACATACTTTTAAATTCTGACAACATAATTTCAAGACTTAAAATCATTTATTCAACTATCTCCCACCTGAGAGGTTTATATTCCAATATTGAGGGAATAATTGTTAAATCCATACCTTTCCAAATAAACACTATTTGTTGTTCTTGGCTTGTTTTTCTTTAATATACATATTCTAGTGCCTCAGATAAAAATAGCTGTGTATTACTAATAACCTACTAATATACAATGCTAACCAAAAAACAAACAACTTTTCTTGTTACAGCTTCAACAAATGATATTAACTTCATGGTTATTTCATGTATCAAGAAATGTATTTTCAACTCCATATTTGAATTTTATGCTTATTAACACATAAAAATAAATCAAGAGTTCCTCCTATTTGGGAAATAATACAGAATTCAAATTAATATTCCCTTTAGTTCTAACAAGCAAAAATATATTAAGTCTTCTGGTATACTTTCAAAATGACAAGCCCATAAAACTATGTAAGAATTTTCAAATAATCAACATTGCAAAATTTTTAAAATCCTAGAATCCATTAAAATAAATTTCTAACTAATAAAGAATGTTAAGGAGGAAACTGTCAGCAATCTAATCCTAAATGCAAAATGCTACTCCTGCTCCTCTGTACGAAATGACATTTAACTAGGGAAAAAAATAAATAAATGAGGTGACAAAATACAGGTAAGTTGCTTTTGGTATGAATCAAAGCCACCAAGAGGATTCAACAGTGACCTTGTAAAAGTACACTTGGTGCCTTGGTTAACCTTACTTAAAGTGCTGCATAGTCAAGATGGAACTAAAAACACAAGTCTGCCCACTTCTTGTACTAAAGACTTAGAAATCCTTTTCACAGTAGAACGCTGTTTACTGGACTGTACCCACAAGCTTCCTGAAAGTATTTTGACTAGGCTCTTAAGAAGCTCTATCAGCAGAATCTCTGACTAACAGATACACTATTTTAAGCAGTAAAATCTGCACAGTGGTTGCATCCAGACTATACAGCATACCAGATCATGAAATATACTAACATGGATGAGTATTTACAAAGTAATGACCTTGAAAACTTGCATGAAGAGAATGTCAATAGATGGACAGGAGGTATTACACCTCTAAGGATCTGAATGGATAGAAGACTCACTAGAATACTAACAAATACTAGATTTGCCTTCTGTGCTGCTACACCATAAATTTAATAATGCTGCCTATAATGTTTCAGCAAATGATACAAATATTAATCACTGGGCACAAGGAATTAAAATTAAACTATACAAAGGGTATACTATAAACCTTTAATTTATTCATCTTATTTCTTAATATACCTATTAATATCAAATCAAACTACAACTTTTTCCTACTAATATTTATACAATAATTTTAAATCCACTAAACAGAATAAAATCAACCGCTTTATATAAAAAAAATTTTTTTCTGGAACTCTGCCCATCAAAATAAAAGCTTAATCAGGAAAATTAAAACATACATTCAATAAGAGTATGCATTTCCTAGTGTCATTTCTTTAACCTACGTACTTTCTACTCTAAAATATATTATAAATTTGGATTTCAAAAATAACAAATACTTTTTACAAAGTCATCAAAATTCAAAAATGGCTGGCATTGTGCAAAGAACTAGAAATCATCAACATGTATTACACATATAAAATGTTTAGAATCAGCCTTAAAATGTTTTTAATGTCTGAATAGGTGCTTGCTCCTTTACTTAAGTCTTTGAACTGAAAAATCAGAAAAATTAAATAATATTCATAATACAGAAAGTTAGTGCTTCTGCTAGTTAGCACTGAAACAAAACAGTAATTAAATACATACTGAGGTTCTCTGCGTACAGCTGGCATCTCTGAAGAAACTGTTGTAAAATAAGTTTTCAGTAAATATATTATCTGATTTCTACATGTATTCTGCTAGTGATTGGGATAAATATTCTATTTATATCAGCATTAACCTATCCATAAGCTAATAATAAAAAGGAAATTTTCAGTTTTTAATACATACAAAAATACAAATGAAACAAAATACACACGTTTCTCATTAAACCTCTTTTTGAACAATAACTTAGTAATGGATAATTGGAATTCATTTCTGAAATTATATCTTCTTCTTATTTTTCATTGGTAGTCGAGTAACAACCATCAAAATATAACAGAGCATATTACTAGTGAGATATGCAGAATACCTTCAATTACCAAGAGTTTGCATTAGCTGTTCTAAAACATTCACAGAGAGTTGTATTTGAGAGACTAACATAGTTCAATCATATTAGAATTTATTAAACCCCTTCCCACTATATCACTCATGGTCCAGTATATGAATCTGACACTACACTTGCAACTGTTTTTATTCAAATGTGTTTCCTCAGAGAGAAGAGAGATTGACTGGTTTATGAAGTCAATCAAGACAAACTGCTTTTAATAAAATACTTTAAACACATAATTTAAGCACAAGTGAATGGACAGAGCATTTTAAAGCCCCAATTGTTCAGAAACTAACTTAAAACAGAAACCACTCTTTTTTTGTTATTATTTCCCTGTATTTCCCACAAAATGTGCTGCGACTGGCATCTAAATAGTTTCTTTGCATGGTGAACTGAAACATCTTGAATGCTCAAACTGTATTTTTATGAGTGCCTAGGGACCCTAAATTTTAGTGGTCTATTAAATGCCAGCAATTTCATGCTGCCTTGCATAAAACAGCATTCACATATTAGAGCACAGAAGTTCCATAGCTACATTATACTTCTGTTCCAACTTTCTCTCAAACAAAAAACTGAAGCAGAGGCTAATCAAAATAACATTTAAAAAAATAATCCTTTCCAGTCTTCTCACATTTAGTTTATACAATATCTGTTGATAATTATATGGCATTTGATTTTGTTTTTAAGGTTAGAATTTTATAAGCAACTATTGTTTATCCTCAAAAAATGTGCAACGGTCAAAAACAGTGTAGCGTGGGGAGTATATAAACTTTTTCCTTACACACACGAACAGTATGTCTTCACGATAGATGCTGATGAAAGAACCTCCCTAAGACACATTTACTGATTACATATATTTTCACACAGAAACAGTACCTGAATGTTACACATTTCTGCTTATGTCTCTTATCGTCAGATGTGAACAACTTCCTATGTTAAGACATTTTAGTCTCTTACCTGGCAATGTTATTCTTCTCAAAAAGAAATCCAATCCTATAGTTTGTTTGTATTGTTTCCCAAAAGTTTCTTGAGCAAAACAGGTAGCTAAGGAGGTCTAAAAAATTGATGCACAGAATATCAAAATTAATGTATTCGGCTTTAGAAATGCAAACAAAATCACTACTATATCTTATTAAGTAATCTTAATATTTATACCCCAATTATACCAAGCAACTTTAAGCAGTTCTAATCAATTACAAGAGGAAGAGGGACTTTTCATTCCACCAGGTATATTTCACTTGCCAACCAGCTATCAGTGGCAACAACACACTAATCAGCTAAATCTCTTTAAATCTCTTTATATCTCCTAACTATCAACCTCCTATTCCTTTCTAGAAATTAGAATTTCTATTTATCAACAGAGAAAACTAAAACAACATGATTAAAGATCTGAATTTTATATGTCCCCATATATCAGCTCAACACAACTTTCACAGATGTTTCATTTCTGAGGTCAAACATCTGAGTAGTTTGTGTCCTCAGCTAATAAGAAGTAAAACTAATTAAGGAAAGGAGAACCTGTTTATACAATTTCTTTTTTCCCCCCTAAGAAATGTGTCTAATTTTTCTCTGCATGTAAATGAAAATGATTCTATAGAACTGATAGTATTTATCTTTTAAATGAAGAAATTGAAATTTTTAAGATTAATATTAAGCAGGCAAAAATAAATATATTCCATTCAAGAACTAGAAAGCTTAACAGTCACAAGAATATTATAACTAGAACCAATATATATCTACATATTTTAAATAATAATTCAAAGTTACACTCAAAACTCTAGAGTTTCTTTACAGTACCATTTCTTACCAATGCAAACAAATAATTAATCATTATAGTGAAACAACTCAAAAATTCCTTAAACATTTGTAATGCACTATTTATTTGTAAACATCCTCTAAAAGAAGAGAACGGGAGCGTCATGAAGCTTTTCTGCTCTTCAAGACAGATTCTCAAAGTTAAAGAAAAATAACCCTTTTTTATTTTAAAAGTAAAATTAGATGTCAACTCCTAAAATAATGAAACCTAAAATTTGCAAGATAGCTTATTATAATTATGACATATAGCTTATTATAATTATGACAGTGCAAAAGAAAACTGGGCCAAACTTTCTTTCAAAAAAACCCTAAAATTCCTTTGACATAAGAATCATATTTTTCAGATAAATGGCAATTTGCACACACTAATTCCAATTCATCTAATATTTATATAATCAGCATTTGTAAGAAATTGCTAAAATATTTGGTCAAATATATATTGAGTACCATAAGATGTTCTGCTACACTCTGAGAAATAAACTTACTACACCAAAATGAAAATTCATTTGGCTTCCTTGATAATATAAAAACTGAGAGATCAGAAGAAAAAAAAGTAAGCATTCCTTTTTAAAGCCTTTTATTATTTAGCCTGTTTATGCCACTGAACTCATTTAACTTAAAGGACAAAACTATCTATGAAGAGGCTAAGGGTTCTAAAGCAAAGTAATTAACACTACTTATACTATTACAGATATTTCAAAATGTTTAATATATGGACGGTTGAAACACTTTCATAAGTCTAAGAGAAATGCAAGGCACATGTAACTTCAGCAGAGTGTTTCTTTTCCCAAAAATAGGACTTCTGGATTTTGATAGCCCTACCCTCACACTTTTGAGACATATAAAACTAGAATTTTCAATTGTAATAAAGTATAATTTGTCAAAAGTGTAGGTCATTAGGAACAACGAATATTAAAATAGGTTCTTACATCATCTCCAGACATCTTACTACAAAAATTAAAGAGGAGCATCTGAATCAGCAGGAAAGAGGCACTTCCTCTCCAATTATCTAGATATTATGTTATCTGTCTCATTTGATAATTTCTCAGAAGTCATTGTAGAAATACCTTTCTTAAACAATTATGAAGTGAGCAACCATCTATCAAATCTGTGATTCTTTACAGTTTTCTTTTTGGTTTGGTGAACTTTTGCTAGCAATTTTTAACCATACTACCTTTACTAATACTGAAAAGACACCATAAAAGGATATTTTGCCTCAAAAAAAATCTTAATATATAATAAAATTCAAAGTATGAATCAAAGGAATCAAAACAGGAAAGAAATAGAAAAATGTGTTAATGGAAGGAGGTGCTAAACTTCTCTTGCATAAACTGTTAGTGGTCATCGCAATACTCTATTGCTTTTGTAAGGGTGTACAAAAATGTCCTGATTAGAACTAGCAAAAAAAAAAAAAAACTGATGCTAGAAAAAAATGGACAGGAGTTAAATCAGGATACAAGTAAGAATGAAATAGAGGCTGAATTCATAAAAGAAAAAGACCGTAAAAGAAACAGAATGGGAATCGGTAGCTGCCAATAATTTGAAAACTGAATATGGCATGAAAAAAATAGCAGCTTGACATATGAACAATGAAAAAAAGGTAAGATGTCTGATGCTGGTATCCAGAAATTTCTGGGAGAAAAAACATCTTTACAATTTTAAAACAGATGAGTCAAGATGACAAAGAACACCAGTATCCTTTGGAGCAGAATAATATCCCTAATTCCATAATATAGAATGAGAAAAATACACTTTGTCACATATTAGACAGAATTTTAGATATGAAAAGTCATAATTATTCACACTAAATTAGCAAAAAGAGGACAATACATGACAGGCTAGAGGAAAAACGGAGGTAAAAAGTTATGAACAGATTTCAATTGAGAAATACATGCATGATAACAAATGAGTACTGGGAGAAAAAAGTAACAAAAATTTAAAGAATTATGACAGAATATAGGATAATGGACAACTTTTGTCTTTTTTTTTGAGGTGTATTAGTATTATAGTCACTATCATTTTAAACAGGAAATAAATTTTTATGAGGGAAGGATAAAAAGATTTAGGAAGTGAAAAATTAGAAGGCATTCAAAAGCATATACGAATCATGAGAAAAACTATAAAAATATAACAAAGTTTGTATTGTGTTAGAAACAATGTTGACTTATTTAAAGCAATTCATCCACTCAAAAACTTGTTATAAACGTACAAAAAGTCATATAATTAATACTTGACTAAGAAAAGTGATCCCAAGTTCTTTTCTTCCTCAAAATGTTTAAAAGTAATCAGAGAATATTGAATTGTTTCTCCTCGACAGTAAAAATCAGTAACAAAGAATCACGATGGCAAGAAAGAAATGAACAGAATTCTCCAAACTCTGCCTATGAATGACACCTTTCCCTAAGCACGAAAGAGGCGAACAGCTGCAGTGCCAAGTGCCAAGGGAAGACATATCAGCAGTGGTTACCACAGAAACCAGCATCCAAACTACACCAGGCACACGGAAACCGAGTGGAAAACAGAACCCTGGTAACAATAATAAACCCGCGTTTCTGGAGCCTCTGGTGGGGAAAAGGGAAGGGAGAAGAAAGGAGACAAACTTTAGCAGTATGACCAGAGGCAGCGTTGGCGCCACTGACAGAAGCGACAGGTGTGGAGGTTTCCTGGCCAGAGGCTCTGCTCCTCGTTTGGGGGGCGGGGCGGATCCAGAATCCTTCAAGATCTTACGGATGGTCTTCAAAGAGCAAGGTCCGGGCAATGTTTACTCCATTTCAGGAGCTCCCCAACCCTGGGTTAAAGACCCCCTGCCTTGGAGGTAAAGGGACTGGCGGCTAGATATTCTCACGCACTCACTTCATTCAATCAACTGTCATCACAGGACAGATTTTAAGGCAAGGATGCCATCTGTCATGCCAGCAGCCTTGCCCTCAGCACCCAGGCCACAAGAGGAGCTCGAGAGATATTTATTGAATGTTGGTGTTGACAGGTGCTGTGCTGGGGAACAGAGATGAACAGGTATGAACATAGAAACTAACGTTTAGTGCGGCCACTCCGTGTGCTGCAAGCTGCATGTAGATGTTTACATTCACTGTGGATACGCACACTTCACCCCTCCGAAACGACCCCTATCAACATACCCATCCTACAGTTGAAGCACAAATAGGGATAGCAATTTGCCCTCCAGTGACTCGACCAGTAAAGTGATGGGAGCCCCCGCTGTCTCACCCAGGGAGCCTGATTCCAGAATCAAGCTCTTGGGAGCTCCCAGTGCAGCGGAGGCATCAGAAACAGTAAACGGGGTTGGGGTAAGGCGCAAAGTGTGACCCGGCCTAAAGGAAAAACAGGTAAGATGTTTTGGCAGATCACTGCTAGTCCTCAGAGGCGAGAAGCTGGAAAGCTTCCCAGGGAGGCGATGCTGGCTCAGGTCTTGAAGAGAAGTAGGAGTTCGCGATCCAGGCAGGGATTAGGAAATGACTTTTTTTTTTTTTTTTTAAGGAGCTGGACAGCTCTCGTCGGACTTCAAGCGTTTAATTTGTGTCGGGCCCCAAGCCACCTCCTGGCGGGCCTGAGCCCAGACGCCCCGGGACTCGCGGAAATAAGGCGACGCCCGGGGGAACGGGGAGGAGGAGAAGGTTTGAAGGGCGCCGGGGCCGCGCCGGGATTCCTTGCAGGCCTGGCACGGCGGGCGCACCAGAGGACTGACCTTCCCGGAGGTGCCGTCCCCCAGCACGACGATTTTCAGTTGCCGGTCCAGGCTCTCCTCCTCAGAGTCCGACATGGTGTCCCAGGAACGAGGCCCGCCTACCCTCCCTCCCACCGACCCCACCCGCGCGAAATAGAAGAAGGAAAGGAAGGAGGGAGATCTCCGGGGGCGGGGGAGAGGAGGAAGCCCGGCAGCGGGGACAGGACTCCCCCCACCCCCAGCGCCGGTGTCTCAGAGGCCACTGGAGGTATCACTCGCCGGACGCCATCTTGCCCGCCGCCCCGCCCCCTGAGCCCGGCCCCGCCCCCCCACCGCGCGCTACGTCGGGCGCGCAGCCCCGCCCCCACCGCGTGCTACGTCGGGCGCTCGGCCCTGCCTCTGCGCCAACCCGGGCAGACCGCGAGCCTCCCTGGCGGGCCGGCCCAAGTGCCGGTCTGGGCCGAGGGGGCCTTCGAACCGAGCAGGCGAGACGCGACACTACCCCTCGCAGGGACAGTTAGCGAGATGAAGAGAAAAAAAATTTTAACTAGGTAGAAAAAACAAGAGCAGAGTAGCGCGTAGACGTCCTGTGAAATCCCTCTGTTTCCATCATCTCCCCCTGTGGAGATCCCTGAAGCGAATGGTTTAGCCTGACTAGGCGGGTGGGCGGGGTGGATCCAGGCTGCGCTCCGCGGTTGCCATGGGAGCCCGGACCCGGAGAAGAGGCGGCGGGGCGGGGCCTGTCTCTGGGCGCCCCGGATGCGGGTTGCTGGGAGGAGCGCGCGCAGGGGAGGAGGGGCCTCGGAACGGGGTGGGTCTTGAGGGTCGCGCGCCGGGAAGAACTGCAGTGCAGCCGAGGAGCAAGCGATGGCTAAGAAAGTGTAACTGCTGCGGGGCGATGCTGCGAGAGTGAAACGTCCGCTTGGCGCTGCCTTCTCGTTTTTTGCTCCTCAGATCCTGCGTTTTCTTAGCCAAATTGCGGAATCCGATGGTTCCTTCACGAAGTGCTTAAGCTGGAGCCGCAGTTCTCAAAGTGTGGTCCGGCGTACCCAGCGGGATCCCAATAAAGTCAAAACTACTTTCCTAATAATTCATTTTTCTTTCCTTTTTCACGTTCATGCGCTTACAAATATACTTAGAAGTTTTCCAGAAGATGCATAATCTGTATGGCATCACCACTGAGAGCTAAAGGGCCAAACGTTTCTTGGTATCCATTTCAATGCAATGGGAGTTATAACTTAACATAAAAACTCTTTGGGGGTCCACAATAATTCTTAAGAGTGTAGAGGGAGGCCTTGAACCCTAAAATTTCGAGAACTGCTATTCTGGATGATCTCAGTCCAGTTAGGGCAGGTAAAAAACATAATTGAACTTTTCAACATAGATAAATTACACAATATTAATGCCGGCCTACTATGTCTTCTTGTTAATTATTTTTCATGAATTATCAGATTCACTCCTCATGGGAGCCCTATAAATTAGGTAGAATTATCTCATTTTACAAATTAGGAAGCTTAAGTCACAAAAAGCTTAGCTCAGAGGCAGTAGTTCTCAAAGACTATGGGAATTCAAATGGGAAAGCAGTAAAGAGTAAGGAAGTACTCACGCTGGCAGCCGAACTGAAGTTCTAATTACAGACCTTCACTCACTAGAGGTGTGACCCTGAGCCTCAATTTCCTTATCTATAAAAGAGAGGCACCACTTTTTTCATAGGGTTGAGAATTAAAGTAACCACTGCAAAGTAACATAGTACAATGGCCGGCTTATAATAAGCACTCAGTACTAACGGGTATCACCTTCCTGGACATCATTAGATATGGTCCGTATTGACGCGTCACTGCTTTCTATTCGGGTTACCTTAAACCCAGGGCTCCAATGTACAGCCTCAGTCCCTTCACCTGTAGATAGAGCCATCCATAATAGTCACTACCCAGTTGCTATTAGTCCCCAACTCTCCCTTCTCCGCTCCATCACTATCACTACCAGCTGTCTACATCACTAGGTGTGTTCATAAAAATTAGCATAAAAAGTTAAGTGCCATACCATATAGGCATGGCATGAAGCTCAGTCAAAAAATTAAATACTTAGGTGTACATAAAATTTTAAATACTCATGTGGCAAAAAATACCATTAGGATCATATAAGCTTCCACAAAATATAGATTAGATGAGGAAAATTAGAAAAGTTATACATAATATGAGAGAAGGCAATGGCAACCCACTCCAGTACTCTTGCCTGGAAAATCCCATGGATGGAGGAGCCTGGTAGGCTGCGGTCCATGGGGTTGCTAGGAGTCGGACAGGACTGAGCGGCTTCACTTTCACTTTTCACTTTCATGCATTGGAGAAGGAAATGGCAACCCACTCCAATATTCTTGCCTGGAGAATCCTAGGGACGGGGAAGCCTTGTGGGGACCTCTATGGGGTCACACAGAGTCGGACATGACTGAAGCGATTTAGCAGCAGCATACATAATATATTTTAAATCTATTTGACATTATCAGAGAATTACCGAGTTATGACATGGGTAATTATAGAGCTCAGAGGAAGGAAGCTCAAAGATCATAAACAAGCACTGAGGCCCACTCTCCCCAGGAGGTACCTGCTGATTCACGACTAGAGTCAAGAGAGAGAATAAATAGCACATTAACAGTCTCAGAGCTGGGAGAAGAAGGGGCAAACAATGAAGGTCAGGACTTCCCTGGTGGTCCAAGAGTTAAAATCCACCTTCCAATACAGAGGACCTGGGTTCAATCCCTGGTCAGGGAACTAAGATCCCATATGCCGCAGTGCAACTAAGTATACCACAGCTACTGAGTCTGCATGCTCTAGAGCCTGTGCTCCACCACAAGAGAAGCCAGCATGCCACAGCTAGAGAAAAGCCCATAACGAAGAGCCAGAGCACTGCAATGAAGTCTTAGCATAGCCAAATTTTGTTAAATGACGAGGACATCCCCGCTAGCAAAACTGATTAAGAATCTACCTGCCAACGCAGGGGACATAGGTTCAGTCCCTGGGGCAAGAAGATTCCACATGCCTCAGAGCAGCTAAGCCTGTGCACCACAACTACTGAAGCCCACACACCCTACAGTCAGTGAGCCACAACTGTTGAGCCCAAGTGCTACAACTACTAAAGTGCAAGCACCCAGAGCCTGTGCTCCACAACAGGAGAAGCCACCTCAATGAGAAGCCCTTGCATGACAAGAAGGAGTAGACCCCACTCACCAGCAAATAGAGGAAGCCCTCACAAAGCAATGAAGACCCAGTGCAACCAAAAATAAATTAATTGAAATTATAAAATAGAAACAGTGAAGGTCAAGGCACATCACAAAGGAAGAACACTTGTAAACCAGTCCCCATTTTTCAGGTTAAGAAGTTCCTGAAAAGCTATATCTTAAGAGTTAGGGTGGGTGAAGTGGAAATAGATCACCTCCACAGAAACTGAAGCCAATTTTTGTGATACTTAAATTCGTCATTTGGAGAAGGCAATGGCAACCCACTCCAGTACTCTTGCCTGGAAAATCCCATCAACAGAGGAGCTTGGTAGGCTGCAGTCCATGGGGTCGCGAAGTCAGACACGACTGTGCGAATTCACTTTCACTTTTCACTGTCGTGCACTGGAGAAGGAAATGGAAACCCAATCCAGTGTTCTTGCCTGGAGAACCCCAGGGATGGGGGAGCCTGGTGGGCTGCTGTCTATAGGGTTGCACAGAGTCGGACACGACTGAAGTGACTTAGCAGCAGCAGCAGCAATTCCTCATTGAATTGAGATGCTGATGCCCCTGAGTACTAGAAACAAACCTCTATTCTCTCTCTGTGTGTTAGCTGCTTCAGTTCAGTTCACTTCAGTTCAGTCGCTCAGTCGTGTCCAACTCTTTGCGACCCCATGAATCGCAGCATGCCAGGCCTCCCTGTTCATCACCAACTCCTGGAGTTCACTCAGACTCACGTCCATCGAGTCAGTGATGCCACCCAGCCATCTCATCCTCTGTCGTCCCCTTCTCCTCCAGCCCCTAATCCCTCCCAGCATCATAGTCTTTTCCAATGAGTCAACTCTTCACATGAGGTGGCCAAAGTACTGGAGCTTCAGCTTTAGCACCATTCCTTCCAAAGAAGTCCCAGGGTTGATCTCCTTCAGAATGGACTGGTTGGATCTCCTTGTAGTCCAAGGGACTCTCAAGAGTCTTCTCCAACACCACAGTTCAAAAGCATCAATTCTTCAGTGCTCAGCCTTCTTCACAGTCCAACTCTCACATCCATACATGACCACTGGAAAAACCATAGCCTTGACTAGGCAGACCTTAGTCGGCAAAATAATGTCTCTGCTTTTGAATATGCTATCTAGGTTGGTCATAACTTTTCTTCCAAGGAGTAAGCATCTTTTAATTTCATGGCTGCAGTCACCATCTGCAGTGATTTTCGTGTCCAACTCTGCAACCCCATAGACGGCAGCCCCACCAGGCCCCTCTGTCCATGGGATTTGCCAGGCAAGAACACTGGAGTGAGTTGCCATTTCCTTCTCCAAAAGGGACTATAGAAAGAAAGTGAAGTCCCTCAGTCATGTCTGACTCTTTGCGATCCCATGGACTGTAGCCTACCAGGCTCCTCCATCCATGGAATTTTCCAGGCAAGAGTACTGGAGTGGGTTGCCATTGCCATCTCCATTCTCTCTATAGGAGAGTCAAATTATCTCTACAATTTCTCACTATCAATATCTAGCAATCAATCCAAAATTTTGTAACCAAAAATCAAGAGAAACTGTGAACAACAGAAGCAACCCACAGACATCCAGGTAATGGACATATAAAATATGGTTGTTAAATAACTGAAATGTGAAAGGATTTATATAACAAGATAGAGAATTTGGTCAGGGAAGTTGAAAATATAAAGGAGAACCAAGTGGAAAGTAGCAATAAAAAATATAATAACAGAAATAATCCCAATGAGTAAATTTAATAGAAGATTAGACACAGTTGAAGAGAGAAATAATAAGACAAAAGATAACTCAGAAGAAAATAAATGAAGGACAGAAACATAGTGGTGAAGAAATTACAGAAAAGACCATAGAAGATATACAGAATATTTTTAAAATATATAACTGGAATTCTAAGAGATCATTTTTTTCTTGCTGCATCACAAAGGTGGCACCCCAAAGCAATGAAAAATGGACTCTCTTTTCAGTGAATAATCTTGGGTCAGCTGGATATTTATATAAAACAAAAATGAACCCTAGCTTGTATTCTACACCATATTCACATAGCAATTCCAGGCATTTTATAAAGCTAAGTTTAAAAATAAGAAAGGTTTTAAAAGATAACTTAGAAAAACTATTTTCATAATCTTGGGGTAGGCAAAGACTTCTTAAAGAAAATCCAAAAGAAACCAATCAACTGTTAAGGGAAAGGCTGATTAAATGAGTTATACTAAAATTTTAAAACTCTTCTCATCAAAAAACATCTTTAAGGAAATGAAAAATGAAAACCCTACAGTGGAAGAAGATATTTTCATTTCGTATAACTCATAAGGGAATTGTATCTAGAACTGAAAAGGTTTATACAAAAGAGTCAGACATCACTTAGAAACTAAGCAACAACAACCGAGTTCAAAAAGAAAGAGACACAAATAAATCAACAGAATATTAGACACGAGACTTGAACAGACATTTCAAAAAATAGCCAATAACATTTAAAAAGTCTTAACTTCATTAATAATCAGATAAATGTAAAGGAAAACCATAATGTGCTACCACTATACCCTCACCAGAATAAAATTGCAAAGACTGACATCGCCAAGTGTTGAAAATGTGGAGCATTCTATGCACTGCTGGTTTAAGCATAAATTTCTGTAACTCCTTCAGCAAGTTGTTAGGCATCAGGTACTAAAGTTGGACACATATGACCTTCCGGTTGTTGTTGTTCAGTCATTCAGTCATGTCCAACTCTTTGCGACTCCATGGACTGCAACATGCCAGGCTTCATATCCTTCCATATCTCCCAGAGTTTGCTTAAACTTCTGTCCATTTAGTCGATAATGCCATCCAACCATCTCATCCTCTGTTGCCCCATTCTCCTCCTGCCTTCTATCTTTCCCAGCATCAGGGTCTTTTCCAATGAGTCAGCTCTTTGCATCAGGTAGCCAAAGTATTGGAGCTTCAGATTGAGCATCAGTCCTTCCAATGAATATTCGGGATTGATTTCCTTTAGGGTTGATTGGTTTGATCTCCTTGCAGTCCAAGAGACTCTCAAGAGTCTTCTCCAGCACCATGATTCAACACATCAATTCTTCGGCACTCAACCTTGTTATTGTCCAACTCTCACATCCATATGACACTGGAAAAACCATGGCTTTGACTATACGGACCTTTGTCGGCAAAGTGATGTCTCTGCTTTTTAATACATTGACTAGGTTTGGGGTGACAGAGGATGAGATGGTCGGATAGCATCACTGACTCAATGGATACAAGTTTGAGCAAACTCCAGGAGATAGTGAAGGACAAGGAAGCCTGGTGTGCTACAGTCCATGGGCTCTCAAAGAGTCAGACACGACTTAGCAACCAAACAACAATTAGGTTTGTCATATCTTTCCTTCCAAAGAGTAAGTGTCTTTTGATTTCATGGTTACAGTCACCATTTGCAATGATTTTGAAGCCCAAGAAAATGAAATGTGTCACTGTTTCAACTTTCTCCCCTTCTTTTTGCCGTGAAGTGGTCAGACTGAATGCCATGATCTTAGTTTTTCTAATGTTGAGTTTTAAGCCAGCTTTTTCACTCTCCTCATTCATCCTCACTAAGAGACTCTTTAGTTCCTCTTCACTTCTAGTCCAATAACTTCATTTCTTAGTATCTCTCCAATCAGTTCAGTTCAGTCACTCAGTTGTGTCCAATTCTTTGTGACTGCATGGACTGCAGCACGCCAGGCTTCCCTGTCCATCACCAACTCCCGGAGCTTGCTCAGACTCATGTCCAGTGAGTCGGTGATGCCACACAACCATCTCGTCTTCTTCCATCCCCTTCTCTATGCAGTCAAGATGCAGCTAAAGACATGTGCAAGAATGTTCATTGCAGCATTATTCACAGTGCTCCAAAACTGGAAGATATCCAGATGTCCATCAGCCATTGAATTGTGACATATTCACATAATGAGATATCATCAGCAATGAAAATGAATAAGTTGCTACATTACAATATGGAAGAATTTCATCAATACAATGTGGAATGAAAGAATTCAGACACAAATGAGTACATCCTCCATGGTTCCATTTACATAAAGTTGAAGAAAACCCCTGTGGTATTAAAAGTCAAAATAATGGTTACCTCTGGGGAGAAAGAAGTGGGTAATGATGAAGTCCAAGGCACGAAAGAAGCATTTAGAGTACTAGTATAACTCTCTTTTTTTTACTTGGCTAATGGGTTGCTTACTGGTTTGTCTACTTTCTCATACTTCACTTAGGTATATTCTTAAAAATTACTACAATTTTTTGTATGTTATTCTGAAACTAAAATGATAAAGATACTGGGGAATTCCCCAGTGGTCCAGAGGTTAGGACTCTCACTGCCTAGGGCCCAGGTTCCATCCTTGGTCAGGACACTAAAATCTCATAAGCTGCATGGACCAGGCAAAAAAAAATTATAAAGATCCACATATATGGTTGATAGCAAACGCAGAGTGAAACTAAATCTGGACGACTCTAAGCCATTTGTAGCCATTAATAGTAGCAAGATTATAGAAAACTATCATTTTCCATGTTATATATTTCTGTGTTGTATGAAATTTTTATAGTAAACGTGAATGTATGTTGCAGTCAGAAAAACAACATGCAAAAATACATCAATAACAACAAAAGACTAAATAGTTACCTACAACCCTTTCACAGTGGGCAGATGAGAACTTTATTGTGTGGCAAGAAGATTCTACTAATATAGAAAACCTGTTGGTTTCATAATCATCTAAGAGCCTTTGTTTGAAAAGAAAAAAAAAAATCTTGTTTGCAAGAGAACCCCAGGCTGGTGTGTGAGCTGCAGATTCCCAGCTGTCCACAGTTCTGCCTCATTGCTTGGGGATGTGCTTCATTGATTGCTAAAGCAAAGCTCCAGACAAAACCCAAAATTTGTAAAGCAGGAGAGTTCTCAAATCACCTCCACAGCTGTGAAAACCAGACCTATCACAACCTACCAGTGAGTCTGGCACAGTTAAATAAGGTAATACGTGTCAAAACATCCCCCCAAAATTAGAAGTTGCAGTAGAAATGCAAAATACTACCTGGAACATGAATGTGGGAGCTTTGGGGATGGGCATTTCCCTGGCCATCAAGAACTAGCATAGAGAACTCCATGAGTATTCATGAAAATCTGAATTTCCAGATTCCATGCACTGGCAGCAGTACAGATATTCTCCAAGACTTAATATCCTCTGCTTTGATCCCTTCAGAAACCTTGTTTTCCACAGCTCTTCTCTATATATCATAACTGCTTTACCTGTAATCATCCCTTAGATACATCATCTGGATTTCCAGTTTACCTATGTTTTTAAAATTAGGTTTCAGACATTCAGACAATTAAGATGGTATTATAAAACACCATCTTACCTTCAGGATAGCATTTTCCAAAGGCAAGATCTTTAGGACACTAGTCCCATGAATTGCTTTTCAAATAAAGTTTGCAAACAGCTATAGCTATCCCACTGTTGGAACATGATGATGCACTTGAGCCTAACAGACTCTGACAATATTGCAAAAAGCACTCTTTTGGACTTTTTTAACCCCAAATTTCCCAAACTTATTTGACCAAAGTTCTATTGTACTGAGATTGCATAAAATTAATGTTGTATACAACATTATTTCAGAAACTCTGCAACTATGGACTTCCCTGATGGTCCAGTGGTTAAGACTTCGCCTTCTAATGCAGGGGCTGCAGATTCAATACCTGGTTGCTGCTGCTGCTGCTAAGTCACTTCAGTCGTGTCTGACTCTGCACAACCCCGTAGACAGCAGCCCACCAGGCTCCCCAGTCCCTGGGATTCTCCAGGCAAGAACACTGGAGTGGGTTGCCATTTCCTTCTCCAATGCATGAAAGTGAAAAGTGAAAGTGAAGTTGCTCAATTGTGTCTTACTCTTAGCGACCCCATGGACTGCAGCCCACCAGGCTCCTCCATCCATGGGATTTTCCAGGCAAGAGTACTGGAGTGGGTTGCCATTGCCTTCTCCGCAATACCTGGTTGAAGAACTAAGATCCCACATGCCTCATGACCAAAATCCAAAACATAAAACAGAAGCAATATTGTAATGCATTCAATAAAGATTTTTAAAACTGTACACATCAAACAAAATCCAAAACTAAAAAATTCCAATAGAGAAAGAAATCTTAAAAGCAGTAAGCAAATGATTTTCAATACTTAAATCTCCCCTATACAAAATTCATATGAAAAAGATTTCAATTTCTTCCTACATATGTGAAGACTTCAATTTACTGATAGATGTTTTGATTCAGAACGTATTTAAAGTTTTCTCAGTGCCTTTGCAATTATAACTCAAATAAATTCGTATTGTAAGAACATGAAGATCTACTCAAGCAGAGAGGTTAAAGCACTGGCCTACAGTCAAAGAAATTTAATTTCATTTGTGGTCAAGTTTACGAGCTTGAACAAGTAATTTAAATTCTATGAGTTTTGGTTTCCTCATCTATAAAACAGATTATAGTAATATTCTTTCTTTATAGGGTTCGTCAATATTATGCATACATACATTATAGGTAGGTATACAATGCAATATATGTATGTATACAATGGACCTAAAACTGGGCGAACTCTGGGAGATGGTGAGGGACAGGGAGGCCTGGGGTGCTACAGTCCATGGGGTCACAAAGAGTTGGACTCGACTTGGCGACTGAACAATAACAATGCTTAGCACAACTGTGTTAGTAAATCTGTGTTAGACCCTATTATTAAAGTGTCTTGTTTTGATATTTTTTATTTACTGGGCTTCCCTGGTGGCTCAGGCAGTAAAGAACCTGACTGCAATGCAGGAGACCTGGGTTCAGTCCCTGGGTTGGGAAGATCCCCTGGAGAAGGGAACAGTATTCTTGCCTGGAAAATCCCATGGACAGAGAAGCCTGGCAGGCTACAGTCTCTGGGGTTGCAAAGAGTCAGACATGGCTGAGTGACTTTCACTTTCTTTCACTTTAAATTTTTATAAATTGCAAATTATAAATTGCTTTACAGAATATAAGACCCTTAAGGGAGGGGGTAGAAACATAGAAAAGCAAAGTAGGAAGTAAGGAAATTTTAAAAAAAAGATGGGAAAAAAATTATTCTGAAAACCCATTGTCATTTACTCAGGAAACATTTTGAATTACCTTGGGCTGAGCTTAAGTAGCTTTTTTCAGAGAAAGTTTAATTGTGTCATAGTGAAATATAGTACACCTTTACCTACTTACTCAACACTCTAATAACTCATAGCATAAATGTAAAAAATGTTTAAGGATAAATATCAGAAGAAATATAGAATAAAATGAGAGTCATAAAACATGAGTTTGATTTCAGCTCTACTTATTACTAGCTTGGAGGCCTTGGGTAAGTCTCAGTTTTGTTACCCATAAAATGGATATAAGAATAAGCACCTCACAAGAGTACTTTGACTAAATTAAATGCCGATATTCTGAAGAACTCTTCAGACTATACCAGGAGGTACTCATTTGTGTTCATTTGAGCTTCCTAGTGATTATATCTTCATTTTTCCTACAGTTTACTTAATATGGCAGAAATAGACTTGAAAAAAGGCTAAATATTTGCTCCCAGCAGCTTTGCAAACTGTATAAAGTCCTCACAACACGGGGATGATCCAGAGAGATGATATGGGGTGGGAGGTGGGAGGGGGGTTCAGGATTGGGAACTCATGTACACCCGTGGCGGATTCATGTCAATGTATGGCAAAACCAATACAGTATTATAAAGTAAAATAAAGTAAAAATAAAAATTTAAAAAAGAAAAATTGAACTTTAAGAAATTAAAATTACAAACACTGAAATGAAAATCTTAGTGAATGGATTATGCGGTAGTAGTAGCAGTCCAAACTCAAGTCCAGTTGAAACAGCTCAGTAACTGGAAGATAGACATAATGAAGTTACCCAGAATGTAACTCAAATATATCAGGAGATTTTTTTTTTTAATGAAAGAAGGATTAAGAAACATGGAAGATTTAAAAAAAAAAAAAGGTGTGATACAGAGTTGGAGAAAGAAGAGAAGATGTGGAAGGATTCTGCAAGGTTAAGCCTGAGCATTTTCCAGATTAATAAAAAACATTAAAATGCAGATAGGAAAACACAATATACTAAGTGGAATAATAGAAAATAACACCTAGACTTATTGTGATAACACTTCATAATCTGCCAAAAACCAAGAAAAATTTTTTCATATTTTATATACTAATCACAGACTCAAATTAGTTTATTTTCCTGTAATCAGGAAAGTACAAAATAATGATGTGTTACAATGATGCATTTAATTGTTACTTTTAAAGCTTTTGGAGTTCTTCTTGTGTTTTGTTACCTCTCTCCATCTCTGTATCAGGCCAATTCATGACTTGCTGGAACTCATACCACAGAGCATTTTTGCCAACTATTTATATTCTTTCCTTAGGTAAAGCAAATCCCACACTTTCTCAGTGGGGTTAAGGTCAGGACTCAGAGGGGAGCCACTCCTTCCTAATTAGTTCCCCAGACTCCTCTTTTTTTCCCTTTTTAAATGGTCACAACAGTTTAGAAAAATGTTTGGAGTCATAATCCTCCTGATAAATGAATCCCTGATCAAGCAGCTGGTTTCCAGAAGGGACTCCTTGCTGTGCTGCAATTAAGTTGAAGCTGAACTCCAGTAGTTCAGGTCAAGCTGAAGTACTTGAGGAGACCATACCTGTCTCTGAGCTCTACTGTATAATATACAAAGCTACGAGACTCCAGCTTCTTCTCTCCAAAGCCCTCACCCAAAATATCAATTTTCTTAGTCAATGAGAAAAATACTTATTATTGGGAATGCATGGGAAGGTCCTCTACTGGTGATCTAAGGTAGCAGAAGATCCATGCTTTCAGAGAGTAATGACAATTTAATACCATCCTAGAAATCTTGAAAATAATTTTCTACTTACACATAATGTACTTAATTTCTGAGGTGATGAATAGTCATGTGTTAATAGTGGTACCATATTATCTGTCCGAGATTTTGCAGATTTAAGTCATTTTAAAGAGAAATGTTTATTTCAAAAAAAGTTATATCTCAGGCTTAAAAAAGTATTGTACAGAAAATTACAAAAGGCTACATCCTGAATACTGTAAACAATCACACTTTAAAACACACGCACACACATGAATGCGCACAGAACTGTTCACCTGAGCACATGCTCAATGTAGAAACGTCAGCTACTTTTATAGATTTATTTTCCCTCTCTGATTCTTCTAGGTGAATAAAAATGTTGCCCACATATGCCATGTGAAAGTACAGTCCTTTGTCTTAATTTCTGGGACAAATATTAATAACCTCAGAAATGCAGATAACACTATCCTAATGATAGACAGCAAAGAAGAACTAAGGAGCCTCTGGATGTAGGTGAAAGAGAAGAGTGAAAAAGCTGGCTTAAAACTCAACATTCAAAAAACTAAGATCATGACAAAAGATGGGGAGAAAATGGAAAGAGTAATAGACTTTATTTTCTAGGGCTCCAAAATCAGAGGATGGTGACTGCAGCCATGAAATTGAAAGAAAATTGCTCCTTGAAATTAAAGCTAGGACAAACCTAGATAACATACTAAAAAGCAGAGACATCACTTTGCCAACAAAGGTCCATATAGTCAAAACTATGGTTTTTTCAGTAGTCATGTGCGGACGTGACAGTCGGACCATAAAGAAAGCTGAGCGCTGGAGAATCGATGCTTTTGATCTGTGGTGTTGGAGGAGACTCTTAAGAGTCCCTTGGACAACAAGGAGATCAAGCCAATCAATCCTAAAGAAAATCAATGCTGAATATTCATTGGAAGAACTGATGCTGAAGCTGAAGCTCCAATACTCTGGCCACCTGATGTGAAGAGCCAACTCATTGGAAAAGACCCTGATGCTGGGAAAGATTGAGGGCATGAGTGGGTGGCAGAGGATGAAATGGTTGGATGGCTTCATCAATTCAATGGATATGAGTTTGAGCAAACTCCAGGAGAAAGTGAAGGGAAGCGCGAAGAGTGTGCTGGACGCAGTCGATCGGGTTGCAAGAAGTTGGATATGACTGAATGACTGAACGATAACTGTCGATAATGTTATATCAACTACGAGACTGATTTGTATTTTTGTCAGGAGACGACTTAACTTCCTTGCTGTCAGTGCCTATAAGAAGAAACAGACCTTTCCATGTGACCACTGTGATGCCTTTACCTTAATTTCAGAAAAAAAATGTTCAAATCTTTCCAGAAAAAAAAAACAAACAAACAAAACACCAACTCAGAGACATTTTGGAAGACAATGAGATTCACTGTGTGGAAAAAGGTGATGGTCACCCATATTCCACTAAAGGACAAGAGACAAGCTCATAGAAGAGGTTTGCATAAAAGAAAATAGAAAAAGAATTAATAACCAGAATATTAAGAGTTTTCTAGAAGTGTTATAACAAATTGCCCCAAGAGAAATGTATTAGTTCACAGTTCTGGAGGTCAGAAGTCCAAAATCAAAGTGTCCATAGAGCCATACTCCTTTTGAAGACTCTAGTGAAGAATCCTTTTTTGCCTCTTCTAGCTTCTGGCGGCTCTAAGCATTCCTTGACTTATGGCTATCCGATACAGACAAGGAAGAGAAGACCTCTGTATGTCTCTTAGAAGGACTATTGTCATTGAACTGAGAGCTTTTCTAGTTAATCTAGGATGATCTTGTCTTGAGATGCCTAATGTAATTACATCTGTAAGGACACTTTTTCACGTATGGTTTCACTGGCACGTTTCAGAGCTTAGGACATAGACATATCTTTTTAGAGGCCACCATTCAACCCACAACATCTATCAATCAAGCTCCTAGTTAAAATAGTTCTATAAAGTTTTTATTGGAGGCAAGTTCCTCTACTATGAACATATAAGACTAAATAGATAGCATATAAAATAGAATTCAAGACATAAATCATGGTGAATCAGAAGGTTAAAGCAGTAGGTAGAAATGAAACTATGGGCATAAATGACTTCAGGTCTTGAAAAGACAAAAGATGTTAATTCTCTTATGATTACAGAGAACAAAAGCACAATCCAAGCGTTCATATTTATTTATGATTCAGGAAAAAAAAATAAACCCTCTTATAAAATGAGGAATAGAAGGGAACTTTCTTACTCTGAGGCAAAATTACTCTGAAACATTACAATAACTATTAAAAATTTACAGTCAATTTATAATATTATATTAATTTCAGGTATATAGCCTTGCAATTCAGTATTTTCACAGATTCAGTTCAGTTCAGTCGCTCAGTCGTGCCTGACTCTTTGCGACCCCATGAATCACAGCACACCAGGCCTCCCTGTCCATCACCAACTCCCGGAGTTCACTCAGACTCACGTCCATGGAGTCAGTGATGCCATCCAGCCATCTCATCCTCGGTCGTCCCCTTCTCCTCCTGCCCCCAATCCCTCCCAGCATCAGAGTCTTTTCCAATGAGTCAACTCTTCGCATGAGGTGGCCAAAGTACTGGAGCTTCAGCTTTAGCACCATTCCTTCTAAAGAAATCCCAGGGCTGATCTCCTTCAGAATGGACTGGTTGGATCTCCTTGCAACTCCATTAAAAGTTACTAAAAGTTATTACAAGATAAAGGCTGTAATTCCCTGTGCTGCGCACACTGCTGCTAATTTATTTTATATATAGTATAGTAGTTTTCATCTCTTAATCCCAAGCCCCTATTTGTTCCTGCCCCTTTCTGTCTTCCTCTTTGGTAGCCACTAGTTTGCTTCCTATTTCTGTGAGTTTGTCTGTTTTGCAAATATTTCATTTGTATTATCTGTTTGATTCCATGTATAAGTGACATCATATAGTATTTGTCTTTTTCTGACTTATTTCACAAAGCATAATATTCTCTAGGTCCATCTACAATGCTGTAAATGGCAGGATTTTATTCTTTTAATGGCTGAATAATATTCCACTGTGTATATCTTCCTTATTCATTCATCAGTTGATGGGCACTTGGGTTGCTTCCATATCTTGCCTGTTATAAATAAATGCTGCCATGAACACTAGGGTGTATGTATCTTTTCAAATTAGTGGGTTGTTTTGTTTTTTCTGGATATGTACTCAGGAGTGGCATTACTGGATCACATGGTGGTTCTATTTTCAACTTTATGAGGAAGCTCCATACCATTTTCCATGATGACTTTACCAATTTACATTCCTCAGTCAGTCAATTCAGTCACTCAGTTGTGTCCAACTGTTTGTGACCTCATGAACTACAGTATGCCAGGCTTCCCTGTCCATCACCAACTCCTGGAACTTGCTCAAACCCACGTCCTACCAACATTCCTATCAATAGTATATTTGGGTTCCCTTTTCTCCCTACCTTCTCCAGTATTTTTTACTTGTATATGTTTGATGATAGCCATTCTGACAGGCGGAGAAGGCAATGGCAACCCACTCCAGTACTCTTGCCTGGAAAGTCTCATCGATGGAGGAGCCTGGTAGGCTGCAGTCCATGGGGTTGCAGAGAGTCGGACATGACTGAGCGACTTCACTTTCACTTTTCACTTTCATGCATTGGAGAAGGCAGTGGCAACCCACTCCAGTACTCTTGCCTGGAGAATCCCAGGGACAGGGGAGCCTGGTGGGCTGCCATCTGTGGGGTTGCACAGAGTCGGACACGACTGAAGTGACGCAGCAGCAGCAGCAGCATTCTGACAGGTGTGAGTGACATCTCACTGTTGTTTCGATTTCTCTGATAATTGCATTATTGAGCAGCTTTTAATGTGCTCATTAGTCATCCATATGCCTTCTTTGAAAAAATGTCTATTCAGGTCTTCTATCCATTTTTGATTGATTCTTTTTTTTTGATGTTGGGTTGTATGAGCTGTTTATATATTTTGGACATTAACCCCTAATAGGTCATATCCTTTGCTAATATTTTCTGCCATCCTATGTGTTGTCTTTTCATTTTGTCATTGATTTCCTTTGCTGTGCCAGAGCTTTTAATTAGGTTACATTTGTTATTTTTGTTATTTCTTTTGCCTCAGGGGACAGATCCGGAAAAATATTGCTATGATTTAATGTCAAAGAATGCTTTGCCTATGTTCCTCTTAAAGGAGTTTACAGTTTCAAGTCTTAAATTTAGGTCTTTAATCCACTTTAAGTTTATTTTATCTATATTTTGAGTTTGAGTATGTGGTGTGAGAAAATGTTCTAATCTCACTGTTTCGCATGAAGCAGTCTAATTTTTTCCAGCATCACTTGTTGAAAAGACTGTCTTTTCTCCACTGTATATTCTTGCCTCCTTTGTCTTAATTGACTATAGATGTGTGGGTTTATTTCTGGGCTCTCTGTTCTGTCCCACTAGTCTTGTTGTTCAGTCACTAATTTGTGTCTGACTCTTTGTGACCCCATGAGTCCATGTGTCTCTATTTTGCGCCAGTACCATGCTGTATTGATTACTGTGACTATGTAGTATAGTCTGAGGTCGGGGAGCACAATACCTCCAGCTTTATTTTTTTTCTCAAAATTGCTTTGGCAGTTAGTGGTCTTTAGTGTTTTATGGTGTTCAGAGTATAGGTCTTTCATATCTTTAAGTTTATTCCTAGGTATTTTATTCTTTTAGATGTGATTTTAAATGGAATTTTTTTTTTTACTTTTTATTTCTGATAGTGTGTAGAATAGCAACAGATTTCTGTATATTCCTGTATCATTCTGCCTCCTGCAACTTTGCTGAATTCACTTCTAGTAGTTTTGGGGTGGAGACTTTGAGAGTTCCAATACAAAGTATCATGCCAGCTTTTGTGGCATAATTAGTGACAGTTTTACTTCTCTTCCAATTTGGATGGCTTTTTTCTTTTCCGATTACTGTGGCTAGGGCTTTCAAAACTGTGTTAACATAGAAGTGGTAAAAGTGGGCATCCTTGTCCTTTTTCCTGAATTTAGAGGAAAGACTTTCAGCTTTTCATCATTGAATAAGCTATTACTTTGGGTCTGTCACAAGTGGCCATTTTTATGTTGAAATATGTTCCCTTGATACCCACTTTGATTAAATTTTTATCACTTTGCATCTTTATAAATATTAAAAAGGAAATACAAAATTATCTTTGCAGATGACATGATCAACTACATAGAAAAGCAAAGTAAATCTTCTAGTAAACTCATAATACTAAAAAGTTCATTAAGGTTGCTGGTTACAACATTAACACACACACACACACAATAATGGTATTTCTAAGCCAACTAAATCAACTAGAAATTATAAAGAAAAAAACCATTCACAAAGAAACACAAAAACTCCGAGGTAATGAGAAGCAGAAAACGTTCAAAAATTTTGTTGAGAAAATTGTAACACATCATTGAAGAAATAAATGAAGATAGATATATATATATATATATATATATATATATATATACACTATATTCAGAGGTGAAAGGCAATATTTTTAAAGTTATTACTGTAAAATAGCCCCAAGTCTACATAAATACTGTGCCGTGCTGTGCCTAGTCACTCAGTCATGTCCAACTCTTTGCAACCCCATGGACTGTAAGCCCCCAAATACTTTTTGATTAAATTTGAAACAAGTATTAATATGGTACTTGACAAGATAATCCTGAAGTTCCAAGTAATTTTGAAAAAGATGAACAAAGCATACAGACATTGTAGAGGCAAAGACACTGCTAGAATAGAATGGAGAATCCAGAAACAGACTTATACATGCACGGAAGTGCAGTGTTTCAAATCAGAGAAGGAGGGATGAACTAGTAGGTAAATCATGCTTGGACTACTGGATATTCATTTGAAAAAAAATTTACATCCTACACTGTAGATAAAAATAATCTGGGGACTTCCCTGGTAGTCCAGTAGCCTTCCAATGCAGAGGACATGGGTTCAGTCCCTGGTTAGGGAGGTGAGATTCCCCATGCCACAGAGCAACTAAGCCCCCACATCACGACTACTGAACCTACAAGCTCTGGAGCCCAAGCGCCACAGTTAGAGCATCCATGCACCACAGTGGAAGATCCCTCATGACACAACCAAGATTCAACACAACCAAATAAGCAAATGTAAGTAAATATTTTAAAATAATATATAGTTGGGAAAATCAAAACTTTCTATTGTTTTAGATAAAAATATACAACATACAACTTGGGGTAGGAAAGGAGCTGTTAAAGAATAAAAACAAAACTATAAAAAATATATATAATGATCCCCTTAAGATAAAAAAAAACTTTAGTTTAAAAAGATAAAACACTGTAAACAAAGTTAAAAGGCAAGCTATGAGAATAAACATACACCACTTATATAACTGATAAAATTCAAACCATGAATTTAGCTTAAAATTAGTCTCCAGCCCTAGTGCTCCTAGGCACAGGGAAAAAACAAAAATTAATCCTCCCTGGAAGAAGGCACCCTTATCCTATGTTACAAAGCATCACCACGACTAATTTTCCATGAAGAAATGAGCAGTTCACAAAGATAATTAAGACAGAAAGAAATAAGGCACTGTGAATGACAATCACCAGAAATAACAGACAGCATAGACAGACCTAAAATAACTAACAGAATGGAATTATTAATACAAATTACAAAAAAACGTGCTCAGTATGTTTAAAGACATAAAAGGTAAGTCTGAAAACTGGAATATTTTTGCAGGTAAAAGGAATTTATTAAAAAATAACAAAGCAGACATTCAGAAATCCAGTAATATTTCTTAAATGAAATTTAAAATAACTGAGATTAAAAACACAACAAACACATTTGACACAAATGAAAAAAAGAATTTGTGAATAAGATAGTCCAGATGATAGTATCCAGAATGCAGAACAGAAAGAAAAAAAGGTGAAAAGTATAAACTATTGAGAAACATAGGATAAAATGAAATGGTTTATCAACCATCCAGCTTGAACTCCAGAACATAATGAAATGGAACACAGGGCAGGTGTAATATTTTTATTGATAAGGGATGAGGTTTTCCAAAAATTTATGAAAGACATTCATCCACAGCTTCAAGAATTGCAATGAATCTCAAACAAGTTAAATAAAAACAAATCCATATCCATATACACCCTGTGGATGTGCAATTCAAAGACAAAGAAAGTGTCTTTTTTTTTTTTTAGGTTATTACAGAATACTAAGCAGAGTTGTCTATGCTGTACAGTAGGCTCTTGTTGGTAGTCTATTTTAAATATGGCAGTGTGTACATGCCAATCCCAAATTCTCAATCATGAAAACAGTGTGACGAAAAGTGTGTTAAAATGAGGTTATCATTAAAGGAGTGGCATATGGACTTTTGACTTCTCAACAGCCATAGAAGGCAAAAGACTGACAAATGGGTTCTTGAATGTTCTATGAGAAAATAACTGTTATGCTAGATGTCTATACACAGAAATAATATTGTACTGTACAAAGAGATAAATTAGGCCAACAAAAATGACTTACCACCATTAGACTCACTCTAAAGAAAATTTCAAAGGATGCACATGAGGCAGGAAAAATTATTTCATAAGGACTAACATGTAAGAAGAAGAAAGAAAGTGATCAACATGTGTGTAAAAAAAAAAGGAATACTGAGTTTTAAAGTATTAAAATAATATATTCTATATTGTTTTAAAGCATAGAACTAAAATACACTATAATAATAGCAAATAAATCTGGGAGAGAAAGGAATAAATGGAGACAAATGGTCTAAAGTCATGATGAAGTAGGGCTTATCCAAGGAATGTAAGGATGGTTTGACACTATAAAATTAAATAATACAATATATTACATGTAAAGATTAAAGAATAAAAATTATGACCACTCAGGTGATAAATAAAAAGGTTATAGTTCAATAGAAGGCAACATTCTTTCATGATTAAAAAAAATATTTTAACAAATAGGAAATGGAAAGGAACTCCCTTATTTTGATAAAGAAATTTGGCTCCGATGGTAAAGAATCCATCTGTAGCATGGAAGACCTAGGTTTGATCCCTGGGTTGGGAAGATACCCTGGAGAAGGGAAAGGTTACCCACTCCAGTATTCTTGCCTGGAGAATTCCACAGACAGAGGAGCCTGGCGGGCTACAAGTCCATGAGGCTGCAAAGGGTCAGACGTGACTGAGCAACTTTCACTACCAGCAGCTGTAGTAAACGCTACACTTTGTGTTAAATAATTCAAACCTTCCATTTGAGCCTAGAAAGAGGAGTCCCTCTGTCACTGATATTACTTACTGATGTACTGGCCATCCTAGTTGGCACCATAACTTAAGGAGAAGTAATTATAATGATCAGACATTAAGAAACAACAGTCATTATCTGGCATTGATACGACTGTGTACAGTCGAAAATCCGAAAGAATCAGATAAATTGTTAGTTCCCAGAGCCCATCTATATCCCTTCTTGTTTGGTTTCCTTCACTCCAAAGCCCGCAACCAAGAACCTCCCTTGCATCAAATCTCTTGCTTCATATTTCTTGCTTTAGGAAGAGCCCTTGTAAGTGTTCACCTGATTAGGTCAGACCAACCCAGGACAATATATTCTTTAAGTCACCTGTCTTTTCTTTAATAGAAAAGATAATCTATTCTTTAAGTCACCTGGAGAAGACTCTTGAGAGTCCCTTGGACTGCAAGGAGATCCAACCAGTCCATCCTAAAGGAAATCAGTCCTGAACATTCATTGGAAGGACTGATGCTGAAGCTGAAACTCCAATACTTTGGCCACCTGATGCGAAGAACTGACTAATTTGAAAAGACCCTCATGCTGGGAAAGATTGAAGGCAGGAGGAGAAGGGGACAGCAGAGGATGAGATGGCTGGATGGCATCACTGACTCAATGGACATGAGTTTGAGTAAACTCTGGGAGCTGGCGATGGACAGGGAGGCCTGGTGTGCTGCAGTCCATGGGGTCGCAAAGAGTCGGACACAACTGAGTGACTGAACTGAACTGAAGTCACCTGTGCCACATAATCTAACCAGGCATGGGATCGACTATCCCATCACAGTCACACACAAGCTGCATCCATCAGGAGGTAGATATCTTGAGGAACATCCTCGAATTCTGCCTACCATACCAACTAACTCACCTCAATTATTTAGAGCTAAGCCAGAGTACTGAATTTTCTGCTTCTTATTTATCTATTTGAGCTCATTTGGAAAATTCTGAAAGCGATGGGAATATCAGACCACCTGACCTGCCTCTTGAGAAATCTGTATGCAGGTCAGGAAGCAACAGTTAGAACTGGACATGGAACAACAGACTGGTTCCAAACAGGAAAAGGAGTACGTCAAGGCTGTATATTGTCACCCTGCTTATTTAACTTATATGCAGAGTACATCATGAGAAACGCTGGCCTGGAAGAAACACAAGCTGGAATCAAGATTGCCGAGAGAAATATCAATAACCTCAGATATGCAGATTACACCACCCTTATGGCAGAAAGTGAAGAGGACCTAAAAAGCCTCTTGATGAAAGTGAAAGAGGAGAGTGAAAAAGTTGGCTTAAAGCTCAACAATCAGAAAACGAAGATCATGGCATCCAGTCCCATCACTTCATGGGAAATAGATGGGGATACAGTGGAAACAGTGTCAGACTTTATTTTTGAGGGCTCCAAAATCACTTCAGATGGTGACTGCAGCCATGAAATTAAAAGATGCTTACTCTTTAGAAGAAAAGTTATGACCAACCTAGATAGCATATTCAAAAGCAGAGACATTACTTTGCCGACTAAGGTCCGTCTAGTCAAGGCTATGGTTTTTCCTGTGGTCATGTATGGATGTGAGAGTTGGACTGTGAAGAAGGCTGAGCACTGAAGAATTGATGCTTTTGAACTGTGGTGTTGGAGAAGACTCTTGAGAGTCCCTTGGACTGCAAGGAGATCGAACCAGTCCATTCTGAAGGAGATTAGCCCTGGGATTTCTTTGAAAGGAATGATGCTAAAGCTGAAACTCCAGTACTTTGGCCACCTCATGCAAAGAGCTGACTCATTGGAAAAGACTCTGATGCTGGGAGGGATTGGGGGCTGGAGGAGAAGGGGATGACTGAGGATGAGATGGCTGGATGGCATCACGGACTCGATGGACGTGAGTCTGAGTGAACTCCGGGAGTTGGTGATGGACAGGGAGGCCTGGTGTGCTGCGATTCATGGGGTCGCAAAGAGTCGGACACGACTGAGCGACTGAACTGAACTGAACTGAGCTCTTTGTTAGGTGATGCACATTAACTTATGTAATTTCTTAACAACTCTGTGAAGTAGGTATTATTATAATCTCCATTTTGTAGATGAAAATACTGAACTTTAGATGCATGATATAATCTTCCTGGGATTGTTCAGTCACTAGGTTTTGTCAGACTCTTCGCGATTCCATGGACTGCAGCATGCCCATCTCCTCTGTCCTGTACTATCTCCCAGAGTTTGCTCAAATTCAGATTCATTGGGTCAGTTATGCTATCTAATCACCTCATCCTCTACGCCCTATTCCCCTTTTGCTTTCAATCTTTCCCAGCATCAGGGTCTTTTCCAATGAGTTGTCTAGGGTTGTACAGGCATGCTAAGTTGCTTCAGTTGAGTCCGACTCTTTGCAACCCTATGGACAAAAGCCCACCAGGGTCCTCTGTCCATGGGATTCTCCAGGCAAGAACACTAGAATGGGTTGCCATTTCTTCCTCCAAGGGATCTTCCAGACCCAGGGATGGAACCCCTGTCTCGTCTCTTGCATTGGAAGGTAGATGCTTTTAGCAGAGGGAATTATACTCAGTATTATATAATAACTTATAAGGGGATAGAATCTGGAAAAGTGGGTATACCTAGTTTCACAGTTTTAGATGTTACTATACTGTACATCTGAAACTAAAATTTTAAAATTTTTGATTAAAAAGAAATCATTCTTATCCTCTAGCTGCCCATGCAAACTGAAGTTATGGGTTTGCTTGTATAACAAGCATTTGTTTTTCTTTCTATTTTTTCCATTGTCAAAAGTTCTTTTTCACACATTTATCCTTGAGTTCGTAGATTTTCCAGCACATCTTTCCTGCTGGCTATTACATTTGAATAACTGTAGCTCAGTGGTAAAGAGTCTGCCTGCAATGCAGGACATGCAGGTTCAATCCCTGGGTCAGGAAGTTCCCCCAAGAAGGAAATGGCAACCCACTCCTGTATTCCTGCTTCAGTTCAGTTCAGTTCAGTCACTCAGTTGTGTCCAGTTCTGTGCAACTCCAGGGACTGCAGCATGCCAGGCTTCCCTGTCCACCACCAACTCCCTGAGCTTTTTCAAATTCATATCCATCAAGTTGGCGATGCCATCCAACCATCTCATCCTCTGTTATCCCCTTCTCCTCCCGCCATCAGGGTCTTTTCCAAAGAGTCAGTTCTTCGCATCAGGCAGCCAAAGTATTGGAGTTTCAACTCAGCATCAGTTCTTCCAATGAATATTCAGGACTGATTTCCTTTAGGATTGATGGTTTTGATCTCCTTGCAGTCCAAGGGACTCTCAAGAGTCTTCTCCAACACCACAGTTCAAAAGTCTGGAACATCCCATAGACAGAGGAGCCTGTCGGGCTAGAGTACATGGGGTCACAAAGAGTCAGACACAATTTAGTGACTAAACAACAACAATAATTTTTCTAACATAGCCTTCCAAACCACAAAGACAAAATACAATCACTTTTAACAACAAACTTATATTTACATTTTAAAATAAAAATCTCAAGACACAGAATATAAAATGTTTAACTTTTAGTTTAATTTTCCCACTAAATTCATTTTACATCACACTAATGAGTTGTGACCCACTATTCCAATTACTATCGCAGCCGAACAAATTATCACATACTAGGGATATAAAACAATCACCATTTTATTATGTTTGGGGATTCTGTTTATCAGGAATTTGGACAGGGCACAGCAGGAGTGGCTTGTCTGTGTTTTGCAATAGCTGAAGCTACAGCTGGGAAGACTCAAATGACTGGGAGTGACACAAACGCCTTGAGTCTGGAGTAATCTGAAGCATTCTTCGCTCAGTGTCTGGATCGTGTGCTAGGACAGCTTGAAGACTTGGCTCGGGTGAGACTGTCAACAGAAACATCTACATGTGACCTCTCAGTGTCTTGGGCTTCCCACAGGACATGGCTGTATTCTGAGTGGGAGTACCCTAAAGAGCTGTGACTAGAAACATGCATTCTCAAGTCCTAGGCTGGGGTTGCGACCCCAGAGATGACAACCCACCAGGCTCCCCCGTCCCTAGGATTCTCCAGGCAAGAACACTGGAGTGGGTTGCCATTTCCTTCTCCAATGCATGCAAGTGAAAAGTGAAAGTGAAGTTGCTCAGTCGTGTCCAACTCCTAGCGACCCCATGGACTGCAGCCTACCAGGCCCCTCTGTCCATGGGATTTTCTGGACTGGGTACTGGAGTGGGTTGTCAATGCCTTCTCTGAAGTCCTAGGCAGAAGCTGCAAAATATTTTCTGATGGAGCTTTAGTAGTCATGTGACGACACTTCTGCTGCATTATCTTGGTTATTGCAATTCACCAAGGCTAGCTGGATTCCATGGGAGGGGAATTACACTCCATCTACCAGTGGAAGAGTGGTAAAGAACACTGCAGAAGGGTACCCAAGATGGGAGACATTGTAGCCCTCTTTTTGAAGATATGATTTACAATAGCCCCAGACTGAAAAATAACTGTCTACTGAATAAGAAAAGATGCATTTATACACTATCTGTTTTGTGTTGAATTCAGTTCAGTTCAGTTCAGTTCAGTTCAGTCACTCAGTCGTGTCCGACCCTTTGTGACCCCATGGACTGCAGCACGCCAGGCCTCCCTGTCTATCACCAACTCCCAGAGTTCACTCAAACTCATGTCCACTGAGTCGGTGATACCATCCAACCATCTCATCCTCTGTCATCCCCTTCTCCTCCCACCTTCAATATTTCCCAGCATGAGGGTCTTTTCAAATGAATCAGTTCTTTGCATCAGGTGGCCAAATAATAATTTAAAAAAGATATATTTATATACAATCTGTTTTGTGTTGAATTGTCCCCCTCCAAAAAGATATGTGGAAATCCTATTCCCCAGCATTTATGAATGTGATCTGACTTGGAAATAGCCTTTACAGTTGTAACTGAGTTAAGAACATTTTCATGAGCTTTGAATTCAGTAAAACCAACGTCCTTATTAGAAGAGGAAAGAAACACAGAGAGGAATACCTTGTGAAAACACAGAGAGAAGAAGGCAATGTGAAGAAGAAGGCAGAGATTACAGTGATGCTGCCACAAGCCAAGGAATGCCTAGAGCCACCAAAAGATGAAAGAGACAAAGAAAGATTCTCCTTTGGAGCCTTTAGTGGAAGCATGGCCCTGGAGACACCTTGATTTTGGACATCTCAATTTCAGAACCATGAGAGAATAAATTTCTGGTGTCTTAAGCCACTCAGCCTGTGATACTTTGTCATTGCACCCCGGGGAAGCAAATACACAATGCTTCCATTTTTTATATTATACACACCATGCTACATTTTATGGTTTTCATTTATAAGTGCTCATACTTAATCATATTTGAATGTAAAATTTGCCTGACTTCTACCTAGGATTTTCTTCATCTGAAGAGAAAAACTGTTCAGTTCACTTCCTGAATACTTTTTCCTGACAGACACTGGATCTTCCTGTCCATATCTAGTTCTTTTCTCCAGTGATCTCTATGGGCTTTTGTTACATGGTTTTCTCTTGGCATTTTTAATCTTCCCACTCTAACTGTGATTAGTCATATCTGCCTGGTTGCAAATAACAAAATCAAGCTATATTCCTGTCCCACTCTGGAGAAAACTTCATTTTCATGCCATTTTATAGCACTTCAACTGAGCCAATTCTACAGTTCTCATCCCCAAAGGGCTATTATTTGCAATCCAACTTCAGACACCAATGTTCTGAGTTAAAACTCTTTTAATTGAGATATAATTGGCATATAACATCATATTAGTTTCAGGTGTACCACATGGTGATTCAATATTGTATGTATTATGAAATGATCACCCAGGTAAGTCTAGCTTACTTCCATCATCATAGTTACATTTTTTTTCTTGCAATGAGAAGCTTTAGATCTATTCTCTTCAGTTCAGTTCAGTTGCTCAGCTGTGTCCGACTCTTTGCAACCCCATGGACTGCAGCACGCCAGGCTTCCCTGTCCATCACCAACTCCCGGAGCTTGCTCAGACTCATATCCATCGAGTCAGTGATGCCACCCAACCATCCTCTGTCATCCCCTTCTTCTTCTGCCTTCAATCTTTCCCAGCATCAGGGTCTTTTCCATTGAATCAGTTTTTTGCATCAGGTGACCAAAGTATTGGAGCTTCGGCAACAGTTTTCCCAGTTAATATTCAGGACGGATTTCCTTTAAGATTGACTGATTTGATCTCCTTGCAGTTCAAGGGACTCTCGTGAGTCTTATCCAACACCACAGTTCAGAAGCATCGATTCATTAGCACTCAGTTTTCTTTATGGTCAAACTCTCACATCCACACATGACAACTGGGAAAACCATAGCCTTGACTAGACGGACCTTTGTCAGCAAAGTAATGTCTCTGCTTTTTAATATGCTGTCTAGGTTGGTCATAGCTTTTCTTCTAAGGAGCAAGCATCTTTTAAGTTCATAGCTGCAGTCATCATCTGCAGTGATCTCAGCAATTTTCAAGTAAACAATATAATATTATTAAGTATAGTCACCATACTGTGTATTACATCTCTAGAATTTATTGAGTTTATAACTGGAAATATGTTTCTTTGGACCCCCTTCACTCATTTCATCCACCCACTTGGTCAACTTTGGCAACCGCCAATCTGCATCTCTCCTTCATGGATCATCAACCTTGTTGTGGCAAAGGAGCTTCCGTAATTCAATGAAACTATGAGCACTGCTGTGCAGGGCCACCCAAGATGAATAGGTCACAGTGGAGAGTTCTGACAAAACGTGGTCCAGTGGAGGAGGGAATGGCAAACTACTCCAGTATTACTGCTGTGAGAACACCATGAACAGTATGAAAAGGCAAAAATATACGACACCAAAAGATGAGTCCACCAGGTCATAAGGTGTCCAGTATGTTACTGGAGAAGAGCAGAGGGCAATTACTAATAGCTCCAGAAAAAGTGAAGAGGTGGGGCCAAAGCAGACATGAATTTGAGCAAACTCCAGGAGATAGTGAAGGACAGGGAAGCTTGGCTGGCTGCAGTTCATGGAGTCACAAAAAATCAGACACGACTTAGCGACCGAACAACAAAAACAACGATCTGTACCTTTGAGCTCTATTCTTCTTTATTTATTCATTTTTTTAAGATTCCACATATAAGTGATATCTTTCAGTCTTTACTCACTCTCTCTGACTTATTTCACTTATCACAAAGCTTTCAATTTCCATTCATGTTGTCAGAAGTGGCAAAATTTCCTTTTTTGTATGGCTGAATAATATTCCATTATGTATGCATATATATATATATATATACATGAATATACATACACACACACATACATATATCCATCTCACATCTTTTTTATCCATTCAGCCCTTCGACTAGACACAGGTGGTTTCCATGTCTTGTTATGTTAAACAATGCTGCAGTGAACATAGGGATATACATATCTTCTCAAGTTAGTGCCTTTGCTTTCTTTGAATAAATTCTCAGAAGTGGAAAACTCTTTTGGTTAAATTAGTAGACAGTACCTTGAACTAGGCTTAGTCATTTTTGTTACTGGGATACTGGAGTATCCTATAGAACCAAAGGACAAGAATGGAATTAAGTTCCACAGGAGGACTTTTAAGCAAGACCTAGAAATCCATAAGGAGGAGAGAGAGACACTCTATCTCTTGTATTTATTTCTCTCTTGGCATATAATTTATTCCACTCCATTTAGCCTGGTATACTCTGCTTTCTTGCCCCATTCTGGAAGACAGCCATGCCTCAGCCTTCAGGCTTGCATGACTGTAATTCTAATTATACACAGAGATGAATTCTCTGTCTCTGAATCCCAATTTGAAATCACTGAGAGCATCTGACTGCTTTGATTCAGTTCAGGGGTCCATTCCAGGTCTAACCAACAGGAGCTGGAGGGCAGGGTTGCAGACAGGGTCTTAGGCAGGGAAGGACATTCATCAAAGAAAGGGTGAGGGGAAGATGGCTGAAATTGCATAATTTATGGGAAACAGCGGATCTCCCTTTAGACCTTCTTGTTCTTCAAATGTTATGTTTCAGCCTTCTTTCTACCCAGGCCACTCCTCTAACCTCCTTCTTCTAGGCAGCCCCCAGCTACCCTGGCTTCTTTTTCCAAATTTCCCTTAGAGCTTTAGATTTCTCCTCCTTTCTCCTACATGCTCTTTTTGCCAGCCTACATCTGCATATTGGGATTGAGTGTGGGGCAAGAGGGGGGTTTGGAAATGGGTGCTTCATACTAATCATTGTATTGTCCCTAAAAGATAGTCATATACCTGAAACTAATTCTGATGAACAAAATTCCTCCATCCTTATTCATCTATTTATTTATCAACATTTATCTTCGTCCCCCAAATGACTTGAAGCAGCTCTCCTCTTCTCTACATCTTCCCCTTCATCCTTTCCGTGCCTTTTCTTCTAGTATTAACTGCAGGCAGGGCTTAGCCCTGAATGTTTAGACTGAGTCCTAGAGCCTATAGGAATTATGGATTCCATTGACATAATCTCCAGTTCTGAACAACTGAATCATCTCGGAATTGAATCCTCAGTTCTGAATCATTTCCTGTTCTGCCTCTGAACTTTCACTATATACACTCATAAAAGAATATTACTCAGCCATTAAAAAGGAGATCTTGCCAGTTGTGACAACATGGAAGGACCTAAAGGGCATTATGCTAAATGAAATAAGTCACACAGAGTGAGCAAAGACTGTATGATATCACTCATGGTGGAAGTGGAAGTGAAAGTCGATCAGTCATGTCCGACTCTTTGCGACCCCATGGGCTATATGGTTCATGCAATTCTCCAGGCCAGAATACTAGAGTGGGTAGCCTTTCTCTTCTCCAGGGGAATCTTCCTAACCCAGGGATCGAACCCAGGTCTCCCACATTGCAGGTGGATTCTTTACCAGCTGAGCCACAAGGGAAGCCCAATATCACTTATAGGTGGAATCTAAAAAAAAAAAAAAAAAAAACAGATCTCATAGATACAGATTAGTAGTTGCCAAAGTTGGTTGCCATTTATTCACATTTAGGGAAGAAACACTTGAAGCCATAAGGTGTCTTGGATTGGGTTCCCTGGAAATAGATTTTGAACCAGAGAACTGCATGCAGGTTTCTTAGCAAGCATTCTGGTAGAACACTTCTATAAGAAACTCTGGATTGGGTGGAGTGAGAAGCTGACCCTGAATGCAGCTCCTACTGAGGCTTCAGCCCACCCTACAGAGTGTTCGTCAGAGTTTTCTCAAGTTGAAACAAGGGAGTCCAGTCTTAGCATCAGATATTTCTGAATCAGTCAATCAGGTACTTACTCTAGAGCAATAATTCCCCCATTTATATAAAAAGGGTAAAGGGACCTGGTTATAAAAATGAAATAATCAACAGCTGGGAGGTGCTTCATACTATGGATTTACAAGCCCCAATTTAAAAGAAGTAGGTATATCTATATGTACAAATGTGGAAAGCTCCTTAGATAACATTACAAGGTGAAAAAAAGCATATGGTATAGTGATGTGGTGTGATTCCAATTATGGTTGAAATATATCACACGAAACAAAATTATGTGTGAAAATGCATTTGTGGTTGGAAGGACCAATACTGAAGTAATATAAGTAATTATCACTGGGAGGGTTCTAGGACTGGGGGAAGCAAAATAGAAGAGGGGCTTCCCTAGTAGCTCAGCTGGTAAAGAATCCACCTGCAATTAAGGAGACCTAGTTAGATCCCTGAGTTGAGAAGATCCCCTTGAGGACAGCATGCCAACCCACTCCAGTATTCTTGCCTGGAGAATCCCCATGGACAGAGGAGCCTGGCAGGCTACAGTCCATGGGGACACAAAGAGTCGGAAACCACAAGCACAGCACACAAGATAGAGGAGAAAAGAAAGTAAATTCTTTTACTTTATCCAGTCTATATATTTTAAATAGCCACATATCACGTATGTAAAATAAAAAGAAAAAAACCATGAAGTGGACTAAGATGTGAGCTGGCTACATGTGAACTCCGACATTCCAACCTCTGAAATTCCATGATTTTAAGCCCACACCTCTATTTTTATTTCCTCTCCCTCCCTCGGACAGCCACCTATACATCAAAATGTTGCTAGTTCTAATTAGAGAGGGAGTTGACCTTAACAGCAGAAGTGATTGGGGAAGATAAGAAACCAGAAATAGAAATATTCTTGAGAGTGATTACCTCTCAAATTTAAACATATTAGCTAAGGAAACCTTAAGAACCATTCAACTACTGTGTCCTCTATACCTAACTCTCGTTGTGATTCAGTGAAAACAGCAGCAGAAAGAGGCATTAAAACTGACACAGTGTCAGACATGTTAGCTCATCCACACAGGTCTTTGAGAAAGGACTTTGACTCTTAACATAGAAAGAAAAATTAACCCCACAAAATGTGATTACTATCTTGGTAATTATAATTTTTACATACATTATGAACTATGATAAAGCATTCTTGATTTCCACCATTTCAAAGATAAGCTGTTGAAACTCAAGTTAACAAAACCGCTTTACATCATCTGTCAAAGTACTCTAAAAGTAAAATCTTTTGAAGATTCTATGAATGCAGCAAATAACATTTATATTCTATAAATGCTAAAGCCCACGAATGGGGGCGTCCCCTGTGGTTAAGCAGTGAAGAACCCGCCTGTCAATGCAGAAGACGCAGACTGGATCCCTGGGTGGGGAAGATCCCCAGGAGGAGGAAATGGCAGCCCACTCTGGCATTCTTGCCTGGAGAATCCCATGGACAAAGGAGCTTGGTGGGCTACAGTCCTGTGAGGTTGCGGAGTCAGACACGATTGAGAGACTAATCAACAAACCCCTCTAATAAGTACACATGCACTGCTGAAGTTCATCTTTAACTGCTTTGATAATGCACAGAACATTGTAATACTCTCCAGAAATTTAGACAAAGAAGGATGACTGTCTCCTCTCTGCCAGAATGAGAATATTTAGGGGTGAAGCCTCCTTAGAGTGAAGAAAAGAGTCAGACCCAATTAAAACTGCAAAGGCAACTTCGAAAGGATGAATGCCATTAGCTCAAACTGGAATGTGGCCAAAACCAGGGTAATACTTCAACTCTTACAAAAAGTGCCAGAGGGATATTTAACAACCACAGGTGGCCAAATGCCTTCTCCTAAGTCTCATCAGAAAAGTCATTTATAGCAATAATATTCACTAAGGTAAAGTAATATTACTTGACAAACTGCATAGTCAATTACTGTGTTTGAATTCTGATATTGGTCAGGTATCAACTGAGACTACTTCTCTATAGGACAATAAACAGAGAAATGAAATGCTCCTGTCATTAAGTTTAGAACATAGCAAACAACTGTTATTTAAATCTAGCTTTGGGCTTTCCTTAAGTGAAACACCGGTTATCATTTTGTTCAATAAAGTGAGTCTTGAAATATGTGTGTTTTTTCACTTTTTTTCTAGGTTTTAGAAATCTTTAGAAAATCTTAACCAAGATTTTATTCCCCATTATATTGTCTCACTATATGCTTATTTTACATGCTTATTTATATTTTCCATTATCTCCATGAGAATGAGCTTGACCAGTTCATTCATATTATTTGTTGCACTTTCTTATTTTTCTTAATTTATTTTTGTTTTTAATTTCTTTTTAATTGGAGGATAATTGCTTTAGTGTTTTCTTTTAAATCTCTGTGACTTATTTCTTTCAAAATCTGTCACTCTCTCTCCTCTTGGGTTGTAAGAGAAACATTTTGTGAACTGTGATATAAAGGAGATGGAAAATGTGGGCCTGTTAGTGACATAACACATCCATTCTTGAATCCTGCAAAGGATATTATGTGAGCAAATGCACACAGTGAAACCTAAAAAAGGTTCAAAATGCTGAATGCTTGAGAACTCTGCTTTTACCTGCTGTGATTTAAAAGGCTAGAGGCCTCATTTTGAGCCACTAAAATTCAAAGTGACAGAAACCTACAAATTTTTATTGCTGTGCATTTAATAAAATTTACATTTACAAGCTGTCAGTTTGAAATGTTGAATAACTGGTACTTTAGCATTGAGACGAGCAGATTTGGTTGTATTGGGGGTTCATTACTACCTACTTACACGTTCCTTAAATACTCAGAATAATCCTTCAATCTATGACTTTTGATATCTCTTAATACAACACTGCACAAAAACACCATTGAGTGTGCAGTAAGGTCAACAAAAGGAATTTATTGTGCTCCCATAAAGCAAGGCGTAATTAAGAGCCCCCTTTCTGCTTGTTTTAATGTGCTAATACGAGAACATTAGAACCAAGGAACAGGCAGTTGCTAGGTGTCTGCAGCAGCTGCCTAGGTTTTTGGTAATTTACTTACTCAATTATGTCGACTCTCTTAAATCCACAAGGCTGGTGGGTGGTAAGGGAGAGGGATAATAAAAAAACATAGAGTAGGAAACGCCTTTAATGCATGTTTTATGTGCATCTTGGGTAACATTTTTTTGTTTGTTTGCTTTTGAGAACAAGAATTAAAGATTGTAACTTTAGGAAATTCCGCATTGGAATAAAGGTGCATGGGTTTAAGACAACCTCTAAAAATTATGAGATGCCTAATAATCCTATGATTATGTGGTCTGTTCTGAAAAAAAGAATACTAAACCAAATGTTTGACTCAGTATTACAAAAACAGATTATCTAATGGCTTCCAGGGGGGAAATATGAGAAAGGCCATTCACAAAGTTCCTTAATAGTAATAAATTATATATGCTTCCTTATTCTCCACGTAAATGGAAAGACAAAGGGTAACTCAGAGAGAGAGGACATTTTAATAAAATCTCTTCAAAGTATTTGTATCGATATGAACCCATATTCTTTTCAAATGAACACCAGAAAAGTGCTCATTACGCTCATAAAATATCTCATTTTTCTTAATATTCAAAGAAGCTTTGACTGCCAACCACAAAGTCTTAATTTTTGGAATGCATTTGTTTTGTAGGCAAGTCAAAATACAAATGAGAAGAAAAAAGGCCCAATGTGGAAAATTCATCATTAGTCAAATATGAAAAATTAAATTATTGAACAAAATGCAAATTACTGACTTAACCCTGAAAATTAAATTACCTCATTTTAAATTTCATTTACATTATCTCTATAATTGCAGCATTCATATAAAAGGGCACATTGTAATATATTGATATAAACAGAGACTTGGAGAAAGAGGTTAAGTAATTTTCTTCAAATACCAAAATTTATGTAGCATTCACCATCCATTTTCTTTTTAAGTCCCACAAAATGTCACTGAGAAATCAAATGATCTCCATTTAACTACTCAAAACTTACAAAAGAATTTGCAAATATCAACCTACTAGTTTTGATTGCAAATTAGGTATCCTTAAACTTTCCTCCTTGGAAATTTTCATCCTGTCTTAGACAAGGTGACATAATTAAAAAATAAGAGAGAACATAAGTGCCTTATTTATATAATTACCTTTTAGTTGCATTTAAAATCATTTTTATCTTTTGTCCTTTAGAGAAGATGTTTCGTTTTTGGTCTCAAGGGAATTTAAGGTATAAAATATTATATTATACCCAATTAAGTCCTGTGCAATATTATGTTCAATCCTAGAGGTACCTTTCTAAGTTTTCAAAAGCAACTTATTTCTTTTTAGTTGCCAGAAGTAAATTACATACTTTGGATGGGAGCCTGTAAAATTTTGTTTTTAAAATGAAAAGTGAAACCTGAAAACGACTGAGAGGCTACAAAATGACAGAAGACTGTGTCAAAGTCATTTTTTCTGTTTTATTTTCCTTGTAATGAAGTCACCCTACTGAATTTTCACTGTGCAAAGATCACTGAACTAGCCTCAGTCTGAATGATGTACGTTCACAACATTCAGCTCAAGCCAATCTCAAGTTTATAAATCCGTCCGGAAAGAGCACATCCTGCTCAGAAAAGACAGGCAGAAATAATATCTATAGCAGAGTAAAATAATTTAACCTCTCAAATGCACTGATAATAGAATAATTTTGTGGCAAGCGTAGCAGTGACATAGCTGAGATAACACAGGCCAGTGACTCATCTAATGCAGTTTAGAGTTTTAAAAGAGAAGCTTTGGCCGTCACTTATCAGCTCAGAGCAAGCTCAGGCCGAACGTAAATACTTACGCACCCTTTCTCACACACTGAATTTCAACATCTGTTTCAATGCGAGACTTATTAGTATAATGAATGCACTGAATGTAACAGGTCTGTATTCATTGACTGGTTGCCTTCAAGGTAACCGAGCTGTAAGTAACTAAAATAAGACCAGTATTAATATAATTGTATTTACTAACCCCTCGCTACACCCTCCTGCCTGGCATAAGTTTTGGAATTAGAAGTCAGACAGGGCTGAGCAGCAATCTTGAAGAAAATTGCTTTAAATTGGCCTTCATTAGCACTCACAGCCCTGAAAAACAACTCCAAGTACATGCCTCATGGAGGAGAAACCAGTAGCAATAGCTCCCTATTAAAAAGGCAGCACATTAACCTGCTCAACCTGTGTTCACCACATTCTATAAATATTATTAAATAAAGAATCTTCAACCACAAAATAATTCTGCTGTTTCTAAGTACTGAGACTATTAAAACCAAATTTAAAATTCCAACCTTCAATGGCATGTATGTTCATTCCAGTTTACTTTTTTTTCAATTTAAGAGAGTTGGAGATTGTAACGGAACTTTTCATTTTTCCTTATATAATATTGCTCCTGGGCTATTAAGAAAAAAAAAGCAGTACCACACAGTAACAAAGAATAAAGAAACTAAAAGTCGCATAGGAAACTCAAACTTACATAGATACCGAGAGCAAGAAGAAAATGTATTTCAAAGAGAAGAAAAAAAAATTCTTCTGTTTCATAATTTTGCTCTGAAAAGTTTGCTCTTTCTTGACATCTGCATAGTCAAAGGGAGTTTAATTTACTTGGTCAACTATCCTTTCTGAAAATCCTGCATTGGCAGACTTGGAAATGGAAGGAATTTTTCCTGGGGATTAATTTGTAGCTCTTCTTAACACTCAAAACGCTGAATATCTTCAGTACACAAGCCAGGGAATTTGGCCTGTGGAGTTGCACTTTTCAGCAAACAAATGTTAAATAAAAATGTTTTCAGCAGAAAGGGGCTATATGAAATCTATCAGACATATGAAACTGTCTGATATGAAAACTGATATACATATTAACTCCCCCAATTCAGCTCCCTCCAGTTTACAGCTGAAATAGCTCCAGCATTTCATCCTTCATATTGGCATCTCCATTTCTGAATCTTACCACTGGTTTTGCTCCAAAACATAACATTTCAAAACAGAACAGTAAAGTAAAACATTTTAGGCCTAGCAAATAAGACCACCTTCTTGAAAGCCAGGTAATTTTTCTCAAAGTCTAAGTTCATAGCCAATTCTACCATTTCAACTTGAACCATTTAATTTAGTAAACACTTTTTTTTTTTTAAATACAAGGTTCTGTGAATTCAAGACTGTTCAGTGAAACATGGTTATTCATGTCAATGGAGGGATGCAGCTTAGAGTAGTGAGTAAAATTTGAATCTTACAGTTAGTTGATCCCAGGTCCACTGCTATCTGTATAACCATAAAGAAGCTCCTTACACTCACAAAGGCTCAATCTTCTTATCTCTTAAGTGGGGGTAGTATCAGAGATTTTCATAAGGAGGAAATGAAATAATATTTATAAGATATGAAGCATGGTGTCTAGCACATGAGAAGCTTTCAAATGATAACTGTTACCTCCACATTTGATTTGACCCTTTAAAAAAATTATATGGAGTAGTTTTAGACAAAAATGACAAGTCCTGTGTTTTAAAACTATCTATATTCAGTTCAGACCCCAATCATCCATTATAAACTGCCAATACCCAGCAGATAAAATATGAAAATGTGGACTGTTCATAAAACACTTTCTCACACACCAAAAAACCACCATATTTTCCCCGTCAAAATATCTGACTATCTGTTCCTGTAAATAGGATATAAAAATGACAAATGACATTTTTCACTTTTCTTCAAAGCCATTTGCCATCGTTAAAACAATTGTGGTATTTTCCTTCATGTGACATTTACATGTAAGCCAAATCATATCTTAAATATTTATTTCAAGACTTATCTTGAAGCTGACTTTAAATTTTATTTATGTAAGACGATGTCAAGTAGAATCTAAAGTCTTGTTCTTTATCTTAATTTCAGATTCAAACAAGCTACATTTTGCTAGATTCTTATTTCTTAAAAAAAAAACTAAGAAAAAAAATATGGAGGGAAGGGACTCTAAAAACAAGAGTGAAATTATGTATAACTGATTCATTTTGCTGTACAGCAGAAACTAATGCGACATTGTAAAGCAACTATACTCCAATAAAAAATTAAATACATACATATGCAATATAGAGATATGCAGTCTTTTCCACAGTTTTGAATACATAAGCAGTGCTTTTCAACAGAGATAATGTAAATTAATTCCATTTATTGCAACACCCAAGACTATTCATTTCTATGCCAATCTACCTGATCTTTACTAAGCAATCCATTTCTAGGAATCTAATGGGCTTCCCTGGTGGCTCAATGGTAACGAATACGCCTGCAGTGCGGAAGACCTGGCTTTGATCCCTGGGTTGGGAAGATCCCCTGGAAGAGGGCATGGCAACCCACTCTAGTATTCTTGCTGGGAGAATCTCAATGTACAGAGGAGCCCAGTGGGCTACGGTCCATGGGGCCGTAAAGAGTTGGACACAACTGAGCAACTAAGCACATAGCTCAATTATCCTATTAACATTATTTTCATATTTATGATTGAGAATAAAGGCACCTAGAAGCTCAGGTGAGAGTGACAGGTGGCTCACTGTGTGGAGAGAAGGGGTGAGAATTATTTCAAACTCATTTGTACAAAGGAAGAGGACAGGTACTCTGCTGAGGGAGCAGGACAGCTTCATTTCAGGTTGCATATTTGACAGGTAAACTTGGGAGAACAGCCTAGGCGAACCAATGGCAAAAACATAAAAACTTCCAGGGTAATGGTGGACTTATCATGTGGTCTCAGAAAAGACAATGAGTTGAACAAAGGCCCCCGGGCCCAGCTTCATAAGGAGTCAAGGGCTTCCTTCTGTCCTGGGCCAGACACACTACAGAATGTGTCATACAGGCATAGAAAACAGCACATACGACAACGAAGCTTACACTTAACCATGCGGCGTATGCCATTTCTTCTTGTCTCCTGCTACCTTGAAGGTGGGACTCTAGAAGTCAATGTGAGTTCAGGGCATGTGAGCATGTGCAAAGCAAGCCCATACAGCCCAACCAGGCCCATAAAAGCCAGGAAATGAACAAGTTCAAGTTCTCATAGTGTGTTAATGTGCCCACAAATGTACCTATTTTATGCATTTAACAGCTCATGTAGCAATGAAAAACTCCATGTAGAACATATAGCTGCCTGTGCGAGGTGAGGTAATTAATATGCCTGTATGTGCTCCTTAATTGTTTCATTCCCTGTATTTTTGGTTACTGTAACACTCTGCAAACTTTCATATAAATAGTTTCTATTTTATACGGAATTCCATGTAAAAGAACGGGGGGGGGGGGGGGGGGGCATGGCAAATAAGGGAAAATTCTAATGGTATTCTTGCTAAATGTCATTAGCTCGATAGCCTACATTTTTAAAATTTTCTATAAACTGCCAATACATTGACAAAACTTTCAGTTCTAGCACGGCCACTCAGCCAGCTGATAGTGGAATTAACCAGACAAAAAGAAGGATTCCAAATCTGTTGGAATTACCATTTTACATTTTCAGTCATGTATCAGCCAAGCCATCTTTGCAAAAGAGCCAGATATCAAGCTTGGCATTTTGAAGTCCAAACAAGTTTGAGTTGTCAGTTTGGAAGCTGGGGAAGCCAGGGATAAAGAGCTGAATTTTACAGTTTTCACTATTACTAGTGAGGTCTGGGTTTGGGTTGTTTTTCTAGGAGAACCCAAAGGCCACTGAAGATGTTTTTCCATCAATTTTTCATAAGCATTTAAGCTTAAAGGGAAAAAAAAGAAAAAAAGGTGGCAAGGTGGGAAGACATGGTTTTCTTTGGGGGAAGGAAATTAGAAGTCACCGCAAATAATTCACCTGGATAGGTAAAGGGGAGGAAACACTGTTTGCTTGCGAATCTCTGACAACTTCATTGCCTTCAACCCCAGGGAGGGGCAGAGCCTCTCGCTTCCTTTCAGACAGGCAAGGAAAGGGCTTTGAGGAGGGAACTGCGGAGGGGAACGTTCCCGGTGTGGGCTCAGCTCAACTCTTCGCCCGCGGCCTCCGCAGGTGGCTCGCCTTGGCTGCAAGGCCGGGGGCAAACCCGACTGCCTGGAAAGCCTGATGTGACCCTCGCCGAGGCGGGCAGGAAGCGACGCCCCTGTTCTCATCGAGTCGACTACAGCGGGGCCCAGTTTGCTCCTGTACCCCGGGTTAGAAAGAAAGAAAGTGAAGTCGCTCAGTCCTGTCCGCCTCTTTGCGACCCCGTGGACTGGAGCCCACCAGGCTCCTCCCTCCATGGGATTCTCCAGGCAAGAATACTAGAGTGAGTTGCCATTTCCTTCTCCAGGGGATCTTCTTGATCCAGGGATCGAACCCGGGTCCACGGCCTGGCAGGCAGATGCCTTACCCTCTGAGTCTAAACAGGCGCCAAGACCCAAACTAGAGAAAATTCAACCCCCTCCAAGTTTCCAGCCACTTGATCACCCTCCCAGTCGGCAAAGGCCACATCGGTCGCCGTACTGGGTCTGAAAAGATGCTCCTCAAAGTGCTCTGAGCTGCCCTCCACCCCGCAAAGTCTCAATGGGATCCCCAGCCCCGCAGATTCAACCGCACCAAGGCGGCCTGGAGGTACCGAGGATTCGGGGCAGAGGGGCGCGTGGCGCATCGGAGCTACACACGCACCGCAGCGCGGCGGCCTTGCTGGAGGAATAGGCTTAAACGCAGAGTTCTGGTCCCAGGCCTGACTTCACTGCTGCGCTGTCCCTTCATCGAGCGCAGGTCTTTTACCGCCCCCGTGTCCCCAGTGCCCTCGGAGCCGAGGGTCCGAGGACAGGCCGATCCCGCCGAGGCCAGACTTCACACCCCTCGCCTCTCCGCCCCGCAGGGCTGGCCTCTCCCTGTGAGGTCCCTGAACCGCGTATACTGGGGCCATCCGAGAGGTAAAAATACAGATCCTGTCTCGTCCCCACCCCCACCCCCACCCCCACCCAGTTCCCGCCCCTAGGGAAACCAAGCACACTCCCCACTAAATGTTTACGCCTGCTTAAGTTGGAGGCGGGTTGGGCCCCGGACACCGATTGCAGCTTTTTTGTTGCAGCCGTGTCCTTCTCCAGCTTCTCGACGAGGGGACATCCTCAGGTTTGTCTTAAGAGAAGGACCAGCAGCAGCAAGAGGCCTGTTGTTACCCAAGGCCCCAGGAGGAAGCAGCGCGACGGGGCGGGGGGCTCTCTCCGCATCCCGGCGGCGTCGGGTCAGCTCTGCGCTGCTGAGATTTGGGATACTGACCCCTCGAGCTCCGAGTCCTGAACCGATTTTCCCCTCCACCTGCACCCCAAGCCCGGGCCTGGACCGCCCGCGACCGTGCGAATGCGGCTGCTGTTGCCGGGGTGGGAAAGGAGGGGTGGGGAAGGAGGGGCCCCACAGAGAGGGCAGAGGCCGGTTACAGCCAGCTTCGATTTGCAGAGACCCCCGCCAGGGGGGAGGTAGCCGGGGGAGAGGGGGCCACTGGCTAGCCCGGACTTGCGCCTCTGGGCCAGGTGACCTCCGCGAAGGGTCGGCGGCACCTCTCGACCCAACTCCCAAACCACAGCTGCGCCTGCGGCCCCGGCCCCCATTGCATGCCACCCGCGTCCAGCCTCCGCCCCTAGCCCGGTTCCACTCCTTTCACGCCCGCCCTCAGCCACTCCCCACGCCCGCCACCCAGGCCAGCCGCTCCAGCCAGTCGCCCAGGATTCTCGGCCTGATTCTTTCTGTCCGCGGCGCCCGGGGAAACGATGGGATTATCGCATCCCCGCTCCAATCTACCGATCTGAGCGCGCCGCTGGCCTCCAGCACCCCGGACCAGCCCAGGGTTGGGGGTCGCGGATTGAAGAAACTGTGAGTCCGCGGTGAGTCCTGGGGGTAGACTTTGGATGGGAGTTCTCAAAAAATACTACTAACTCAGCCCTCCAGGCCGAGAGACCTGCCTCACAGACCCTCATGCTCCTCTGGGGAAGGAAGGACTCGGGTAACCGGGTAACCGAAGGATGCATCAGGCTAGTAGTCCTCTAACCATCGCCGAGGCCACCTGGACCGCAGGGGAGACCACGACAAAGCGACCTGGGCTCTGTTCCCGGCCGGGTTTGACTCTGCAGTTCTGTCTACTGCATCATGGTCTGGCGAGAATAACCATGCCTCCTTTCCCACCAATATTCAGAGAAGCCTACCGACGTCGGCCACCATTCTGGCCCCCGGCGACACAGGAAAAAGTAGAGAGGCGGCGTGGTTAGGGACATGAGTCGTCAAGGTTCAAAATCCGAGTTCCATCACTTAGTTAACTGTATCTCAGCCCTCTTCACTGTAAATTCGGGATGATGAGGTTACATCCATCCCTCGCAGAACAGATGTGCGTGTTTTAACGGGCAGAAGTAGATAGCTTGTCATGATGACAAGGAAAGCTCGACAAATCTTGAGCCGTCCCTCCCCTTACCCTTTCAAAATGCAACGTGATGTCCACCGGTCTTGCCAACAACCTTTCCTTAAGTTTCAGGGCAAAGGGATGCAGACGTAGGAAAAACACACACACACACACACACACACAAAAACGCACCGAGGAACCCGCTGCAAGCTGGGCGCTGAGCGGATGCCAACCCTCAGCCCCTGCCTATAGGACCAGAAAGCCCAAAGCACAGAGGCCTTGCTCACTCTCCCAGGCCTATGAGTCAAGGCGATCCCCTAGGGCTCTGAGCACAGGGCGCGAACAAGATGCCCCAGAGCTAACCGCCGGTGCAGACGCAGAGCGCACGAGTGGAGCTGCGCCCTGTCCCCCCGACGCGGGCCACTGGGGAGCCACGGAGCAAGCGCCGAGACCCGCATTGTGTCTCTTCTGAAATCTACCCCTAGAACAGGCTTCCACTTGACTGAGACTCCAATAAGAAAGGTCTCCAAGCCTCAGGATGTCCTTAGAGAAATGCACAGAAGTCGCACCGCGGGCCTTGCAAAGCTTCTTCCGGGAGGGCTTTAAAATGCATAGAATAGATCCCAGAAGGTCCTACTTAGGCCGTTTTATTTCAGGCATTTATGATCTGACTTAATAACAGGGGTTCCCATTTTTCCAGTACTGCTCGCTAGGCACATCGCCAAGCATTTTACATGCTTTAATTCTAAATCTGCAAAATAGGCGCTGAAGCCTCTGAGCCTTTTAGCATCTTGCAGACACGCTATAAGTGGTCCGTGTGGCGGGGCGCGGGCGGGGGCGGGGCGGGCCGGGAGCGGGGGTGAACTTTTGGCGATCCCGTGGACTATAGCGCGCCAGGCTCCTCTGTCTATGGGATTTCCCAGGCAAGAATACTGGAGTGGGTTGCTATTCCCTTCTCCAGAAGTGGTCCATAAGATCTAGTAAGTAATCAAGATTTCTGATCAAGATTGTCTTCTAGAAGAAGAGTTTGTGAACCCCAAGTGAATTCTGGCCTCCTCCAGGCATTTTAGGAAGGACTAAGCAGCAAGTCCCTCTACTTAATCGGACTTTAATCCGCCCTATCTGCCCCACCCACAGACCTGAAATGAGAACACTACCTTAGCATTCTGTTCTCTTTAATGGGCTGAGCAGCAAAGGGCACTCCGTCTCTCCTCCAGCACATCACAAGCACACACCTAGTCTAAGTCAGGAGCCTGCCTGTTCTGCTAGAACAGCTTTAAGGCAATCTTCCAAAGCCCCTGGACCCTAGAACCCTTCCTATATTAGAAAATTCTAGAGTCTCTGCTGCTAAGTGAAAATCATTTTTATCCTCCTTGCAGAGGTGACAGCTGGCTCAATGAGGCTGTGACTGGAGCAAGACCACCCACCTGTGAGTGGTCTTGTCAGCCTGGAGTTCAGATTATCCCTAAACTCCTTGGCCCTGAGCTGAGGGGTCACACCCAGGTACCAGAGTATTCACCAGTTACGTTGTCTCCCTCTATGCTGGCAGTGTCTGTAAGGCAGTTTATATACCAACAAGGAATAAGAGCTGACAACATTGAGTTCTTATTGTCTGGCAGTGAGATAAATATTTTATACCTATCTTTTAAAACTTATTTTACAAAGAAGAAACTGATGCACAAATAGATTAAGGCCACCTGCCTAAGCGGCAGAGCTGAAATTGATATCCATCAGTTTGGAAAGGCCACCATCCAACTGCCAGTCTAGGCAATACTTGAAGCATCTGTTTGCAGATGTCTTTAGGCCCCATTGGTCTGTGAAAGCTTCTATATTTGTTAGTTTGCATGCATGCTAAGTTACTTGCATCATGTCTGATTTCTTGCAATCTTATGGCCTGCATCCCGCTAGGCTCCTCTGTCCATGGGATTCTCCAGGCAAGAATACTAGAGTGGGTTGCCATGGTCTCCTCCTGGGGGTCTTCCCAACCCAGGGATACAACCCATGTCTCTTATATCTCCTGCATTGGCAGGCAGGTTCTTTACCACTAGTGCCACCTGGGAAGTCCATTTGTTTGTTTAAATCCAGGCAAAGACCTGAGAATCCTTCCCATGTGAGCCTTGGTGTCTTTGAAAACAGTTAACATATACTGGTAGCTGATTATACACCAGACACCAGAGACTGGGCACTTATGATCGAGTACCGGGCACCATTCTAAGCCATTTACAAGTTTTAACTCATGTAACGCTCAGCAAAACCCTATGCGGTAGATTCCACTGCTCCTTCCAATTTACAACTGACCATACTGATGGGCCTCCCTGATGCCTCAGTGGGTAAAGAATCTGCCTGAAATGCAGGAGATGTGAGTTCGATCCCCAGGTCAGGAAGATCCCTTGGAGGAGGGCACGGCAACCCACTCCAGTATTCTTGCCTGGAAAATCCCATGAACCAGTGTGATACAATCCATAGGATCACAAAGAGTTGGACATGACTGAAATGACTAAGCGTATACATACTGATATGGGGCTTTCCAGGTGGCACTAGTGGTAAAGAACCCACCTGCCAATTCAGGAGACTTAAGAGACACGGGTTCGATCCCTTGGTCAGGAAGATTCCCTGGCGTAGGAAATGGCAACCCACTCCAGTGTTCTTGCCTGGAGAATCCCATGGGCAGAGGACCCTGGAGGCTACAGTCCATATGGTCACAGGACACAGTCACAGATCACAAAGAGTTGGAGGTGACTTAGCATGCACGCATACTAATGTCAATGTTTTACAGCCAGGAAAATGAAGAGTTGAGTTTGACTCCCAGGTAGTCTGGCCTATAAATGATTCTGCACTGGACTGGAAAATGGAAGATCCCTTTGGAATGACAGGAAGGCCAAGGGGGTTCTCCTCAGACTCTGGGCAACCCCTAGAAGTGAACTGCAACCACAGGCTCTTTGCATAACTTTCCGCTTACCAAAAACCAAACAACAAAAAGAGGCAAGATGGCAGCTGTGAAGCAAACTGTCGGCCAACCAGACCAGTCTGAATCAGTGCTAATAATGCATGATCCACCCTCAGGAGGTTGCTACCAATGAAAAGAATGGGAGAAGAGGTGCCTATAAATAAATAGAATAAACATATGCCCTGAAGGAGTGTGGGATTTTAGTCACTCAGTTGCTGCAGGCTCCTCTGTCCGTGGAACTTTCCAGGCAAGAGCACTGGCCTGGGTAGATGGAACCTGAGTTTCCTGCATCGCAGGCAGATTCTTTACCATCTGAGCCACCAGGGCAGCCCAAAACCCTTTCACAAATACCCTTTCGTTTGCACCCTCTGTTGAGAAGCAGGGTTGAAGAGGAATCTGTTGCTCTTTCATGTTTAGCAAGGAAGGGAAACCCAGAATTTCTGTCGAGGTGACCACTCGGGCTTCCAGCTGACCAAGGGCATGAGCAAAGCTTCCTAGTTTATCCTGATAGCTGTCTTCAACTTCCTTCCGTGGAAGCCTCCAACTTACCTGTATCTTAGAAAAACCTATTCTCAAGACATTTCTTTTTAATCAACAAAGGTGGACATCAAGGTAGGGTAGGTTAGGTATGGTGGAGAAGACAGTTGCTTTAGCATTTACACCCCACAGCTTCCCTGGGCATCTCCAAAGACGCTGAGATGGGGACATCAATTGATGCTTTGGTAAGGACAGAGCGTGGTCCCAACAGACCTTGGATGTGGGAAAAGGGGCCCTGAGGGGTTCGATCTGCGGGGGTGGAGTGGGGCGAGGGGGAATGGGGTGGGGGGAGGGGGCGGGGCAGATGCCAGCGAGATGCGCCCTGCTGAGCCGTATGCACCAAGGCTGGCTGTCTGTCTCCTGGATGGTAGAGACCCACACCCAGTGTTCAGACCTTGGCGAGTGATTGCTATTCTCCAGTTCTCAGTTCCCGGGGTGGGTGCCTGGCCTGGTTGACCCTGCTGGGTCGTCGCTGCTTCTGCACAAGGAGCTGCATGCTTGGATGTGCAAACCCACGTGGTTACTCGCAGAGCGGGGAGACTGTGCTCCCACCACCCTCGGCTCAGGGCCCCATATGGACGACAGAAAACCCTCGGGGGTTCACAGACAGAAAGCCTTCAGGGAGGCTCGAGGCCTCCTTGACTGATCAGGGTGTGCCCCTTGGCACCAGCTGCGTTCCCCCACCCGTCACCGTGGGAGTTGACACCGGGGCTTCTCGGGCCAAGTGGGACAGGGTCTCTGCAAGGGTCCCCCAGGCCTAGACAGGGGGCCTCCCCTAACCCCTCAGCCATTTCGGAGGTAGGCATTTTCACTCTCTTCTTACAGAGGATGGTGAATCTGAGGTTCTGTGACGAATTCCCAAGGCAGGATTAGTAAATTCTGAGCAGACACTCCTTGTGCCCCGTGGACGATCGTACTTCTCTAGAACAAAGCGCACGGGCAGCTATTAGGCCCCTTAGGTGTGCATGACAAACAGTTGTCACTGTGAAGCCCTGAGGGGGTTCTACCTGTTTCCTTCTCTAGCCTCAGACCTTGGAGGCACTTGGAGTGGGGATTGTGGAAGGCGAAGAGGAAGTGACTCCTGAAGCAGGACGGAGGTTCCCTGCCAGGGCTCCCAGCCTCAAAAGTATGCAAGACCTGTGTGAGGACGTGGGAGTCTTGGCTTCAGCTCTTTGCCTGCTGGCCTCAATTTCCTCACACCTATGGTGGGTGACTGGTCAAGGTGAACTGTGGCACCTTGCTAAGAAGTTCAGAGCAGGGGCACTGGGCCCAATTCCACCTCCACCAGCGCTGCGATCTTGAGCAACTTATTTAACCTCTCTGTGCCTCAACTATTTCCTCTGCCCCAGCTCTCATCAATTTCACCTCATAAGTTTTGCCTCACCCATGGTTTTGAGGTTTGCAAGTAAAGGGACCAGCCAGGTCTCCCTTTCCACGACTGGTAAACTCCAGGAATGGTTCTGAGAAAAGCTGAGCCTCCCACGATCAGTCGTGAGATCTTAAGACAACCCTGCCCTCCCCTTTCTGCCCTCTCTGTGTTCCCATCTGTAAAACGGGTCGCTGAAAACGCATCAGTCTCCCAGGTCCCTTCCAAGTTCTGGCTTTTGTTGTTGGCGACTGAGCGTCTCATGTTGGCGGGAGTGACCGGAAGGCCAAGTGGCCAGCAGAGACCCATCCATCAATCCCTAGGACCACTCCTGCTCCCCCCCCCCACTTTGGGTGCGGCTGAGGGGGCGGGGTGGAAGCACCAACTGCAGATCTCGGCTGGAGCGGGAAGGGAGGACTGAGGGGCCCAGAGTTCCTGTTGCCACATATGGTCTGTGGATTTAGGTGTCAAAAACCGGAGAATTAGAAATGGTAATTTTCCGTCATTATGGCTGAAATGCGATCTGTCACAACAACTGGAACATGTCTCCCGGCTAGCGAAAATAATGTTCATGATTAGGAATCATTACGCATGTCAAGCCAAGTCCATTAAGTTGTAGGGAGAAATTAGCCTTGACGGGCGGAATCGAACTACAAATATACAGGCCTCGCCTTCGGAGGCCGAGCTGCAGCCCCTGGGAAGAAGCTGGCCAGAGAGATGTGTTTTCTTAATAGGAAACTGCCCAGAGAATTAATACCCCTTTCTTCATTCCCTGTGGGACTCCGCCTCCTCTGCCCACCACCAAGACCCCACCCTAGGAGTGGGATTGGGGCGTGTGGATGTCCCAGGCAGTAGCTGGAAGCTTTGAAGTCCTATAGGTCCCCTGGGTGAGTTCCCTACAAGCTGTGTGACCCTGCCCTAGTCACTTGACCCTCCTGAACTTTGCTCCCTCATCTGTTAAGGACAGATAATCCCACCCACTTCATGGGATTCTCCTGAGGATGAAACGAGATTAAATACGGCCAGAGCTGAGCAGCAAAGGCCCTTTGGACCTATGTGATCCCTTTTCTCTTCCTGGAGTGCCCTGTCTCTGTTGCCAGGGACCCCGCTCATGGGGGCTGCAGTTGTGTGTTCAGAGGGGCTGGGGATCAGGGTTGAATGACTGCTACTGAGAAGCTCTTGCCAATCAGGCCCTGAGAAAGCAAGAAAGGGAGGGCTGAATTCACAGCAACTGCTGTGCTTTCTGTACATCTTATCCACCTCTCCCCCTTCACGATATCTAGGAAAAGGGGTGTGGAGTCTTCCACTCTGCTTATGGGGCCTGGGCCAGCCATCAGCCCACAAGGATCTATGATGTGTCAGGAACCACACTGTCACCAAGGAGAAGAACAAAGTAAATGGAGCCTGGATTAAGAAGGCTTCCTCCCCTACAGGCTGTGTCTCAGACCCCTCTGGAGTCAAAAAGGCAATTTACTATCCCCTGATGCTTCCTTTAGGGACTTCCCAGGTGGCTTCGCGGTAAAGAATCTGCCTGTCAGTGCAGAAGATGCAGGTTCGATCCCCTGGATGATCCCCTGGAGGAGGAAATGGCAACCCACTCCAGTGTTCTTGCCTGGAAAGAGCTCATGGACAGAGGAGCCTGGTGGGCTACAGTTCATGTGGTCACAAAGAGGTCAGACAGGACTGAGCTCAAGCACCTATGTGCAATGCTTCCTTAATAAGGAGTTTGGGGAAAATTATTCCCTTTCTGTGGATGGAAAGGAAAGGGGGAAAGACCAGGAAGAGGCTAGGAAGGCTGGTTCCTGTTCAGCCTCCATCCTCATCACCACTGAGAACTTGCTTTGTGCCAGCACCAACTCCAAGGGCTTTGACTACGTCATGTTCTTTTTCTACCAGCAAACCCATGTCCCATCGTTCCGATGGGGGACATGAGAGCCAGAGGTTAGGGGACTCGTCCAAAAGCCATGCATGAAGTGGGGAAAAAGCAAGCGCTACAGCCAAGGCTGGCCGGGCCGCCAAAGCCTTAACACCAGGCTGCCCGCACAGGCAAGGCCAGCTAACCACCCCGTATCTAGTTCTTTTCTCCTCCGCTGCCGGGTACACGAATCCCGCCTCTCAGAAAGTTAAATGAGCTAAGCAGCATCAACCCTCCAGCCCGGCGCCGGACAGCGCTTATCCTCCCCATGCCTCATTTGCCGCCTCTGTAAGTGGGATCCTCATCCCCGCGACTCTGCGGTGGGGAAGGGAACGGAAATGTGGCCAGCGCTGAGTGGTTGTGGAGCCAGACAATGTGGTTCGAACCCCAGCTCCGCCAGCGAGAGCCGCAGCGTAGGGGTCGATCTCCTACGTCGGCGGAGCAGCCATCGAGCTGCGGGGAGGGATGAATGAAATAATTCACGGAAAGCACTTAAGGACAACGATTAAGCGCAAACTAATCAGACGCTAAATAAAGCGCGGGTTACCGGGCTGGTGAATGCCCACGCAGGCTTGGAGGGCTCCTGTCGAGGAAGGCGAAGTGACACGCCACCCCCCACCCCCGCCCCTGCTCCTCCAGAAACTTCTTGGCGTCTCCAGCCTCTCCGAGTGCGGGTGATTGGGACCCGAAGGCGTCCTCGGCTGCGCATTCCAGACCCTCCCGCAGGCCTCCCGAGAAGGAGCGTGTGTTTAAAAGAGCGCTCAGAGCTCTCGGCCTGGTCGCCGCACCCGCAAAAAAGCTCAGAGAAGGACTGAAAAGAAGAGTCGGAGACTTGGCCCAAAATAGAGACCCTCTGATCGAGTCAAAGAGGCAGCAACCCGGCTCTACGTCGGGCCGCGCCGAGAGCGCGCTTCCGAACACTTGGCACGCCAGTGACCTCCTGCACTAGCCTCCCAAATATCGCCGGCACGAACCCACAGCCCGCTGTATGATCCTCCTGGCACTTCCATCTCTGTCTCCCACTAGATGGTCAACTCCACCAGGGCGGGGCCGGTTTGCTCTGTTATGCCAGCGCAGAGCAGGCACCTAACAAATAAAGCTGAGTATCTGAACAAATGAATGAAGGACAAAACAGAGGGGAACGAGAAGGTCAGACGGCCTTTCCACAACAAAGATTTTCCTCGTCACCACCACCCCCTCAAAACTCTGTGTTTAGGGCTTCCCTGGAGCTTTCTTTTGAGGTCCTTGCCCCGCTGAGCACCTGGGAAGGTAGGACCCCAGCTGGCCTTCTTGTGTATCTTGCCGCCATCTCCCCTACCTGTTCTGGGGGTGCATTCTCAGGACTGACCCACCGGAAGGCACAACACTGGCCTCCCACAAACACGGGGTACCAGCATGGTGTGGAAAACAATTGCCACTAATCAAATAAACAGAGCACATCTTAGAAAAGAATTGTTTCTAAAGAAACGCTTCTGCAGGTAAGTTCTTGTGCAGAAAGAATCCTCTGGAAAGCAGATTGCTTTTCTGAACCCTAAAAGTCTCCGTGTTGAATTTATTTAAAAACTATAGTTGCAGTGTTAAAGGATGCAGGGAACCTCTTGTCTCAGAGATTTCTAGTCGGGGTTGACCATTCTCACTCCTTTGGTGATTTTTACAATCTTTCAACATTCCCTGACTGTCCCTTACCATCACCATATTTTTTTTTAAATGCTAAATGTCCTTTCCTTAATTTTGCAAAACTTACTGAACTTTTCCTAGCACCTACTGCCTAGGAAGTACAGGGTTCTTAAATTATTCTACGGCTGCCAAGGGTGGGATAGGGGGGTGATGATTCATATTTTCAGCCCTGAAGCTTAAGCTGGATCTTCATGAAGGGCTGGGTTCCAAATCCACATTCTGTTCCTACAGGATTTTTCAAGCGGAAGCGCTCACTGTCTTCCCTTCTTGTTGTTCAGTTGCTAAGTCATGTCCAACTTTTTGCAGCCCCGTGAACTGCAGCAGGCCAGGCTTCCCCGTCCTTCACTATCTCCCAAAGTTTGTTCCCCGGCTTGAATATCTGGATTCAGCCTTTCTAGCTGAGCACTTCTGAACTCACCACCTTCTCCCACTCCCGTGCCTTCTCATGCAACCAGAACAGTCTTGAGACTCAACAGAAGTCGCCCAGAGAATCCATTCTGGAAACATGAGGTGCAAGACAGCAGGAATCTAAAAACGTTGGCATGCTTACAGTGTGCCAGGCCCTTAGTTGGGAGTCCAAAGACCTAGGTCGGTCGCTGGAAGGGGCAAGCCCAACTAGAAGACTGCCAGCCGTGCGGGAGGCCGGTCACCCCTCTGAGTCTGGAGAAGCCTCTCTGCCCAGAGTCACTGAGAGTTCAGTCCTGCCACCTGACACACCGCAGCCCCAGGATGCTGGCACATGCCCTTCCCGGGTCTCAGCGCCCTGCCGGCCAGCGGGCCCTCTCCATTCACAGCGTCTGTCCAATTCCAAAATTGGGCCACCAGCAGGCCTCCCATATAAATCAGAGACAGGGAACGTTTATTCAGGGCCATGGTTCGCTCAGCCCTTAACTGCTCAGATTGTATGTGCACTTGATGGGCTTTTAAAGAGGATCAAATCCGAGGTTGATGCGCTTCGTGGAGTTTGCTGTCGGCCACGCGGGCTGCCCAAGCGCCAAGAAGAACCTTTGAGCCTGAGGCGAAATAAGTTGACCCCCACAAGGCACGCCTGGATCTCACACTCAGCCCTTCCCCAGGGCCTGCGCCAGACCAGCCGGGAGAAAAGAATTTGCCGAAGCTCGGGAAAGCTCCACTGACCCTACTGATCTGCGCGCGCGTGCTCCTGTGACCACGCAAAGTCCGAGGTGCGAGTAAGGTGTGGGCGGGACAGGCAAGGACTAAACCCAGGATCTCGGTCCTCACTCATCGGTCCTGCCAGTTCGTACGTCCTGAACGACAAAGAGCGAAAGACTCTGCCCTGGGGGCTTAGTGCCACTGCGGGCCTTTTTCCTTGGGGTCACGACACCAAGGGCCCAATATCACTTATCCTCTCGGCCAGGGATACGGCCCGAGGCAGGGGGACAGATTTGGGAGTTTTTTTAATCGAAACGTGGCGGGGAGCGTTGCTACGGAAAGGCCTGAGATCGCTTGAGACCTGGAAGGAGAGTGCTTCACCGCCGGGGTAGGTCTTCCGTGAGCCCACCTTATCGCTCACCTGCCCTGTGTCCGCGCATCTCTTCTCCACTCTTTCTCACCACCTGTCTCTGCGTCTATAGTTTCGTTTCCCACGGTCCGCACGGGCCAAAGACACGTCGCTCAGCTTCTCCCGGAGAGAGGAGGGACAGCGTCCCGGGCCTCCTTAAGGAGGAGGGATTCCCGGAAGTCAGTCACCCTGGTGACACCCGAACACGAGTCCAGGATGCGCCGGCCCCCGCCAGCGGCACCCGAGCCGGGAGGGACGCCAATCCCATCAGCACCCTTTGCAAAAACACAGCAGAAACGTGAGAAAGCAGGACCAACCCTCAGATCTGCCGGTCCTTCGAAGCTGTGGGCACAATTCAGGGTCAGAGCTAGGGTCACTGGAGCTCCCTTGCGCCCTCTGACCCTAGGCAACCCCTGTACCCTCCGATTGGCGCGGTCTTGCTAAGGGCGTGCAGCAAGGCGTGGACCAGTCGGGACGCCCAAGTCCAGAGTTGGCACTGTGGGAGCCATCCGGTCAGCAACCCCCCCCCCCCAATCAGACCCCAGGTACCCAGAGCGGCAGCACCGGTGCGTAATGCTATGCTTGTCCGTGCGTAAAAAATCCCGACCGCCCAGCTCCACCACGCCGCCGAGGGAGGCCTCGGAGCACACAAGGGAAACCATTCAAAAATGTTAATAAGCTTATTAAAATAAGCGGCTTTACTGGCTCTTGTTTTACAGCGTGCCGCCCACCCTTGCTTTCTGGTGGACCACGGCAGAGAAAACACTTGTGCCATTAATTTTTTTTTTTTTCTTAACACGTTGCGTTTTCCACCCAAGGATACGGGACTCGCTGGAGCTCAGCGCAGCCACAGAAGCGGAACGGCCTCAGACCTCCTCTCTCCCAAGCTTGGTGGGTGGGGAGAAGTCCTCACAGCAGAAAAGGCTGGACTTTTCAAAACAGCTGACCACCCAGGCCAGGACAGCAGATAAAGGAGGCCCCAAGATAATGACCTTGGGGAGGCCCAGATTCTTCAAACTCCCTCCCGGAGGCGAAGAAACCCTGCTCCCAAAGGGGGTGGCAGTTATTTACAGTAAAATGTAGAAAGGCTTTGTCCTTCCTTCTACTTCTAGCTGTGGGTGAGTGTAGACCCTAAAGGCTATCCGGAAGCCTGAAGGAGCATCTCACAACTGTCTTTTCTCTATTTAATTTTTGAAATAGAAAGTCAGAAAAGAAATGCATTTCCTAAGACTCAAGGGAGCGGCAGAGCAGCTTCTCACCTGTGGACTCCAGGTCGAAAGGGCAATCACTTTAGACCTCTATGAGGCCACTGAGCACTTCCACCCTCTAGTGCGCGGCGGAAGAGAGAAGCCCTCACCTTGTGCATCCCACACCTCCAGGACCCGGGTTGCCCTAGGTGCTGGGGCGTGGGTCCAAGTCCTAGGGAGCGAGGCTCAGCCCGAGGCCTGAAAATGTGGCTGCGGGAGGCACCCGGCCGGGACTCACAGACAAGCCCCGAGGCCTGGAGCAGCCCCTAAGCTGGATCCTCACGCCAGAAACTAAAGCTGCAATTGCAGAAACGGCAGGGAAGTCTGCAGGCGCTCGCTGGAGACGTGAGGCCTGTGCAGAGACCACGAGCTCTTGGCTCCGAGGGCGCATTAACGGTCGGGCTGCGGGCCGCACCCCGGACTGCGGGCGGGGCGCGGAACGAGAGAACCCCGGCGCCTGTAGTGGGGCGCATGGGGCAGATCGCGGGCCTCGCGCGGGGGAGTGTGTCACGCTCACCCAACTCAGACTTGGAGGGAACGTGGAGCCCAGCACCGAGCTTACCTCTCCAGAGGCCCCGGGGCGACGCCCCTGGTCCCGCAGCTACCGAACGTTCCCTTTGAACTTGACATTCCAGCAGGAACAAGAGAGGTGCTGTTCGCCAGTGCCGAGGTGCCGGGTCAGCTCCGGGCCGGTCCGGAGCCACGCTCTGGCCTTTCCCTGCCCGACTCCAAGCCAGAAAACTGCAACGGGAGCTGCTGATTCGGGAGGGGTGCGGGGCGGCGGAATCGGCTGCCCAGTTCTTACCAATTGCCCTAAAAATGCGCTTTTTGATGCTTCCTTCCTTCCTAGGAGGCACAACTTCAGATACATCTAACAGGTTTGAAATAAGTTCATCGTTCTCCTTAACCTGGATCCCACACCAGACTACCCGGATTGTAATTTTAAGAAAATAAATGAATACTCTAATAATTTGAACAACCCAATTTGTGTTAAATAACTTATATGTGTGACTACAGGGGGAAGAACCCTAATTTATTACATGATGTAACCATTTACAATATAACACTTCTTTTTTGCAATCCTGTTTTGGCGTTTCTTCCTTGCAAAAACATATTTATCAGGAGACTCCAAAACTGGAGGAGGTCCAGAGTCTCTACCCCTCTGTGGGCCCCTTCCCTGAGCACTGCAGAGCACTTGGAACCCTGTGGAGGGTGCAGGAGTTCAAGTAAGATTGTTGCAGATCAGCCAACTCAGCATTGCCCAGAAGTTCATAAAAATATAATAATGGCAACAATAATAGCAGGTCCACACCAGCTGCACGGTGCTTAATGGATTTCAAAGCACACCCACCCTCTTGTGAGCCAACCACACCCGAGGCCAAACCTGGGGGATGCTGGCTCTGACTGCTGAAGGACAATTCACCCTGCTGCCTTGAATTCTAAAATATGCTTCTGAGCTTTGAATGACGCTGATTTGGCCTCTTGGCATCTGTGACTTTGGGAGGGGCACTTTCCCCTCTGAGCCTCAGTTTCCCCATCTGCAAAATGGGGAGGTGATGTCCACCCAGCTAAAAGGCGGGCTCGGGGAACTACTAGTGGAGGGCAGGATGCAGGAAGCACTTACTCAATAATGATGCCCTGGACAAAAGGACTAGAATTAGAGGAATTGTTACTATGATTGTTGCTGCTGGTGGTATGACTGTTTGGCGGCTCCTCCCCCCGCTACTCTTGCTTCTTTAGTGGCTCTGGGTGTGGCCTGACTTCTTCAGCAGCCTTGCAACACCCACAGGCGCCTGAATCTGCCCTGCCTGCCCTCAGCGCTTTCAAGCATTTGCTGTGTCCAGGGAGCTTGGTGTGGTTCCTAATGAAGCCTGTTAGCAGAGGGGAGCTGGTGGCCCGCAAGCCTGAAGCCCTGGAGTGCCTGCAGAGGCCTGAGCCCCAGCTCAGGTCTGTCTCCCTCCCCTCCTCATCCTCTGAGCCCAAGGGTTTCTCCGCCACTTCACTGGTTGCCAGGAATGTGTGATTCTCCCAGCTTTCCCCAAGGCAGGAGCCTTTCTATAAGGCAAGGTGAACTCCGTGGAAGGCCAGATTCCAGCTTTCTTCTGGTGATGAAAGGCGAGTGGAGGCCATTGGAGTCCTCGCCCCGTGGACGTCTGCAGGTCTGGGACGAGGTCCTGCCCCGGTGGGATGCTAGGGTGACTCTATCACGCTCAGCCAGTTTCCTGCTCCCCCAAACGCCACTCCTCCTCCAGCCCAGCCGCTTGGGGTTCAGGCACGAGTACCATGACTCTCTGAGACATTCGGTCATCGCATTTGAACTCTCCTGATCTTCTCCAGTGAAGTCAGATTCCCCGTCCTTTGCTAAAGTGGAGAAGTGGGGATTCGCTGAGGCCTGGGAACCCTTTACTTTCTGAAAGGCAATCCATCCCCAAACTTTCTCTACTGTTTGGAGATACTCTTGGGAGTCTGGGAACCCCGCAAATCAATCAGTTGTCTGAGTGAGATGTTGCTTGGGACTGCCATAGTCGTCAACAGGTCCCGGAGTTCAGGTTAAACACACATGTACACACTCACCAGTGACATCTGGTAGCCTATCATCCCAAATTTGCAGCCCTGAGCAAGATTTGTAGACTCAGCCTGATCCCTCAGGACTGATTTCAGCACAGGTCATAGCATGTTCTGCCTGCTTACCCAGCCACAGCTCCCATCTAAGTGTGTGGGTCGAACCCAGTGATCTTTTCACCAGCTCTGAAATTCACTAATGGCTGAAAAGGACTGAGAAAGGTGAAGTCAAAAGGCTCCCGGACTCCAGCGACAGCTACTCTTGATGACCAGGCCCTGGCGAGGCCCAGAGGGTTCGGTAGGGCCCAGGGTCACAGGGAGTGGATGAGGGAAGATCCGCTTGGACAGGAAGTAGGGCAGGCAGAAAGCAAGACTGACTTTCTCGCCTTTAAAGAAAGGGCCAGGGTGGGAGTTGAGAAGGAAAAGGAAATAAAGTAATTCCGAAAATCTCCAACAGAAAAGCCACGTCTGCGGCCTGGGGCCCAGGTAAAGACATCCATCTTGGGTCGTGAAATGTGGTGGGAAATCATCGGAGGGCGGGCTGGACCCGGAGGCCGCCTCCAGCTCCTGGAATCAGATCTTACGGCCTCGCGCCAACGCCAGCGGCGGGGCGGCTGAGTGAAACTGCAGCAATTCGGGTCAAACTGAATTCGTTTGAGTCAGGTTTCCCGGGGGGCTCGAGCCAGCCCAGTAGAACCTGCCCAGGCCAGGAGCCCCAAGAGCCTCATGGAAGGGAAGGGGGCGACCCCGCCTGCCTAAGAAACTCCCAGTCCTCTGGACTCCAAGTTCGCCAGGATGCAGAACAAACTACAGTCTCAGGACGTGGCCACAAACTACTGAGGTTTTCAGAGGGAGGGGGAAAAAACCTCCCCTCCTCTCCCAAGATCTCTGGAGAGCAGAGAGGAGGTTCTAGCATTATCGGAAATGTTCTACTTTTATGTAAGGAAAAGGCATTTAGGATTAATGACGCGATTAAAATGGAATTTTTAAAGGTATCAAAAAGAAACCAAATGACCGCAGGAACCCTTTGGAAGGGAGCCGGACTTGGGGGCCAGGGCGTGCATATGCTGAGGCCCTTTGCTTTTTCCTTGGCGTCTCCCTGTTTTCAGAAGCAGGAATCGTTTTTTGTAAAATCTTCCTTCGAATCACTGGCACCGCCGGAGGAGGGGTGACAGAAGCCGAGGCGTGTGGGTGCCTAGGTCGAAGGGTCAGAGGCTGGGAAAGACGGAGGGCAGGGGAGGAGAGTGCGCTGGCCTACCCGCTCCGGGTGAAATTGAAAGTTAGCCTGGCCTGGGTTTCAGCGTCTTCCCAGCTGGGCCGCGGACTGAAGGCCTCAGCGCCTGCAATGTGGCATTAACTCTTCCTGGCTCGCCCCGGCGTGAGGGGCGTAGTGGTGAGCAGTTGGCACCGGTGAGTCCTTGGCATCTGGAGAGTTATTCTGGGGAACGCTGGCTGGGCGCAGTTCATCTCTAAAATGGGGCAATAAATAAGCGTTGCCCTGCCCATCCTCTGCTCCCTTGGTGGGCTTCTTTGCACATCAGATGAAGACATGTCCTTGGGGAAATAAGTGGGAACACTTTGGAGCAAGGTGCAGAGTCATTTGCACCCGGCAGGGGTCAAAGTGCAGGAGACACCTTTTTAGCTCTTCCTTCGCCCCTAATCAGTTCAGATTTCCAGCGAGAGTTTTTGCTAGCCTAGTCTGGAAATGGAATAATAATAGGATCACTTGGAGCAAACTCTCAGAAAATCGAAAGCAGAGAGGATACCGGCAGGTGGACAAGCGAACAGGTTGGATTGCGGGGGGGCATGGAATTTGGCAGCGGGTTCAGCTCTGGAGAAGGGAATGGCAGCCTACTCCAGTATCCTTTCCTGGAGACTTCCATGGACAGAGGAGCCTGGCGGGCTACAGTCCCTGGGGTCGCCAAGAGTCGGACAGGACTGAGTGGCTTTCATTCAACTCTGGACGCTTCCTAGGCTCTGACACACTAGTGCCCATGGGGGCGGGGGGGGAAGGGGAATCTTAGGCATTTGCTCTGGATTCACTGGGATTCCTCTGTGACTCCTGCAAAGTCCCAGAAATAGCGATTCCCTGAGCTGTGTGGGTTTAAACCCTTCCTGGAGGTGAGGAGCCAGGTGGCTTCCGTGGTGGGGGAGAGGACTCCTGGAGAGGACTGAATGGGAGACTGAGCCCACGTTACCGGTTCCCCCAAAGCCGGACCGAGAGAGGCTCAGAGAACACACCGCGTCCAGGAGGGCATGTTAAACTAAACGTTTATAAATTAAAAGGGGAAAAAAATACAACGAATAGAGTTTCCAAATTTCACAAATCTTTTTAAAGTTAATACTCTAGTTGAGTGCACAATGCCCTTAAGGAGGCGACAAGCGGCGAGGTTGACAGGGTCACCTGTCTTAGGGACAGGGATGGGAGAACCCGGGTCCGGAGGCAGGAGTCGCAGAGGGTGGAGAGGATATTCACATTGAATACAAAAATAACCGTCATTTGAATACAAACAACTGCAAAGTGCTACAAGTTTTAACCTCCTTAAAAAAGAGAGAGAAAGAGAAAGAAAGGAAAGTTCTTTGAAGGACTCCTGGTTTGCTCTTTCTCCTGGTTCAGGGGCTTCCAGGAGCTGCCGGGGTTGGTCATAGCCCCGGGACTCCGAGAGGGAAGACACCAAGCCAGTGCCCTGCCCAGTGCCCAGAGGTTCCCTTCCATACATTCAGCACCCAATCAGGCGCCCCCACCCGAGCTGCGACAGCGGGGAGGGATGGGGCAGAGGGCCCGAGAACCAAGCACTTCACGGTTCAATGAACCCCTAGCCTGGGGCTCCTTGGGGACTGCCCGTGTTCTGTACCCCTTTGTAACAAATGCGATTTCCAAAAATAATAGATATGTAGATATACATAGATCGGTAGCATGGATACCATGAACTAGTGTGGCCTAGCGCACGAAGCTCCCGCAGGCCTGACATGCTGGGATTCAGGCTTCCGTGTTTTCCAGGAGCTCTCTCCGCTCTGGGAAACGCCATCCCCACGCAGACACAACCCAAATCCAACAGTGCGGTGGTAATAAATAGTGTCCGAGGGCTTTCCCAGCAGGTGGGGACGAGGGGACGCTGGGTCCCTAGGCCATAGGATGCCTCTGTTCCAACTAGAAAAAAAGGCGACCCCCTCTGGGTAGACCCAGTCCCCGCGGCCAGGGCTCACGTCCTAGAGAGAGGAGCCGGGCTGGATTTCATCCTCCACCTGCTGCCCCCTCTGCGGGGCGCCCCTGTACCGGGCACAACCCTGCAGGGCCATCGGCGCCCGTCCGGAGCTGGGGCACTGGGATCCTTCGCGGCCTCACCGCAGGCCGGCTCACTGGGTGCCCGCGGCGGCCGCGCACGTGGAGAGCGCCCAGCCGGGGAGGCAGTAATAAGGATAATAGTAGGAAGGCTGCAGGGGCAACAGCGAGGGCGGCCGCAGCACCTCTCCGGGCAGGTACTGTCTCTGATCGTCGCGGACCAGCACCTTCACCGCCACCTTCTTGGCGGCGGGCGCCGAGGCCAGCAGGTCGGCAGCCATCTGCCGGCGCTTGGTCTTGTAGCGACGGTTCTGGAACCAGATCTTCACCTGCGTCTCAGTGAGCTTCAGCGACGCGGCCAGGTCTGCGCGCTCCGGCCCAGACAGGTAGCGCTGGTGGTTGAAGCGGCGCTCCAGCTCGAAGACCTGCGCGTGCGAGAAGGCGGCGCGCGAGCGCTTCTTGCGGGGCTTCGGCGCTACGGGCCCTTCCTCCTCCTCCGCGCCGCCCGCCGGCCTGCCGCCGCCGCCGCCGCCGCACAGCGTGGGCACACGTGCGCCTCCCGGGCCAACCCCGTCGTCCTCGGCCCTCGGGCTGCGGTCGCCTGCGGACCCGGTGGGAACAGAAACAAGAGAGTGTCAGCGCCGCCGAGGAGTGAGGTCTGGCCTCAACCGCTGGCGTGGGGGTTGGGGGTTGGGTTGGGAGGCGGATATACACTTTGATCCCGCCGGAGTGGTGGGGTGGGCCTGGAAGCCGCGGTCCGGGAGGCGAGTCTTACAACTCTGCCCCAGTCTCTTCCCGCCTCTTTCTAGTCTTGTGAGCCGGCAAGGAACTCAGCCGCTGTATCAACGCTGTGCGGCCAAGATCCAGCTCCCTGCCTTCTCTGAGCTCCTCCGGGCGCTTCTCAGCAAATGGGGATATCGGGCCTGAGCGTCCCCCAAAACCTTATCCGCTCTCAGCCCTAGAACCCCGGGACTCTCTCCCTGGGTTCACCCGCCACCTCGCGCGCGCACACGCATTTCAACAACACACACGCGGGCTGTGGCAACAGGCTACTGCTCAGGCCGTGGATAGGTTTCTCCCTCGCCCTTCGAAAAGGGATAAAAGGAAGGCTGGGGATTGAGGGGTGTCCCTGCTTCGAATCCTTAGACTCTAATCCGATGCCTGCTCCTGGGTCCCTTCCTTGTTTCCCGCCCCCCGGCTGCACCCTAGCAGAGGTCCAGCCCTCTGGCCTGCAGCAGATACTGTTCGTTGGAGCCAACGCTGAGGCCTACACCGTCCAACCGAAAGGGAAGGCACGGGGGTCTTTCTGACCAAAGGGCGTGCCAGCTCGTGGCTGAGGAGGGCCCTCCCCCTTCTCGGTCTGGGATGACCTAAATCGAGCCCGGCTGCCTTCTGCTGGCTTCGGCGTTACTCCAGCTCTTGGGTCTTCAGCCCAGCGCAGCTCTCTCTAGCCTGGGGTCTGAGAAAGCTACATAAACCCTCTTCCCAAAGCTCTGGCTTGGTTGGCTTCTGGCCCATTTGAATGTTATCCCTTGCTACCTATCTTTGAGCTGCCCATCCAGGCTCTGGGACCTCAGGCTGGGAGCATCTCTGATCTCTGGGCCTTGGAGAAGGAAATGGCAACCCACTCCAGTATTCTTGCCTGGAGGATCCCATGGACAGAGGAGCCTGGCGGGCTACAGTCCGTGGGGTCATAACGAGTCAAACAGGACTTAAAGGAATAAACAATAACTGTTCTCTGGGCGAGGCCCAGGGTACTGGCTCCCCAATGTCTCTGGGCTGCTGCCTCTTCCCTTTCCTTGATTTTAGGGATTTGGAGACAGACTCAACCTAAGGCACTGGCGATGGACTCAAAGCTAGGATGCAGTGGTTCCCTCCCACCAGGTTCTGAAGCACACTGCCCGAGGTCTTCCTCTGAGACTTCACCCCATCCGCCCTCTCTATGGCTCAGTGGCCGGAGGGTTAGAGCAGCCCTCGCCAGCGCGCAGAGCTAAGGGTTTTGGCTAAAGCGGGGGGCCCAGGGCGCGGGGTGCTCACAGCGCGCCCACCTCGCTCTGCACGGTTGCCCTCCTTGCCCAGCCCCTCAGCCCAGCCCCCTTTCCCAGCGAAGTCTTGCCCGAACCTGAGACGCTGGCCGACATCTCACTGTCGCTCCGGCCTGCGGCTTCCTCCTCCAGGTCCTTGGCGGCGGGCAGCTCGCAGACCGGCTGGCCGAGGCCCAGGGTCGCGCCTGCACGGCAGGCGCCGCTGGCCCCCGGCGGGTCCGCGCAGCGCCGGCCGCCCTCGTTCTCCTCGCTCAGCGCCGAGTCCGAGTCCCAGCCGCCCGGGCTCTCCGCGGTCCGCCCCGCAGCCGTTCTGGTCCCCGCAGGCGACGCCAGCAGAGAGTCCTCGGCGCCCCCCAGCGCTCCCGCGTCTGTCTCCCCAAAGAGCCGCCAGCAACAGACAGCGGGCGCCGAAGCCACTGCCACCGCTGTGCCCCCGGGTGCCGAGCGCCCCTCGGTCGCGGGCAGCCCGCCGCGCTCCTCTTTCTTGTTGAGGATCGCCTGGATGGAGAAGGGCGTCAAGGTGTTGGCGCCGCGCACAGCCATCAGCGCCGCGGGCCGGAGCGGCCGGCCGGGCGGGCGGCTGGGGCGCGCGGGCAGCTCCGAGCTGGATGGAGCGCGCGGGGGCCGCTGCAGCGCGGGTGAGCCCGGCGCGCGCGCGAGGCCCCTGCAGCCCACTCCTGCGCTGCCTAGCAGCCTCCTCCCCCCACGGGCCCCGGATCAGCGCCGACCCTCACCCCCACTTCCGAGGCCCACCCCACCCAGAGACCCCCCCTCCCCCTAAATCCAGCGCCAGAAGTTCTCCTTTTCGCAGCTCGGCTGGATTAATCTCCCTTAGGGGTGGGCCGGGGTCTGGCCCTCGGAGGACTTGGGGTGGGGAGGGGAGGATCGGCGAGGCCCCCCTCCGCGACTGCAGTCCCCTCTCCAGCGCCTCCGGGACGCACGGCCCGAGTCACTTTTTCTTTGCGCCTCTGGTCTCTTCCTTCCCCGCCTGCAGGATTTCGCTCCTTGGATCGTCGTCTCCAAGCTCTGCTGGGCCGGCTCTTCCGGAGCCCACCCCCGGCGGCGGCGGCGGCGACGGCCGCAGGATTCCGAGAGGCGCGGGGCACCTTGTTACCCCCTGTCCTGGTTTTATCTGTTTCTTCTCTCTTTCCTTCCCCAGCGTTCCACCGTCCACCCCCCCTCCCGCCCGGGTGTCATTCCTCACTGCTGAGTGACAGCATCAGGCCACGCCCCTTCGGGGGGCGGTCCCGAGCCTTCCCGGCCGCCCATTGGTTGGCTCCTCCTGGGCGACGTTGACTTGAACCGACAAAACTGGGCACGTTGCTCGGAGAAAGTCAGGGTCTGACTTAACCCCTTTTCTCCCAAGTCTGGTCCTCGAGGCATCATACTCTAGCCGCAGGGACGCTCAGCCACCTAGACCAAGGCTTCTTACCTATTCTGGCACTTTTATGGAACGCGATATTTAATTGAGTCCGATCTGGGAGGGAAACCCAAGTTAACGCAGCTCCTTAAATCGTGCGCTTAGTTTCTGTTCTCTAGGGAGGTTTATAGATTCGAAGAATAAATTGCTGCTTCTTTTCCCCTTCCAGTTTCGCGGCTTCCTCACGGCTCATTCTTTTCTCTGAAATAATGAATGAACCAAAAGTCACCCTAGAAATAGTTTTCTTTCCTCACCGGATTGTATTTGATTCAGTTTCTGGAGAGGCATGAAAAAAGAAAAGATGGGTCAGATAGAGCTAAAGTCAGAAAAGAAATTGGAGGTTATCTTTGGGAGTTTCTGGAAATTCAGCGATCATTTCCCTGGGCGGTCAATACTGAATGTACTAGTAGTTTGTACAATTTTACACGAGGAAGAAAATTGAAGTTTTCTGTTCGTTCTTGAAATATTCTGCTACTTGTGAGTTGAAAAACATTTTTGTTTAAAAGAATATCTGGGAATTGCCAAAGTTCAGGATCCTGAACTGATGACTTTAATACTCTTTTTAAAAATGAGTAGTGAATTGCTTTATGTAGTAGAAGCCAGGCTAAGAAACACAAATATTGTGGGTATGTCAAAACATTTGTCACTGTTTTCATTATTAATTTTAAAATAAATACTTTACTCAAGGAACACACTTCATTGTCTGCTATAAATTTTTGCGGGAGGTTTAAAACCAAATACACAATTTGAACCATTAAATAAGCTTAAAGAGCTATGATTTTATTTCAGTGATTTTAATTTAATTGAAATTGCTGGGATTGGTATTTTTGGTACTACTAAAACAAATAACATTCGCCCTCGTTAGCTTTCTTTTTTTGTGGTTCTTGTTCTGCACCGCAGGATGAAATCCTCACACTGGTAGTTTGCAGGGCCAGTGGAGGGCTTCGCAGCATCTATACTTTCCAGCATTTCAGCCACGTGATGCTCTTTCGCATCCCAAGCACCCTCCAGTGCAGATTCTGTGGTGTTTGGGGAGGGAAGGAGGAAGAAAACCTTACCCTTGGAGAGGTCATTGCCCTTTAGTAGTTCTATACGACTACTACAGTTTTCTGGGAAAGGTGTTTCAATTTGGTGTCCGTTGGCGGCAAGTGTAAGGAACAGGACGCTCTTCAGGGCCGGAGGGGAACAGAACAGAAGGCACACGATGTTTCAAAAGAAAACCATTCTTTCCTTCCTCTCGCTGACCTTGATTTACCCTTTAAGTTACGCCCCCCTCCCACCACCTTAGACAATTTGTTGTTCCTCTCTGGGGGCGAGTTGAGGAGGAGATGGACAAGAGTGGCCCAGGAGAGAAGCGAGCAGGTGTGAACTGTGTCTCGCAGACAATCATCCCTTTGTGGGGTTAGGACTTGATGGAGACAAACACGCAAAGATGCTGGGGGGTTGAATGACCGAGTGTTATAGTGAGTTTGGGAGCTATACAAAGACTTACTTGAATATATAACCACCACTTAGTTCCCCCCTCCCAATGTTTTTTTAAAGAATCCCAAATCAAAGTAGCCTATACTCCGTGCTACAGGCTTGGGTAGAGATTTTTCAAAGCTTAGAAAGTTGTAGTTCGGTGACTTTGAGCTCTCTGGTTTTTTGTTTTGTTTGTTTGTTTGGTGTGTGCCCGGGGTATGAGTCTTCAGGAAGCGCACAGCGAGGGATGGAGTCATCTCGGGCCACTGCGGCGGCCAGTTAACCTTTAGGTCCAGGGAATGCCTGCAGACAGGGCCGGGAGTGTTGGCGGAGAGGTCTGGAAGCTCGCAGGTCTGGAACTACAAATAGCTGATGGTGGGTTTGGGTGGGAACGAGGAGGCTTTGGGGGCCGGTGAGCTGAGGTGGACGGATACATAGAGGTTTCCCGGGTACATGCCCTGCAGAATCAAGGCCGGCGAGTGAGGAGGAATGTGTGTGGCGAGGGCACAGCAAGTCAGCGCTTGTCGCTAGGCTGGAGATTGGGGGACCGGGGTGCGTCGGCGCGGGCTCACGGGGGCCCCGCTCGCAGCCCAGAGAGGGCGATTTGCTGAGCGCTTGACCGTGAGCTCCGGGGAATCCACGGCTGCCCGACCGCGCCCGAGGTTTGATCAGTTCCGAGCTCCGGCCCGGGCCGACCCTGGGAATCTGCGGAGCCCGGGAGCCCCCGGCAGTCGTCGGCCGGGCTTCGGGGAGGCGCTTGGCTCGCTCTGCGCCCTCCCGGGCCCCTCGCCCAGCTCTGTCTTCGTCTTCTCTCTCTCCTTTCCATCCTCATCCTCCACCACCCTTCCTCCTTTGCAGTTTGGTTCCGGCACGCCGCCTGCGTGCCGTACCCTCCAACCCCGAGCCACCGAAGCGCCGTCGGAGGGTGAGGCTTCCGCGGGCCCAGGCGCCGTGCGCAGTGAGGGTAGGAGAGCCGTGGGGTCGGCGATGGGGGAGAAACCCCAGCTCTCGGACGGGCACGCGTCGCGAGCTGCCGCTCACGCCCCCGCGCTCCCCCGGGCCAGCGTCCGCCGGGATGTTCCCGCTGTACCCCGCGCGCCGCGCCCCTGCCGCCTTCCACCTGCGCCCCGGGCAGGATGCGGGGAGACGCGGCAGGCGCGATGGCCAGCGTGGGAGGCTACTTCGCAGTGGGAGGCCACGCGGGTCTCTCAGACGCAGTGGCCGTGGCCGGATTCACCTGCTGTCTCTGGGCCAGGGTTTCCACTCCTTTAACCCCGAGGGTTTGTACCCGGTTCTCTTCGAGGCCGATGCTAAGTTGCGCGGGCTGACGCGCCGGGAAAGGGCTCCGCGCAGGACTGCCTCGTTGGAGCCAGATCCAGGCAGCCTGAACCTGGGAATTACCCCCCTTTCCCTGTCCGCAGGCTCTGGAGGTTACTCCACGTGACCGAGGCACCCTGGGCATCAAACGACAGGCCGCTTGCCGGCCAGCAGACCCTGGCTCCTGGGTTCCTAAGTCATCCTCATTCAGGCCCGCAAGGATTTTTCACGCACGTGGTCCAGGTGTATTATCAGACTATGGGCCGAGGAAGTTTCATATTTAAGCAATTGCTGCTCACCAACAATGTGCCAGGATCGCAGCTTGTTGTTTAGTTTTATCTACATTTCCCTGAGGGTGGAAAACATTATTATCCCTGTTTTACAGATGAGGAAACAGACTCATGGAGTGAGTTTAAATGACTTCACCATGAAGATTCAGATCTGACTTTGTAATGCCAACCCAGTTGTGTTTTCTGTTCTAACAGCTGTCCCCTCCCCAGGAACCTTCACGTTGTTTTCTTCCCATTGTCTTCCTTATTTATTCCTGTGCTACAGTCATCAGGAAAGGAACTTCAAACTTAAGGAAATCAAAGAATTTAGGCAGTCACATCTAACCATATTTTTCTGTTTGGTACTTTCGAAAATAAAGAATGCTAAGGTCTGTGGTGAGGTGAAGTATTAGTCGCTGGCTTAGGTGCTCAGTCATGTGCTCAGTTCTGTCCGACTCTGTTGAGACTCCATGGACTGTAGCCTGCCAGGCTCCTCTGTCCATGGAATTTTCCCAGGTAAGAATCCAGGGGATCTTCCTGACCCAGGGATTGAACCCGGGTCTCTTTCATTGCAGGCAGATCTTTACCATCTGAGCCACCAGGGAAGCCCAAGGCCTGTGGATCTGAACCTAAACCTTGTTATGAAGAAAGAAAGAAACGCCATTATTATTCTAATCAACAAACTAAATCATGTGTTGAGGGGAGACAGCCAGGTGATGAAAGTTCACTAAGTTCAAAAATATGGGGACCTGAGTTTTGCTCGAAGCTTTGAGATGATGCGATACGGCGTCATGAAAGACGTGTTTCCTTTGGAGCTACTTTTCTTACCTGTAAAAAGCCAGAGTTTGAAATCACCTCTCAATTTTACAAAGAAATGTACGCACTCTCGACCCGGCCTGGGTACAGTGGAGGACGAGCGCCATCTAGCGGACACCTCTGATGGATGTGGGGGTACCAGTGTAGAGAAGCGTGGGTGCTGCTGCTAAGTCGCTTCAGTCGTGTCCGACTCTGTGCGACCCCATAGACGGCAGCCCACCAGGCTCCCCCATCTCTGGGATTCTCCAACGAAGAACACTGGAGTGGGTTGCCATTGCGTTCTCCTGGAGAAGCGTGGTTCAGTTCAGTTCAGTTGCTCGGTATGTCCGACTCTTTGCGACCCCATGAATCACAGCACGCCAGGCCTCCCTGTCCATCACCAACTCCCGGAGTTCACTCAAACTCATGTCTATCGAGTCGGTGATGCCATCTAGCCATCTCATCCTCTATCGTCCCCTCCTCCTCCTGCCCCCAATCCCTGCCAGCGTCAGAGTCTTTTCCAATGAGTCAACTCTTCGCATGAGGTGGCCAAAGTATTGGAGTTTCAGCTTCAGCATCAGTGGTTAACTAGAGCCAAAAGAATGTTGGTTTCATTAACACAGAAAGTTTTTGTGTTTACTCAGTCTCATGTTATCAGAGATATAATAGCCGAGGTGTTGCATTTTAAAACTCACCCAGACACCATCTGGCACCCCACTGAAGACTCACACCTTCACAGGCAGGGGGAAAAGATGGGGTGGGTCGGGTGCAGTAGGGACTGGAGACCTCCTGGTCTAACATCTGGGTTCTTCTCTGCTGCCTCTCTTGCGACCTGGACCCAAGCACCCGCTGGATGGCGATTTAAGGTACATACAGTCTATGTGATATACCGGAGTCATAGGCAGGTTTTTCTTTTTTTCCAGAACTTAACTTATTCATAAGACTAATGGGGGTGTTTCACCCTAGACACCAGCAAGTTCAGGCATTGCAAACAAGCCTGTCTTGTCTCTTGGATTGTATTTTTCTTTTGGGTTATCAGACAGTGGATGGATGGTGGTGCTGTTTGGGCAAGGGTTATGAAGGAGAAGCAGGTGATTGAACAAGAGGGATAATGCTGTGTGCTGTTACTTGTACTGAGCTTGAGATACTTGTGAAATACCAAGAAACCCTTCTGAATCTGTAGTATTTCTCTCTAAGTAACTATTCTGGGGGCCTTCATGGTATTGTGTCGGGTTCCCCTTACAAAATTTTCCAACCAATTTCCCTTCCTGAAGTTTCTATCATTCACTTAAGGTTAAACGAGTGTTTCCTGAGTGCTTAGTGTGTCTCAGCACTGTTCTAGGTGCTGGGGCTCACCACCCCTGTAAGGTGCTACTCTTAATAGGCTAACATTTGGGTGGAGAAATACCATGAAGAAAACAGTGCTTGCATAAAGCAGGTGAGGACACAGCAGATATGAAATTAGAATGATATGACAGAGGGTGATTTGGGCTATTCATTAAAATCTTTCTTTTTCTTTCTTTCTTTCCTTTTCTTTCTTTTTTGAACTTATGACTTTACATAAGTAGAGTCATTAGTTTCAGGTGTATAACACAGTGCTGGTATTTGTATATACTTTATATAAAGTGATTATGAAATAGTCATTCTATTTCCTGTGCTGTGCATTACATTCTTCAGTTCAGTTCAGTCGTTCAGTTGTGTCCGGCTCTCAGCACGCCAGGCCTCCCTGTCCATCACCATCTCCTGAAATCCACCCAAACCCATGTCCATTGAGTCGGTGATGCATCCAACCATCTCATCCTCTGTTGTCCTCTTCTCCTCCTGCCTTCAATCTTTCCCAGCATCAGGGTCTTTTCAAATGAGGTGGCCAAAGTGCTGGAGTTTCAGCTTCAACATCAGTCCTACTAATGAACACCCAGGACTGATCTCCTTTAGGATGGACTGGTTGGATCTCCTTGCAGTCCAAGAGACTCTCAAGACTCTTCTCCAACACCATAGTTCAAAAGCATCAATTCTTCGGCACTCAGCTTTTTTAATAGTCCTACCCTCACATGCATACATGACCACTGGAAAAACCATAGCCTTGACTAGATGGACCTTTGTTGACAAAATAATGTCTCTGCTTTTTAATATGCTGTCTAGGTTGGTCATAACTTTCCTTCCAATGAGTAAGTGTCTTTTAATTTCATGACTGCAATCACCATGTTCAGTGATTTTGGAGCCCAGAAAAATAAAGTCTGACACTGTTTCCAGTTTTCCCATCTATTTGCCATGAAGTGGTGGGACCAGATGCCATGATCTTAGTTTTCTGAATGTTGAGCTTTTTTTTCTTCGATTTTTAAAAATTTATTTATTTTAATTGGAGGTTAATTTCTTTACAATATTGTATTGGTTTTGCTGTACATCAACATGAATCTGCCATAGGTATACACATGGTCCCCATCCTGAACCCCCCTTCCTCCTCCCTCCCTGTACCATCCTTCTGAGTCATCTCAGTGCACCAGATCAATGGAACAACATAGAAAGCCCACAGATAAATTCACGCACCTTATGGACACCTTATCTTTGACAAAGGAGGCAAGAATATACAATGGATTACAGACAATCTCTTTAACGAGTGGTGCTGGGAAAACTGGTCAACTACTTGTAAAAGAATGAAACTAGAACACTTTCTAACACCATACACAAAAATAAACTCAAAATGGATTAAAGATCTAAAGACTAGAAACTATAAAACTCCTAGAGGAGAACATAGGCAAAACACTCTCCGACATACATCACAGCAGGATCCTCTATGACCCACCTCCCAGAATATTGGAAATACAAGCAAAAATAAACAAGTGGGATCTAATTAAACTGCAAAGCTTCTGCACAACAAAGGAAACTATAAGCAAGGTGAAAAGACAGCCTTCAGAATGGGAGAAAATAGTAGCAAATGCAGCAACTGACAAACAACTAATCTCAAAAATATACAAGCGACTCCTGCAGCTCAATTCCGGAAAAATAAATGACCCAATGAATGTTGAGCTTTCAGCCAACTTTTTCACTCTCCTCTTTCACTTTCATCAAGAGGCTCTTTAGTTTTTCTTCACTTTCTGCCATAAGGGTGGTATCATTTGCATATCTGAGGTTATTGATATTTCTCCCAGCAATCTTGATTCCAGCTTGTGCTTCTTCCAGCCCAGTGTTTCTCATGATGTACTCCGCATATAAGTTAAATAAGCAGGGCGACAACATACAGCCTTTTCCTATTTAGAACCAGTCTGTTGTTCCATGTCCAGTTCTAACTGTTGCTTCCTGACTTGCATACAGGTTTCTCAAGAGGCAGGTTACGTGGTCTGGTATTCCCATCTCTTTAAGAATTTTCCACAGTTTATTGTGATCCACACAGTCAAAGGCTTTGGCATAATCAATAAAGCAGAAATAGATGTTTTTCTGGAACTTTCTGGCTTTTTTGATGATCCAGCGGATGTTGGCAATTCGATCTCTGGTTCCTCTGCCTTTTCTAAATCCAGCTTCAACATCGCATTCTTGTGTCTTATTTATTCTACACCTACTAGTTTGTACCTCTTGATGCCCTTCCCCATCTTGTCCCTTCCCCATCCCTCCCCCCACGGGTAACCACTGCTCTGTTCTCTGTATCTGTGAGTCTGTTTCTGTTCTGTTCTGCTATTTGTTTATTTTCTAGATTCCACATATAAGTGGAAACATATAGTATTTGTCTTTCTCTATTTGATTTGCTTCACTAACCACAATACTCTCCAGGTTCATCTGTGTTGTTGCAAATGGCAAAATTTCATTCTTTTTTATGACTGAGTGATAGTCGTGTGTTTGTGTGCAAGTGTGTATCACGTCTTCCTTATCCATTCATCTGTTGATGGACACAGATTGGTTACTTACCTATTGTAAAAATGCTGCTGTGAACATGTATCTTTTCAAATTAGGCTTTTTGTGTTCTTCATTTGTATAGCCAGGAGTGGAATTACTGGATCATATGGTAACTATTTTTATTGTACTGGCCAAAAAGTTCATTTGAGTTTTTCTATAAGATCTTATGGAAAAGACAGTTGTTTGAGGACGTTTCCTGGTGGCCTAGCAGTTAAGATTCTGGGCTTTCGCTTGCCATGGCCCAGGTTCAATTCTTGGTTCCATATCTGAGATCCTGCGAGCCAAAAAAAAAAAAAAATCAATATATTTGAAGTTATTTGAGGAGCTTCAACATAACTGATTATTTGTGCTTAGTTGCTCAGTCATGTCCAACTCTTTGTGACCCCCGTGCACTATAGCAGGTGGAGACCAGTATCTTGTTAAAATAGCACTATCAGAATCAGTCAGTTCAGTCACTCAGTCGTGTCTGACTCTGTGACCCCATGGACTGCAGCACGCCAGGCCTCCCTGTCCATCACCAGTTCCTGGAGCTTACTCAAACTTATGTCCATCGAGTCAGTGATGCCATCCAACCATCTCATCCTCCGTCGTCTCCTTCTCCTCCCACCTTCAATCTTTCCCAGCATCAGGGTCTTTTCAGATGAGTCAGTTCTTCACAGCAGGTGGCCAAAGTATTGGCGTTTCAGAATGTCAAAACGGCCAGCACCGAAAAAACAACAAATGACGAGTATTGGCAGGTATGTGCAGAAAAGGAAACCCTCATACACAATTGGTGGGAATGTAAATTGGTGTAGCCACTGTGGAAAACAGTACGGAGGGTTCTCAAAAAACAAAAAATAGAGTTGCCATATGATCCAGCAGTCCCACTTTGGGACATACTCTCAGGCAAAACTATAATTTGAAAAGATACATGCACCCCAATGTTCATTGCAACACTATTTATAATAGCCAGGATGTGAAAACAACTTAAATGTCCATTGACAGATGAATGGATAAAGAAGATGTAGTACGTATATGCAATAGAATATTCCTCAGCTATTAAAAAGAATGAAATAATGCCATTTGCAACAACATGGACGGAGCCAGAGATGATGGTACTAACTGCAGTAAGTAAGAAAAGGACAAATGCCATACGATATCACTTATACGTGGACTGTAAAACATAGCACAAGTGAACAAATCTACAACACAAAACAGACTTACAGACGTGGTTGCCAAGGGGAAGGTAGGTGGGTGAGGGAAGGATTGGGAGTTTGGGATTAGTGGGTGCAAACTAATATCTATAAGATGGATAAGCAACAAGGTCCTACTGTATAGCACAGAGAACTCTATTTCATGTCTTGCGATACACCATAATGGAAAAGAATATAAAAAGAAGAACGTATACAAGTGTATAAGTGAATCACTTTTTTGTAAGCAGAAATTAACATTGGAAATCAGCTACACTTCAATAAAAAAATTTTTTTTAACGCTTCTTTGTTTAATTCATTCAACAACTGTGAGGCAAGCTGATCACAGAATGGGGCCAGGACGATTCAGGAGACAGAGGGAAGGTGTGAAAAGCCATTGTTCCCCCGCAACAATGGGCGGGGAAGAAATCAGGGTAGCGATATGGAGCAGCTGAGCAGGAGTGAGGGTGTGTTTGAGGTTCATGTCTGTGACCTTAAAGCGTGACTGGTCAGCGCAGGTGTGTGCATTTCTCCAGCAATATCCCCCTGCTCAGGGAAACACAGACACACACACACAACCCCAGCATAGGGTGGGCAGACACTTGAGCTACTCCGTGTCCAGCATTATGGACCATTAACAACAACAGCCTGGGAGTTAAGGCTGTTGGCAGGAGAGGGTTTAGCATCATGGAACCTAAGCTGAATCAGGGCAAAAATAATGACTCAAGGAAAGTGATTGATCAGTTCAGGATCAATGGGGTTAGAAGTTGTCAAGAGTACAACACTTGCTGAAATCTGTCAGGGACGTGAGTTGGAAGGAGGCGTGGTCAGCGATTTAGGTCAAATTCCAAGAGGCCCTCAGGTTATTAGTGACACTGAGGTGAAGGATGATGGCAGAGGCAGTGACTTCTGGAGGTGTCGAGCGACTCCCTGATGGTCCTCTGAAACTTCTCAAAACTTTTGCTCCTGTTCTTCTTGCCTACATGCTGTCCTATTCCTCATTGTCAAGACCCTACTGACCCACCAGGTCCAGCAAGGAAAATGGAAACAAGAAAATGTGCTATTTTTAACACAATACTGTTCTCCACCTGCCCAGCTCAGCTCGAACATTCCTTTTGTCCTAAGTCCTTCTGGGAGTTTCCCTTTCCCTACCTGTTGTAACCTGTTTCTTCTCAAAATGAGGAAATCCACTATTTTTTTTTTTTAATTTTTATATGGCCAAGAATCTGCCTACAATGCAAGAGATCCATGTTTGATCCCTGGGTTGGGAAGATCCCCTGGAGAAGGGAACGGCAACCCACTCCAGTATTCTTGTCTGGGGAATCCCACAGACAGAGGAGCCTGGAGGGCTACAGTCCATGGGATCTCAAAGAGTCAGACATGACTGAGTGACTCGCGCACACACGCAGATAGTTGATTAACAATGTGTTAGTTTCAGGTGTACAGCAGTGATTCAGTTATACATATATCTAATCTTTTTCAAATTCTTTCCCCATTTAGATTGTTATGTAATATTGAGCAGAGAAAGAGTGGAAACCCACTATTTTAGAATGATATATCTGTGTCCCCAACTTGAGCACTTGTCTTTAACTAAACTGACTCATCTAGGCAAGTTGCCACTCAGTGATGATTTTAAAAAAAGTGTGTAATTCAAAAGAGTGACTTTTTTAGAGTAGCATTTCTTAAATTGCAACCCTTTGCAAACTCTTTTCACATTTTTGCCCTCTGCATGTATCCATCTATAATCTGTATTTCTTTAGTGTGTGTGCATGTGAAGTTTTCTTTAGTCATGTCCAACTCTTTGCAGCCCTATGGACTGCAGCCCACCAGGCTCCTCTGTCCATGGGATACTCCAGGCAAGAATACTGGAGTGGGTTGCCATGCCCTCCTCCAGGGGATCTTCCCAATCCAGGGACTGAACCCAAGTCTCTTATTTCTTCTGCATTGGGAGGTGGGTTCTTTACCACTAGCGCCACTTGGGAAGGCTTTATTTATTTAATATCTTTATTTAAATGACTACTTTTTTAAAAAAATGACTACTTTCTTTTTAAAATCAAGTACAGTTGATTTAAAATGTTGTGTTAATTTCTGCTGTGCAGAAAAATGATTAGTTATACATACATATGCATTTTTATATTATTTCCATGATGGCTAATCACAGGATATTGAGTATAGATCTCAGTGCTATATAGTAGAATCTCATTGTTTATCCATTCCATATATACTAGTTTGCACCTGCTAACCCCAAACTTCCACTCCATCCTTCCCCTATCTCCCCACCCCCTTGGCAACCACAAGTCTGTTCTGTAGTCTGAGTCTGAGTCTGAGTCTGAGTCTGATTTTGTAGACAGGTTCATTTGTGTCCAAATGACAACTTTTTAAACTAGAAAAACAACTCATTTTAAAAAAATTAAGTTTGTATAAGTAACAAATAAATAGGTTTATATATAAATATATACATACATGGTGCATTGATAATCTCTTACCAAATATAATCTTTCAAAAACATGCGTATGCAATGCCAAGAAAATGATGTTGGTAAACTGACTCGATATAATAGGATGCTGAAGGCTCTGGGCCTGGGCTTGGCAATCTGTTAAAATGACAGATGGGCCAGAGCTAGGGAGACATTACAGCATGCCAGCACCAGCCTGAGACTTTCCCTCCGACACAGTCAGGAAGACTCAAAGGGAACTGACCCAACAGAAATGTGTAGGAAGTTTCCCCGAAGGATGTGTGCTAAAATGCTCGTAGCCTCATTTTCCGGTTTCCAAAAGCCCAGCAAATCTCCAGGGTTCATCAAGAGGAAGATAAGGCAGGTGTGGTACATTCACAGCATAGGATACGAGTTAGTCATGAGCATGAGCCACTCTGAGGCAGCTGTCGGGATGAGCCTCTCGAACACTCACCCAGGCATCCCCAGGGCCTGGAATGGGCCTGGGATGGGCCTGGGATGGTGGGCTCTTTGTTGTTCAGTGGCTCAGTCGTGTCCGACTCTTTGCAACCCCATGGAATGCAGCATGCCAGGCTCCTCTGTCCTTCATGTCTCCCAGAGTTTGTTCATTTTCACGTCCATTGCATTTGTGATGATATCTCACCATCTTATCCTCTGCCACCCTCTTCTCCTTTTGTCTTCAATCTTTCCCAGCATCAGGGTCTTTTCCAAGGAGTCGGCTCTTCCCATCAGGTGGCCAAAGTTTTGGAGCTTCAGCTTCAGCATCAGTTGTGCCAATGAATATTCAGGGTTGATTTCCTTTGGGATGGACTGGTTTGATCTCCTTGCAGTCCAAGGAACTCTCAAGAGTCTTCTTCAGCACCACAATTTGAAAGCATGTCTTCGGCGCTCAGCCTTCCTTATGGTCCAGCTCTTAGCAGGTATTTATTGAATGAGTGGTTTCCTTTTATCCTCACACAACCTGAGACCAGAGGGACAGGTATGAGAATTCCCATTTACAGATGAAGGCTCTGAGATGCAGACAGGCTGAGTGATTTACTCAAGAAGCGGCCCCTGTGCTGGGGTCCCTGCTAAGTCAGCCTGCTTGCCATCCTCCTCACTGACATAGCTGCTCCCTCAGCCTTTTAACACAAATAACATATTTCAGTTTCTTTTGTTGTTGTTAAATCATCTTCTGAGGCCTAACTTGGAGATGTTTATTTCCATCGTGGGATGTTTTGGACTGGGTTTTGAAGGGGAAAGGCCCAGAAGACTGTGCTTTCAGAGAAAGGGGGTTAGACTGGGGTGGGGGGAGATGATTTATGTCAAGGCTTTACAGTAAGTTCTGTCATTCTGTCTGAGGGAGTGTGGCAAGAGACAGGAAGAGACGAACAGGATCCGGGGGCAGCCCTTGCGCTTAATGGAACGTCAAGTGAACAGATGGGCCTGAGCGGCCCTGGCGACTGTCAAAGGGAGAAGCAGCACCTGAGCACATGCAGGGCTGGGGCTGGGGACACATGGGGACATTCAGAAAAGGGCTCTGAGTCCGGTTTCAAAAGCCCTCTCTCTAGAATCCATCCATGTTCAGCTTGGGAGGAAGCAGGAGTCCCGGAGGTGGAGGGTGGACAGATTTATTGGACTTGAATTTCACTTAAAGGCTAGATTTTCTTTTTAATTTTATATGAATGTATTTACAAAACTCACAGGAAGAGACACAGACTTACGAAAACAAATTGATGGTTACCAAAGGGGAAAGGTGGGGAGGGGAGAAAGGATCAATTAGGAGGTTGGATTAACATATACATACTACTGTTACATATATATATACACATATATATAATTTATTATATATGTATATATATATATATATATATATATATAATTTTTTGGCCATGCTGCATTGTATGTGGAGTTTTCCTTGCCTGACTAGGGATCAAATCTGTACCACCTAGAGTGGAAGAGTGGAGTTCCAACCATCGGGTTACCAGGGAAGTCCCTACACACTACTATATATAAAAAAGGTCATCAAGGACCTACTTGTAGCACAGGAAACTCTACTTAATATTCTGTAATAACATATATGGGAAAAGAATCTGAAAAAGAATAGATACATGTATGCTGCTGCTGCTGCTGTTTACTTACTAAGTCATGTCCAACTCTTTGAGACCCCATGGACTGTAGCCCTTCAGGCTTCTCTGTCCATGGGGTTTTTGTAGGCAAGAATACTGGAGTGGGTTGCCATGCCTTTATCCAAGGGATCTTCCTGATCCAGGGATGTGTGTATGTCTAAGTAAATGACTTTGCTATCCACTTGAAACTAACACAACATTATAAATCAACTATATTCCAATATAAAATAAAAATTAAAAAAAAAAGAATCTGAAATGACCACTTATATGTCCTTTTAAATTCCAAGAATGTTTACTGGGGAAAGAATCTCTTTGAAGGACCAGAGGACCCCAAAATAACAGGGATGAAATGAATAACAGTGTTTGAGGGGAAACAGGGACACACGAGCCCAAAATAGGGAAAGGCAAATTCTTGATGAATACTTACTTTGGGATGAAACAAAAATGTTATTTGACTCTTTCAAGTAAGACTTGTTGAAGACTGACAAATTGGTTTTAGCAAATAAACACAACTTTGAGCCTTGATGATACACTTATTTTGAAAAGATGACATTTGAAAAAAAAAGCAAGGCACAGATTCTGCCCGTGGTCACAGAGACACATTTATTAAAAGCTAATGGAGAGGCTGATCCTTCAGGAGATAAAAACTGAGTGGATGAGAACATAGACAGTTTCTGCAGAGAATCTGAAAAGTTAATATAGAGTTTCCACTTTAGAAAGTATGGCATATGAGGTATTTGTCAAGGCTCCAATGCAGCAAAGCATACAGATGTTAGATTAATTACAAACTTGAATTGCATCCTTGAACTGCAGTGCTGAGCTTGCTAGTGAATAAAGAAAATCCACAAACCAGTTGTTCTTATACTGAAGCTGAAGTGTGTAGAAGAGTGCTGGTTATTAAGCTATTGTCTCAATTCCAAACCTATCCTCTGTATTTCCCACCGTGGTGGTCGACCTGGGACTCTTGCAAACCCCGCTTCTCCTTAGCCAGCTGGCCCTCTGGCTTCTTCCTGCCAATTGTGGGTACTAAGCACAGACTAGGAGGCTGGAGACGGTGAAGGGACTTGCTTCCCCTTGTCAGGTCACTCTTGTTAGCCTCCTCCCAGCAGTGGTTCTGCACTCCAGCAGTAGCAGCTGATGGCAGCCACAGTGACTTCAGTTTCCCATTTCGTCTCCCGCTCTAGGAAGAGCCGCGATGTCCTGTCTTGGGAGGCCTGGCCCCACCCTGACCACACTCCTCAGGGGTCTGCTCATCACCACTGCTTGGCTTCTCCTTCAGTTTCTTTTTTCTTTTTTTTTTTTTGTGGTCCAGGTCTCTCTTTTATATCAACTTCCAAGTACTATGGGCCAGGGCATAAATGAGGCTGGAACCCTCCTGGAACTCTCCTTCAGTTTCCTACCAAACTCAACCTTTCTGTTCCCCAAGCTGAGCGGGGATAACGGTTGCTTTCTGAAGTTACTCTGCATCATATCAGTATTACCCTTTAGTTTTTGAGTTCTCTAACAGGTATTGAAATCAGCTGCCAGTATTAATACCAATAAATAACTGATATGGTTTCCAATAGCTGGACCATAACTTAAACAGGTCTGAAATTATCTCTTGTAACATCATAAGAAGACTATGGCTTGCATCAGGCCTTCAAATCCAGCACTGAGGGGCTGCTTCTGAGAAAGACAGGTGATCTGAGGTTAAAAATTCTTACACATTTGTTAGTGATTGGACTCCAGGCAAACAGTGAATGGTGTTTGCTAGTGGGAGAGCTGGTACTTAGGAAATGCTTTCAGCAGGATGTATCTGGTCTCTCCAGGGTTGCTTATAGCCACAGCACCACACACACACAAAACCCTCTGAAACCCATTGATATGTGGGGCGTGGCTCCTGGGAAAACATCACACAAACTGGGTAACCATCTAGGTAGAGATGCTCCATAACCAACATGGCTTTTTCCTGTGTAAGTACTGTAGGTGCAGGTATATTTTTAGAGGCTCCATGTGTTGATCTGTGCACATTAGTGTCCGAACAAGAAAGGGAAGTACACTGGGCTGTCCTCAATTCCTGTGCTTCACTGGTGCTGAACAACTACTTATGTCCTTGAAATTGCTAGTCAACATTCGTGCTGGCTAAGATCTCTGATGGGTCTGATTTGACAGTTTGTCCTTTGTGTTAACAGAGAGGCCATTTCTCAGGATATACTGCAGCTTCATCAAAATACAGCAGCAAACAAGCAAGAGGAAGATGTGAAAACGGATCTAGGAGGATCCCAAAGATGAGCGTGCAGAAGGGCATCCCCAGGACAGTGGTGAGAGGAGACCCAGGGCGAGACAGCAGCCAGCTCAGGACAGAGGAGTGACTCAGACAACTGAAAGGCTGAGAGCTGTTTTCAGCCAGATCTTTCTGGCCTCGGAGTATCTTTTACAATCAAGCAGTGACTGCGAGAGTTTGGCCTGAATTCTTTTGTAGACTTGGCTTGCCTGGGTCATGGGCTGATATAGCTCTTGCTTTCTTCTCCGTAATCTAAGCATGGGAGGCAAAAACCTCAAAACTTTTAGGAGGCTAGCTAATTGCTGTTGAATCTTAAGACATCGGTTCAGTCACTCAGTCATGTCTGACTCTTTGCAACCTCATGAACCATAGCACGCCAGCCCTCCTTGTCTGTCCATCACCAACTCCCAGAGTCCACCCAAACCCATGTCCACTGAGTTGGTGATGCCACCCAACCATCTCATCTTCTTTTGTCCCCTTCTCCTCCTGCCCTCAATCTTTCCCAGCATCAGGGTCTTTTCAAATGAGTCAGCTCTTCGCATCTGGTGGCCAAAGTATTGGAGTTTCAGCTTCAACATCAGTCCTACCAATGAACACCCAGGACTGATCTCCTTCAGAATGGACTGGCTGGATCTCCTTGCAGTCCAAGGGACTCTCAAGAGTCTTCTCCAACACCACAGTGCAAAAGCATCAATTCTTTAACACTCAGTTTTCTTTATGGTCAAACTCTAATATCCATACATGACTACTGGAAAAACCATAGCCTTGACTAGACGGATCTTTGTTGACAGAGTAATGCCTCTGCTTTTTAATATGCTGTCTAGGTTGGTCATAACTTTCCTTCCAAAGAGTAAGTGTCTTTTAAATTTCATGGCTGCAATCACCATCTGCAGTGATTTTGGAGCCCTCCAGAATAAAGTCAGCCACTGTTTCTACTGTTTCCCCATCTATTTCCCATGAAGTGATGGGACCGCATGCCATGATCTTAGTTTTCTGAAGACATAACAAGATCTAATTACAAAATGAATTTTGAAATTTATATTCAATTACATTAAAATTAACCAAAAAGTATTGTAAAGAAAGTGGCAAGATAAACCCTTGTTGTGTGTGTGTGTGGGCGTGTGTGTGTGTGTGTATTTGGCAGAGTGGTATTTGCAACAGGTTTACATGAAGGTTTATTGTGCAATACATAAAGACATGGGCTTCCTTGGTGACTCAGTGGTAAAGAATCTGCCCACCAAGGCAGGAGACGTGGGTTCAATCCCTGGGTCAGGAAGATCCCCTGGAGAGCCTGGTGGGCTACAGTCCATGGGGTTGCAGAGTCAGACACAACTTAGCGACTAAACAGTAGCAACACCAATATAAAGATATTTTCAATATATTTATAACTTTATATAAAATAGTGCATAAATATATCTCTTTATATTAAATATATAAAGGGCTCCTACAAGTCGGTAAGAAAAACACAAAGAATCAATTGGGAAAATGACATGAACAGGCCTATCACGAAAGAGGAAATAAGGATAGAAAAGAAACACATGAAAAGATGTTCATCCAATGCAACTGGTTGTAAGCAATGCAAATGAAGACCACAGTGAGATATTTCACATCCACTCCATAGGCGAACATCAGGGAGTCCTGTCTCACCAAACATCAAGGGAGGGAAACACCCTGCTGGTAGGAGTCCAACATAGTAAAAGCATTTGGGAAACAAACTGGCATTATCTTCTAGGAGTCGGCTGTCAGACACTGGAGCAGAAAGCTGGATGTGTCTCAGTGCGGAAAATGGGGACATATATTAACCCTTTAGCCTTTGAAGTGGCTGAGTGGCCTCTCGTTCACAGGCTAGTGGTCGCCTCAGGCAGCCCCTGGACTGCTCTTTCTGCTTTCCTTGATGTGACAGTACATGTCATTTTCTATGTGTACAATGATGAGTTTGAGAGGTTCTGCCCACAAAATATCATAGAATATTCACAGAAGCAACCCAAAGGCCAGTAACAGGCAAATGAGCAACTTGGTAAATTGCGATGTAGTCTTTCAATGGAATACTATACAGCCTTGAAGATATACTAACCAGAGCTATGCACATTACTATGGATGAATGTCAAAGCACAGCATAGAAGAAAAAAGCAACTCAAATGACCCTTAAAATAGGATTCTATTTACATAGCTTAAAAATGCATTCAAAACTTAAAATATTGCTTATAGATGTGTGTGTGTGTATGTGTATATATATATATATATATATATATATATATATATATATATATATATATATAGTAATGTGATAAGCTTGTGTTTAGAATGGTGGTAACCTTGGAGGGCTTCCCTGGTGGCTCAGAGGTTAAAGTATCTGCCTCCAATGCGGGAGACCAGGGTTCAATCTGTGGGTTGGGAAGATCCCCTGGAGAAGGAAATGGCAACCCACTCCAGTATTCTTGCCTGGATTATCCCATGGACGGAGGAGCCTGATGGGCTACAGTCCACAGGTTTGCAAAGAGTCGGACATGAGTGAGCGACTTCACTTTCAACCTTGGAGGCACGCAGGAAACTGCCAAGGTGTTAGTTGATAATAGTATTTGGCCTATGTTTTCAATGTGTTAGGGGCTGTAGCTGCTGAATTAAACTGCAAATATACAGATTACAACCTGCTGAACGAGGCAGCGTAAATTACCCCCGTGGGGTTAGCAGTAGCTCCCCCGCATCGGAGCTCCCACCCTGGGGAAGTGAGAACCCCTGGGTCCCCTTGATCGAACACGTCCTGTGGGGCCAGACGGCAGCCCAGTGCCCTACAGCTATGTGCCACATGTCTGGCCACCCTCGGGGTTGTGGCTCACACCTGTGGCCCCAGTGCTGGGCGAGGAGCAGCGCAGATGCACACCTGCCCGCCCAGCGGGCCCAGTGGGAAGACGCTGTCTACACAACCATCTCCTTTCCCCTGAGAAAAATGCCTCTGTCAGGGTATGGTCAAAAAGTTCTTGTTCTTGATATGACTGCACACAAATAGCTCAGCAGCAGTTTTAGGAAATGGAAGATGCTCTTGCACGTGGAATGAACAGTGCAAAAAACCCAAATGAGAATCAGACCATTGAGGGGACCTCCCTGGTGATCCAGTGGTTGATTTTGTGCTTCCAATGCAGGGGGCATGGGTTGGTTCAATCCCTGTTTGGGGAACTAAAAACCCACATGGTGTGTGGTGCATGAAAAGAAAAAAAAAGTAAAACACACATACACACATTATTGGGCTGGAATCGGCTCCCACCCCCCCTCAGATCAGGTAGGTTTTATCAGCATGTTGTCTGGGAAACCTCCACTGTCTCATGGTCTGGCCATCTGTCAGTGAGCTGCTGTGGAGGTAGGAAGACCTGTCTTCCCTCCTGTGGGGCTTGGCAGAAAAGAACCCAGACCCGGGGTTAGAGGACAGGAGGGCTGTCCCAGCTTGGCTGCCACTGCGAGATCACAAGATGGCTGTTTCTAATGGGTGGCCTTGGCACTCTGGAGCTGGTAGGGTCTAGTCTTGAAGGGGTCCATGTGATGGTGGTCTAGCAGGATCACCCCAAGGAAGGAGGCCTGAAGCAGGGTGGCAAGGGCCAGCTTCTGCTGCAGGGGAATTGGCCACGTCACTTTCACTCTGGGACACGCTGCCCCTTCGGGACGCCTCGACGGATGGGCCCAGCCTCATGTCAGCTCCTCAGATGGGCCACTGTTCAGGTTCTTTATGGAGGAGCAGGGAGGCATGGGGGTCGTCACTAAGCTGAGACCAGGGAAACGTGAGTTTGAAGTGGTGTGCCAGGGTTCTCAGGGGGCGCTCAGGGGGCAGCCCCTGGCATCTCGGGCTGTGGGGTCGGGGGCTGTCCTGTGTCTTGCAGGACGTGCGGCACTTCAGACCTCCTCTTTTCTACAGACGTGGACCAGTGTTGCCAAACATCATGATGCCAAGAGCCACCTGCGTGCTTTTCTAGAGCCGCTCAGGGTGAAACACGGGTTTCAGAACTGCTGGAGCTGAAGTGGCCCAGCTGAGTTCTCCAGCAGGTAAGTCCTTATGCAGCGCTCATGTTTGCTTTCAGCTTCATTAAAAGAGCTGCACCCACTTACAGCCCAGCTATGCCCTCTGGTAAGGCTGGGGTGGGCGGTCCTAAACTGAGTAACACGTGGAGAACACCTTGGGTAAGCAATTCTGGTGAACCAACCTAGAACCATTGAGTGCAAGGATGGTTCACCTAGGAGTATGGAGTCTTGCAACCCGGTCTGGCTTCTTATCCTTAACTAACTTTAAGACAGATCACTAGAATTTTGAGCTTTGGTTAAATTCAAACATATCATGTTCCTTGTCTCTGAAGCCCCTTCCAGATATAACATTAATTCTACTGAGAGAGGCCATCGCCAACTCAAGTCCGAATGTGAAAATGGAATAAAGACCAATTATTTAAAGAGATGAAACAGCTTTCACAGGGAGACATTTTAAAATAGGGGGAAAAAAAGGAAAAAAAAATCTCAACACTCAAGTTTTGGGAAACATTTTATAATTTATATATAAAATCTCAGTAAGAAACAATGTAAAATGACAGAAATATCCACCTTACATTAAGAGTCAAAAAAAAAAATTCACACACACTGAATGTAAATTTTAACAAATATGAACAAAACATTTTAAAATAATCTCAATTATTTGGCAACTCATCACATCATTGCTAGAGACAAATTTGATCTTAAGAAAAGTTTAATTTTATGAAAAACTTAAGTTGGACAGTTTGCTCATATGGGAGTTAAAACATGTTTAAAAAAGAATCTGGCAATAAAGCCAGGTTCTACCTTGAAATAATTGTGTATAAAACAACATATAATCCTGAAGCTCAACAGACAGGGGTGACCTAATCTTCAATGCATTACTCTTCGCTGAAAAAGACACTGAGGGAAGGATGCGGGGTAGCACAGAGAGACATGGGTACCGACGGGGTTTCTGCTGCAGGTGACGGACCCAGAACCCCTGACGCCAGAGGGGCTGGTAGTAAAGTCACAGATGTGAGCATCACCTACAAACAAGTTACATTCTTAAAAAACAGAGTCACAACTGTGACAGGAAAAGCAATGGAAACCCTTTCTTGAGCTAACCTACTTTACTCGGGTACATGCGAGAAGCGTCTGTATTTCCTGCCAGATGAGATTCAGATATTTACGGGGGAGGCAGAGTCCTAGAACATCTCTACTGATGACTGCATAGCATTTAAAACCCCCCTTTTTATTAAAAAAACAATAATAATAAAATAAAATAAACAGATATATAGTAAAGTTCACAGATAAGTTTTCTCTGTAAAATAAATAAAGTGTTCATTGATTAGCATCATACATAGAGTAAAATACAACCTATTTTTACATGTTTATATACTGTACACAGATTACCAGTGGGCAGCCTGGTGTCTGATGGGCTGGAAGGGTTTACATGAGTGACATGTCACATCGGGAAATCCCAATTTCGAATGTTAAAATATACAACTACTTTGTTTTGAGTTCAGATACAAAGTAAACTTATTTTCCTTTATCTGAAATTAATGTACATAATACCTCTATGAACAATAGTTTATAAAGCTGTTCAGAACGTAACAAGAAAAAGCTTGCACCCAGGTACTTGGCGCACATGCACGGCCTTCCCCCGGTTAAGCGCTGCGGCCCACGGCCCCGAGGTGTGTCCCTCTTCTCGGCCCCGTGGCCCCGGCGGACCGGCTGGGGTGGCCGCAGTCCTGTTACCGCTTTGCCTTCTTCACTGGGGTCTCCTCCACCCTCTGCTGGCCTCTGGTGCGTGCCCCGGGGGGGCTGGCTTCTCTCTTGCGCTTGGCAGAAGGGGAGAGCTGTGCCTTCCATCTGTAGGAAACAGAGGTCAAGGCTGTGATTAAGACTCGACGAAAAGGACCTGCTTCAAATAATCTGGGAATTCTTCAAACGCTGGAAGGTTTTTGAACTTGAGAGCCACGAAGAGGAAAGCTGGATAAGGGCTACATGGGAAGAGGGGACCCTGGAAGAGCCTGTGCTGACTGGCTGTCTGCCGACAGCCTCACTCTTAACAGGCCATGAGGAGGAGTCAGGAAGCCCCAGCTGAGGTTCTGGGTGGGTGTTGACCTTGGTCAAGTCCACTTTCTTCTCGAGCACCTAGTGCTGGTATCTATACAGTAGAGACATCAACCAGTCCTGCGTTGAAACAATCATGAACACAGCGGGATGGCATGATCTGAGCACATGCACACCCACGCTCACAGGATGCTCCCAGAAAGCTGGCAGTCTTGGAGAGGGCATGGGAACTCGAGAAGAGCTCCCCATCCAGTCTCCCGGCCAGCAGCCCAGCCCAGCCCTGCTCTCCGTCCTGCCTGCAAAATGACTTGTCGGAAATGTCAAGTTAATCACATCCATGTCATCATCTTGTTTATCTCCATCCTCAGGCTCTCTGATGCCTTCAGTGTAGGACCATCCGGAGCCCAACAGAGTCCCTTACCACCTGCCCAGGATACCGTCTCGGACTGCAGCCCTAACACAGCAGCCTCGTTCCCTAACACGCAGTGTTCTTTCACACTGTCTACTTGGGCAGGTAATTTTTTTTGGCTTCCCTGTGACTCAGCAGTAAAGAATCCGCCTGCAGTGCAGAAGACACAGTAGACACAGGTTTGATCCCTGGGTCGGGAAGATCCCCTGAAGAAGGGCATGGCAACCCACTCCAGTATTCCTGCCTGGAGAATCCCCACGGACAGAGGAGCCCGGTGGGCTACGTTCCATAACGTCACAAAGAGTCGGACACGACTGAAGCAATTGAGCACGCACGCAATTTTAAAAAATACTCCACACCTTCTATCTAGCAAACTTCATTCTGGAGCCTCAGTTCAAAAACAACTCCTTCTGGGAACAGTTTCTCATCACAGAGCAACCTGCCTTCAGAAAACCTGCAGACAGCACTTTTGGTCTCTACCACTGCACTTCTGGTTGTTCGTTTGTCCACTGGGGTTTTTCAAACTGCAGGTTACAGCCTTTATTTTAAAACAAAGTATTAATAGAACACAATAGAAAATACCATTGTTGCCATGTCTATTCAGTTTGGGCATTAAAATTTTGTTTCAGTGACAGAGGCAGTATCGCAAAAGACATTCTTCCTATGAGCCGCCTGCTGTCAAGGGAGTTTGAAAACCAGCTACACACACGTCCCCCCAGTTAAGACAGGATGTTTCTCCAGGGCAGCTGCAGAGGTTATTCATTTTCCTTTCTCCAAGGCCTAGTACAAAGCCCAATCTGTGTATTCGAGCAATAAATGTTACACCAAAGAATGAAGAAGCCTGGATAACTAAAATGACAGGAGATGGAGAAATGGGCCATCACTGATGTGAAGACCTGTCTGCTCGCTGCTCCTTTGACAGCAGAGGTAAATACGCTCAGACTGACTCAGATAAAGCTGAGTCAGGTACTGTTGTATACGATGCAGTTTTAGCGTAACATTACCTACGCATGTGTTGAGAACAGCTAACAAGCAGTTGCTTGTCAATATCCCATTTCAAGCCACGTCCAGGGAGAGCCACCAGCCAGAGTGACCAGCTGTTTACCCAGGAGTGGGTGTGTTGCCAGCATAGTGCTGACGCCATGCAGCGGAGAACAGAAGCTTGGCGCAGCGGCTTCTGCCCATGGGCATGAGCTCGGCCCTCTCTTCCCGCCCAGAGGGTGGCCTGTGCCCAGCGGCCCTGGCAGCACCCGGGAGCTCATCAGCAATGCAGACTCTCAGGTCTTGCCCCAACACTACAGCAGTGGAGCCTGGGTCTCAGCACATTTGAGTTTGAGAAATAACAAACCAGACCTTTGTGAGATTCTTCTCAAATACACAATAAAGGTAAATACTATGTTTTACTTACTGAGGAATAATGGGAGAGAATCCACGTGAAAGGTGCCTGGCATTCCAGTTTGCTTCCCTTTCTGTCATGGGGGAATAATAGCGTGCATGCACACACACACACACACACAGAGGCTGTGAAGACCTAGTGCGCATGCGCACACACACACACACACACACACACACACACACACACACAGAGGCTGTGAAGACCTAGTGCGCATGCACACACACACACACACACACACACACACACACACACAGACGCTGTGAAGACCTAATGTGATTCAAGATACCTAAACGGCCTTTGTACATTGGGAAGTCTTATTTTTTGATGCTATCATGTACAGAAGGTAAGTCAAGTGCCTGGCCTCAAGGAAGCAGCTCATAGACCAGGGAGGAAGACAAAACGAAAACCCCCGAAGCAACGTCACATGCCACTGCCCACCGCACAGGCTGGGCCGGAGGGCAGAGGACGGGGATGCGGCCGGCGGAAGCGGGCAGGGGGTGTATGTGCAGGACGGAGGACCTGGCGACAGGGGGCTGGTGGCGAGGGTGCTCCTCAAGGAAGAACTGGCACAACCTGCAGGATGCGGGAAGGTGACTCGGGCGGCATGAAGGTGCCTGCTGGCCCACGGCTGTGCCTCCGGCGGGTGCCCTCCTGCGACCCCATCACCTCTCCAGTGCTCTGTGAAAAAGAGAGCTGGCTCTGGGCTGTAACCCGCCCGACCACGCTGCACTGCTTTAACCCAGCACCCAGCGCTGTGCCCACTTGAGGAGAAACAAGGCGTGCCTTTGGTCCTGGGGGGCAGGAGCTGATGGCAAGGAGCACAGGATAAAGCCGGTGCAGGAGTGCTGTGAGGCAGGGAGGACTGGCGAGGCCACTGAGACTCCCTCTGGGAGTCCTTCCCGCTCTGTGTAGGGTAGTTTCTACTTGGGAAGCCGAGGACCCCCACAGACAGCTGTGTGGCAAGCCAAGACTCTTAAAGAAACTTGGGGAGAAAGTATCAGTGCACCATAAAAAGCTTCAGGGGGTTAAAGATGACTTCAAGTGTCAGCAGGGACTTTCCTTCCTAAGAGGGGAAAATTTACTAACTTCTTCACTGGCAGATAATTTTTCTTTTGCTAATTTTTGGTGATATCTAGTAGAAACTATTCCTGGGCTCCCAAGTTTGGATGCTGTGCATGTAGACAGCTCTCCATGCTGCTTTCTGAAACAGATGACAGAAACCCTGGGCGATGGCAGCACTGAACACCCCAGTCCCTGAGACTAGAAAGGGCGAGGCTCCTCGTGGGCAGGGCAGAGGTGGGGATGAAAAGCAGGAAAATGCCTGGTTCTGTGGGTCTTGGCTGATGAGCAGAACTTCATGTCACACAAGACTAACTGCTTCCCTGACTCCGGCTTTGCTTTCACTATGTGGGATACTTGACCATGATTGAGAGAAAGATGAACCTGTGATAAACAGAAAACATACTGGCTGATGAAGTGAGATCCCACAGTGCTCACCAGAGTAGAAGGCGGGCCAAGATGGATGGAAGCGCAGTGTGAAGGCCCGGGGACCGGGTCTAAGCAGCGGGGCCCGCACAAGCAGCAGGTGAGAGAAGGTGTGCCTCATGGGGACAAGGGGCGCGCTGAGCTGGTGCGCAGCCCAGGCTGAGGGAGCCCAGCAAGCTGGATGCAGGCTGAGCTTGGTCTCTAGGAAACAAGGCGGACAGTCCTCTTCTGGATCCGTCAGTGCACACCTGGAGTCAACATTTGCTTCGTAAAGAGAATAATCAATAGATAAACTGATGAGAACAAACAGGATGAGGAGGCGCCCAGTGCAAGAGAAGACCTGGAAGCCTCCTCCAGTGTTTAAGCCAAAGTGGTACAGGAGGCTCTGAGAGCAGAAGCTATGTGGAGGCCAGTGCCCACTGCACACGGAAGAAAATCTTTCCCACCCAAAGTAATGCGCAGAAGCAAAAAGACTCTTCAGAGCGGCTGGGCACTGTGATCGAGACCCACAGAGACCCCAGGCGAGCCTGAGGACCTGGGAGACGACACAGGCGCCAGAGCCTAGAGCCAAAGCACCGGCGCGGAGGTGTCTAGAGGGAGGGGCTGCGTGGAGACCGCAGGCTGCCGCAGTGCTGAGAAGCACCGGTGATCCGGGTGATCCCAGAACCGAAACACAATGCACTGTGGAAGAATGGATTTGGGAAGGCACACATCTCAGCTGCTGCAGACGCTCACTCCAGGCTGCCTCGGCGGCCCGCGGCGCGTCCTGCGTTGGGCCCCACTCCACTGGGTGATCTCCCGTGACGCACAGAGGGCGCGGCGGTGCTGGGGGTCTGCATCTAGACGCGCACCCACCCTCTCGGTGCACGGTGAGGTGCACCTCTCAGTCAGCAGGTATCCTGGTTTTGTGATTTCTAGTTATCCGAGCTGCCCCGCCTGGAAAACCTTACCTTTAGCCCTGTGAGCTCCTAACATCTTTTGGCTCTAAAAATCTGACCAGGGCACAGATAGCTAATGATGTCCAAGTTTAGAAAAATTAGAAATAGGCTGATTTTTAAGTCTTTACATAAACACATCAGCGTCAATGTATGGCAAAAACCACTACAATAAAGTAATTAGCCTCCAATTAAAATAAATAAATTGTTAAAAAGGCAGGCAAATAAACACATCAGAACTACTATACTACAGTGACAGATATTAATAAATGATACTCTTGAAATCAATATTCCTCAACTTTCTAATCTTGGATAATGAAATTATAGAAGAGGGTACTAAGATTAACAGCTTGTGAATCACATTAAAAATGGAAAATATTCATGCTTCAGAAGTTATAAAACTGTAAAGTGATAAAACATTTCTCAAAATGTGCTGTGGGAAAGGTGCGCTGACTGATGCTACCAGGCATAACGACACGGGGAGAGGGGGTGGCAAAGTGGAACTGACAAAGCTGGACAGGTTTCCCTCCTCAGGACCACGCCAAGTGCACTACAGTGGACACTGTGGCTCAGAAGGAGGCGGAACTCACGGGCACTCCCCAGACTCAGAGCCCGGCCTTCTTTTCTCCAGAGGCTTCCGGCTACGTGAGGGCGCAGGTCGTCCCGTGGGGGGCGCAGGACGTCCCCAGTTGTGTGCGTGGAGAATGGGGCACTTGGGTGGTCTCCTGTGATGGACCTGTGACGCGGCACTGGGAGGGGCACCGACGACGGGGACGGGGCTGAGCCTTCTCCCTCACAGCCGCTAAGCACACTGCCCATGCGGATCATGCTGTACGTGTCCGTTTCCACCGACCGTGCTCAGCATGGCCTCTGAGATCTAATTGTACTTGATAAGTATTCATAAAGAAACTGAATAGGTTCCACCAAACAGGCATCGAAGCCTGGCAACGATTCTAAAGGGCTCTTGGAAAATGGTTTCAGAGGGAAAAGGGGTTTCCCCGGAGGAAACTGAGATGTCAGAGGGCTGGGAGCACGTGCTCTCTCTGTGCTGGGGCTTGTGTTTTATGCAAGGAGAGGGCTCACTCTGTGGCACGAGTGAGGCAAACAGATGGAGCCCTCGCTGTGGTCTGACGGAGAACCGGGGAAGGTTCTGGAAGCTCCCCGCGGCCCCATTACCTCTGAGCCTCTGATCTGGTGCTGGACCTTGTGGTGGCTCCCGACGGCTCCTCGTCCTCGTCTTCCTCCTCCTCCTCCTCAGACTCCTGGTCTTTCTTGTCCTCAGTTGCTTCAGAAACTGATTTCTGACGTTTGCGCTCTGGCTCTGAGGATTCTGTTCAGACAGAAGGGAAACATCTGGACTGTACAATTCCCAAAGACACTTCCAGAGGACAGAGTCGCAGAGTTTAGAACAAAGGATATTAGGGACTTGGAGGCAGAAGAAGTGGTTTTCCACTTCCTTTTTGTTTCAGCACTTGCAATTCACAACTGTTTAACTTAATCTCAAACACATTTGGGATAGTTTACTTAGGCGGTTCACAGCCAGCATTTGCGAAAAATTCACATGTGCTCAGAAAAGCATCTGGAATGTGCCATTTCTGACACAAGATTACAGCCATTTCACACATATTTATGTAGCACTAATACTAGCTGGACCCCACTGGATTTTTCCTCATCCAAAGAAAAAGTCTTAAAAAGGTGACTCTGACATGATAAGACCTTGCCAGTAACATACCAGCATCATCTGACAGAGTGAGCGAACGCTTGGGCTTTCTTCCTCTCCGACGCACACTTGCCACAGATTTTTCTTCACTATCATCCTAGAAGAAATAAAGTTAAAGTGGAAAGGGTGGTCACTTGAGCATTTACTAAGCTTTATTTCTAAAGGACATGCCTTGATCATAAAATTAACACTTACATTGCTTCCACTTCGTTCTTGAAGGTTAGGGGTTTCTTTATTGGCTTCATCTTTAAGAAAAGAAAGATTTCTACATTAATATTTTATTAGTGTCAAATTAAACTTCAACAGTTTGTTGTCTGTGAATGTACCTAATTAGTGCTAGTTAAGGTATCAGTACGCAATTCATCATTGCTTTCTTGTATCAGCCAAACAAAGATTGAGATGGAATACCTGAGCAGAGAACACATCAGAATGAAAGTCAGGACACCAAAGTCTGCATCTCAGACCTGGCATGCCTGGCATGAATAAGCTATGTGATTTGGGCCAATCACTTACATTCCTAGAGCCTTGGTTTTTTATCAGTGAGGAGCTGGGTTAGAACGCCTTCATGGTCTCTCTCTTTCAGCTCAAATATCTGAATCTGGAAAGGGAGGAGGAAGAGGGTATCTAGGGAGCCCCCGACACAGCAGGAACTACAGTTCAGGATTACAGACTTCACTCAAATCGTAACATAGCTCTCTAAATAGTTTTCCAGAGTCATGTACAGATGTAAGTTGGACCATTAAGAAGGCTGAGTGCCAAAGAATTGATGCTTTTGAATTGTGGTGTTGGAGAAGACTCTTGAGAGAACCTTGGACTGCAAGGAAATCCAACCAGTTAATCCTAAAGGAAAGCAACCCTGAATATTCATTAGAAGGACTGATGCTGAAGCTGAAACTCCAATACTTTGGCCACCTGATGGGAAGAGCTGACTCATTTGAAAAGACCCTGATGCTGGGAAAGATTGAGGGCAGGAGGAGAAGGGGACCAGAGGATGAGACGGTTGGATGGTATCACTAACTCAATGGACATGAACTTGAATCAACTCTGGGAGATAGTGAAGGACAGGGAAGCTTGGAGTGCTGCAGTACATGGGGTTGCAAAGCGTCAGACATGACTTAGGGACTGAACAACAAATAGTACAAGCACCATTTGACAGGGAGGAAAATGAGGCTTGAGCAACTTGGTTAAGTACTTTGTTCAGAGTTCCATAACCAGTACATGGGGTGGGAACTGGATTCTTAGGACTCCATATACTTCCATGATGGGATCTAGAAAAGTATACTGGATAAGTCTATTTTAGGTTGTGTATACCTATTTCTTAAGTATTTGTTTCCTGTAGACGTTACCATTTTCTGAGAATGTATCTGGTAAGAAAAGTGAAATTTACTTCAATGCACTGTTAGAAGCCAAAATTATGAACATGTTGATTAGACAACTCAACAACCCAGAGGTGAACTTATCAGTAATGAAGACTGTATAGCTGCCCTTTCTGAAAGTTCACTATACGAACGATGCCAGAGTTAAAAACCAAGAAAAAGGCCCACAAAGAAGAATCTAGTCTTAAACTGGTCATCGTTACCCAGATTCAGAAAACTACTGCTGAACAATAGCATTAAAACATAATTATGCAGCTTAAAATAGAATCTTTAAAGGGCATTTAAGTTATGGAGATTTCTCCTTGTGTGGATTTAAACATACAATTATGGATAAAAAGATGGTTAAAAACAGAACATTCTTTTTTTGTTAAAAAAACCTTAACTTTCAAAGAGATAAGAAAAAGTAAAGTATGATCATAAGATCCCACACATAGTTAAATGTGGAAAAATTCTCAAATACACATTTGCTGTTATCTTGCTGATCAGAATATATATTTCATGATATCACCATGCTATTTATTTGATCCAAAATAGCTGACATAGTCTTTTTTTTCTTTTCCTAATCAACACTTAAAGCCCACCAATGGCTCTTTTTGCTTGTATGTAAAAAGAAAAATTTAAACCATGAAATTAAAATATACACATGGTAAAAATTCTGGAAAATGCAGGCACTAGTGAAAATATGAAATCTTCCTATTATCTCACCAAGGTGGCTCAGAAGGTAAAGAATCCTCCTGCAATGTGGGAGACCTGGGTTCAACCCCTGGGTTGGGATGATCCCCTGGAGGAAGGCCTGGCAACCCACTCCAGTATTCTTGCCTGGAGAATCCCTATGGACAGAGGAGCCTGGCAGGCTATAGTTCATGGGGTCACAAACAGTCAGACACGACTGAGCAACTAAGGACAGCACAGAACTAATCATTATCAACCTTTTGGGAATATTTTTTTTCTCCTTGGACTGAGGACAAAAATACCTCAACAAAACAATTTTATCTCTTGCATCCTAGCTCTGTAAGCAGTACCAGCTGCTTCTGCTGAAAACAACAGGCTCCTGGGCTGAAATCTTATCTTCCTGATAAGAGCTCTCAGTCCCCAGGTTCATCTGTTTTTCCCTTAAACAAGTCCAAGAAAGCAGGGTCTGGACATGGCCATGCTGCCCCCCTCCTCTTTGAGGTTTCCTGGACTGACAAAGACAAGAACAACTCAGATCACAGGAAAAACCAGCTACTAGAATCTCTCACGGCTACAAGGGCAGCTGCTTTTACCAAGGAAGCCACTCACTTCATTGAGAAACAAGGACATCCTAAACCCTCCCCAGCCTGCGGTTCCCCCCGGGCCGCCCCCCTTCCTTAGATCACACACAGAGCAATGCTTTCAGGTACACACCCGTTTGCATGACTTTCAGCTTGCCGCCAGGTGGAGATTGTTCTACCTAAGTTTGAACAAGGGAAAAAAGAGAAGTCACTGGTTTGTGATCATCACACAGGAAGTCAATCAACAATGTGAAGAAGGTTTAGGACCTCTGTTTATTATGTAGGCAGAATATCCGTATCCCACTTCCTAAAGTGGATTAAATAGACCCAGCAAATATGGATGGCTACAAATCTGAACTCATGGGTCTTCCCACAAGGATTAGGGCTGCCACATGCCTCTTCCCCAGTCGTGCTACTGCGGCTATGAGCACTGGAGGCGACAGAGACCTGCAGGTAGCACCCCCTAAACTGGCAAGCCATCTTCTGTGTGCTGGTAAAGGCACTCACACTTTTACACGTGGCTCTTTGGTTTAGCTGTCTTGGATGAATTCTAGTGAGAGAATGATTTCTTCATATCCAAGGAAATGGGAATCTGGAGAGGGGCATGTGACTGGCCCCGTGTCACAGCATCTGGGAGCAAGCCATCAGTGAAGACATATCTGTTCTCTTAATAGTGCTCTCACTGAAACTCATGCAATGAAGTCTTGGTGCAATGATTTTGTTGGGTACACACTTCAGGGTCAAAGATAAAGAACAGACTTTCCTGCACTGAGACTAGTGTCCATTCTAATAAAAAAGGAGCTCCACTGAAAGTAGTAAGACAGACACTTTGGAGGGTTCCATAAAGAAGCTGTTATCTAAAAATCATATAAAACAGCTATTTTCTATGTTTTAATCAAGGATGACAAGATAAGTCCCTAGATAATTTTTATACAGCCGATCTGACAGGTGAGGATAGAGTCAAACTAAATTACAATGAATATAATTATGTTTATATGATGTTACTAGTAATTAAAATATTATCTGAATGGTTATTTGAGGTTTTATTTTAAAAAGTTTCTTTAAAGCTTTTCAAATACTTAAAAAAAAAACAGGCTATTTGAAAATGCTAATATTGCAGTGAACTCTTTCAGGTCTAGAACAGCCAGTTGAAGAGTTCTCATCTTTCGCAATTACTTACTGTGACAAGGCCAGCATCTGTTTTGCAGTCATCTTCTGAAAAACAGGAAATAAAAATCCCACTTAGAAAATTAGTTTGAAAATATCTTGTGTGTGAACTGAAAACACACCAAATACCTACTTGTTTTTAATGTTTCTACAGGGTGTTTACGAGGTCTTCCTCTTTTCCTTTTAATAATTACTGGTTGATCTTCCTAAGGGGGAAAGGGGGAAAAAAAAAAAAGGGAATAAAAAAGTTCTATCATCTATTACACAAATAGGTTGCTTTCTCAAAATGGAATTTAGAGTTCCCTCCCAAGAGGGTTCAAATCCCAGCTTTGTCTCTTAAGAAAACACGTGACCTGGGGCTCAGTGGTTCATTTTTCTCAGGGCAGTTGGTTTGAATTCACGGAGCCCCGAGGACTATGAGGTAATGAGGTAATGGGAGTGCTCAGGGTCAGCTTTTACTTCTGTAATAAATTTGCACGTCCACTTCGTGTGGATTTATTCCTGGTTACTTGTGATCAAATGCCATCCCTTACAAAAAATAAAGGAGGCCCGCGAAGACAAACATAACTATTAAAAAGCTGTATCCGGACAGGCAAACTTGGCGATGGCTACCTAGAGGATCTGGCTGGGGCACAGCTTGTCTCCCTTGATTTATGGGCCTGCACCTCAGGTCACTGCGACTCTGTGTCCCACTGGGTTGTCTGCAAATCCCAAGGGGCCTGGAGCAGCAGAATTGGAGGTCTGCCTCTCCTGCAGCCTCTCAGGAGTCCCTGACCTCACCCTGTCAGGCTGGATCCTGGCTGGCCCTCGCGGCCGGCGCTCTGCACAGCCTGCCGCTGCTCCCGTTTCGTCCCGCGGGACCCCAGGGCTCGGCAGCCCCGTTCTCCACACTGAGCTGGAGCCTGGCTTGGCTGTGCTAAGCTTCCCGGTCAAGAAGGGACATGGACACTGAGGTACAGATCTGGGCTGAACCCATGGGGCTGACAGAAGGAGGTCTCATACAAATGTTGGGAGAAAATGAAGACACAGAGGACAAAATACATCAAAATGACACTGATAAAGTGCTCTGCGTGAAATGCTGTCCGCTGCACTAAAAAAAGAGCTACTTCAAAAGCATTTAGGAGCGACTCCGGGTGAGAGCACACTGATGCACTCTGTTTTTAGTACCTGAGAAAACCTGAACAAATAAACATGAAAAACATCTCTACCTGAGATTTTACGGTGTCATCGTCATTCTGCTCTGCCTTTTCACCGGCAGCCTCACTGCTGCTGGATTCATCTGCAGAAAGAGCAGAGCGCGTTCACTGCTGGGGCCACCCTCAGCCTCAGTGCCAGGACGCCCACCAAGGTGACCCAAGTCATCCGCGTGCACACAGACTCCATTCCCAGGCAGACACACTAAAGTGCATTAGCCAGAGTCTGGTTAACCAAGAAGCAGCACACTTAGTGTAGAACAGGACCTCAATTATAAACAATCTCCAGGCCCTGTTACACTCAGCACGACACACTGTGCTATATGGAGGGAAGAAAGATCAGCAAACCGAAGTTTCAGCTGGTGAAGCCTGGGGAGAGAGGTGCTAACTGCTTTGAAGGATTAGTCTCTCTCAAAACAGTTTAACTGCAGAGATGTCTTACTCACCTTTTTCTTCCATGGCCCTTGAAGCAGTGCTGTCTGTCTTAGAACTTGCTTTAGATAACTCTTCCAAATCTCCAGAGTTCTCTTCCTATGGAGAAGTTGAACAAGACAAGAAGCTCCCTTCTCATACCCATTTCAATATAATTACTTCAAAAATAATTTCCTAGCCTGTTTGTTGGACATTTTTTTAAAAAAAGTAACTATTTTGCTGCTTGGCAGACTGTACAAAAAGATTCAAATTCTGAAGGCAGAAAAACACAAGATAAGGTTATAAAGCAACAAGGCCATTATTTTTACCCCTGCAAAATAGAAACTGCTCTTTTTGCTGACCCTGGACTTTTCAAGAGAAACTCCAAAGAAAGAACTTAAAGGAATTTCCAAGAGATATTTTTCTCTTTGCTGGTGGAAGGGAGGGACCAGAAGAAAGGGATAAAGGAGAAGGAGCCAAAGAGAACTTCTGGTGTCCAACTGGGCTGATTTAGATAGATGGTCTATCAATGGTTATATTATCTGCCCTTAGTTGCAAAGAAGTTTTGAGCATGAAATAACCAGTTGTTTATACTACAGTATTAATATAATGTATACACAAAATTATACAAACTAAATTTAAAATCAGAGGACTGTTTTATACATGGAATTTTTAAATACAAATAATTAAGTCAGAATATATTTAAACAACATTAAAAACCTTACATGAAGTTAAAAGTGAAGTGAAAGTCGCTCAGTCGTGTCCGACTCTTTGCGACCCCATGGACTGTAGCCCACCAGGCTCCTCCGTCCATGGAATTCTCCAGGCAAGAATACTGAAGTGGGTTGCCATTCCCTTCTCCAAGGGATCTTCCCAACCCAGGGATTGAACCCAGGTCTCCCGCACTACAGGCGGGTCCTTTACCATCTGAGCCACCAGGGAAGCCCTACATGAAGTTACAGAGAAACTTAAAAGCTACCCTTTAATCTGCCTCGCTCCAAATGATGGAGTACTTTTTTTGTTCTCAATAGGTCAGGGGAAGGAGTGGGCTTTTGAAAACCTGTTTCTTTCCTTGACCATGACCAGTGGAAATTCATGACAATGTATGACTTCACCTCTTCGGCTGTTAAACTTCTTTTACTACTTTTTACTTAGTATATCAGTTACTGGGGGAAAAAAGGAGACTATAAACTGGCTTCAGTGGGCTGGAAGTCAGCTGAATATATTTTTGGAAGCTGACTTAATACTTCTGTAACAAGCTGGAAAAAAATAGATTAGGAAAAGAGGGAGAAAGAGAAGATAGAGGCAGACTGGAATAGTCAATAAGTATTGAGTCTCAGGAATGTAAAAATATCTATGAAGAGGAGAAACCTGGCCTAGAACAAAAGACAGGATAAGAACAGAAATAAGTATTTGTGAGTTACTTTCCCAAGGCACAAGATGAAAATAAGACCACAGGAAAAAAGGGCAATGAGTGAGGCCTCATCCTGGGACAATCTATGTATTAGGGGCTGGAGGTAAGGTAGAGAGAAGCTTGTGTATTAAAAATTTTAAATCACATGTATCACTGTATTTCACTGTTCTGATACAACTATATCTGTAATCAAGCTTATTATACTTGGGAACAAAGGACCTGAAAGTCTAAAGAAGTCAATAATACCACTGAACAAAAACCTAAGCAATGATTATATCTAAACTGTGATAGTAATACAATCTTGCAGTTTATGATCATAAAGTGTAACATTTTTCTGAGAGTCTAAAAACTATACACCTTTTACAATAAATACACAAAATACATATACACAGTGATGTAAACAGGCTATCCCTAAAACTTAAATTTAATATGTGGAAAAAATACCTTTGTATCTTGTGGCTCAGTTCCAGAACACTGCCTCTGTGCTGTTTCTATTTTGGAATCCAGGACATCTGGGGTATCGTCTGTAAATCAGTTTAAACAGAATCACAAAGGAATAAAAGCTAAATGAAAAATGAAATGCACAGTTCTATTTCAAGACAGTTTGAGACTTTTCTTAGGCTTATGATACAGTGAAGCCAAAGTAATCCTAAATGTATTTATAATGTCATGTGACATGAGCACTGAGCACTGGCCTGCTGCTGCTGCTGCTGCCAAGTCGCTTCAGCCGGGCCCGACTCTGTGCGACCCCATAGACGGCAGCCCACCAGGCTCCCCATCCCTGGGATTATTCAGGCAAGAACACCAGAGTGGGTTGCCATTTCCTTCTTCAATGCATGAAAGTGAAAAGTGAAAGCGAAGTCGCTCAGTCGTGTCCGACTCTTAGTGACCCCATGGCCTGCAGCCTACCAGGCTCCTCCATCCATGGGATTTTCCAGGCAAGAGTACTGGAGTGGGGTGCCATTGTCTGGGCCTTAGCAAAGCCAAAAAATAAAATATCTACAAATGCTTAAACAACTCCAACAAAACAGGAGGTTCTGTGGAGAGGGCTTAGGGCATAGTTTCTGAACATACTTTTTAACTTCCTGAACAACTTACCATCTAAGTGGTATGGCTTAGTGATGAAGACCATAATCTTGGGAATCAGATTTACTTGGTAGAGAAGAAGTCATAATTTCTCAAAATCTTAATTTCTTTATTTATAAAACGGCAATATCTGACTCACATAGTTATTGGGGATGTGTATAAAGTACTAGAGACGGTACCTAGCTTTGGTATGAACTCAATAATTACTAAACATGTTCCAAACCAAAAAAGTAAAGTATGTAACTATCCATTTTTTTCTCACATATTATTTAATATGTTATTTACTGAGTTTGCATTTTGTGTCAGGTATTAAACTATAAAAGTCTCTGCAGTGTCCAAAATGGGAGCCAGTAGCCACAACGGCTCCTGAAATTTAAATAAATTCAATTCAAATACAACTAAAAACTCAGCCTTTCATTCACAGTGACTACATTCGAGTGCTCAATAGTTGTGTGCCTCGTAGCTGCCAGTAGGCAAAACAAACATGGAATGTTTCCACCTCTGAGCAAGTTCTATGGGCTGGCATCGTTACGGACAACCAGCAGCATGAAGCACAGAAGGGTCACTATTGCATGCCTGTGACTAGAGTGCTTTTACTAGTTCTGCGCGGCCTCCGTTCATGACATAAAATGAGCAACTCAGGGGTACCCGGAGCCCAGGTGACAGAGGGAGCCTGGGTTTCTGTGATTTCTGAGGGCTGGGTCTTCGCCGGGAACAACCTAGCTTCTAGATCAAGTCCGGAAAAGACCCTGGAGGAGTCAGGCTGGTCTGGAAACACACGAGACTCAAGATTTGTAAATGACTACTACTCTCAAGAATTTTCTATGCTACTGGCCCACTATTTGGATGCGGAAATAATAAGATTTTCAGAGACATTTAAAACAGGAACATGTATATTCTAGATACCCAGTTCATCTTCTGAAGAGAGGTGCTGCTTCTTTCTTTTTCTTTTAGGTGCGTGCCTTTCTTCCTCTTCAACCTGGAATTAAGAGTGACTATGTTAAACGCCGTAGAACCTGGGTCCAGTTCTACTTAAACGGGGGCACACTGCATTAGTTTCTAGTCCTTCAGACAAACTTTTTGAAAAATCTAGAATGATACTTCTGTCATCTAGATTCAGACTAGAGTCATTCGTAAGGTTGAGTCTTTTTAAAGATTTGAATATAAACCCATCAAAAATATCCAAATCTATTTTTCACTTCATAATGTATTTTGACAATTCTAAAATATGTTAAAAATATCCTCATTTTACCACTTCTGAAGTCAATCTATGTTTTATAATTGATGGCACGTCATAAATTAATTGGCAGCATTTTTCTGCTCTCTTGGTAGCTCATTAAAAGGCTGATGAAAGGAAGTATATAAGAAAACAGTGTCAGTTCAGTTCAGTTCAGTCGCTCAGTCGTGTCCAACTCTTTGCGACCCCATGAATCGCAGCACGCCAGGCCTCCCTGTCTATCACAAACTCCCGGAGTTCACTCAAACTCATGTCCACTGAGTCGGTGACGCCATCCAGCCATCTCATGCTCTGTCGTCCCCTTCTCCTCCTGCCCCCAATCCATTCCAGCATGAGAGTCTTTTCCAATGACTCAACTCTTCACATCAGGTGGCCAAAGTACTGGAATTTCACCTTTAGCATCAGTCCTTCCAACGAACACCCAGGACTGATCTCCTTTAAGATGGACTGATTGGATCTCCTTGAAGTCCAAGGGACTCTCAAGAGTCTTCTCCAACACCACACTTCAAAAGCATCAATTCTTCGGCGCTCAGCTGTCTTCATAGTCGAACTCTCACATCCATACATGACCACTGGAAAAACCATAGCCTTGACTAGAAGGACCTTTGTTGGCAAAGTAATGTCTCTGCTTTTTAATATGCTCTCTAGGTTGGTCATAACTTTCCTTCCGAGGAGTAAGCGTCTTTTAATTTCATGGCTGCAATCACCATCTGCAGTGATTCTGGAGCCCCCCCAAAATAAAGTCTGACATTGTTTCCACTGTTCCCCCATCTATTTCCCATAAAGTGATGGGACCAGATGCCATGATCTTAGTTTTCAGCATGTTGAGCTTCAAGCCAACTTTTTCACTCTCCACTTTCACTTTCATCAAGAGGGTTTTTAGTTCCTCTTCACTTTCTGCCATAACGGTGGTGTCATCTGCATATCTGAGGTTACTGATATGTCTCCCGGCAATCTTGATTCTAGCTTGTGCTTCTTCCAATCCAGCGTTTCTCATGATGTACTCTGCATATAAGTTAAATAAGCAGGGTGACAATATACAGCCTTGATGTACTCCTTTTCCTATTTGGAACCAGTCTGTTGTTCCATGTCCAGTTCTAACTCTTGCTTCCTGACCTGCATATAGGTTTCTCAAGAGGCAGGTCAGGTGGCCTGGTATTCCCATCTCTTTAAAAATTTTCCACAGTTTACTGTGATCCACACAGTCAATGGCTTTGGCATAGTCAATAAAGCAGAAATAGATGTTTTTCTGGAACTCTCTTGCTTTTTTGATGATCCAGCAGATGTTGGCAATTTGATCTCTGGTTCCTCTGCCTTTTCTAAGACCAGCTTGAACATCTGGAAGTTCATGGTTCATGCATTGCAGAAGCCTGGCTTAGAGAATTTTGAGCATTACTTTACTAGCGTGTGAGATGAGTGCAATTATGCAGTAGTCTGAGCATTCTTTGGCATTGCCTTTCTTTGGGATTGGAATGAAAACTGACCTTTTTCAGTCCTGTGGCCACTGCTGAGTTTTCCAAATTTGCTGGCATATTGAGTGCAGCACTTTCACAGCATCATCTTTCAGGATTTGAAATAGCTCCACTGGAATCCCATCACCTCCACTAGCTTTGTTCGTAGTGATGCTTTCTAAGGCCCACTTGACTTCACATTCCAGGATGTCTGGCTCTAGATGAGTGATCACACCATTGTGATTATCTGGGTCTTGAAGATCTTTTTAATACAGTTCTTCTGTGTATTCCCGCCACCTCTTCTTAATATCTTCTGCTTCTGTTAGGTCCATGCCATTTCTGTCCTTTATCGAGCCCATCTTTGCAAGAAATATTCCCTTGGTATCTCTAATTTTCTTGAAGAGATCTCTAGTCTTTCCCATTCTGTTGTTTTCCTCTATTTCTTTGCACTGATCGCTGAGGGAGGCTTTCTTAACTCTCCTTGCTATTCTTTGGAACTCTGCATTCAGATGCTTATATCTTTCCTTTTCTCCTTTGCTTTTTGCTTCTCTTCTTTTCACAGCTATTTGTAAGGCCTCCTCAGACAGCCATTTTGCTTTTTGGCATTTCTTTTCCACGGGGATGGTCTTGATCCCTGTCTCCTGTACAGTGTCACGAACCTTCGTCCTAGTTCATCAGGCACTCTATCTATCAGATCTAGGCCCTTAAATCTATTTCTCACTTCCACTGTATCATCATAAGGGATTTGAGTTAGCTCATACCTGAATGGTCTAGTGGTTTTCCCTACTTTCTTCAATTTAAGTCTGAATTTGGCAATAAGGAGTTCATGATCTGAGCCACAGTCAGCCCCCAGTCTTTTTTTTTTTCATTTAATTTTTTATTTTATTTTTTTACTTTACAATACTGTATTGGTTTTGCCATACATTGACATGAACTGACTGTATATAGAGCTTCTCCATATTTGGTTGCAAAGAATATATTCAATATGATTTCAGCATTGACCATCTGGTGATGTCCATGTGTAGAGTCTTCTCTTGTGTTGTTAGAAGAGGGTGTTTGCTATGACCAGTGCATTCTCTTGGCAAAACTCTATTAGCTTTTGCCCTGCTTCATTCTATACTCCAAGGCCAAATATGCCTGTTACGCCAGGTGTTTCTTGACTTCCCACTTTTGCATTCCAGTCTCCTATAAAGAAAAGGACATCTTTTTTGGGTGTTAGTTCTAAAAGGTCTTGTAGGTCTTCATAGAATCGTTCAACTTCAGCTTCTTCAGTGTTACTGGTTGGGGCACAGGCTTGGATTACTGTCATATTGAATGGTTTGCCTGGCAACGAACAGAGATCATTCTGTCCTTTTTTGAACTTGCATCCAAGTACTGCATTTCAGAATCTTCTGTTGACCATGATGGCTACTCCATTTCTTCTAAGGGATTCCTGCCCACAGTAGTAGATACAATGGTCATCTGAGTTAAATTCACCCATTTCAGTCCATTTTAGTTCGCTGATTCCTAGAATGTCGACGTTCACTCTTGCCAACTCCTGTTGGACCACTTTCAATTTGCCTTGATTCATCGACCTGACATTCCAGGTTCCTATGCAATACTGCTCTTTACAGCATTGGACCTTGCTTCTATCACCAGTCACACCCACAGCTGGGTATTGTTTTTGCTTTGGCTCCATCCCATCATTCTTTCTGGAGTTATTTCTCCACTGATCTCCAGTGGCATACTGGGCACCTACCAACCTAGGGAGTTCCCCTTTCAGTATCCTATCATTTTGCCTTTTCATACTGTTCATGAGGTTCTCAAGGCAAGAATACTGAAGTGGTTTGCCATTCTCTTCTCCAGTGGACCACACTCTGTCAGACCTCTCCCCCATGACCCATCCGTCTTGGGTGGCCCCACATGGCATGGCTTAGTTTCATTGAGTTAGACAAGGCTGTGGTCTGTGTGATCAGACTGACTAGTTTTCTGTGAGTATGGTTTCAGTGTGTCTGCCCTCTGATGCCCTCTCGCAACACCTACCGTCTTACTTAGGTTAGAAAACAGTATGGACATGTCCAAATAATCCTGCTACCTGCTAAATTACCTAACCTTACAAAAGCATAAACAAGTAACATAGACATAGAGAACTCTTAATACCTATCAATACATTTAATTTCTCATCTATACAGAGAGCTAAAAGCCCTGAGCATAGGAGAAAGCACTATTCATAAAACATGAAGTGCTTGAGTTTCCTACGAAAACCCACCTCTTTAGGATTTGCTTCGACACTATGACATCTTATGGTTTCTGTGTTGTCTTTTCCACCATTGGGTATCTCTGAGCAAGAAATACAAAAGAAAAAAGAAAAAAAAACCCTTAAGTATTCACTCCAATACTTACTTTAGGCACATGTGTGGAATGGGAAAGGAAAAGAGGAAGGGACTTGACAAGCAATTGTGATGTGATCCTTACACAACTACGTCAGGTTAAGTTCCATGACTTTCATTTCTAGAATGAGTGAGCAGGGTTCAAGGGGGGGACAGCCTCACTGGCATTTACACGGCAGACCTCAAGGCCACTCCCCCCTGGCTCCTGAGCAGCAGAGCATGAGCAAGTGTCCAAGGAACACAGCACACCATGCATACAGCTCTTTGGAACTCATGGACAAGTCACACTTGCATGCTAAATGTCCATTAACAGAAGAAGCAATACAAATAAAAAATAACTGTACAGGGGATTAAGACCCCTTTCCCCATTCTTGGAACAGGGAGCGAACAAAATCAATAGGAATAAATACAACTCTGTATTTTGTTCTGAGAACAGAATTGTTCCTCTGGAGCTGGCAGTCTCTACAGGTTGCGTGGAGTAATGCCTGACTCCCGGGCAACGAGCACATAAATGTGCCGGCCCTGGTCTGCTATCACACTGAGGCTGCTAGTCAGAAGGCAACACAGTCAACTACACAGCACAGAACCTCTCCTATGAGACAAACCACAGGGGACTATACATTCTGTACTAACACTGGACAAATGCAATGTGAGGTTCCTGGCAAACTCTAGTTGTTATTTAAGGCCAGGGACCATTTATAAGCTTCATGACCTTGAACGAGCCACTGGCCCACTCTCTATGTCTGTTACCTCAACTACAGATGTGATGCTGTTGTGAACACACACTTTACTGGATTATATGAGTTACATGATAAAATTTTCCAAGTAATTATAATTAGCACAGGGCCTGCCACATAAAAGGCATTCAACAAATGATAATTACAACTAATATTAAAATTATACTATGAAATTCATTAACTTACCTTCTTTGCTATAAAATTTCCCATGAATTTCAGTTGTTTCTGAGCCTGCATTTTCGACCTAAACACACAATAGAAAAGGCTATTTATGGATATTCTCACAGAAATCTTGAATATCTAGAAAATAATCTGGCCATTTGTAAGAACACTTAAAGGGACTGGTAAACATGTTGTTTTAAATTTCACCCAGTTCGAGAGTAGAGGACACTTTCTTTTTGAAGAAGTTTCATTTTAACAAACTAGCATCCTACTGGGTTTATTCTCCTTGTTGTTAAAGCAGTTATGGTAAGAGTAAGAAACAAAGAGAGAAAGAACTTTGGAAATTCTCTTTCCATCCAATGATCCTTCGTGATTTTCCTTTTAAAAAATGTTGAGGGATTTTGTCCATCTGTTATAAGGTTTCCCTCAGGCAAACCTTGCCAATTTTACATTTTTTTTTTGAGGGAAAGCCTCTGAATATTCCTCATGCATGCTCAGTCACTTCAGTCGTGTTCGACTCTTTGCGACCCCATAGACTGTACCCGTCAGGCTCCTCTGTCCCTGGGATTCTCCAGGCAAGGACATTAGAATGGGTTGCCATTCCCTTCTCCAGGGATCTTCTCCATCCAGGGACTGAACCCGAGTTTCTCATGTCTCCTGTATTGGCAGGTGAGTTCTTTACCACACTAGTGCCCCTAAGAAGCCCCCAGAATATCCTACAACATTGTAAGCCCCAGCTACAAAATTTCCTATTTGGAAAGGAGAGACATGCTCAGATAGGAAAAAGGCAGCTGCTGGGGGCTTCAGGGAAACAAGGCAGAATGCAGCACACGGCGGGGCAGGCCTGGAGACACGGCCACATTTCGAATCCTTTGAGCTCTTGGTTCTTGAACAGAACCAAGTGGGGCTCTTCTCTCCCTTTCACTCAGCAGACTGGGTGTGAGGGTCTAGATACAGCCTGGGACGTCTCAACAGGGGGAGGTAAGCCCCCTGACACCACAGGTGTTTGGTGGGAAGCAGGGCTCTTCTGAGTCTCCTAGTGACACGGGAAAGAATGTGACTATCTGTGATTCACAAGCATTTTACAAAATGTGCTCTTCTCTACGCATTAAGACAGACCAAAAAAAAAAAAAAAAAATTCCTTCAAGGACAAAAGGGATTATGAGAACCACAGCTAGGAAAAAAATACGTATTCGTGGCAATTACAGTTTAGTGGATTCACAAACACTTCCTGAAGATATACAGTGAAGTTCGTAAAGTCGGTTTGGTCTATAGCACCGGGATAATTTAAAACACCACAGTCCAATTTGCAGTCCTATTATAGTAATAAAAAATAGAAAGCTCCCAATTCGTCAAAGAATTTCATTAAGATTACCAGGGGAGCTCCCGAGTCTGAGGGATCTGGACCTTTCCCTATTTCCTTGGTTCTGTCTCATGATATTGGCCTAAAGAGCTACTAGAACACAGGGCTGCCGAATTCAGAGTAAGTCTTTTGTTTCTGAGAAAAGCAACTAAATTTCCTGACACCAGTGGATAAAGTTGAACATGAAATTAAAGATGTGACTAGGTTGAACTTCAATGGAGAGCACACTACCAATGGCCTCATCTCCTAAAGAAACGCGTGGCCAGCCCCTCCCCTAAATGTAATCACTTTCAAAACCTCAAACCAAAATAATCCCAAGTGATAACAACAAAATTCAAACAATTATGGTGACTTACATTTGGTGATTCAATCGCCAGCGAAGGCTCCCTCTGCAGTTCAACTGTTCAAAGACAAAAATGAGAAATAAGGAAACTGGAAACTGGTTCCGAACTACAGAGAAACAAATTGAGAGCTTTTTAATTAAGTGAGACTGTGTCACTAAGTGGCCTAGCTGCCTTTGTGAATTATAAATTTTGGACCAATTATTTTCTATCATACCATCTATGTTCTGTCACACGACCAGAAAAACAACAAAAGTAACGTTCCCTGCATTTTTAGAGTAATGGCAGCGATCCATTGGATCACTTCAGTGATTTAACCATGTCGGCGATCTGAGGCTTGGAAGGAAGGTGAGGAAGGCCTGTGCTGTAACCGTTAGGTGACAGGGTAACACTGGTTCATTTAAAAATAATCCCATCAAATGAAAAGTTAGAGCCTATCCCCTCAAACAGCAAAGGTCTATTTATATTCTTTGGAAGCCTGAAGTACAAGGCCTACTGTTTCTACTCAACAATGACAGAACACACATTTTTCTTTTAAACAACTTCCTTTTACGTAAGTAGATCTCTTATTGAACTGTACCTAAACACAGTCTGAAATACAACTCTGGGAACAAAGAACTTCAGAATCCAAAAATGTTACCTTCTTGACAATTAACAAATGGGATATTAATTATGTATACTATAATACATACACAGGAATTTTAACTAATACCATCTATCCAAGTTTTGGGAAGATTAGTCATCGTTAGGGTTTTAACATGTCAGGACGAGTGGCTTACCAGGTCTTGGGGTGGTCTTCCAGGAACCCCTGGTATTTCTGCTTATAAGGTTCCTGTGGTCACATACTTCGAAGGCTGCCCTTTCAGATGGTTTGCCTTGGAAGGTCCCCACCCTGACAGCCCCAGATAGCCCTGGTTGAGGATTTATACACACCACTCCTCACACACTGCCTTTCTTTGTCTGGTCCACCAAATACACACCTACTTGTTCTTCAATATTTGTCTCCAAATTAGGGGGAATAGCAAGTGCTTGAAATGAAAATTTAAATGTGTGTGTTCTTTGACCTCTCGGTTCACTTTTTCAAAAAAAATTGGAGAAGTACATGATTATAGACATATGGAAGCTCACTGCAGCGTTATTTGTAACAGTAAACACTACAAACACTGGAGGGCACTCAGAGACCCAACAGCACGGGGGCCGTGTGTTGCAGACCACTATTGAAACAAAGGAAGCCGGTCTGCATACGCTGACAATGAAGGACGCCCACAACATACAGCTGAGTTTAAAAAGAATCCTGAAAATGTAACTCAGGCACCTAAACTGAATCACAAGTCTCAGGGCTTCGGCCATGAATGACAGCACAACGTATCTTCCTAGAGGCCAAGAATGGGAAAGCGATTACTTCTGCTGGGGATTAAGAGAGAAGGTAAGAAATCGGGCCTTTGAAAGAGGTCTCTGCTCCTGGATCATGCTTTGCCTGAACTTTTCAGTGTTTTGAATGCTACAGACTGGATGTTTGTGTCCCCTTCACAATGAATATACTGCCACCCACCCCATCTATTAAAAATGCAATCCCCAACGTGATGGCGCTGTAGTGAGGGTCTCTGGCAGGTGGTCAGATTCAGATGAGGTCACGTGTAAAGTGGTCCTGAGACCGACGTGTTTGAGAGCTGCTGTCCTAACCCTGTCTGAGGCTGAGACCTTTCCCTTCACACCTTTAGTGGACACTGAAGACTGGTGCAGAGAGAGAGACTGAGAAGAGGCTCTGCAAGCGGGGAGGAGCTTCAGTGACGCAGCAACGGCCAGACCCCAGGGGTCAAGAGCCTGAGGTTAAAAGAAGTGGGCACACAGGCGCAGACTAGCCTTCTGGAAATGAGCTTGTGATGGCACCTGGAGGGACAGGGAGGGCCATAGAGACATACTTGTGGGCAAGAGCAAGGGTCTGTTCCAAAGCAGCTCGTTTGGCCACAATTATTTGGAGACATCAGATTTAAACACAACCTTACGTGATTTTGACTGATGTTAATGCTTTATGAAGAAAAAGTGTAAGTTAAAAATGAAATAGCAAAGAGTTTTCTCTAATCTATGTTAAAAAAATGATAGGTAAATCCATATAGCCTGTCAATGTTTTATTACATATTAGCTATAAATTTTAAGTGGTAATAAAAGATAAACCCACACATAAGGAAAAAAAAAATGTGAACAACTGCTAAAGGAGTTTACCTGTTCCACTCAGCTTTCTCCCACCTGAACTTCCTGGTGGTGCTGGCATCTCATGATTTTTCTCTTCCTCTGATGGCACAAATACCTAAAAAGTCCAAGGCACCATAACAAGGTAAATGAGGTTTTTGAAATAAGAAGGTAAGTTTAATTCACCTGAAGGGAATTAAACAAAACACTCAGCATCCTGTCAACCTTTAGGAACAAAAAGGTAAAACTAATCTCGTATTTCATCCATCAGTGGCTCTCCTACTGCGCTAAAGTAAAACACTGAGTATAACACACAAGCCCTTCCTGATCTGGTCCCATTTCTTCAAGAGGCTTGAGGTCTCAGCGCAGCTCATCCCTGAAACACTGCAGTGCCCAGGACTCATGACTGGCTCTTCCCTTTCTGTGTCCTCGGGTACACTTCGAACTGTTTGCAGAAGTCCACTCCAAAGTCCTCCTGCAAGCCATCCCCTTCCACCCACTGACCCTGCTGTGAGTCGAGGCTCCTCCGCACTGCGTTCACAGCCCCCATGTTTACCACTATCTTGTCCCGTGGATTTGGAGGCGCCAGGAGATCAGGCTGGAAGGGGGCATGGAGACTAAACTGTTTAAAGCACACAGGCTGTGACAGAAGAACCAGAAAACCTTCTCCCAAACTAGATTTTATTCTAAATGCAATGAGAAGTCATTGGAAATTTCAAGCAGAGCAATGACATGACCTAATTTATGTTTTTCAAGCTAACTCTCAGGGCTGGGTGAAGATTGGAGGAAGGGCTGGAGAGGAAGCAGAATGGGGACACTACCTACTGGGGTAGAGGCTCAGACTAGGTGGCAGCCATAGAAACAGAAATAGGTGGATTCAAGTCACATTTTGGGAATGGAAACTATGAGAACCAGCAATAGATGAAACGAGGGGTGACTGAAGCTGACACTTGGCTTTCTGGTTTGAGTGGATGGAACTGATGACGGTGCTATCAGCTGAGACTACTGAGGTTCTGAGCTCTTCCCTCACACGACGTGTCAGTAACAGAACTGAAATAGCTTCGGTACAGTGAGAGCCGGGGCTGCATTCTGCTTGTGTACATGTATCTGTACATGGTGAAAAGGTATGTACACCATTGGCAGTTCAGCATAACTGAATGATCAGCCATACCTCAGGTTTCAAGTTGGTTTTCAGTCCCAATCTTCCCACAGCATTTGATGGGGACTCTTTGCTGCCTAAAGAAATGCAAACCATTCAATCAGTTTAAGAATTTGCTTGCAAACTACATCTTGAATCAAAAGGTAACAGAATGTCGTCTAGTTGTTACCCGGACATGCTACGCCCTCCTCCGTCCTGTTTTAGTTTGCTGTCAGTAGAAAACAATAAAGGGGAATATATCCGAAAATTCTCAGATAAAAGGCAAGGGGTCATTCACTCATTTCGGGGGGATGGGATGTGTATAAAAATGTTTCTGGCTGTTATGCTGGCTGGCCACAAAGAATGATATGCTATCATTTGCGAGGACGTCTTATGTCCAAGTATTTTTCTATAGATATCTATATCAAGCTTGTCCCTAAAAGAAAACATTCAAGGCCACTGAGATACTTTCTTAATGAAGATGGTGATTTGTGAACAGATTCACTTTACTTGCTTGTGCTGACACAGCAAAGTTGAACACAAAGTTAAAAACTGTGAAACAGATAAAAAGGGAACAGAATTTTCCCTGGTAGACTCAAACCTATCCCTTTCTTTCCTTCTCTCCTCTGTCCTGAGACTTGTTCCTCTCACCTGCCCACACAGACACCTCCCAAGAAAACCCTTCCTTTCTCCAGGAGGCTGTGGGCTTACTCCTTGCTAAAAGTCCTTCTATTTCTGCTCCTTCAAGGGAAGGAGAGGCAGGAGGCAGAAGGAATAACAGACTGTAGCAATGGCTGAGTCATAGAAACTTCCAGAGCATTCAACTCACCCTAAATTAAAGTCAACAGAAAAGTTTTAAGTCATTTATTTCAACCCTTGGAACATCTCTTAGTGTCTCCTAAGTCCCCATAAGAAACAGGACTAAATCTACTGGCCTCAGCCTCCAGAGTAGCACTTAGGTGATACTTCAGCTTAAAAGTGCAGCTTGCTCCCATTTACACAGAGTGGAGAGGAAGACAGCATCCCTGCTCGCTTCATGTCCAGCCCACGTACCCTCTCCGAGTTCTCATAGCATCCTGTTAAGCCTGTCCTAAGCACCTGTCACAGTGCCGTGTCACAGCCTAAACACAATACATAGCTGGATTCACAACCATCTTCCCATCATCTCTGAATCCACAGCGGTACCTGGTATAACGTGTCTGAAGTGGGTGGATGAGTGGTAATCAATGACTGAGCTCCAAGCTTACACCTTTGAAAAGTACCAACAAGTTTCCAACAAGACTGGGCATTCTCTGGAATCTAGCAGGAGGGAACACAATTCTTTTCTTCTTCAAATACTAAACCAGAAACTAGCCTATTTACATGAACAATAAACGCTGCTAAATAAAACATAAGGTGCTTCCTCGATGAGAAGCAGCCAGCTAGACTGAACTGACACATACCTGGAATCTGTAATAAGTCACATGAGGACTGGAACGGGGCTTGTTTTGAGCTATTGTCCCCTTCGCACACAACAGAAAGCTGAGGCTCAGATGTGATTTTTTTTTTTTCCTAAGAGGCATCCGAGTACAGTGCAAGTTATTTAAACTCTTTGAACTTTCATTTGTAAAATGAGGGTGATTAAAAAAAAGATGCTCATCTCATACACTGCTGTAAGGTGCCTTCATTTTGATTGCTAAGAAGCCTGAAGGCCAAAGATGTTTAGTAACTTGCAACAGTCCTGCGGACAACACTTGTCCAGCCGATGAGACAGCTGGCAGCCTCCTAACTGCCCACGTCACACATGAGAAGTGGGTCTAAGACTAACCGAATTTCAGAGAAGCCTGGCTCTCAAGTTGGATGACAGTGATTTTGCTATATTCTAGAATCAAAACCTCCCTGGTGGCTCAGACGGTAAAGTGTCTGCCTACAGTGCGGGAGACCTGGGTTCAATCTCTGGGTCAGGAAGATCTCCTGGAGATGCAAATGGCACTCCACTCCAGTGTTCTTGTCTGGAAAATCCCATGGATGGAGGAGCCTGGTAGGCTACAGTCCATGAGGTTGCAAAGAATAGGACACGACTGAGCAACTTTACTTCCATAACCAAAACCATCTTAAATGTCCTCTACATACAATTATCTTTATAAAACATGAAAATTTGCACTTAAGAGTCTCACCTCGATCACACAAATTTTCTTCAGAAGAAATAGTGACTTGAAGACCTTCTTGCTGGCAGGATTTGGTCACGCTGTTATCGTCTCCTGTTTCCTCAGTGGATGCTGGGACAGTGCACTGGCCACGGCGGTCACTCCTGCTAGTCAAGTTCTGCTCCTGTTTAGGAGCTGAGAGCGCTACATTGTAGGCGGTGGGAAGGGATGCTGTGTGGGAAGGAGCCGTTTCTGACTCCTGGCCATTAATACACTCAGGGGTGGTGGTTTTCAAGCGCCCCTCAGGCCCCTGCTGGTCATCAGCTGTTTTAGCACCAGGATTGACTGCTGTCAAACAGCGCACACTGACGGAGGTGCCCTCGGGCCCCTGCTCTGGTCCCTGCAGGTGGACAGGCGAGTCCCTGCTCCCCCCTGCTGGACACCTCGCTGGCGTGCTGCCCCCTGATGTCCCTGCCTCGGGCCTTGCATCTTCTCTCTGAACTCTGTCTGCACAGTCCTTGCCAAGCCTCTCGCTCTCTGCCACAATCCCAACACTCGCAGAAAGCATACTGACTGACGCCTGGTCATGCCCTTCCCCGGTGCCCCCTGCCACCACGGAGCCCACTTCTTTACCTCCTGTGGAGGGCCCAGAACACTGACACTTGTCCTTGGCCATTAGGCTGGACAGAGGGGCCTCAAGCTTGCTCATCTTCATGGCTGATGGGGCATCCTTTCCTTTGGGGCTGCCTGCACTCAGACGAACCCCTTCATGCCTGTTGAGACCAGCGGGGGCCAGCAGGCATTCAGCCGTGCTGGTGGAGATGATAGCGGCATCGCTCACGTCCTCTGTGCCCGTGCCCGCAGGCAGCTCCTCCTCCTGCGGGACGGCGTCCGCCATGACCGCCTCACAGCCTTCCGAGGTGCTGGTGGAAATCATGGCCGCATCGCTCGCCTCTTCGACCAGCGTGACCGAGGCCTGGGCGTCCCCTCGAGCGACAGCACTGGACACAGGGCCCTCGCAGTCCTCTCCTGAGCTTGTGGAGATGATGGCGCTGCCATCCTTCTCTTCCAGGACGGGTTGCTCACGCTCCCTTTCCCTAGCCACACCACACACAGAGGCTTCGCAATCTTCCGCGATGCTGGTGGAAATGAGCGCACATTCGTCCTTCTCCTCCTTGCTGGTTGAGGCGAGGGGGCTCTCGGCTTGTGCGGGTGCGCTGGGCGTGGGCCCCTCGAAGTCATCGGCGCTCACCAGGGCCAGCCCTTCGGCTCTGCCTTCCATGGCTGCCACCGGCTGCGGACTCTGGGCACCATGGAGGGCTGTGGCGCTGGAAATGGGCACTTCGAACTCCTCCCTGATGCTCGTGGAAATCATGGCACACTCGTCTTTCTCCTCGTTTCTCGCAGCCGTGAGTTGGCTCCCGTCACCCGATGCTGCGCTGGGCATGGGGGCCTCGAACTCCTCCATGTTCACTCTGGGGCCTTCTGTGCTCTCTTCAGGTCTAGAGGCGCTTGAATGACCCGCCCTCATGTCTACCACGGTGTTGAGCTGTGGGGTGAGATCATCTGTTGTGCTGGTGGAGATCACCGAGCCCTTCCCTTCACCTGAACCCCCAGCCACACCAGCCTGCTTGGCGACACTGTTAGTGGCCGTGCCAGCTGCAGGGCCGTCACAGTCTTCGTTTTCCACGGAGGTGATGACACCCTCATCTTTTTCGCTCGGTGACGTGTGAGGAGGCTCATGTTCTGGGACAGCAGCGGACACGAGGCCCTCGTAACTGTCCCCCACCAGGCCGGTGGAGGGCGTGGTGTCGTCAGCTTTTTCCTTTCTGCTGAGCTCACCGTCCCTGCAGTCTGAAGCTGCGCTGGTCATGGGCCCCTGGCGACCCTCGGGAGCGGGAGCCGCCATGCCCTCCCCTGCAGCCCCGCTGCTCACGCTGCTCTCCACGACCCCTTTGGCGCTGGAGCAGATCTCCGCGTCTTTAGTGTCCTTCTCGGCGCCGCTCACGCTGTCCACGGTACTCTCGTACGCATGCGGAACGGTGCCACCTACCTCGGCGTCCACACGCCCCGCCGCAGGGCCGAGCTGAGCGTCTCCTCCTGCACTCTCGCAGACCGACACCCCTTCGCTCTCCTCCTCCATCCCTGTGCACGTGGACGCGTGCCCAACCTCGTTCCCCCGGCCCGTGCTGGTCACCACGCCCTCCCCTTCGTCCTCGTCCTCCTTGGCACCCGTGCTGGTCACCACGCCCTCATCGTCACAGGGGCCGGGGGCCACCACTGGTGCATCAGTGGGGTCTTTGGCTACCGTACTGTCCATGGCACTCTCTTCGTTTTCTTCGGATTCGGAACTCAGGGCAAAGCCTTCACCGCTCTCCTCCGAACCTGTGCAGCTCGCCAGGCCCTCCCCGTCCTCCTCGGTTATGCCCGTGCTGGTGACAGCACTTTCGCCCTCCGGGCCGTCCATCACAGAACCGCTTTCCTCCTGGGCGGCGCTGGCTGCCGTGGGTGTGGGGGTATCTATGGGGCCCCCGGGGACCCCCGTCACCCTGCGCTCCTCCTGAGGCCCCACGCCAGCTGCGGAGCACAGGACGTTGCTGTCTCTTCTGGCCCCTGCCCCTGTGCACGTCACCGTCCCCTCGCTTTCCTTCTTGGGACCTGCTCTCGGCGGGCTTCTCCGGAATCCATCCAACTCTTCGTTGCTTAGGGACCCCTCCCTGATGTCCATCCCCGCACTTGTTACTGCTCCGTCACTCTCAACCTCACTGATAAACCTGATTGTTCCTTCCATGAGGTCCGAGTCCCCACCTGAAGACCCATCGCATTTGCCCTCGGAACCTGCGCTGGTCACAGCGTCGTCCTTCTCCTCGGTCGCTGCGCTCCTGGCGTCAGCCTCGGTGGTCCCCGCAGGGGCTGTCGCGGGTTCGGCTGCTCTTTCTTCAGGCTCGGCTATGGCGCATTCCCCACTTTCTCCTTCTTTGGTGCTTGTGAGGAACGTTTCACTTTCTGCAAATCCTTCTGTTACGACACCCCCACCTTCCTCAGCTGCGGCAAAGACGGTGCCTTCTTTCGCTTCCGCCCCGACGTGAAGAGGGTGGTTTTCGGAGCAGGTGCCCGTCGTGAGGCCTTCGTCCGCCTCGATGCTTGTGCAAGGCACGGCCACCCCACCCTCCACCGTCTCTGCAGATGTGGTTGTGGCAGTCCCGGCCCTCACTGGGTTTAGGGGAACACCGCTGTCCTTCCCCTCAGTGCTGCTGGCGATGGAAGCCTTTTCTCCTCTACTAGGCCTGGCTGTCGGCATCTCAGCTTCCCCGCTCCTCTGATGTAGAACAGAGGGCACGGCACTGCTCTCAGCACTGGTGTCCACCTCACTGGGTCCACGCCTTCTGTCAGCATCAGCTGGTGTGCTTTCGACTTCACCTGGGCCTCTGCTCCACTTAAGTCCAACAGTATCTGTTTCTGTACTCATGCCTACCACCTGATCAACAGCAACACCAGCCTTGTGGCCATTTTCTACAGAAGCCCTAAGTGTCTGCTTCGAACTTGAGTTACTCCCTTTCCCATCCACATCCATCGAGCCACCTTCCTTGTCAGCGTTTTCACTGTCCACTGTCCTGTCCGCTGCCTCACTGCCAACAGGCGTGTGTGCCTCCCCTGATCTGTGGCACAGCGCGAAGGCCTGTGCCGCTTCTGGAGGGCGCCTTCTGCTCTCCAAGCTGGCTTCTGCTGGCACGCCCACTGTGGAAACAGCATCGCCTTTTCTGCTGCCACCTGTCCTAGGGACTTCTGGTTCCTCAAGAGTACAGCTTTGCTTAGGGCTTTCAGAGTGGTGGACGAGCGAGGTGCTGGTGGTGGCACCTTCTGACCCACTTCCTCTGTCAACTAACGGAGGCACCCCTGAATCATGAGACTGTTTCTGAGGCCCAGCAGTCATGGAGCCTAAGGACGGGGCGGGATCTACCTTTGTGGAATGTTTAAGAGTGGGGTCTTCTGCAGCAAGGCGTTCTTCGGTGGGCCTGGTGATGGTTTTCAAATTCTTCTGTGCCCCGTCACTTTCTGATGGGGCATGGGGTAACAAACAGTGACTCGTTTCGGAGTCTACATTCATTTCGTGAGTTTCTTGTTGAGCGGACTCCTTCTCCCCAGAGTTAGGTTTGGACACAGAGCTTTGGAGATGCATTTTCTTGGTCAGGGTGCTTCTATGGTCGGCGTGCTTTTCGGAATTACCAACAGCTCCTGTTCCACGCCCTGATTTACAGGCCAGAGATGCTGTTTTTGACTCTCCCATGGGAGCCTGTAACTCCTCCTTTAGGACTGCAGTGGCAGTTTTTTGTTTCATAACATTTTCTGAGTCAAGTTCTTGCTGAGAGCTACTGCTGCCGTCTTGGGTTTTGCGGACTTCCGCTGCATTTTCCACGGCTGGCTTGGGATCAATGTCCATTGGCTCTTGTTCGGGCATCAGGGCAGGATCACAACTTTTTTTGGGTCTCTGAAGGGAGGAACTACTGGGAGCACCTGAAGGGTTTGCTGCCGGTTTTTCTTCTCCTTTAGCTATTTCTTGGGATACGCTGCCCCTTCGATTTTCACACAACCTTCTAGTTAATTTCTTTTCTACGACTGAACTACTTCCTCTGGGCTTCTCATGACTGCCGTCGACTTCTTTTCCATCCTTGTCCTCTGTTTTGTTGTCTTCCTTCTTTTTCACGTCCTTACTACTGTGCTTTAAGCTCCTGCTTTTGTGCCCATCTGACAACTTTCTCTCGAGTCTGGTGGAGCTTGACTCTTTCTCACCCTTGCACCTCTCCTTTGCTAGCAGCAACTTCGCTCTGTGACTAGACTCTCTCTGCATGCTATGTGCTGAAGGGGCCACACTCTCTGACGTGGGTTCCACACCGCTTTCCTCAGAAGGTCTGTCTTCAACTCTGGACTTCCGCTGTCTCTCTGGCTCACCTTCTTCAGTGTTCTTCTCCTTCTCTGGTTTTGGAGTGGTCGCCAGTTTTGTGGTATTTTCTTGTGATTCTGTTTCAGATGCTTTCAACTGTTTGCCTTGGCTTCTGGACTTAGACTTCAACCCAAGTTTCTCTTCCAACAAGCTCTTGGTTCTTCGCCTCTCCTTGTGAACCGCCTCTTCTGGTTTTGAATTACTATCTGCATTAGTCAAGTCATTATCACATTTATCCTCGGAGTAACTTTCGCTTCTTCTCTGTACTGTGCTTCCATGTTGCCTGGAGCTCAAAGAGTCCTTCTGAATTTTAGAATCACTTGATCTTCTTGATTTGTGCTCTGCCTTGGTTTTGTCGGCTGACCCGTGTCTCTCTTTCTTATTTTCTTTACGAACATTCTCGTCACTTTTTATAATATACTCAGAAACTGGTTTGCCATCTTTACCCAAAACTGACAATTTCCTTTCATTCCGGTGTTTGCTTCTTCGCTCAGCTTTGTCATCTGATGAGAGTTTTGGCTGCTGACTTGCCTTCTGTGTATTCTCATCTTTCGAGCCCTTCTCGGGAGAGTGAAGCTCGGGCTCATCCCCTGCCTTATGCACACCATCACCTCTGTACTTATGTTTTGTAGACGGTTTGTCTTCTGGCAGAGTTTTCTCTTTCTCAGGCTTCTCCTTGGAGGATTTCACCTCTTTCTTAGGCAGGCTTTTTAAATGTGGTGTTTCAGAATCATCTTTCTTTAGATGCTTTTCGTTTTTAAGCGTGCTCTTCTGTTTCTGGGCTTCTTCTGTGCCACTTTCTGAGCGTTCCACTGGCCTTTTTCCATCCCTTGTGTCAGTCTCTTCCTGCACCCCTTCCACCACAACAGGGGTAGAAGTCCGTCTTTTGTGTTCCCTTTCTATTTTGGACTCGTTTTTGTTTTCATCAGCTGGATGCAAAGACTCTGAGAGTCTCCGAGCAGGTTTACTTGGTTCACTCTTTGCATGAACATGCTTCAGATCCTTTGAAGAAGATGCTTTTTCCTTTTCACAATGCTGTAAGAAAATAAAAGTTAAAATATGAGACCTACTAAGATTAGTTTTTATATTCAATTCTAAAATTTGGGTGCATTTAGTATGCTGAAAGTTGTAACACGCTTGCTGTTGTTGTTTAAGTTCCTAAGCCATGCAACTCTTTGTGACCCCACTGACTGTAGCCTGCCAGGCTCCCCCATCCACGGGATTTCTCAGGCAAGAATACTGGAGTGGTGTGCCATTTCCTTCTCCAGGCAATCTTCCTGACCCAGGGATCGAACCTGCATCTCCTGCATTGGCAGGTGAATTCTTTACCACATGCTACACCTTTCTTGTTTCACCTCTGCCAGCAGCTCATAGGTATTATTAACTTATTTCTATGCATCAGGAACCTGAAACTCAGGATGGTTCAATAATGTGACACCTAGCAACGAGTTCAGATAATTTCATTCCAGGTCTAATACTCTTCCCACTATATAGCAGCATCTTTATAGAAAGTAGTTCTTTCTCCTGAGATATGTCCAAGCATTTGGAGGCATTCTCAGACATTAAATTGCTAAAGCCCAATAAAGCCCAGTGGTCACTAATAAATAGAAGCTGAAAGAATAACATTAGTTCTTTTCAGTCCAAAGGCTTAATACCCAATGAAGGCAATTAAAAATTTTACAATGAAATAAAGTTTTCTTACATTTTAATTTAGAAATGCAAATTATCTATAAGAACTTCATGAATTTAGGTTACCTGTAAGTCAGTTTATTTAGGAAGCTTCAAATGCACAGAGAAACTCATGGTAACTAAAGTAATCATATCATATACATCAGATGTATATGTTCATACCCAAGGGAAGATACCAATAGACCAAAGCAGCCAAACCTTCCTCCTGATCCACAGTCTGGCACTGACTGGACTAATGTTAATGACCAATGACACTTATTATAATAAGGACTCATGAACTAGCTATAATTATTCTTATTCAAACAATGGGCTGAATTGTGTCTCTGGGTCAGGTTATCACTGCACCTTTTTTATACTTTAACATGAAGATTAAAACACTATTACTATAGGGACTGGGACATAGTAAGATCTTAAAAAAATACTTTGAAATTAAACTCCACAAATTAAGAACTAACAGGGATGCCATCAACCTAATTTTACAATAAGTTCTAACGAATTAATGTGAATACAATCTTACGAGATCATTTTCCACAGGAATTTCTCATTAAATATTAATAATATGACATTAGGATATCAGAATATACTAAATGACTCTAATATCTATATAAAGACATCAAGAATGTTTACTGGCTATGAATAAATACTTACTAAATAATTACTGCTTTCTTTAGAAGTGTTAAGATATTCAATAGTTCAGCTATAGAATTATAAATATGAAAGCATATAGAAAGATTAAAACCCAGTGAAAACAGAAGTTTATCACAAGTAAAAAGGAGAAGAAATGTACTTACTGAACATTTTGAGGGTATTTTTATCTACCTACTTTTACTATTTAAAATGATCACATCTTAAAAAACAGTCTAAGTGTTCAACTATAAGGAAATGCTTAAATTACAGTATATTCATTCAATGTAAGCTATATAATCATCAGAATATATTAATTAGGAAGTTACAGTGTGAACTGAGTATGGGGGGATGTTAAAAACACTATGCAAGATTACATTTGCTCTACAAAATTATGAACATATGTGGGTGAGAAATGGAAAACAATGATAATTTGTTAGTGGAGGGATTTTAGCTTTTTCCTCTTTTTCATTATTATTCCTGGCTATTTTATTATCATCAATTTAAGAAACAAGAGGTGGGCGAGTTGGGGTAAGAGAAAGGAGAAGAAAAGTAACTATTATCCAGATAAAAGATCACAAGAATCAACTTGCCAAAATGAAGAATTTAGACCATAATAGGATGGCAGTGCTGGAATGTTGAATGTAAAAGACTTTATTCAAGGTAGAAAATAAAAAAAATCAGACTGCATTTGTTTACTACAAATAACTGAATGGCTTAACAGAAGAGCATTTGAAGTGGGGTTTTACTAATTAAGACATACCTCACTTGTTTTGAGTGTTTCTCTGGAATCTTCTTCAGATTGCTGTTTCTTTTTAGAATTCTCATCAATGTTCCTAGGTGGGGCAAAATGTAAAATAAGAACTTTGGACCAAAAAATGTGATTTAAATTTCTCAGGAAGATTTTTAAAAAAGCTCAGCTTTTCTTTACTACAAAACACTTAATTTGTACTTAGAGACTTGTGTACTTCAAATTAAATCCTATTCTTGGTTGACAGTGAAGAGCTAAACCCCAAATGTGAAGTGGACCACTCTTGGTCCTACAGGAAAGTATTCCTGAAACAAAAATTTGTGATTTGTCGCTTGAAGATGAATATGACATAGGCTACAATTTCATTTTGAAAGTCTTATCTTCTGAATAAACAGAGTAGTTCTATTTATTCAGATCAAGAAGGCTAAAGTCTGTAAGAAAAATGAGAGCCACCTCCTCTAAGTTCTGCAGATTATTGGTTCAGCTAAAATCACTGATTTAGTTACCTTCAAGTCTAAGATAATCTTACAGAACTGCATGTTGTTGGTAGCCCAATAATGCTATAGCCCACGCCTACACAGCAACCCTCAGGCTCTTCAGCTGTGTAATTCTTACGGAATTAACCGTGATCATGAGGTGCTAAAAACAAGGTCTGGCTTGGAACGCTGGTTTACGGGGAGAAGCCTGAGATACTAGTGAAGTGTGTGGAAAGACTAGAGAATGGAGGCAGTGCCGTCAGCAAGAGGTAACTGAATGTCCAGAAGGGGACTGGCTCCCGCGTGCTTCCAGAGGGTCTACACACTCTCTGAGAGTCTACGGACAACTCTGTGCTTATGCACGCGTGCATTTCTCTGGGCAGAGAGTCCAGTGGTTCCATCGGATTATCAAATAAAGTCTGCCCCCACCCCCACAAAAGATTAGTACACGCTGTTTTGAAATATCATAGCTATTAATACAATGAATTATGATACTGAAAAGAAAAACCTATTCCATGTTATTTCATAAACATGGAACAATATATACATTCAAGGTCTGACTCTTTCCTGTCATTTTCAATGCCTCTCTTCTGGAAGCTTGTCGAGAGAATACTATAATGTGAATGTGGCCAAATAATACGTACCTGGAATCCTTTTTCCTTTTTTTGCTTAAGGCTACCTTTTTCTCTAAAACCTTCCGTTCTTTAAGGACTTCTTTAATTCGGGGGGCTTTGGGTTCCAAACCTTTTGTTGATGATTCTTCTAAGTCTACATTACCTTTGCCTGGGGAAGAAGCAATCAACAAACTATGTTTCAGAACACAGTTTTATAAACAAGTGTAATCTTTATTCTTCATTAAGATTTTCTAATCACTGTAAAAATAAAAAATAGCTTCAATATCTCTTAAGTTGTATTGGAATAAAAACATTTTATGTAGATGGAGAAGTCTTATATTTTTTAAGTGCTCATACATGTACATGTGTGTATTTTACATCAAACAAGATGAGTGTCCAGAGGAAGTTCAGTTTTGTCCAGTGAAATATTCCAGATAAATGTTTGACATTTTAGTTAATGTAAGTATAGATGAATTCCATTAATATCACTGCAAGGCTTGAGGACTCACAGGTTAACAATAAATTTTCCAGTGATAACTCATTCCATAATCACTGGGAAATAAACTGCTATTATGTGAGTTGTGTAATCTGGTATGTGATAGAATGTTTAACTTAGATATAGAAATATAATAAACAAGTGACTAAAGACATCAGATTAAAAAGGAAATCTTAAACATCTTAAAATATATAGTTTTAAAAATCTCAGATACAATTTTTATCACTTTATTTTATAATCATATCTCATAAGCTGTCTTGATATCTAGAAGTCAATGGGGTAAGTACATAGTTTAAAATATTGAAAGTTAAGATCTCTTATACCTTGAGTCTTAGCTTTTGAATACTTTGTCTTTTCTGCTTTCTGTTTTCGTTTCTCTTCAAGTTTTTCTCTATTAATTTGCCTTCTTAAAAGTCTCTCTTCTTTTTCTTTAGCCTAAAACCACAAAATATTCACAATTATGCTGACAGATTCTCAAGTAAGAGCAAAAACACCCTGAAATAAAATATGCTTGCCCTTCAGATGTTCTTACAAATTAATGGGCTCTGTAAAAGTGCATACATACCACTATAAACACATCTATGTGTGCGCATGTGTTTCAAAAGAGACAGAAGGTGACATTTCTCCCTTACTAACTTTCAGAATGCCATCAATTTAAAGGTATCATTTGGGGAAATGGTGGTTTAATAAAACTGTTATTCCAATTAAAAGGCTACCTATAAAAATATCTATGAAAATCAAGTGTAGAGGTAGGTCTTTATAATTATCTGATTTTCTCAAAGAAAGCTGAAATGCAGATTCAAGTGACAGGATGGTCCTACAATAAATGTTACTTGCTGGCTATACTCTCAGGACCCAGGGTTTGGGTGTAGGACTTCCTGTATTTGTATTTCAAACCAGGGAGGATCCAGTCATTGTGTTACTCTACCATCTCTTTCCTGCCCGGAACTCAAAGCCTCAAAGTATCAAATACCCTAAGCATGAGCCTAACTCCTGATCAACTAACCTCTTAAGAGAGAAGCCACCATTAACATTTTGGTGCGCTTCCTTCAAATCATTTTTAATGGAGTAGTATTTCCTTATTCTTTGTTTCACAACTTTTCGTATTTTAACTTATTAAAACTGATATATACATACAATGAGGTAGCAGTTTCTCTAAAAAGCTGTTAATAATTCAGTGGTACATCTTAGAAGTACTATCAAATGAAGGAAATATGTGGATGACTGTGCTTCCCTCTTAATAATCTGTTAACGGCTGATGCCACCTCTCTTTATGGCTGGATCCATACTCGGGTCAAACATTTCCATACTATGAAACACCAAGGGTGTTACCAGTTTTTCACCAATCATGATGATATGAACAGCTCCATCATGTTTTTATCTATTCTGCCTAAATGACAAGGTTCTTGAAGGTGGAACCTATAAGTCACCATTTCGAATGCTCACCAGTAGCCTGTGAACAGACTAGTCGAGTTATGCCAACCTGATTTAATAGGTTAACATAACAAGAGCTCAAATCTGACTTACGATAGACTGCCGCCGTTGTTCCACAGTAAGTTCGTCATCAGAATCACTATAATACTTTGAGTAAAGATATGGTTTGTGAACATAAGCATGCCGCACATTTTTTGCTTTTCCTTCACTGGGATCGTTGGTTTGAGTTTTTGTTTTGTTTTGCTTGTTCTTCTCTTCATCTGGAAGAAAGTCAGTAGAAAGAAGAGCTTTGCTGTCAATCAGCAATTAACATCAACATCAAGTGGCAAAAGCTATATCAAAGTAGTTTAAGGGTATTTGTAGGTCCAACAGGAGAAATATCAGTATGTGAAAATTCAGAAAATTTTAAAGGCTATAATTCATATCTTTATTTATTTAAATTTTCTTCTGTTTGCTTCTTTGGCCATGCCACATGGTATGCAGAATTTCTCAGGGCAGGGATCAAACTCATGCCCCCTGAACAGGAAGCGCAGAGTCTTAAACAATGGACCACCAAGACGTCCTCCTGATTCACGTACTGTTTCTTTCTTCCAGCGTCTCACATATCAAAAAGAAAAATTAGACCTTAAGAGTCACTTGTGTTTCCTGGACAAATAGTTAATCCTCATTTGTATGTCAACAGACTTGGCATGAATACTTATACCAGTATTAAGCTGAACAAATTCCCTTCAAGCCACACTTTAAACTTGAGATTTTAATGACCATTTATGATCTTTCGCTTATAGAAGAGGCAAGAACCAATAATTGGACCTACAGCAAGTAAATACTAAAACTCCTCTACCCTGGGAAGGAAGAAAAGTTCCCCATGACACAGCAAGAAGCAATGAAGTGGTACTAAGTATTGCTTAGTACTCTTATAAAAGCAGTCTTCTTACTTTTGGATCCCATACACAGAAAATCTAGCTCTGTCCAGGAAAAACCTTGAAAAGACCCAATAAAGCATCTAGAAGTAAGATTTCCGTTTGGTCAGAGAAAGTGGAATGTTCACAGGATAAGAGCATTCTTCTTCCATCGGTACTCAGAAATGACCTCATGAGCATAATTATGAAGAGTGAGAAGTGCTACCCTTGCATTTTGGAGGCTGCTAATTCAGTTTTTTAAATGGATACTAAGAAAATGATGCAAAATGGGAGCAACTGAAAAATATTAATACATTTACAGCACTGAAACTTCCTACTTTTTTCTTGCCTATGATTTTCTCTACAGATATCCTAATTCAAGTATGTGTTAAGTCGCTTCAGTTATGTCCAACGCTGTGCAACCCCATGGACTGTAGCCCACCAGGCTCCTCTGTCCATGGGATTCTCCAGGCAAGAATACTGGAGTGGGTTACTATGCCCTCCTCCAGGGGACCTTCCTGATCCAAGGACTGAGCCCATGTCTCTTATGTCTCCTGCATTGGCAGGTGGGTTCAATCCAAGAGTCAGTGGCAAATTTACCAGATGCTATCTGCAGGCAATTGCAAATAATGTTCAACATCTTTTACTTTTCAAAAAATCATAAACAAATATTTAATCACATGTTAAAGAGCAACGTAAGGTATTAGTTAGAAGCCCGGATGCGGGTTTCAAATGGTGCCGTGCTCACTAGCTTCATGACTCCTGGTGACTATGTCATTCCCGGTGGCAGACGATATAGCCTATTGCCTCTTCCCTTGGCTGATTTTAATGTGTCCCTGAGCTGTAAGAAACCATAAAGTGAGGGCAGTCTTGTGGACTGTGTCCCTCCAAACACTACCAAATATGGCATGTTCAAACATGATCTCATCCAACTCTTGTGACAATCCTAGGGAGTGGAGGTAAGAGATGGAGAACCTAAGCCTGTTGAGGTTTAGTAACTTACCAAGCTCACTCAGACAGACAATCTTGGAGCTGGGACTCAGAAACAAATCTTCCAACTAAAAGTCCCAAGCTCCTGCCATGGCGCCACACTGTCTTTCACGACACAGCCATCTGAACATACAAATACTGCTCAACGGGAAGCTTCACAGAGGCTTTACTAAGTAAAATGCTTTACCATCTGATGTAATCTCTCCTTCTTCCATGCTCTCAGACATCACAGCCTCCTCCTCAGTGTCTTCTTCAAAAGATGAAAGGTCACTGGTGTGGACAGAGCTAACTGTGATGTCTGTAAGTCCATCCACATCAGAATCTATCAAAGAGAAATCTACAAGAAAATGAAACATAGAAAACAAATCATCTTGTGGTAAGAACAAAAACAGCACCCGATTCCTAAATTACATTAACATTTTTCTGCTTTAACTGCTCAAAGAACTTCAACTTCAGAAATAATCTCTCACCATTAGTAACCAATATCAAATAAGGTAGAGCTGTTTCCAGAAAACAGAAAGGCAAGGTTAGCCTATAAAACTAATAAAACTGATAATTCATGATGTGAATGATATACAAAAAGCAAATATTATGTAACTGAAATATTCACTAATATTTTAAAGATCAGGATATACAATTAATTGGCTTAGAATAATGTATGTGAATAAATTATGAGTTAAATAATAAGGCTTAGAGTGTCTCTGTTCATTTGCATTGTCAACTGGCACATGAGAATGAAAGGAAATATACAAATGCTTACTGCTCATCTTTTAGCAAAGAGAATATGAGTTTTCAGGATTTTAAAACACAAGTAGCAAATATATTTACAAAACTTTGAAGGCAAGTTTGATGTGCCCTCAACGGACACCCTTTGTTCTTTAAACTGCTGTAGGCTTTTCCAAGTTTTTACCTTCTTTTGTTCCTTCACCGGTTTTAGCTTTACTATTGGTTTTTTCCGAAGGAAGTTTTGAACATTCTACTTCTTTATCCTTTGCTTGTTTTTCATCTTTTACTCTTTGTACATCTTCGCTCCTTTTTGAGTGATCGGTTTTCTTTTCAGTCTTTTCCTTCTTCTCTTTCTTTCTTTCTGCCTTTTCATTGCTGTCTGGCTTCTTTTCACCTTTATCTGCTGATTTGCTTTTTTGGTCACTGCTTTCTTGTTGAGCATCCTTATTGAGCAGAACTGAACTAGTGCTTTCTCTTGTGTGATTTTTCATTTCTTCAGCTGGACAAGGGGGATCACTAAGTTCTTCAGACCGAGGGGCAGCTTCCTGCCCTTCCCCTACAGAGTCGGGTGTAGATTTTTCTTTATCAGCTGTGTCCTCTGAAGTCCTCTCTTTCTCAGCACTAGCGTCAGTGCTTGCCTGAGATGGGTTTTTTTTGGACATTCTCTCACTGGTCTTGGCATTCGACGACTCTGTTGAAGCCCTGGCAGCACTAGCTTCTTGGTTGAGAGATGTGATGGTTTCCAAGATGGACATGGCATCACTGGCCACGTTTGCACTGGGCCCGGGGGCAGGGACACCTTGGAGGGAAAGATATATTTTAGAACAAATTTGTGCAAAAGGTAAAGCCCTCTGTAGATTCAAGGCCACCTGCCACCGTCAGTTTTATGTGACATACACACATACATTTCAGGTACTGGTGCTGAGACTGAACACACTCTCAATTCTCTACCTCTGTAATACAGAATCTTAGGCACTATGCAAATGTGAGAACAGTCTAGTTCCCAGAAAAAGAATATGTTCTCTAATTATTGTAATTATTGCCTCTACTGAAACACACATACACCCATTCACTACATTATTAAAATAACTATTATTTAAAAAAAAAAAAGAACTGTTATGCCAGTTTAAGAATCTGGGTAATAATTAAAATAACTACAGATGAATGGATAAGAAAGCTGTGGTACATATACACAATGGAGTATTACTCAGCCATTAAAAAGAATACATTTGAATCAGTTCTAATGAGGTGGATGAAACTGGAGCCTATTATACAGAGTGAAGTCAGCCAGAAAGAAAAACACCAATACAGTATACTAACGCATATATGGAATTTAGAAAGGTGGTAATGATAACCCTGTATGGGAGACAGCAAAAGAGACACAGATGTATAGAACAGTCTTTTGGACTCTGTGGGAGAGGGAGAGGGTGGGATGATTTGGGAGAATGGCATTGAAACATGTATAATATCATATAAGAAACGAATTGCCAGTCCAGGTTCAATGCATGATACTGGATGCTTGGGGCTGGTGCACTGGGATGACCCAGAGGGACGGTATGGGGAGGGAGGTGGGAGGGGGGTTCAGGATGGGGAGCACGTGTACACCCACGTCGGATTCATGTTGATGTATGGCAAAACCAATGCAATATTGTAAAGTAATTAGCCTCCAATTAAAATAAATAAATTTAAATTAAAAAAAATAATAATTACAATTTCATGAGAGTGGCCAAAAAGAGAAATATTTTAACAAACTAAATACCCCTAACGTGGTAATCAGCACAAGAAGAAAAGCAACGGAACTGGCCAAGAATGAAAGCAAAGCACCTTGTGTGATGGTGGAAGAGTCTGGTTTCTCATCATCAGGGGCTGTGCTGCCACTCGTGTCCTCCTTATGATTGAGCGTGGCCAGAAACTCGTGCACAGCTTTCTCCACCTGAGGTCTGAATGTGTGGTTGATCTTTGGATCCACAACCTGAGAAATAATTCGGTCAATACCAGACTCCAACATTCCTGATCTGAAACACAGGATAATTTACAGAAAAGTGAAAAAACAAAAACGAAAATTAAGGTAGTATTAAACAGTCTCCTTTTAAGTAAAGCTGTATCAATTACATATATGTTCTTTAACTGCCTTCTCTCCATTCTCCTTGGATTACAAGAAGAGTACACAACAGAAAATGAGGTTCACACTGCACTGGCATTTAACAAAGGATACTGAAAAAAAAAATTACATGAAATATGTCACATCTCCACTGCGTCTAGTGGAGATACTAAAGCAGACAGAACAAAAGCAAAACAGAATGCCTTTAGGACGAGACAGAGCAGTGTCTAAAGGCCAGGCTTGTAGGTGACGCTTATCTTACCTCAATCCTGCCCACAGCAGACAGCAATAAATGACCACTAAAGCTGAATTCTAGGCACGAAATAAACCTATGGATTCTACAACTTTTTTTTTTTTTTAAACAGAAAGATGTAAGTCTCTCATAAGTATTAGTGTGTCCACGAAAACTGAAGAATACACACCAAGTGTCATTTCCCCAAACTTACAAAAAAAAAAAAAAAAGGAAAACTTTAGAAGAACAAAAACAAAGCTTAAGACTTTTGGCCTTCTTATTATCTTCTTGCCTTAAAGACTGAACGATTTATTCATTCAACAATTATGTTCCAAGTGTCCTTTACACAACAGGCACCACACTAGCTACTGAGCCACTGCAAATCAGACCTGGTCTCTGTTCTGGTGGGGGTGAGAGACACAAAATACAACATGACAGCCGCTGGGACATACAATACACTATGAGAAAAGAATATTGTCATTATTAGCGATCCCTGAGATGACTTGCGAATGCTTTTCAAAGGAGAAGACATTTAACCTGAGTCCTGATTTCCAAAGAAGAGAAGGGAACAATGTGTTCAAAGAAATATCACACGTAAGAGAAGAGGAGCAAAAGGGCCAACAAAGCCTGAAACACGAAGAAAACCACAGAGGCCTCGGAAGAAAATAGGAGGACATGCATTTATTTGAAGAATCGCACTTCAACCTTGTTTCTTTCTAACAGAGAAGCTGAGCGGTCACAGTTCCCTGGACAGTGTTGGGAGAGCGGGTTTGAGGCCTCCAGCTGTCCCTGCACAGGGCTGAGGTGTCTCTCTCTACTCCCTGCAGGGCTATGTCTGAGTGCCGTGCTGTCTGCAGTGGAGGATGGATGCAATTCGCCTTTCCCGACGCACCTCGCAGCCCTGGGATACTACAATTCCATTTATGTGGGCCATAGAGAAAAATGAGACACCATTGCACAAAGTAGGTAACCTGCTTTCTAAAGTTCTAAGATTATTAAAAAAAAAAAAAGCGAATCCTCTGAACACTGTTATGTCTTAGAGGTGTCTTTAAAATGTAGCAGGTGGAAAAGAAGCAAGGACAAGCAATCTGAAAAATGTTCTAAGGTGCAAGCACAAAGGCACAAAATAAAACACACTTCAAGTGATTGCTTCAGTCTCTTTCCCTGATGCCTACGTTCTGGGCCTCCGTGTACTTATGTCCTTGCTCACTCAGAGGTCCACTCTGATCTCAGAAATGGAGGCCCACACTAACAACCACACTGTTCCTCGAGGGTTCATTTCAGTGACGTGTGGGTTCAGCCGGGGCTGCCTCATCAAAGGAGGGGAGAAGTCATAGCTCCAGGTTCAAGGGCAAAGCCAAAATGCCAGCAGCTGGCACTGTCTTGGTTAAAGCCACTTTCTTGTCTTCCTTTAAACACTGTACAGTTCAGGTCATCATTTCTGAGCTCCCTTGCATTTTAAGGTTCTGTTGTACAAATGAATGCATAAACAGAGTGAAACTTTTTTTAAACTATTGAGCTGGCAGATTGGTTACTGAACCATGCAAAATTGCAGATATTAAACTATCTTGTCTTATGAAAATGGCAACTGTAAACAGTTCAATCTGAGTCAATTGAGTATTTCTCAAAGTATATGCAAAAAAACCGATCTGAAATTGTATTTATAGGTGCAAATACGTTCCTATACCATTAGTAGTTGTTGTTGTTTAGTCATTAAATTGTGTCTGACTCTGTTGCAATCCCATGAACTACAGACGCCGGGCTCCTCTGTCCATGGGATTTCCTGGGCAGAATACTGAAGTGGGTTGCCATTTCCTTCTCAAGGGGATCTTCCTGACCCAGGGATCAAACCCACATCTCCTGCACTGGCCGGTGAATTCTCACACACTGAGCCGCCAGGGAGGCCCTATACCATTAGTTCAGTTCAGTTCAGTTCAGTCGCTCAGTAGTGTCCGACTCTGCGACCCCATGAACTGCAGCACGCCAGGCCTCCCTGTCCATCACCAGCTTCCGGAGATCACCCAAACCCACGTCCATCGAGTCGGTGATGCCATCCAGCCATCTCCAGACACAACTAAAAGTTACCCTTCCTTTAGAGTAACTTAAAAATGTTATTTAAGAGACATAAATTTACTAATGTAATTTAAATGAAGGAACAGTTCAATTAAAAATAAGTAAAGTAGCTAGAAGAAAATGTACAGATGTCCCAGTAAGAGCAATGCCTACACTACCCAAGAGATGACAACTCACCCGCTCTAGTGCATAGAGGAGGGTCCTCGTCACCCACAGGCAGACTGCCCTAGTGTTAACTGCTGACAGTCACAAGCACCCCCTACTGCAGTGCCCAGCAATCCCTCACCAAACAAGGTTCTGTGAAAACAACGTCATATGTTGGTACAACAATTTTAAGCGCTTGATTTTATATGGGCAAGATTGAGTTTAGCTCTTTAAAGAACAGAACAAATGACTGCTTCCCAGCTGTAGAGGTTTTGCTGTGCTAAGGAGTCAATTTCAAGAAATGTGCCTTCCATTCAGTCTCTTAACAAATGAAGAAAAAGACAGAATCTAAGACCCTCCCCTTTCCAAACACGCTTTTAAAACAATGTTATTCTTTGTGAAAAAGGAGGCAGCTATGCACACTGTTGCGGGCTGGTGCTCTGTAACTGTGGATAATGTCTGTAAGCCTCCTGCCACCGCCACCCCCCACCCTTGGCCCCCGACTGACCCCTGGCCTCTGACTTGACCCCTAGCGCCCTGCCCCTTATTTTGGTTACTGTTCTCCTGAAGGGCTGGAAATGAGGAAGCCCCTAGGCCTGCTGCCCGACAGGAAAGGCCTTGACTTCTCCCCAGAAGCTATCAGATGCAGCCCTCTAATGGTGTCTTGTGATCTCACCTAGACTCTTTCACAGGTTCCTGAATATCTTTTAAAATGTAGACAACAAACCTACTGTCAAATTTCCCTCTTCCCTTCTCTTATTTACTAGGACATGCAGTCTGAGCCCCAGGTTCCTGGTTTCTAGGATTACCTGTGGCTAAATGGGTCTTTGAATCAGAATGTAAAGTTTTATTTGTGGGGCTTCCTGTGGGTGAACTATCAAGGGAGCAATACACTAGGTAGGTTTGCAAGGTTCCTGAGGGACAAGAGGGAATTGAGGGGCAACAGCTATAAATTGTGCTTCCCTGGTGGCTCAGACGGTAAAGATCTGCCTGCAATGCAGGAGATGTGGGTTCGATCCCTGGGTTGGGAAGGTCCCCTGGAGGAGGGCATGGCAACCCACTCCAGTATTCTTGCCTAGAGAATCCCCATGGACAGAGGAGCCTGGCGGGCTACAGTCCATGAGGTTGCAAAGAGTCAGACATGACTGAGGGACTAAGCACACAACTATAAATCACACTTGTTTAACTGTTTAAAAAGCCACATTTCGTCCCAGCAGATGAACCTGAACATAAATATTTCTCAAGGCAGGAAGAATAAAGCATTTTTAAAATAATGCAGCTTTTCTGGGGTGTGAGGCAGGGAAAGAGGGTTCAAGTCTTCTAACCCTGGTGAATACTTACATTCACGGACAATATTGTAAATCTGCTCTTTGGGGGACCAAACATGATCTTTTTAGGTCCATCTAAACATTCTGGCTTTTCTCACTCTCTTTGTGTTTGCCAAGAAAAGGACTCTGACAGGTCCAAATGACACCATTCCCTTTCTGGTTATATCATCACTAAAACCCACAGGCAAAATCACAGGAAAATTAAAAACAAAAACAAAACAAACACAAACCAGGAAAGTCCCTGGTGGTCCAGGGGTTAGGACTCAGCGCTTTCACTGCTAGAGCCAGGTTCAATCGCTGACAGGGTAACTAAGATCTTACAAGCCACACTCAGCCAGGAAAAAGAAAAAGAAAAAAAAGCAAGCAGTTGTATTAGAACATAGAAGACACTGTCTCAAATCAGGAGAAAATGTTTCAATTTCAGTCATCTTTAATGTCTTTATTTGTAAACCAGGAATAATAAAGCCTACTCTTTCAGGACCAAAAAAGTAACTGCAAATGTTACTGTATAGGACACCCTGACCAACCTGGCATTTGCCATCCATTCACATCAGATCTAGAGGGCTTTTTCTGAAGTCACATAGTCACTCCTTCACTATTTCCAAAGGTCTATAGGAACAATCAGACTGTCAAATTTATGAGGGAAATGTGAAGCGATTTAGAGTCTACTCTAAAATTACACTGTTTCATTGTATGAAGCAGCCACACAAGACCTGACAAAATTATCACAAGGTGAACAAACTTCTGCAAATGTCTCTGCTTTCAGGTAAGGCACACTGACATTCTCAAGCCTTCCTAGGAACTCTGCAGTTCTGAGACTTACTTGAGCACTTGCTGGCGAATGTTGTTTCTAAGCTGGTTCTTGTTGAGGTGGGGACTCCATGTATGAGTTGCTAAGTGGTTTGCAACAAAGTTGTCAACACGCTGTCTCAGATTCTGATAGGCAGGCTAGAGAGAAAGAAAAAGATATCAATGTTAAAAACCTCACTGTTACACAATATCAACACTAATATCCATAGTCTCAGGAATCTGAGTATCTTTAGCAGTGTTAACATTTCTTACAGCATCAATGTGGCAACAAAGTTTCATAGTTTGACAACCTTGTATTATCCTTCTGCTTCAGGATAATACAAGACATTCAAATACCATTTATCTAAAACAAAATGTTTACAGATGAATACAAAGACAGATATAGCTAATTACAGACAAGAGACTAGAAGATAAGATATCAAGAAGTGTTACTGTTAGATGATTTGGAGTGAAGAAACGGAGAACAGCAGACAGGAAGTGAGCCTTCATTGAGAATAGGGCACCCCAGTTAGACCTTCAAAGTTTCACAACACAGCTGGGACAAGGAAAGGTGGGCTGCACAGGTACAGCGAGCAATGTAAGAGCAGGTGGATGAGAAAACACGGAGTCAGGAGAGTTAGGGAGCCCCCATACATTAAATGCAATTTTGTTGGAGGAGAGAAAACAAAAACAGACAAATGAGATTGGAAACATAACCTGGAACCAGGGTTTAGAAGAACTTGGGGACTCATATATGAAGCCTGGAATTATGCGAGAGAGAATGGGAACCCACAGCACATATGAGCAGCATGATATGTGATAGTTGACCTGATATTCCTACGGTGAGAGAGTAAATAGACTCAAGATATTTGCAGGAAAGCAGGCAATAACTAGAAGAATGAAAATCTGTACTGGAGTGGCAAAAATGGGCTGAAAGGCATGGATCCAAGAGAAACTGAGAAGGGACAATCGCTGGAACCAGGTGTTATTAGATATAAGGCACTGGTTCCTAACTGGAAGCAATTTTGCCTCCCCCCACCCCACCCCTACCCAGGTGACCGCTGGCAATGCCTGGAGACATCTCTGATTGTCATTGCTGAGGGGAGTTGCTAGTGGCATCCTACCACGCACAGGACAGTCCCCCCCAACAAAGGCCTATCCAGCCCAAGATGTCAGCTGTGCTAAAGCTGAGCACTACTGATACTTAAGAAGCAGGAGAGAGGACCCACGCTAACAGGCCATTTCTGTGCTGCCTGGAAGGACTGTCTGACTGCACGCTTCCTTCCTACAAGCTGTCCCCACCACGTGTGCTCTTTACATCTTTTATGTGACTTTTAATGTAGATAAGTCGGAGTATTCCCGAATGATTTTAAGCAAAACTGTACAACCTCTGATTCTGCTGTTTGCTCCCTAACCCCTCAAAGTTTACTCTTCAGTCACAAGTTCCCATGATTTCAATCGTGTACACCTACCACTCCTTTTCCCTGTCCATCTGGCAAATTCCTTGCCTTCAGGGCTCACCTAACCCGTAAAGCCGTCCTGACTCCCAAGGTAGACTTCCACGGCCCTTCGCCCATGCACCGACACTCTCATTCAAGTAATTCTTGTGTTGTATTGTATTTTAGGGAGGGGGGCATATTTATCTCCTTACTGAAGTGTAAGCCTTCTCTCACTCTTTTAGTCTTTGTCTTCACACTGCTAGGCAGATAAGCAAGTAAAAAACAGTTATCAGATGAGATGACTGGGTAACCATCTAGGTAATGGAGATGAGAAAGATTTTATCCCTCTGTGACACCCCTTTACCCCTTCCAATTACCAGAATTTTGCTAATACCTATGTTCTATCCTTTATATTCTATCCTCTATTCTATACCTATATTTAGCTGGGAACAATTAAAGGCAAAGGAGAAGGGGGTGGCAGAGGATGAGATGGTTAGATAGCATCACCGACTCAATGGACATGAATTTGAGCAAACTCTGGGAGATAGCGGAGGACAGGGAAGCCTGGCGAGCTGTAATCCAAGGGGTCGCAAAGAGTTGGACACAACTTAAGTGACTGAACAACAAATATTCCATCTGACCAAAACTAGTCTCATGATCATTTCTCATGTTCCTCTCCATTTATCCAAAATTCATATAAACAAAACTAATTTTCTCCCCAATGATTCTAAAACACAATTATTCTTCCCAATATTCCCAAACCTCAGAAACATAAGGCTCAAATGTCACAGTGTATTTAGCACTCTACTTGCTTATAAAACAACCTTCAACTTGAACTATAAAAGTTAAATTTCTTGGTTTCTAAGTTCTCGTTTAGGTAAAAAAGCCTAGTGACTGCGATAATATTTTGGGCTCCATTACTCTTCTGGGGAGAGCTATCTCCTTTTTCCAGTCCAGTTCAGTTCAGTTCAGTCGCTCAGTCGTGTCCGACTCTTTGCGACCCCATGAACTGCAGCTCTCCAGGCCTCCCTGTCCATCACCAACTCCCAGAGTTCACTCAAACTCACGTCCATCGAGTCGGTGATGCCATCCAGCCGTCTCATCCTCTGTCATCCCCTTTTCCTCCTGCCCCCAATCCCTCCCAGCATCAGAGTCTTTTCCAATAAGCTCCTGGCCAAAAGCCTTCACATCGTCAAGACTCCTTCTCTTCCACCCCTCACCCGAAACAGCAGCAAATCCCGCCGGCATTAGCCTCAGAATACAGCCAGAACCTGAGCACCTCCCATCCCCTCCACTGCTACCACGCCTGTCCAGAGCATCCTCTTTTCCTGCCCAGATTACAGCTGTACACTGGCCTGCATCTAGTCTACCCTTGCTGTCTGAAGTCTGTTTTCCACAGTGCAGCTCGTGCCGATCTTCTAAAGTTAGGGGGACCATGTCATTTACTGTCCAAACCACGTCACGATTGAAGTAAAGGGGGTACTGTTACTGACTCCACAAGGTCAAGCCATCTAAGATGGAAATCAGATCGCATCCTTCTTCTGCTCTAACACCTGCCAGTGGCTTCTCAGCTCCAGTGAGTGCCAAACTTACCAGGGCTCTGGCAGCTCTGTAAAGGGAGGGTGGCAGGGGGCTCCTACCTCAGTTTCTAGCCCTTCCTCCCTCAGCAGGCTCTGCCTTAGGCCTCCCGCTCTCGCTGTGCTCCCCAGCTGGCACGCTCAGCCCCCACCGCTGGAGAGCTCCTTCAGCGATGGCTCAAATGTCACTTCATTCGATCTTCCCTGAACAACTTAGGCAAAACACACCACCAACCCCTTCCACCCTCATCCTGCTTTCTCTCTCCCACAGAACCTCTCACGAGTGAGATTTACTTTCTCTGATGGGCTTCGAGCTTCACAGCAGCAGGGACTTTCTGTTCACTGCTGTGTCCCCTGGTACCTAAAACAATGCCTGGTGTATAATAAGTTATTTGTTGGGTGAATAAACTTACATTATTTCTGTCTCTGATGTTTCTTTTAAATCTGAAAAGAAATAGACAATAATTATGGTGACCAGGAGCCATTTCCAGCCGAGAAAGTATCCAAAAACCGGCCTTTACGACCTGGAGTGAAAGGGGCCACATTCACTTGGTCAGGGAGCACCCTGCTGAGTCCCAGGAGGGGGGTCTGCCTTGATTTTCCCTCCTCACGTGCCACTCGGTGCACAGGGGTCAGAATGGCTTTGAAACCTGGCTCCGGGGATCTGGAGACCACAGCAGAGGTCAGCATTAGCTGGATTTGGGGCTGCATGTTCATGTCAACCTGTGTACTTGTCCTAGTTATCATTAGATTGTCAAACCAACGGTACTTCTTTCTTTCTCCCCAAGAAATGTTTTAGGACTCTACTTTGAGAGGCTCTGGCAGGAATATTACAGGCACAACAACAATATTCAGAGGGAATGTGGATGCAGAAAAAGTTGAGCCTTAAATACTATAGCTCCCCACCCCCCCACTGCTGGTGTATTTGAATTTTCATCTGCATACACAATGATGACACATGGATTTGTAGGTTTCTAAGGACAGCAAAGTGAAATCTCTACTTGCCAAATTAAAAAAAAAAAAAAAGCTTTACTTTTTGACAGCTGGGTAACATTTACTTCCCCATGTCCTGTGGGGCAAAAAAAAAAGGATGGAAGGAAGGGAGAGGGAGGAAGAAAGTCAACTGGCATCATTTTCAAACAGGCAGTTGCGCATATTCCCTAAAATGAAGTGAGCAAACTACATACTACCTACATAAATAAATATCCCCAAGAAAACTGAATTTCATGTGGTTCAGAAACTCCAACACCCCCAAAAGGCACATTCTATTTCTGGTCTACAAGGTGGGCCAGAGTTTTTAAAAGGGATGTCCCCAGACTGTTGGAAAGGTTTCCCCAGAGGAGACAAGGGAATGGTGTGTGCTTCACCTCAAAGCCCTTTCCTCAAAGAAACAAGCTTCTTTAGAAGAGCTGAACATGTTATGTGAAAACCCTGACCCCACCGAAACTCTGAACTAATGAACCAAACCAGATCTAAATTTAAAAAAAAGTTTTCCCCCAACTGTTTCCAACCAAAGCTTCCTGCTGCACTTGCTTCTAGACCTACTGGGTTTCCATCCATCTACCCGTTTTCTCTACTCAGCCTTTGCAGAACCACCCAAGTTGACCCGCTCCTGCTAACCCCTCTTTACTTTGACACTTGGTACATAGTCCTTTTCCCTTTCCAGCCCCGCTCTTTTTGTACAGGGAACCTTTCCCCATATACCCCTTACTCTTCGCAACTCACTCTTCTGCCCAGTCCTTCTTTCACTTCAGTGTCTGCCGTCACCTCTCCTCCGTCCTTTGCTCAGTTTCCTCTACCCCTCCCCTCTCATCTCTCCTCCCTTCTCACTTTAGAGACATTACTTGGCCTGAGCGATTAAATCAGAGTCCCTGGAGGAAACAAAAGCCCCATCTCCGTACCCCACCTTTCCATCGACCAGCTCTGCGCCCCTCACCGCATCGCAACGCTGCAAACAATTCGATTCATTACCATTTAGCGCTTTCTCCGAAGGACAAAGACCTGATCCTTACCAGCAATCTTCAAGAGAGACGGCAAAAATAACTTGGGACACAAAGTAAATCGGGGGGCGAAGGGCTGGGGGGGTGGGCGGTGAGTGGAAATCATAGATGAAAGCGCCGTTAGCCTTAGTACAGACGAGTCTCCAAAAGGACAGCAACTCGGTGTGGCTCACCCCTATATTCCCAGCACCTAAGGAGTGCCTGGAACGTAGGAGATGCTTAACGCGAGTCTGTTAAACCAACGAAAGGCTGAGCGAATCAATGAACACAGCGAGCCCCGCACAGCGCCGGGCACGAAGCGGTCCCTCAGAGAGGAAGCGGCTGCGCAGGGAACTCCGGGGTGGGGAGGCGGCGCGCTCCAGAGCAGCCCCGGGGCTGGGGACGCCGAGGCAGCCGCCGGCCCACCGACCGATGGCGGGCCACCGACGGCCTGCCCGGCAAGGCGGCAGCCCGCGGGGCCGTCCCCGGTCCCCGCCCGCCCGCAGCTCCCCCGCGCGCCCCGCACCTTGGTGTCCACGTCGGCCAGGCAGTCCCTGCGGAACTGGTCGAAGAGCCCCTGGCTCTTGAGGTGGTTCACGATCATGGCCACGAGCTGCGGGTCCCCGGCGCCGGCGCCCGCGCCCCCGGCCCCGCCCGCGCCCGGGCCAGTCCCTGGGCCAGGCGGCGGCGGCGGCGGCTGCGGCTGCGGCGGGGGAGGCGGCGGCGCGGGAGGGGGTGGCTGCGGCTGCGGGTTGGTGGCCATGGCGGCCTGGGCCCGGAGAGGAGCGCGGTGAGCCCCGGGCGGGCGGCGCTCCTGGGAGGCGGCGGCTGCACCGGTCCCGCCGCTTGAGGGAAGCCAACGGGATGTTATTACGGAACCAGCGGATCCAGAGTGACCCCGGAAGTGAAAGGGAACTCCGGTGGGGGGAGGGGCGAGGAAGGAGGGAAAAAAAAAAGCGGTGACAATAGCAACAGAGGCGCGCCTACGGCGGCCGCGAGGGGCCAGTTCCGGTCTTCGCTGAGTGCGGGCACCCTCGCGAGGCTGGGCTGCGTGGGAGTCGGCGGCCTGAAGCCCGGCGGCTCAGACGGCGAGCGGCGGGCGGCCGCCTGGGGCCTGGGTCTGGAGTCCTGGGCGGTCGGGCGTACGACTGGCGCCACGCCCCGGGGCCCGAGGGCCGACTGGGTGCCGGCACGCGGGGCCGGGCCGGCCGGGGCGGGGGAGCGAAACCTAGGACGGGTTCCAGCCGCGGTGGCGTTCAAGCCTGACACTCTTGTTCCTGTTTCCCAGAGCGGTTGAGATCCGTAGACATTTCCGTGCAAACGCGTGGGTAGAACTGCTTACTCTTAACTCCCCAGACCTCCTTGTTCTCAGCCTGTGACCTCCCAGCTGCCCGCCCCATCCCTTTTTTCCCTGGAGCATCCTCCGTTGGGTCTGTGGCCAAGAATCCGATCCCTCCAGCGCCTCCTTGCTACCCGGGAAGACAGACCCCCACCCCCACCCCACCAGGCTTTCAGCTCTCAGGGTGTTGCTTCTGATTAGTTTGATCATTTGTCAATGCTTATAAAGCACGCTCGCTAGGTGCCAGGCGTGGCATTTGGTTTAGATGCATGAATTCACACAGTCTTCTGAACAGCGGTAAACTAGCTCTCAGTTCAGTTCAGTCGCTCAGTCGTGTCCGACTCTTTGCGACACCATGGACCGCAACACGCCAGGCCTCCCTGTCCATCATCAACTCCCGGAGTTTACTGAAACTCATGTCCATCAAGTCGGTGATGCCATCCAACCATCTCATCCACTGTCGTCCCCTTCTCCCGCCTTCAATCTTTCCCAGCATCAGGGTCTTTTCAAATGAGTCATTTCTTCTCATCAAAGTGAAAGTGAAGTTGCTCAGTCGAGCCGATTCTTTGCGACCCCATGGACTGTACCCTACCACGCTCCTCCGTCCCTGGGATATTCCAGGCAAGAGTACTGGAGAGGGTTGCCATTTCCTTCTCATCAGGTGGCCAAAGTATTGGAGTTGCAGCTTCAGCATTAGTCCTTCCAATGAACACACAGGACTGATCTTTAGGATGGACTAGTTGCATCTCCTTGCAGTTCAAGGGACTCTCAAGGGTCTTCTCCAACACCAGAGTTCAAAAGCATCAATTCTTCAGCGCTCAGCTTTCTTTATAGTCCAATTCTCATATCCATACATGACTAGACTACTGGAAAAACCATAGCCTTGACGGACCTTTGTTGACAAAGTAGTGTCTCTGCTTTTTAATATGCTGTCTATGTTGGTCATAACTTTCCTTCCAAGGAGTAAGTGTCTTATAATTTCATGGCTGTAGGCACCATCTGCTGTGATTTTGGAGTCCCCCTACCCAAAATAAACTAGCTCTAAACTAGCACTAAACTGCTATCACTCATTTCCACATCAGGAGACTGAGATCCAAGAAAGATTAATAGTCCAAGGTTACATAGCAAACCAACTGATTCTGGACTGAGTCTTTTAATCTTTAAAATAGTTATTAGTATGTGATGGAGGGCAGAAGGAGAAAGGGACGACAGAGGATGAGATGGTTGGATGGCATCACCGACTCAATGGACATGGGTTTGGATGAACTCCGGGAGTTGGTGATGGACAGGGAGGCCTGGTGTGCTGCGGTTCATGGGGTTGCAAAGAGTCGGACATGACTGAGCGACTGAACTGAAAGCAAAGTGAATATTGCATGTTTATAGTTAGTTGATAAAATGTTAAAGTTATGGGAAAGTACATCTTTTGGTGAAATGGATTTTGTCGCTTTTTAAAACCCATAAATCTATGGATGAATATGTCTTACTGCTAGAATGGGAAGGGCTGAGCAACAGTTTTCTTCATATTTCTAGTTTCTGTAGCTGTGTGACCTGAGAAATTGAGTTCATGTAAACATGTACTGTACCTGGAAACAAAGTTTTATTATAGCGATATCACTCAGTTCTTGATCTCAAAAAATTAAATTTGATGATCTTTGCGATCTTTTTCAGTTAGACCCTGTTTCAATTTTGCTGAAAGTCAAGACTTGAAAACCACCCAACTTGCCAAAGGGTTACCTAGTCCTTATTTTTTCCATTTTTCAGTTTCTGGAAAATATACCATATAGGCTTTATCAAGACATCAGATGACAAGCAGTTAAAAAAGCAGCAAGCAGTTAAAGAAGAAAAACAAAAGTGACATGAAGTGACTATGAATTAAGACATTAAAGAGTCGGACACGACTGAGTGACTGAACTGAAGAAATGAGATGTATGTGTCTTGTTTAGCCTGATAGTAGTCAAACTGGGAAATATCTAAACATGGCTCATTTGCATAAGCAGTTCTGGACAAAATGCCTTTTTTTTTTTTTTTTTGGTTACAGGTGGTTCAGTTTTGTTTTTGTCAGAACTTTGCAGCTAATGAAACAGCTCATTAAAGTTGAAACTGTCAAATATAGGAAATATTTGTTATTATAACCTAATCAACAGCTGTTTTCATCATCAGACTAGCCAAATAAGCCCCACTGGATTTACTTTCTGTCAGAAACAGTTTGACTTCATTGTTTCAATTCAAATAAAGTGTTCATTTTGAGGAGTATAATGAAGATTTGTTGTTTAATGGCTAAGTCTGTCTGACTCTTGTGACCCCATGGACTGTAGTCAGCCAGTCTCCTCTGTCCATGGGATTCTCCAGGCAAGAATACTGTGGGGGCGGGGGGAGGTTGCCCTTCTCTTCTCCAGGAGACCTTCCTGACCCAGGGATCAAACCCATATCTCCTGCTTAGCAGACAGATTCTTTACCCCTGAGCTACCAGGGAAGCCCATACAAAGTGTAGAAAATCCTAAATATCCTAAAACATAATAAAGTGAGAATTAACTATAGTTTAAATAGATAATTCACACTTAGTCTTATAAAATATATGTTAGCTATCTTATTGAGTAACTCACACTTAATCTTAAAGAAATAACAATATTTGTATCCATGTATTTGTTACACTGGATACATACATACCGGATACAGCGTAACTTTGAATAATTTTTTAGCCTTGGAAAACATTCTAGTTACATTGGAAAGAATCAGGATCACTGACTGCACTGCCTTAGCTGTTCCAGCCTGCTCTTCTTTCCACCTGAAGACAGGTCCTAGGGATGAGTACTGTGAATACATGAAGTGGAAGTGGGGTGACATGTAAATCTTTAAAAAAAAAAAGAAAAAAAGCTGTTTTAAGTGATCATCATTTCTTACCAATGGCCTTGTTGTTTTGTTCTCTACTCTTACAGTTTCTTTAGAAACAATAATATAATTTTTGATAATAGTGGGAGTGTATGACCTCTTGGCAAGGTCTTCAGAATAATTTGCCATTGGTCTCCTACCCCACTGTATGTATGTCTGAATTCAGAGTATCTCAACTAGAATCAAATACTTTATCCCTGAGTATGACTGAGCTTTCATTTGGTTTCCCATGTCTGATGCTCAGGTGACAGTTAAACAGATTTTGCAAACACTTTGGGAAAGAGAGGAACCATGGTGGGTTATTGGGCAGTCCTTTGTATCCTTGGGCACCAAATGGTTGCCAACTATCCAACTCCTGTGGTTTCTTCTCTTTTTTACAGTTCAGCAGGCCCTGCTACACACTCCTACCCAATCCCCCAAACCCTGTTTCTAGGGGCTAATCCTGTGAAAGTCAGCCATCGCTCACAGTGGTGATCTCCTAACCCCGTGGAGTCTACCTACTCACTCGGCAAAGTGGCTGGTTCTCTTGCCCTCATATCCCCAGGCCCCACTCCCAACTAGGCCTCAGGTCTAGCCTTCCATGATCAAAAGGCTAGTGAATATCATTTCCTAAATGACTTTCCATCAGCTCAAAGTTCAGTTGAAATCTTGAAAGTCTGAGAACTTTCACCTGATCTGGGATGAGCCTCCCAGTGCCATGGGACAAACAATGGTCATGAAACGTCTCTCAAATATTGATCAAATTTCGGGCCATGGAGAGGGACTGTGAAACGGACTATTTCCTGCCGTGTCAGTAAACAAGGGTGTCACAGCCCTCCAGTGTGGGCCCTAAGGGAATTCAGGAAAGACAAGAATACCTGCTATGTAACAGTTACCACACTGTAGCCGCTCCCTATGGTGAGCCCCGAGGTAAGGAGACTCAGGATGTGAAGACAAGATACTGGTCCCAGATAGGTGAGGTACGCATGAAAGGAATGATTCCAGTGAGCCCAGACTCTTGCATCTACACATACAAGGAAAAGCATGAAATTCCTTAAGTTGAGATACCTGGTTTTCCTTAATTAATAAGAATATTTTGATGTTCAGACTACCTGCCCCTTATTGCAAACCTCCACATAAGCTATCTCCTCCCCCTACCTCCTCGGAACAGTTCCCTCAGGGTCACTTGAGATGCTATCTCCCGGGCTTGAAGTCCTAAAAATTCCCACAAAATAAGACATAACTCTCAACTTCTAGGTTGTGACTAGTTTTTAAGACAACACCTTTTTCAATGATAACAAAACACATTTTAAGGTGGGATTCAAAACACTCCCATTGATGGCTTTTGTAAGAGGAAGTGAAGAGGATAATATGAATCATTAATATTTGTCTTTCCAGAGTGAACCCTGTGGTCACAGCTAGTCTCTTATTTCTGTGCAGTATATAATACTCAGGGAAGATGGAGTGACATTAATAGTTGGGAAGAACATTATAAAGTGTTAATTTGAGGGGAGAATTGCTTTTTTTTTTTTTTCCTGAAAGAATTTGAAGGGATTGTCATGACTTGTGAAACAGGAGGGAAGGGGGCAGGGCACACCCTTTCAAAGAATGATATAGCCATAGGACTTGAAAAATCTTGGTTAGAGGGAATTCTCTTGTCCAGCAGTTAAGAATCCATACTGCGATGAAGGGGGCACATTGATCCCTGGTCAGGGAACTGAGATCCCACATACTGGGGAACAGCTGGGTGCCTATGCCACAGCTGGAGCGTCCATGTACCTGCAATGAAAGATTGAGCATGATGCAATGAGGATCCTGTGCGCTGCAACTAAGACTTGATCAAGCAAAAAAAAAAAAAAAAAAATTGGTTAGAACCAATCAGGTCCAGGATGGTGGACCTTCCAGTGGACCATGAACGAAATCAAATGCCCCTTGTAATACATTGACAGAAGCTAAGCGACACACCCACCAGGACCAGGATGGTTCTGAGACGAACAATAAAATGCCCCAAAGTGGGTGGTGGCCCAATCTTTGCCTATTCCTCCAAATAATTGGAATAACCCACTCATTAGCCTATGAAATCACCTAGCCTGTAAAAACTAACCACACCATATTTTGAGGCTGCTCTTACCTTCTGAGATGGCCCACGCTTTGTTTGTGAATTTGTATGTGTGTGAGTATATCTGTGCTCAGTCATTTCTGACTCTTTGCGACCCAGTGGTCCAGGCTCCTCTGTCCATGAAATCTTCCAGGCAAGAATACTGGAGTGGGTTGCCATTTCCTCCTCCAGGGGGTCTCCCTGACGTAGGGATTGAACTCGCGTCTCCTGTGTCTTCTGCCTCTGACAGGTGGACTGTTTACCACTCATACCACCTGGGAAGTCTGTGGAGTGTGTGTCTCTCTAAATAAACCCACTTCTTACCTATCACTTTCTCTTGACTGATTCCTCTGCAACAAGACATCAGGAGCCTCACATTCACCAGGAACATTTGGAAGTGAGAGTAGCACAAGGGGATGGCAAGGTGGCGAGGAGGAAGGACAGTTGGGGACATTATTCTGCAGAGGTTGGAAACCCCCTCATTCCCTGCCAGGCTAGGAGTGGCCAGGAGCACCTGGATGAGCTGCAGGACTAAAGAGGACAACTGAGTTCTAGCAGGTGGGAAGACAGGAGATGGGTTTGGGACAGCAAGATAGCAATGACAACAGAGAACGAGGACTGGACTTTGGAGCAGGAAACCCAGAGGAGCAGAAAATTCATGATTTGGGGGTAGGGTGTGAGTGATTTGGGGAAAGAGTGGGAGAGAAGTTTTCTGGTGAAATGGGACATACCGATCACCTTAGTTATTCATACTTGGTGTGGGAGAGTCCTGTATGAATCATCAGGAAGCTTAGCAGTGGCTCTCAAACTTTCAGTTCAGTTGCTCAGTCATGTCCAACTCTTTGGACTGCAGCATGCCAGGCCTCCTGTCCATCACCAACTCCTGGAGCTTACTAAAACTCATGTCCGTCAAGTCGGTATGCCATCCAACCATCTCATCCTCTGTCGTCCCCTTCTCCTGCCTTCAATCTTTCCCATCATCAGGCTCTTTTCAAACGAGTCAGTTCTTCACATCAGGTGGCCAAAGTATTGAAGTTTCAGCCTTAGCATCAGTCCTTCCAATGAACATTCAAGATTGATTTCCTTCAGGACTGACTGGTTTGATCTCCTAGCAGTTCAACGGACTCTCAAGAATTTTTTCCAACACAACAGTCCAAACTTTAGTGAGCATTAATGACTCTCCGGGAGGACTTTTAAAACTGCTGCCCCCACCCTCAGAACCTCACTTTTGATAGGTGTAAGCCAGGGCCTGTTGTTCAGTTGCTAAGTCATGTCCCCATTGCAGCACAACAGGCTCCCCTGTCCTTCACTCTCTCTTGGAGTTTGCTCAAATGCATGTCCATTGAGTTGGTGATGCCATCCAACCATCTTACCCTCTGCTGCCCCCTTCTTTTTTTTGCCTTCAATCTTTGCCAGCATCAGGGTCTTTTCCAATGAGTCGGCTCTTCGCATCAGGCGGTCAAAGTATTGGAGCTTCAGCTTCAGCAACAGTGCTTGCAGTGAATATTCAGTGTTGATTTCCTTAAAGATTGACTGGTTTGATCTCTTCAAGAGTTAACAAATGCCCATGGATCACCATTTGAAAAACAAGGGACTAGACTATGTCTCACATAGGCCTTTATCTGTGTTACCTGCTTTTAGAAATAAAGTTTTACTTAAACCCCATTCAGTTTGCTTTTTCCTCCCATTGTCTGCGTCTGCTTTTGCTGCAAGGCCAGGGCTGAGGCAACGACTGCATGGCTTGCAGCACTGAGAAGATTTACCATCTGGCCTTTTATAAAAAAGGTTTGTCAATTCCTGGAATAAAAGGAGGCAGCGAAGTTGTGATTGTGACCCTTCAGAGTTGGCAAGCCTGTATTCAAGAACTTCTGCCTGTCACTAGATAACAAGTTGCTTCTCTGAACAATGAAGATAATGTCTAGTTCACAGGGCTGTTGTACGGCCAAGCCAACTCACACAAGTGACAATGTGACGTATATCATTTTGTCACAGGACAGTTTGTCATATGCTGCCCAGATGAAATGGATTGTTAAGAATGAGTGGAGAGACTTCCCTGGTGGGCCAGTGGCTAAAACTCTGTGCTCCTAATGCAGGGGGCCCGGGTTCCATCTTTGGCCAGGGGACTAGATCCCATGTGCTGCAACTAAGATCCAGCGCAGCCAATGAGATACTAAATAAATAAATAAAAAGAGTGGGTGGGATTTGGACAAAGAGAGGGGAGATTCTGCATGCTGAGGAAGGAGCACGTTAAAGAAAAGTGTCCAGGTTTGCCTTTATTATATGGTACTCGGTGCACAAGATGTGCTCACCAAATGCTCATTGAGTTAGTATCATATATTTATTTCATTTTTGTCAGAAATATTCTGTGACGTAGCCCAGCCAGTCAGTGCTCCGTTGTGTCTGACTCTTTGAGACCCTGTGGACTGTAGCCTGCCAGACTTCTCTGTCCATGGGGGTTTTCCAGGCAAGAATACTGCAGTGGGATCTTTTCGACCCAGGGATTGAATCTGTGTCTTCTGGGTCTCCTATATTGAAAGGTGGATTCTTTACTGCTGAGCCACCAGGGATGGAGCCCATCAGTTATCTGAACTGTCTGTGAATGTACAGGCAGATTTGCTACAGTGTGAAGAAACTGCTCCTAGCTTTGGGGGAGGAGGTATGGTAGGAATGTGTACTCGCAGGCTCAGTTGCTCAAGGACTGTGGCCTACCAGGCTCCTCTGTCCTTGGGATTCTCCAGGCAAGAGTGCTGGAGTGGGTTGCCATTTTCTTCTCCATGGCTGGTATACTTAGACAAAATTCTAAAATACAAATTTTCTCATCAAGGTTTGGGAAACTCTGAAGGCCATTTGTAGCCCCCTTATGTGATTGGAGAAGGAAATGGCAACCCACTCCAATATTTGTGCCTGGAGAATCCCATGGAAGGAGGAGCCTGGTGGGCTATAGTCCATGGGGTCGCAAAGAGTCGGACACGACTGAGTGACTTCACTTTCACTTTATGTGATTGTTGACCTTTTTGTCCCATTTTTATTCCATGTTTTCTAGTTTTAATGTGTTTTTGTTTTCAGAAGGTAACATTACTTTTTATGCAGGTAGCATTACTTTTTTCATATTTCTTTGCTTTCAAGATTTACATCTAGCAGCTATAGCAACAAAATATATAAAAAAGTAAGATTTATTATGAAGTTAAGAAGCCGTTGTCTATTAAAGTTACTGAATTGCTAGCTGTTTTGACAACTGAAATGGCAGTTTATCAAATGGCTTGAAATAAAAGGTACTCCTTTACATGCTTATGAAAATGGAAAGGAATTTTGCATTTAGAAGAGTTAGTCTTCAATATTACTGTTTTAATTTTAAAAATAGCCTTAAGGGGTTTGAGTGTGCATTTCATGAATATTCTAAATAATAGTTGGCACCCTGAAAACTGAAAGTTACACCTCCTGGAATGAAATTAGAAAAAAGTAGAAATGAAATAAGATCTGTAGAAACGATGTAATATTATCTGAATCACCTAATTCCAATCCTGGTCTTCTGGGTAGAAATTCTGAGAGGAATGAGAAAACAGTGATTATAACCAAGAAATTGTATACCTAAGTGATGAAAGCATTCTACCTCTGAATGAAGAATCTTTTCAGAGGGGAAATGGCTGGAATGTCATCTATGAAAGCAATGGATCCAGTGTCTGGAACTGACCTTGTTTCTACAGAAAGCATGCATTTGCTAAAGGGCACTTGCCACTGAGATCATCTAATTCATTCCTGTCTGACTCTGTGATCATTAGACAAGCTTTGAGTCAAATCTGGCTTTATTTTTAACTTTGCCTCTAGGAAGAAAAATTGCTGATCAGCAAATATAGTAAGCTCTTCACTTGGCGCTGATAACACTCCCCAGGAATGGTTTTTTAAAAATTTATTTTAATTGGAAGATAATTGCTTTAAATGTTGTGTTGGTTTCTGCCATACAACAAGATGATTCAACCATAAGTGTACACATATTCCCTCCCTCTTGAACCTCCCTCTGAGCTGCCCCATCCCACCTCTCGGTTGTCACAGAGTGTGAGTTTGAGCTCCTTGTGTTATATAAAACAGTAGCTGTCTATTTCACACACAGTAATGTTCCAGTTCTACTCTCTCAATTCGTCCCACCCTCTCCTTCCCCTGCTGTGTCTACAAGTCTGTTCTGTATGTCTCTGTCTCTCTTCCTGCTCTGTAAACAAGGTTTATCAGTACCATCTTTCTAGATTCCATATATATGTGTTAATATACGCATTTGTTTTTCTCTGACTTACTTCACTCTGAACAGGCTCTAGGCTCATCCAACTCAGTTCAGCTGACTCATATCTGTCCCTTTCTTTGGCTGAGTAATATTCCATTGTATATGTGTACCACAACTTCTTTATCCATTCATCTGTTGATCCATGAATGACTTTTATGCATAAAGCTCTAAGAGCTTGATTAGTGGAGAAACTATGTGGGATTCAGGTCCCTTCTTCGTGTACTGATAGCCACCTTCTGACCCTGCAGGACGGAAGACAGGACCCCACACTGTGGTGAACAAATTGAGGTGTTGCTGAGGAACCGTTCCAGATGTGTCTGTCTCAGGTAACCTCAAATTTTCTTGGCTACATTTTAAGTTTAAACTCCACAGTTTCCTTGTAGAAAATGAGGGCAACACAGTTTATTGACAACAGCTAATCATCTAGAAATAAACCCTTGATATAAGCTGCATCAATTAGAATGTCGCCTAAAAGAAGATGCACAATGTTGAGAGTGTGAGCTAAGTTTTATTTGGGGCAAAATGAGGACCGCAGCCCAGAAGATAGCGATAGCTCTGAGAGACTGCTCCAAAGAGGCAGAGGGGGAATGTCAATATATGTGATTTTGGTGAAGGGGGAGTTCACACAATCAAACACTCATCTTAACAAAAAGTTTTCTGGTAGCCACAAGGAACTGGTGTCACCATGGAGGGATTTAGTGCTTTTCTGGATGGGGGGAAATGCGAGGATCGGGATCAAGAAATCAGTTTCTGAAAATATCTAACTATCTAAAGACCTGTTCCACCAGTTTTCTTGGCGCAGAGTGGCTCACTCTCCACGCTGAGCTCCCTTCAGGGTGTGTCGAAGGCCAACAGCTACAGCAGAACAGAGCTCAATCTCTGGAAGAGGCAGATGGCAAATGCCCTTGGCAAGTGCCAATTTGTAGTTGACTAGACCTATGCCTGGGGTTTTTGAAGTCTCCTTCTCTGGTGGCCGCATCATAAGCAGATGTCTGGAGCCGCCATCCACCAGGCCCTCTGCCGTATGGATGGAGCCTGTCTGCAGAAGAAGAAGAAAAAAACAAATCTGACAACCTGCAGAGCAAAGCATGGGTAAGAGATGCTCTGTCCTCCTGAAAGGGAAAGGTTAACATTTTACATAACCTCCTGCTCCTTCTGCCTCTGTAACTCAGCTTGCTGTTCGTAAAGTCTGGATCATGTAGGTCACGTAGTCTCAGAAAGTGGGAATTCATAATACTCTGAACTGGAGTTTATCTCACTCACCCTTGTCCTGCTCTTTGCAATCGCCCAGCCCCTGCAAACTCACAAACCCGCTTAATCATGCCTGTCCACGTATATAAACTCTGTAACCCCTTTGTTCAGGGCTCAGAGCTTGGAGAGTTAACTCCTCTGGGCCCGCTGGTGTAATAAACCTGAGTTCTCCAACTCTCCAGGTATGGTGCTTGGTTTCTTGAGGGCAGGTTTTTGCAACACTCCACTTGTTCCTGAGGCCCAGCTGTACTTGTTCTTATCCATTGTTCGATTATGTGAAACAAATACCACAAATTTAAAGTCCTATTGCTTAACATGGAATACACCTTGTTGCAATGATGAGGAGGGACCCAAATGGAAAGGGATTGTGAAAAATAATGGCATGCGCTTGGAAGCCTGGTGAGTACCAGCATTTGCCATCATGTGCCCCCTTGGTGAACTTGCCATGCGGCTCAGTGGTAAAGAATATGCCTGCCAATGCAGGAGGTGCAAGAGACATGGGATTGATCCCTGGGTCAGGAAGATCCCCTAGAGAAGGATGGCAGCCCACTGCAGTGTTCTTCCCTGGAAAGCCCCATGGACAGAGGAGGCTGGCAGGAACAGTCTATGGGGTTGCAAAGAGTCGGACACAACTGAGCACGCACACCCCCTTGGTAAATTGAGGAATTGGATTGACCCTTACTACTAATTCATGCTGGCCTACATCAAAACATCAATACAAATCTGATATTCTTCAAGCCAAATGGCTTGCTTTTTTTCGTATTCATGTCTCGTTACATCAGGGAGACCATGGATCGAGTGGGGCTAAGTCACTTCTGTCATGTCTGACTCTATGTGACCCGTAGACGGCAGCCCGCTAGGCTCCTCTGTCCCTGGGATTCTCCAGGCAAGAATACTGGAGTGGGTTGCCATTTCCTTCTCCAATGCATGAAAGTGAAAAGTGAAAGTGAAATCGCTCAGTGGTGCCCAACTCTTAGCGACCCCATGAACTGGAGCCTACCAGATTTCTCCATCCATGGGATTTTCCAGGCAAGAGTACTGGAGTAGGGTGCCATTGCCTTTTCCTGGATCGGGTGGGGACAACTCTTTAAAAGTGTTGCCAAATGCCAAGTTCATGTGCCCAACGCAAGGTGAGGCCAGACAAATGGAAACATCAGACTGTGGAGCAAAGAAAGGTTTATTGCAAGGGCCAAGCAAGAAGGATGAGTGGCTTGAGTTCAAAAAACCTAAACTCCCTGATGGTTTTCAGGGAAGAGGTTTATAGGCAAAATTTGGGGTGAGGGGGCTTCCCTGGTTGTCCTGCCAATGCAGGGGACGTGGGTTTGATCCCTGGTGCAGGATGATCCCACATGCCATGAAGCAACTAAGCCTGTGTACCGCAAGTACTGAGCCCCCGGCTACAACTACTGAAGCCCCTGCGCCTAGGGCCCATGCTTCAACAAGAGAAGCCACTGCAATGAGAAGCCCACACACCACAACTAGAAAAAGCCCTGGCACATCAGTGAAGACCCAGCATAGCCCATAAATAAATAAATGAAATGTTGTTTAAAAGACTTTCTTCTGATTGGCTGGTGCTGAGGTTAGCAGGGTGTTGTTCCAGGAATCTTGGGCTTAGCCTTCCATTTGGGGTGGGGGTGGGGGGCTTAGTTCCTGCAAGAGAACTCAAGGGTATATTTTATGTGTACTCCTTGGAGAGGAACCAGGACCCGGCTTTATTGCTGCACCATTGTTTCTTGACTGCCCCTCCATTGTTTTGGCAATCTGTCCGGTCCCTAGTAGGTTACCATTTGAATCTGCCCTTTGGAACTCAGGGAAGGTCTAGGAGGCCTAGGCCTTTTCTCTACAAAAAAGGAAGAAGACATGGAAAGAGAGCCCATGCAGAGTCCTCCTTGATTTCAAAAGTGGGAGCTATTTTATTAGAAAGATCTGACTCAAGAACGATGTCCACGACTTTTCTGGTGGTCCAGTGATTAAGAATCTGCCTTGCAAGGCAAGGGATGCAGGTTAGACTCCTGGTGAGGGAATCCTGCGTGCTACGGGGTGAAGCCAGAAAAAGAAAAACAGGAAGGGTGAGGGAAGAAGCTTGTGTTTGCAGGCATGATGATGAAGAGATAGAACGTGGGGCATTTGGAGCCACAGCTGGGTTTGTATTCCAGCTTTGCTGTTTTCTTGCTGCAGGATTCTGGACAAATCCATCAGCTTCTCTGTGCCTTGTTGTTTTATTTGTAGAATACAAAGAGTAATAGACCTGCCATAGGGTTTTAGGGAAGACTGATTGAGAACATTCATTTATTCACTGCAAGGAGATCCAACCAGTCCATCTTAAAGGAAATCAGTCCTGAATATTCATTGGAAGGACTGATGCTGAAGCTGAAATTCCAATACTTTGACCACCTGATGTGAAGAACTGACTCATTGGAAAAGACCCTGATGCTGGGAAAGATTGAAGGCAGGAGAAGGGAATGACAGAGGATGAAATGGTTGGATGGCATCACTGACTCTATGGACATGAATTTGAGTAAACTCTGGGAGTTGGTGATGGACAGGGAAGCCTGGTGTCCTGCAGTCCGTGGGATTGCAAGGAGTTGGATATGACTGAGCAACTGAACTGAACTAATTCCTTAACCAGATATTCAAAGCGACAGTGCTCTTTAAGCCACGTGATTTCCCAATAATTTTCAAACCAGGCATTCCTCTTCTAAAACTTTAGTTGAGTGGTGTTTAAGTCACTTTTGGTTTCTCCTCCAAAAGAAGTCTTTGAATTAGCTTCTCTTTCTAAAAATCTTTCCCACTGGCAACAAGCTTGGGCTCCTACTCGGTTCAGTTCAGTTCAGTCTCTCAGTCATGTCTGACTCTTTGCAACCACATGAACCGCAGCACGCCAGGCATCCCTCTCTATCACCAACTCCTGGAGTTCACCCAAACCATGTCCGTTGAGTCGGTGATGCCATCCAATCATCTCATCCTCTGTCATCACCTTCTCCTCCTGCCCTCAATCTTTCCCAGCATCAGGGTCTTTTCAAATGAGTCAGCTCTTTGCATCAGGTGGCTGAAGTATTGGAGTTGCAGCTTCAGCATCCGTCCTTCCAATGAACACACAGGACTGATTTCCTTTAGAATGGTCTGGTTGGATCTCCTTGCAGTCCAAGGGATTCTCAAGAGTCTTCTCCAACACCACAGTTCAAAAGCATCAGTTCTTCAGAGCTCAGTTTTCTTCACAGTCCAACTCTCACATCCATACATGACCACTGGAAAAACGATAGCCTTGACTAGATAGACCTTTGTTGACAAAATAATGTCTCTGCTTTTCAAAATGCTGTATACGTTGGTCATAACTTTCCTTCCAAGGAGTAAGCATCTTTTAATTTCATGGCTGCAATCACCATCTGCAGTGATTTTGTAGCCCAGAAAAATAAAGATGGCAACTGTTTCCTCTGTTCCCCCATCTATTTCCCATGAAATGATGGGACCAGATGCCGTGATCTTAATGTTGAGTTTTAAGCCCGCTTTTTCACTCTCCTCTTCCACTTTCATCAAGAGGCTTTTTAGTTCCTCTTCACTTTCTGCCATAAGGGTGATGTCATCTGCATATCTGAGGTTATTGATATTTCTCCCAGCAATCTTGATTCCAGCCTGTGCTTCCTACAGCCCAGAGTTTCTCATGATGTACTCTGCACAGAAGTTAAATAAGCCGGGTGACAATATACAGCCTTGATGAACTCCTTTTCCTATTTGGAACCAGTCTGTTGTTCCATGTCCAGTTCTAACTCTTGCTTCCTGACCTGCATACAGGTTTCTCAAAAGGCAGGTCAGGTGGTCTGGTATTCCCATCTCTTTTAGAATTTTCCACAGTTTATTGTGATCCACACAGTCAAAGGCTTTGGCATAGTCAATAAAGCAGAAATAGATGTTTTTTTTGGAACTCTCTTGCTTTTTCGATGATCCATTGGATGTTGGCAATTTGATCTCTGGTTCCTCTGCCTTTTCTAAGACCAGCTTGAACATCTGGAAGTTCACGGTTCACATATTGCTGAAGCCTGGCTTGGAGAATTTTGAGCATTACTTTACTAACGTGTGAGATGAGTACAATTGTGCGGTAGTTTGAGTATTCTTTGGCATTGCCTTTCTTTGGGATTGAAACGAAAACTGACCTTTTCCGGTCCTGTGACCTCTGCTGAGTTTTCCAATGTGCCAGGAAATGTTCTGGGAGTGGGAGAGGATGCGGGTGAGCTGGATAGATGAAACCTTGCCATCAGCTCTTCCATTCTAGTGGAATTAGGTGATCAACAAAGAAATGCATGAATAACATATCAAGCAAAGATAAGTATTCTGCCTGAGATGAAGTAGAGGGATAGAGTGGGGTTTGACTGGACAGCAGCTCACAGGTTAGGGAAGGTCATTCTCAGATCTGAATGTCACAGTGAAGCCAGCCATGAGGAAATAAGGAGTAGTTGATGCAGGGAGAACAGCTAATGCTGGAGTCCTGGGGCAGGAATCAGTGTGATGCATTTGAGGAACAGAAATATGGTCACTGGAGCTGCAGGATATTGGGAGAGAGTAGTCGCAGATGGAATCGGATTACGTGGGGCTTTGACCACAAGGAGAGGAAATGTGTTTTGTCTTAAGTGCAACAAAAAGCCTGTGGAAAATTTTGAATTGGCAGATAACATGATTTCATAAGGGAGGTAATATGTTCACCACTGGTCCTGGCACAGGAAAACGCTGAGTGTGTTAGCTGCTGTTGCCATTTTATTTAATCCTCACACCACCCTATGAGATGCTCACTGTGAAAGGAAATCATTCCAAACCTCATCAGAGGCAGAACTTTGTGGGCTGGGGTGATTTTCTGCCTCTTTGGGAAGGATCTAGGATTCCTAATAGAGCTCCGGACTATTTTTCTGATGGACTTGAAAGAAATTTAGCTTCCTTCTGGGAAGTTAGATTGACTCGACTCTGCTCTTGCTGTTTAGGTGGGCCCGGTAACCCTTGACCAGATAATCAAAGGTGCAGGGTTCTTTAAGTTGCATGACTTCCTAATAACCTTCAAACCTCACATTCCTCTTCTAAAACTTCCGTTGAGTGGTGTTTAAGTCACTTTAGTTTCTCCCCCAAAGAAAAATCTTTGAATTAGCTTCTTTATTTTTTTTCAAGTCTTTCCTGTTGGCAACAAGCTTGAAATGAAATGTGGATAAATGTTTATACTCAGTTCATCCCCAAAACTGCTTTGACAGTATCATTAATATCACTATTTCACAAACAAGGAAACTGAGCCTGAGAAATGTTAAGTAACTTGGCCAGTGCCACAGATTTCCACCCAAATGTTATGCATTCAAGCACTCTACTGGGCTCCTCACAAGGAAGACCAAACTCCACTTAAGCAATTCTGAACCTGAAGGGCGATCTGGTCCCCAGTCATCATATTTTCTTTTATTGCAATTCCACTGCTATCTGTTTTATTTTATATTAATTTTTAAAGGTATTCTGTGACTCATCGTGACCTCTCTTTACTCCCCCAGGATATATATGTGTAGTTCATCTCCATTCACACTCTGCTTTGCTTTTTGATTTTTAAGTCTTAATTTGCTATATATATATATATATATATATAAAATTTTTTTTTTTTTTGTCTGTTTCATGTGGCATGTGGGATCTTGGTTCCCTAACCAGGGATCGAACCCATGACCCCTGCAGTGGAAGCATGGAGTGTTAACCACTGGACCACTAGGGAAGTCCTAATTTGTTCTTTCACTAATTGAACCCAATCCTAACTAGAATGGACACTTTTCTCCTGTTTGTCAAGAGTCACAAAATCTGTTTTTCTGGTTTAGGATGTCTCTTATTTGAATCTTCTGTGCATCCAAGCCCAGAGATGCAAATCATTACTGTCCATGATTCATGCCAAACATACAACCAGATTGTATGTCTGCCAAGCTGAAGTAAACGATGCAATAGCCCTGGAGAGAAAAGTCCTGAATGAGGTCACTGAAGGATGCTAAAACCCTCCAGATCATCTCGGACTGGAGGACAGGGGAAGTCCCGATGTATAACCAATGAGCCTCATTTTCTTAGAATGAAATTGATTCCATGGATGTACTGGAACCAGTTTAAATAAGCTCATGTTAAATTTTCAGGAAATTTGTGGAGTAGTTGGTGCCAAGTTGGTAGCTTGAAATTGGCCACAGAGGGAGTATTTATACCAGAGAAATTGGTAAAAGCCACAAATCAGGGCTTTCATACCCCATATAGCCAGTTTTAAAACCCTCAGCAGTAACCACTGCAAGTGCCCTTCTGGCTCCTGTTTTTCCCTGCCTATATAGAACAAGAGGAAGTGGAGAAACAGTGGGAAGGCTTTCAGGACAGGTTTGTGCTGGTGTCTGTTTTCTTGCATGCGTTTTTCCTTCTCATACATGCTGTCAAGAGATCTGTATGCAGTCAAACAGACCCCTAGCAGAAATGCAGTTCACTGTTATTTCCCCTCGGTTGAATCCTGGATCCCTTACTACTGGCTGGTCAATTATCCACAACTCTGGACCCTTTCCCTCATTGCTATAACAAGGGTAATATCTCAACCTCATAGTGTGCAAGTTATACATGATGGACAAGGGTACTGAGGAAAGGCTCTGCTTAGATCTTGATGCATTCTAAGCCTTCAATAAACAATGCTGCTGCTGCTAAGTCATGTCCGACTCTGTTCTCCAGGCAAGAATATTGGAGTGGGTTGCCATTTCCTTCTCCAATGCATGCATGTGTGCTAAGTTGCTTCGGTCATGTCCGACTCTGTGCAACCCTATGGACAGCAGCCCACCAGGCTCCTCTCTCCATGGGATTCTCTAAGCAAGAATGCTGGAGTCGGTTGCCATTTTTTTCTCCCTAATAAACAGTAGCTCTAATTAAAAGTGTTATTATTTACTAGGTATTCACAGACACTCAGAGGACTCCTGCCCTCTTTGCTGTTATTGTTGTTGTTCAGTTGCTCAGTTGTGTCTGACTCTTTGCGACCCTATGAACAGCAGCACCCCAGTCTCCATCTTCCACCATTTCCTGGAGCTTGCTCAAATTCATGTCCATTGCATTGGTGATGCTATCCAACCATCTGATGCTCTGTCGCCCCCTTCTCCTCCTGCCCTCAATCTTTTCCAGCATCAGGGTCTTTTCCTAAGAGTCAGCCAACATACTGGAACTTCAACGTCTAGAGTCTAGACCTCACATCTCTGGGCCAGAGCCCTGAACCAGCCTGGCTTGCACCAACTCCCCCCACAAGGTGGCGCTCTCCTCCTGCTTGTGCTAGATAAGGCCGGGAGCCTCTCAGAGCTGTGATTCTTTTATCATCCCAGTCACACCAGCCACACACATTTTCTCCTCTTCATTCAGCGACTGCCTCCCAGTGATGCCTCAAGTGCATCGAGCTTCACAAGCTTCTTGGCTAGAAAGAAGTGGGAGAGAGAAACCTCTCTTGAAACATGTTGATCTGGCCTAGATGGCTTTTCATTGACATACAGAAGAAATTTTGTGACTCTGTGCAAAATCTTTTGATTCACTGCAAGGGTGTTTTTAACTGGTAAGAAGCTTAAGTCTTTAGGGGATTCTTTCTTTTTTTTGGCTGTGCTGGGTCTTTACTGTGGCACACGGCTTTTCTCTTCATCGCTGTACATTGCTGTAGCGTGCATTAGTCTAGTTGAAGTGAGCAGGGGCTCTTCCCCAGTTATGGTGTGTGGTTTCTTGTTGTGGAGCAAGATCTGAGGGCTCTAGCATGTGGGCTCAGGAGTTGGGGGGCACTGGCTTAGTTGCTCCACGGCATGTGGGATCTTTCCATACCAGGGATTGAACCGGTGTCCCCTGCATTGCAAGGCGGATTCTCAACTCCTGGACCACCAGGGAAACCCAGGGATTCTTTCTGTCCTCTTTTGTCTGTCTTGGTTCCTTTTTCCTCATTCCCAGAGTCCTTAAGGCCACATGATAGAGTGGTGTCAATATGGTGTCAGCAATCAGACAGACTTAGATTTGACATATGTTTCTGACATATGTTTGGAGAAGGAAATGGCAACCCACTCCAGTATTCTTGCCTGGAGAATCCCATGGATGGAGGAGCCTGGTGGGCTACAGTCCATGGGGTCGCAAAGAGTTGGACACGATTGAGCGACTTCACTCTCTTCTGAGGCTTATCCATTGAATGACCCTGGGGTACTTACTTGAATTTCTAACCTTCAGCTTCCTCATCCACAAAATGGGGCTATCTATCTATCTTATCTACTATCTATCTATCTTATCTCTCTCTCTCTGTCCTTCTATCATCTGTCTGTCTTGGGCTAGTCCTGTACTTCACAACTGCCAATACATGAGATTTACCTACAGAACTTCTCAAAAATAGATGTTTCCTTGACTCTAATCCAAAAGACCGATTCAACCGGGCTACTTTAGAACTTCCTAGGGGATTCTATGTGCAGTGAGGAGGGTTCAGAAGGGCCGAGATCCTGTTATGAAACCTCTCTAAGCCTCAGCGGCCTCATATGCTCAGAACCTGCAAGTCCCAGACCTCAAGAGCTCACACAAATGCAAAATGAGTCTCTTGGCCAACAGCCACTTTGTGCATGCTGTCCTTCACCTGTTCAGATTAGCAGGCAGTGCAATCTCTTCGACACCCACCCTTTGTCTTCAGCGGCCTTTCCTGGGAAGCCTAAGAAACTTTGTCGTTGCTCTTCAGGTGAGAAAAACAATACTTGGGGTCCTTGGCCCCTACTGAAGCTGAGCAGAACCTGTAGTCAGGAGAAATGGCAGCTCTTGCTGCGGTTCCACAGAGAACAGTGGGGGATGCTTCTTCTCCTGGGCTACCCTTGGTCAAGGATACTCTTCCCTCCAATTGGCCCAGGTGGTTAGGGATGTGGCCAATCAGAGGTCTGCTCTTTCATTTCATATCAAAAGCAACCATAAGGCCCAGCCCATCACCCAAAAGCAGTATCATGAATTGAACAGCATCCACTCATGTCCCGGAACAAGCTACTCCGTCAACCTTTGTGCAGTCGCCTGGTCCATACTCCTCCTTCCTGATGAATTTCCTCTTGGAGGTCCTTCTTTTTCTTCTCACCATCTGGCCGCAGGTAGGTCTACCCGTGTCAGACATGTTCTAAAAAATACAAGAAGTAGATAAATACCTGCTCCTTTCTCCCAGAAGGCTCCTTGGTCCACCGTGTAGGTTCACATACGTAAACAGTCCATGAGAAAGGATTCACTATCGATTTGCTTATCAGCCTCTTTTAAACTCAGGCCCTTTCCAAGCCCATCTCTACTAAAAAAAGTCCCTTTCCCCAAACCAGCGGGTAGCAATGCATTTACTTTGCACATGTGTAACACAAGGGGACTACTGAAACGATTGCTTCGAAGATAAAGGACAACTTGCCTCAAAAGTAAGTTCAGATTTTCACCCTGGAGCCCACAAAGTAACCAAGATGGTAGTTTTCTTTTCTTTTCTTTTTTTTAAAATAAATATTTATTTGTTTATTTTTGCCTGTGCTGGGTCTTCATTGCTGCGCAGGCTTTTTCTCTAGTTGTGGCGAATGGGGCTCACTCCTTAGTGGTGGTGAATGGGCTTCTCATTGTGGTGTTTTTTCTCGTTAAGGAGCACAGGCTCTAGGGTCCCGTGGACTCAGGAGCTGTGACTCCCAGGCTCGAGAGCGCAGGCTCAGTAGCTGCGACTCCCAGGATCTAGAGCGCAGGCTCAGTAGCTGAGGCTCCCAGGCTCTAGAGCGCAGGCTTAGTAGTTGTGGCTCATGGGCTTAGTTACTCTGTGACACATGGGATCTTCCTGGATCAGGGATCAAACCTGTGTCTTCTGAGTTGGCAGATGGATTCTTTACCACTGAGCCACCAGGGAAACCCCAAGATAGCAGTCTTCTTAGTTTCAGCTAATTCTAGGATTTAAACTCCTCTAGGCAGCCCATGAGATGTACAGGTAGTTGATATGAATGGCGACCTCGCAAGGTGGCTGAGAATGACAAGTGAGATGAAATGTAGAAAGAGCAATTAGTAATGGATTGTTATTACCCATTTCTGTTACGCTCATCAGCATCTAAGCAGAGTTGCCCCTTAACGGTGGGTACCCCAGGACCAACCTCTTGGAGGTCCTGCTCTTCTTCCTACCTTCTTACAGTAGTCAGTGTAGGGATCCAGAGCCCTGACCAATACAACTCGGGGTCCCAGGTTCGCATCCTTATTGCCGATTTGCCAGTAAGATAATTTCAGTAATACAGCCTGTCCTCTATTATTTTTTTTTTTAGCCTGTCCTCTTAAATGCAGAGCTGTGGGCCCAAGTGTTACTTGCTGTCTTTCCCTTCTATTGCAAGAATTCAAGAAAGCAACTTTGGGTCAGAAGTTGGTTTGAGTTGGTTTTTGAGCTTTCCTTCTCCTCCAAATAGACCCAAATGTCTGCAAGGGGTTAGGAGAAAACTGGGGAAGGCCTGGTTTGAGCTATCTTATCCAACATAGCAAACCCAATGCCCTAAATATGGAAGCTTCCCTGATAGCTCAGTTGATAAAGAATCCACCTGCAATGTGGGAGACCTGGGTTCAATCCTTGGGTTGGGAAGATCCCCTGGAAAAGGGAAAGGCTACCCACTCCAGTATTCTGGCCTGGAGAATTCCATGGACTTGGGGTCACAAACAGTTGGACATGACTGAACAACTTTCACTTGCAAATATGGAAGCTCTCTGGTACTTACCTGACCTTTTAGGAGAGTACAGTCCTGGAGCTTGAGTCTCACGTGGCTCCTTGGGCCTGCTGCCCATTTCTCAGAATCTGCAAGCGAGGAGGCTTGTAATGAGCTCCCATAAACCTACAAGAATTCTCCTGTTTGGAAGGCTAAACACTTCTACCCCAGGGTTTTAATTTTAAGAAATGTGTGCTTGTTTGTCAAAGGAGGGTCTGTTTGGGGGTCTTGCTGCAGTTGCTTGCTATGGCTGATGTGGGCTCAGTTACCTAAGAGGCTGGCCGTGCCTCTCTTGTGGATGGTCATGAGACAGATTCTGGAAATGGTGCTGACTTGGCTCAGTGGTTGACTGGATGAAGCAGGAAGGGAGAGGAGGTTCAGGTAGATAAGTTTCCTCTAGAATAAGTATTAGCCAACTATAGCCCAAGTGGCACTACTGGTAAAGAATCCACTTGTCAATTCAGGAGATGTGGGTTTGTTTCCAGGGTCAGAAAGATACCCTGGAGTAGGAAATAACCCACTCCAGTATTCTTGCCTAGAAAATCCTGTGGACAGAGGAGCCTGGTGGGCTACAGTCCATGGGGTCCCAAAGAGTTGGGACACAGTTGAGTATGAATATGCAACTATAGGCAACAGGTCAAATCTAGCCTGCTGCCAATTTCTGTTTTTACCTCTTTATTTTGAAATAAGCTAAGACTTCATGGCCACCGATTTTGTAAATGACGTCTTGTTGGAACGTACGTTACCACACTTATTTGTTTACAGACTGTCTATGGATGCCTTTCTGATATTGCAGAATTGAGTCATCTCAACAAACAACATAGGACATGGAAAGCCTAAAGCCTGTGCCAGCTAGCTCTTTGCACAAAAAGCTTGATGATCTCTGTGCTGGAGTCAAAGATGCTTCTCACAGAACTGCCTCGAATTTCCTCGTTGCTGCCACCAAAGGCCTCAAGATCCCTGTTGAATCAGAGAACTCTAGAGTAGGCAAGGGGCATTAGTGGGCAGCCAATGCAATTTCTCCTCTGAGACTGGAATCTCCCAAGGATATCTTCTCAAGAGATCCCTTGGGGATCAGACACACCATTGCCTGAAGGGGTTAACTCACCCTCTTTGGGAAGTTGTGGCGGTTGGAAAATGATTCCTTATATTGAGCTAAAATCTGGAGGAAAGAAAAGTTGTTGAAGCTGTATTATTTATGATGCCATCTGCTGCTTTGGAGGAGGAAGGAAGACTATTTTCAGCAAGATGGGCTGTGATGCCTGTCTTGTATGGAGTGGTCTGATGGGTGTGGAGGAGATGTGTGGAAGTTGGGGTGCTCTGAGCAGGAAAAGATGCTGGCTGCTTCTATTAATAGAGAGAAGGACACAGAGAAGGGATGCTGGAGAGGTATGGCTGGACAGTAGCGGGTCCTCCTGGTTCTCCACTGCAAAGAATTCTTTTTTGTCAGAGGACAGCTCTGTGTTCCCACTTCTGGTCTCTGATGAGATACATGAAACCAGCAGGAAAGAAGACCAAACTGAAAGCAAGAGAACAAGTAGGACTGCAGAGAGTGGGCTGCTGCTCTTCATGGGATTAGCGAAGGCGACCTGCTCCATTAGTGGAGTCCCTAACGGGCCCATGCTTGAAAAAAGGAAGTCTGCAGAATTAGCAGCCAATAAATTGTTAGCCTTGTGTACTGTCGATTCTGTCTTGCTGCTTTTGAACCATCTGACTTCACTTATTTTTATTTACTTTTTGACATGAGATCATTTTTTTACATTCTCTTTTTAACTCACTCCTAACAGTGTAATGCAAGTCTTTTTTCGCATTCTGGGTTCTGGATAATTCATCCACAGTTATCTATTTTCTGATGTCAGACATGCATTGCATGTCCAAGTTGATGAAGCATGACGTGCTATGGTGGACAGATCTTGGGCATTAGATGGGCAGACCTGGGTTTGAATCTAGTTTAGCCACCTCCGATGTGTGGGTTGGTAATCCTTGCCTAAATTAGTTTGGTTCTTAGTCTCTTTGATTACTCAAGAATTATGGTTCTTTCATGTAGGAGTTTAAGAGGGACTGTTAAAAAACCAGACCAGGGACTTCCCTAGTAATCCAGTGGTTAAGACTCTGCACTTTCAATGCAGGAGGCGTGGGTTCGATCTTGGTGGGGGAACTAAAGTCCTGCATACCTGTCGTCAAAAAGCAAAAACAAACAACACATAATAATAAAGTGTCGCTTAAAAAAATGAAACCAAACACCTGGTTGAGTGTGTTCGGTTTCAGATGCTATAATAACTAAATATTGATTCTTTTCCCAGTTTTTACAAGCTTGACCAGTCTTTGTATAAGATGCTCCAGATAAGGCAAAGATGAATGTGATGCGGGTCAGGATAGCAGCTAGGTTTTATTTCATACGCCAGCTCTCACGGAGAGTGCTGCTTCAGGGAGAGTTGTGTGGAGATGGATTTTAAGGGTCAGTAGGAAAAGTGTCATAGTTGATTAGCCATGTCCTTGGGTTCGGGAGCGGGCAGAGGGGGACACGAACGTCGCTGACACAAGCCCTGCTTTGGGGAAGTCAGACCTAATGGGGCGTGAAACTCCTGGAGAAGCGTGAGAGCGAGGGTAGCACTTCTACATATGTTATGTCTGGAGCCCTCTCGTGAATTATTATTCTCATTTTACACATGAGGACATGGAGGCTCAGACAGGCTGAGTAATTTTCTTACTATGTAGAAAATGCTGGCAATGAGATCTAAACTCAAATCTGTTTGACCTCAGCGGCTTTTGTTTGCAGCTACTAACTTTTTAAACCGGGGCATTCAAATTGAACTTCTTTTTGAAAAATGAGGTCAACTTTGGATACTTTAAGATTTGTCAAAGTGTGGTCATCTTGTGCCCAGCTTGATGAATTTCGATTACACCTGGATCATTTAAATACCCCAGTGAAACCACCAATTAGTGTATTTGGCTCTGTCTGGTCTCAGTTGCGACATGTGGGATCTTTTGCAGTGGTGTAGTGAAAAACTTATTGTATATCAAAAGTGAGTAAGAATGACTTATTTTTGTATTTGAAATGGTGTTGGGGTCTAGGTTGAGATAACCTTTTCAACAAGAAGAATCTTTTGTGGGATAGACAGGGCATGAAGCCTATTCTTCGTTGGACAGGATTATCTCAAGCTTCATTTAGAATGTCTGCTCTTCTTGGTACTCAACCCTGAAATGCCTTTGTGCATCCTCTCACCACCGTGCCAACTAGTCCTGTAAATTTCCACAATATCCTTGAGGATGGCATCACTCCCATGAGAATCACGGTTCTAACTCGGCTCCCTCATTTTACAGATGAGCGAATCACTTTCTTGAAAAAGGAGGAACTTCTTCCCAATTCTCACAGGGACTTAGAGATTAATCATGAATTGCAATCTCCTGACTCTTTATTCTAAATCAGGAACCCATCCATCCACAGCAGGTGCAGCTGGAGCTTCGAGTCAAACAGATTTGGGTTCAAATTCTGGCTCTGCTTTTAGGCAAATGGCTTCATCTTTCTGAGCCTTTGTTTCATCTTTTGCAAAAATTGGGATTAAAAATAGCATTTCCCTTAAAGACTTGGTATGAGGATTCAGCAGGGTTATTTCTATACATTCCTGGCACATAGTGAGATCTCAATATATAGTAGCTATTATTTGTTGTTGTTCCAGTTGCTAAGTCATGTCCAACTCTTTGCAACTCCATAAACTGTAGCTCACCAGGCTCCTCTGTCCGTGGGGTTCTCCAGGTGAGAATACTGGAGGGGGTTGCCATTTCCTTCTCCAGGGGATCGTCCAGGATGAAGGATCAAACCTGTGTCTTCTGCGTTGACAGTGAGAATCTTTACTACTGAGCCATCTGGGAAGCCCAGTAGATATTATATTATCCCTTTAAAGCTCATTTATCTAAGTGCCCGCAGAAAATGGTGTATCGTATGCTGGGAGAATTTCTCCATTTGAACTTTCCTCTGCAGAGAAACATTTGTCTTTATCTTTTGTTTCCAAAGCATCAAATCATCCTTTTCCAGAGCAAAGCATCCTTCTAATCCCCTCCCACCACAGCTGTCCTGCTGCTAACACAGTTAAGGACACAGTATCTTGGCCTAAGTAGCTCAGAGCATTCTGACAACTTAGCCCCTCACTTAAAGAGTGGAAGGAACTTTGGAGCTGCAGCTGAAGTGAAAAGAATGAAGAAAGAGGATGAAATTTGTGCCAGGCGCACAGTGAATGGTTGAGTTTTCTCATTTTACCAACACCCCATGAGGCGGGAATTGTTTATTATCACCTCCACATTCAGTTCAGTTCAGTCACTCAGTTGTGTCCGACTCTTTGCAACCCCATGGATTGCAGCATGCCAGGCTTCCCGGAGTTTTCTCAAACTCATGTCCACCGAGTCGGTGATGCCATCCAATCATGTCATCCTCTGTCGTCCCCTTCTCCACTTTACACCTAAGAAAATAAGGAGCTGAGCTGTTACAGCCCTTTGTTGAAGTCACACAGAGACAAGACAGAATCAGGTTTGCTGGATGTTTTCTTGATGCGATTGCTTTCAAAAGCAGATCCTGAAATAAAGATTTGGGTGCAAACATTCTCTTTGGGAGAGGTTTTTGTGGTCATTTTATTGCCTCTCGGCTCTGATGCATCCTTCAATATGTGAGGGAAGATCCCCTGGAGAAGGAAATGGCAACCCACTCCAGTATTCTTGCCTGGAAAATTCCATGGATGGAGGAGCCTGGTAAGCTCCAGTCCATGGGATCGCAAAGAGTCAGACATGACTGAGCAACTTCACTGCTGATAAAGGAATTTCTTTTAAGTATTTCTTCTTTAACAGGAACACGTTGCCGAGCTTTCTCAGAAAAGGAAGCTGGAGGGGTGTTCCTGGAGGGGGAGGGTCTCCTGCCATTTGTGTGCTGTATGGGGCTCAGTTATGGGTCTGGGGGCATTCAGTGGAACCTGCCCATGGGTCAAAATGTGGTCCTGCTGCAACTTTGCAGCCTCAGTGTGTGGATAACCTTTGTGCAACCCTCTCGGTCTGGAAACTAGAGTCAGAAGCACAGCTCACGTGCTCCGAAGGACCCCTGTCCCCGCTGACTCCCACACTCCACATCTCCACAAATCAGGTGGTGCTTGACTGCTCCCCCAAAAGGACTCTGGAGGGTGGTTTCTTGCTTGCAGCCCCTCCAGACCAGCTCCAGCCTAGCCAGAGCCACAGACTTCTCTACTATCCTGTGGGCTTTCCCAAAGAAGCTTGAATGTCCCCCGTCTTTGCCTGTGGGTGCTCAGCCTAAGCCATAGGGTGCCTTATACAGTTACTCTTTACCACAGATAATGGTTCTTTGTGTTACACTTCCTCTGGTTAAGTCATGGTGTATTCTGTCTCCTGATCACTGTCATAGCACGTGATCACTGGAAGAAGGCGAAAGAGTAGGGAAGGGAAAAAAGCCAATAAGAAAAGCATTAATGAGTGGATCACTATTATCGGTACTTGGGATACAATCACACTTGTGTCGTTTGAGACTCTAAGTGCCCCAGCAAGAGGCAAGAGGACTGCATATTTATCTCCCAACTCCTGTCTCTCATTGATTGAGGGTTGCTTTTGGGAACTTTAATTCCCTGGCACTTTGGTTCTGCCCTGCATGCCTGAACTTCCCAAGGCCTATTTTACTTGTGTAGTTAGAACACCCCCTCAGGTAGAGAGAAACAGGTCCTTGATGGCAATATCCCTGTGAACATGGGAACTTCCTGTGATGCTACAGGTGACCTCTAGGGTGGACCAAGGCGATGGGGGCAGCCATGGTGTAGCTACTATAGACTTGTTGGGGGATACTGAGTGGCAGATGAATGGCTCAGACTGATGCAGGGTGAAGTTTCTGGAAAAGTCCAGTGGTAGATGATCAAACGCTCTCCTGACTGGTAGAATTTAATTGTATGGTCAGTGTTTGCTCTGGATAATTGGGTTTTCCTTTGACAGTCTCACTGGCTTGCTAGCTGCCTTGGAAGACACTGTTTTCTAACCATTTCGCATACAAAAAGCCAGACCTGGCTTCCATCAATGGCTGGCAGCCCTGCCATTTTCAGGAGGTGCTGATGGTTGTGGCATCCAAGAGGAAAAAGGCAGTGGTGTTTGTATTTTCCATTTTGCCCTTTACAAGAACATTTCAGCTGAAGCGGAAGGCTTTTTTTTTCCCTTCACCCTGGGTGTTTTAATAGAATTCTTGGTGACATTAAGCCCTTTTAATTCTGAGTACCAGCTTCTAAAGTTCAGTGACGACGGAGCTCTGTTCAGCTGTGGAATGCAGTGGATACCAAGGTGAGAGATTTTAATCACCAGGAGGACCGGAGTAAAAATACAGCCAGGAGGCAAGGTTATTACAAAAGGCCACGGACAATGTTTGTCTGTGGGAAAGTGTGGGCTGAAGGAGGTTACTTTTATATTGAAATTTTTAAATCATTCACATTTTGCAAGATGGTAATCAATGTAGAGGGTTTCAAAACTGGCAATATGTTCTTTCTACATGTAAAATAGTCAGTGAAGAAAAAACAAGGAAACTTACTCTGTCCTAAAATGAAAAGATCTCTGAGACATGTGACAAAAGCAGGAAAATACTGAATAGTTAATTACTGCATGAGAAAGAAAGGGGAAAAATGATACAGTCACCTTTGCTTGTATGTATATAAAAATCTAATAAAACTATCTATGTATGGTTTAGGAGGGCAAAAACAAAGTGATTTTTTTTTTCAGTTTATAACTTTTATGTCATTTTCTTTTAAAAATCACATCAAAGTATTTTCTGTCCAGATAAATGAAACCAAAGCCCAGTGAAGAACACGATCATTGGAGGACATGTCTCTGTTCTTTGATCATTTGTACAAACTTCGAAGGCAGCTTTGGATGGGAAAATGCATTCCACAAAGTCAAATATCTGTGCATCAGTTCGGTTCAGTCAGTCAGTCGTGTCCAACTCTTTGTGACCCCGTGGACTGCAGCACGCCAGGCTTCCCTGTCCATCACCAACTCCTGGAGCCTACTCAAACTCATGTCCATCGCATCAGTGATGCCATCCAACCATCTCATCCTCTGTTGTCCCCTTCTCCTCCTGCCTTCAATTCTTCCCAACACCAGGGTCTTTTCAAATGAGTCATCAGGTGGCCAAAGTATTGGAGTTTCAGCTTCAGCATCAGTCCTTCCAATGAATATTCAGGACTGATTTCCTTTAGGATGGACTGGTTGGATCTCCTTGCAGTCCAAGGGACTCTCAAGAGTCTTCTCCAACACCACAGTTAAAAAGCATCAATTCTTCGGTGCTCAGCTTTATAGTCCAAGTCTCACATCCATACATGACCACTGGGAAAACCTTAACTTTGACTAGATGGACCTTTGTTGGTAAACTAATGTCTCAGCTTTTTAATATGCTTTCCAGGTTGGTCAGAGTGATTCCTTTGCAAACATTGTGGGCGTGGGTGTTTTCACTTGATCATGGAAATTTTTTTGCATCTATGCTGCTATTTTCCACACAGGCAGCAGAGGGCAGTGTTTCCCTGTTTTCCTTTGTGCTTTTCCCCATCTCCACAGCCTCAAAGGCAAAACCAACCAAGATAATTCAAATCTATGATAAAATGTACCACATTTTCTAGGTTTGTGTTGTTACTCTCTCAGCCCCAAAATGGGACTTGAAGCTTCCAACAGGCTGCTTAATGATTATTCAAGAGGGGCTGGTGATTGGGTTTGCTGGGGTGGTTTTTATCCTCTCTTGTCTTTCTCCCCTTTTGTCATTCCACTCAGCTCCCATCCATCACTTTCCATAATCAAGTCATAGAAAAAGACCCTTAGATTATGAAAACTCACAGCCTTCTCTCTCTCCCTCTCTCTTTTACATTGCAGATAAGACTCAGAATTTGGAAGGCAAAACAAACAAACAAATAAAAAGGGAGAATTTTGGACTTCCATAAATAGTGCTAACGTTGTGGGGAAAAAAGAGAGCTAAAAGGGGACGAGCCTAAGCTGTGTCTGAGTGGTTACCTGTGTGCCTGGCTGGGGGAGCTCCTGGGGTGAGTTCTCACATTCACTACAATGAGGACGTGCATGAGCCATTTTGAAAAGGAAATGAAAGCTCACAGGTGATGGACAATGCCCAAATTCATGCTGCTGTAAAAAGATAGAATTGGGAGGCAGATTGCATCCAAAGCTGGGCAATTGACACGTTTTTTTCCCCTGCACCATCCTAAGCAGACAGAAGGTGTTGTAGCCACGCGTTCCGGGAAACAAACTCACTTAGAAGGACAACGCAGATACCGGAGTGCTGTTTATGACACCGGCGGGTGCAAGGCAGAGTCTCCTCTTAGCCAAGGACTCCGACCAGCTTTTGTGAAAACCTTATATACCCTAAGTGTATGTGCTCAAACCCACCTCCCCAAATTCTCTGGAACTAATTTGAACATAGGAAAAGAAAGATGCAATCAAAGTTAACCCTTCATTCGTCTGCCTTGAGCCTAGGTAGTTAACAGTGGACAATTATCAGAAGGCCTGTGGTCATACCTCAATAAGCATAATAGAATGTATGATTGATTCTATGCGGTTACACAGATAATTAGGGTATTCCTTTAGGCGATGGGATAGTCTAGGTATGAGCCCTAGGGCTCTTCCTTCTGCGGGCCTGATTTTCCTGTTGGTATGTCGTTTCCATAGATACTGGGCATACAGCTCAAAGTCCACAGTCCAGCCATGATGGAATCCTGCTTTCAAGATGGAGTCTGTTCTGTTTCCTTCTTCAAAGGCAGTGCTGGCCCTTTGGCTCTCTCTCTGGCCGCCACCCCCCCCCCCCCACCCGCCCCGGCTTCCCCAGGGCTCCGTACTCAACTCTGACAGGAGCATGCACCATCCTTTCCACACAGTGTCTGGAAGGAAACAAAAGGGAGAAGCGGAAACCTCAGGAGCTCCCCTGTGCTCAGCAGACGTTTGTCTTTGTTGTACCTGGGCAGAGCTTCCTTCAGCAAAGGCAGCAACATTGGACGGCCCAAGGCCAGAGATTCCTTGAGCTGTGTGATGCTGTGGACTTGGGGAAGTCTTGTGTTGAGTAATACCAGCTCCCCCGGAGACTGGTGGCCCTTGCCCGTGCCAAGTGGGACAAGGAGAAGGTCTCCATGGGGGTAAGCATGGCTTTTGCAGGTTTTTTATTTTTATTTTTTTTATTGTTTTGGCATGCTGCTGTGGCATGTGGGGGTCTTAGTTCCCTGACCAGGGACTGTACCTGCGCCCCTTACAGTGGGGGTGGGGTTAACAGCACTGTTTCCAAATTGTTTTGGAATAGTGTGTGTGTGTGTGTGTGTGTGTGTGTGTGTGTAACCAAAACCCTGGTAGCAGGACCCTTCGGGGCCTTCCCAGGACAGGCCTTCCCCTTTATCTCTCGATTTAACTTCTCTTCTAAGCACCTAGATAGTAGTATCCGATGCAAATTTCCTAAGTTGTTTTGCAGGTGTGGCAACAGGAAGAGGTTAACTACTTGATGACCTTGAGCACAGGTCAAGCCCTGGGGCTCCTGGAGCCTGAGGCCTGATCAAGTTAACCCCTGTGACACCACCTGTTCCCTCACCAGCTGTCAATCAGAGAACTGTGCACGGTCTGATCACTTACTCTGCGACCCTCTTCCCTCACCCGGCTCTTATAAATGCTCTGCTAAATGCCTGCAGGGAGCTTGAGGCTTTCTAGGGCCTGAGTCACCCCCTCTCCTGGCTCGGCCCTGCAATAAAGCATTCTCAGCTCTGAACTCTAATGTTGCAGTTTGTTCGGTCTCACTGTGAGTCGGGCCGAGAACTTGGTTAACACAGTTTCTAAGTGCTCCTGCTTTCTCATCCCAACTTCCTGGCAAATGCCCGCAGATGAAGATGATGGTGAAGATGCAGAAAATGGACAGTTCGGAGCAGTTGTTGTTCAGTCGCTCAGTCGTATCCAGCTCTGCAGCCCCGTGTACTGCAGCAAGCCAGGCCTCTCTGTCCTTCACTATCTCCCAGAGTTTGCTCACACTCACATCTGTTGATTGAGTCAGCATTGGATGGACTAATTACAATAGCAAACAAAGGACAGTGGTGAAGCACATTTTACCCATAGCGAAGGTCTTTGGAATAGTCTTGGGTGGCGTCCATCCCCTGTTTGAGTAACACCAGCTCTCCTGGAGACTTGTGACCAGTGCTAAGTAGGATAAGGAGAAGGTCTCCTTGGGGGTAAGCATGACTTCTGCATGGTTTATTTTATTTTATTTTTTTTGGCCTCCTTGCTGTTGCATGTGGGATCTTAGTTCCCTGAGCAGGGATTGAACCTGCGCCCCCGACAGTGGATGTGTGGAGTTTTACCCACTGGACAGCCAGGGAAGTCCCCTCTTTCCCACGTTTTAACACTTGCTATGTTGCCGTTTCAACAGAGAGGAGCAAACAGCAGACTGAGGTCCTTGTGGGGACAACAGGAGGCAGCTAGAATATTTTTAGGTTGCCTTCTTAGTTATATTCTGTTCATGGCAAATGACTGTGATCTTCTGTTTACAGAAGTAAAACGTGTCCTTTGCAATACATTTTGACTAAAAAGTTAACCTAAAAATAGATGAGCCCATATAGGGTACCTGGCACGTACGTGTAGCAAAAGTGATGAAAGGGTTTGAAAATGAAATATGGAGACGCTGGACAGATTATTTCTAAAGTGTCTTCGATCTTAGTCAACTGATGACTTTGCATCATTAGAGAATCACGGGAAAATCAGAATTGGGCAATTTCAGAACTTTCTGGGGATCATCTAACCCAGTTTTCTTGCTTTATAGTTGATGAGAAGGAGGCTCAGAGGGACGTGACTGGCTCAAGGTCCCCCGGTGCTCTGTTGGCTGATAATCTGTGTGTGGGGTGTGTGTGTAGGGTTGGGGGGAGCTGGATGATGGTCTAGACCAAGGGCTGCTTTAAGTAACACAGGTTGTCTTGGCACCAGGGCGGGAAAGAGGGTAGAGGAAGGGAAAGCAAAACCAATAGATAACAAGTGGGAAGATCCTTAACATCTCCGTTTTTTCAACTTGCTGCAGCAGCAGCAACAAGAGCTGGCTGGTTTTCCCTCAGTAGACGCAGCAATACTTGTTTTTTTTTTTTTTTTTTGCTTCGGAATGTGGTGTTAAACGCAATAGGTCAGCACTAAGCGATTGAAGTGACTTAGTAGCAGCAGCAGCAGCAAGCTTGAACAAAATGTGATGACTGATTCAGAAATGAAGGAACAGTAAGTCACAGCCGGCGAGTCCTGATTATGATATTGCTTATCAACGCGCTCCCCCCGCAACCTCAACCCCCACCCCCACCCCCACCCCCCCACCTCCCGTCCAGGAACAAACAAAGCTGCAGGAGGGGAAGCTGAACCCAGAGGTCCTTGTCCTGGGGACACGTTAATTCTCGCCACGACAGTCATCTGTGAGGAAATCCGGTGTTGCAGGAGAACAGCTTCAAGCGGGCTGCGGGCGCTCTCGGGTGGGCGTCATGGTCCCCTGAGCCCTCCTTACCGTGCATCTTGCTTTCCAGCAGATGCATTGAGATGATCAAAGAGGAATGTAGTCAAGGATTAAAGACAGCTCCCCCTCGTGGATGGGCCTGGGAAGCGCAGGGCATGTCCAGAGCAGGCGTTGAGCATATATTCACTCTGGATGTTCCAGAAGGCTGGATCAACAGGACTTGCATGGTGCCTGGCCTGGAGCAAGCCTGCTCCTCACTCACATTCCTGGATGGACAAATCACTCTATTTTTTTTTCTCTGTCACTATTTCTTCATGCCTCATGTTTAGATAAGGCACTGTGTCCTACAAATATGTGTTGAGATATGAGTGATGGGTCGAATGAACGTGGTGGTTGCCTTTTCACCGACTCACTCACTAGTTTATTCATTAAGCACTTAGAGGGAGGATAACTCAGGCCTCCCCCTGTAGATTAAGATCTAATCGGGGACTTCCCTGGTAGTCCAGTGGTTAAGAATCCGCTTGCCAATAAGGGGACACAGGGTCCATTCCTGGTCGGGGAAGACTCCACAGGCCGCAAGTAAGCCTGTGCACCACAACTTCTGAAGCCTGTGGGCCCTAGAGCCCATGCTCTGCAGCCAAAGAAGCCACCGCAATGAGAGAGCTGAGCACTGCAGCTAGACTTAGCTCCTGCTCGATGCAACTAGAGAAAGCCAGTGTGCAGCAAAGAAGACCCAGTACAGGCACAGATATAAATTAAATTAAAAAAAAAAAGATCTATTGGGGAAGCAGACAACAACTTTGTAAATAAGTAGGTTACCAAAATAATGCTTGCTAGAATATCACATGTGCTAGCAGGCGCTAGTGGTAAAGAGCCTGCCTGCAATGCAGGAGACCCCCCCGGGTTTGATCTTCCCCCGGGAAGATCGCCTGGAGAAGGGAATGGCCATCCACTCTTGCCTGGGAAATCCCGTGAACAGAGGAGCCTGGTGGGCTACAGTCCATGTGGTCGCAAAGAGTCAGGCATGACTAACACTTAACACTATATGATTGTGTTTCTGAGTAAAGGCAAACTGTGGTTCAGATAGGTTAAGTAACTTGTCCCAACCACTTGTCAGCAAATGCTGGGGCTGCGATTTGAAGGCAGACCACATGGTCGTGGGGTTTATCTCTTCATCCATAATGCAGGCGCTTAACTGCCTCATGTCTGGGTCCCCAGTGCCCTGGTGTGTGTTGTGGGCAGTGCATAGACTCCTGCAACTTGTCTCTGACAACACTTACAGTTTGTGCCATTTTTCATTGCATTACCACCCAAAGCCATTTCAGCCTTAGGACCTCAGCACTGTGAGCCTGTGGGCTCCCCGCACCCACCACTGACTCCCGGCCCCTCCCCCACGGTCCCTCCCCCACCCCTCCCCCCAGGTCATCCCCACCATGGTTCTCCTCTAGAACCCATTAACCCCTGTTTTCCCTCAAGAGGTACTGGGGGATGAGGTTTTTTTTTTTTTTTTTCCTTTTCGTGCCTTAGGGGTATGTGTTTCTTGGAGGGTAGGCTCTCATTTCCATGAATACAGTTGGATTTGAAATTCAAGTTGTAAAGGTTTCCTGTTTTGTATTTTGCCAAATGTTCATACATAAAGCTCTTTCCTAAGGAGACAAAGTCTTGGTCCTCTCCCATCTCTGTGCCAAGCTGTAGTTTTACGTTCACTTTGCTTCACTGCAAAAAGAATTTGTGTGTGTGTGGCTCTGTGCTTAGTGACAGGGAGAGGGCAAGTTGAGAGGGATTCAGGTTCTGTTTCCAGGTCACTGGGATGGGACAGAGGAGGGACAGATGATGCTTACTGGAAGTTTTCATCAAGGAGGTAGAATTTTGGCCAACCTTTGAAAGATGTTTGGATTTTGATAGATGAAGGAGAAAGGCAAGTGCATGAATCTGATAAGGGGTTAAGCCACACAATATATGAGTAACTCAAACAACCTCCCTGATGGCTCAGTAGATAAAGAATCCACCTGCATTGCAGGAGACACAGAAGACTCAGTTTCGATCCCTCGGTTGGGAAGATCCCCTGGAGTAGGAAATGCCAACCCACTCCAGTATTCTTTCCAAGAAAATCCCATGGACAGAGGAGCCTGGTAGGCTACTCTAAAGGGATGCAAAGAGTCAGACATGACTGAATGACTAAGCATGCTCACAAACAACTCAGCAGCAGAAAAGCACATAACCTGGTTAAAAAATGGATGAAGAATATGGATAAACATTTCTCCAAAGAAGACATGCAAATGGCCAACAAGTATACGGAAAGGTACTCACCATGATTAGTCATTCAGTTTAATTCAGTCGCTCAGTCATGTCTGACTCTTTGCGACCCCATGAATTGCAGCACGCCAGGCCTCCCTGTCCATTACCATCTCCCAGAGTTCACTCAGACTCACATCCATCGAGTTGGTGATGCCATCCAGCCATCTCATCCTCTGTCGTCCCCTTCTCCTCCTGCCCCGAATCCCTCCCAGTATCAGAGTCTTTTCCAATGTGTCAACTCTTCGCATGAGGTGGCCAAAGTACTGGAGCTTCAGCTTTAGCATCATTCCTTCCAAAGAAATCCCAGGGTTGATCTCCTTCAGAATAGACTGGTTGGATCTCCTTAATTAGTCATTAGGGAAATACAAATCAAAACCACAATGAACTATCACCTCACACCTGTTACAACGGCCATTATCAAAAAGACAAGAGATAACAAGAGCTGGCAAGGATGTGGAGAAAAGGGAGCCTGCTACACCATTGGTGGGAATGTAAATTGGTACAGTCCCTCTGGAAAACAGTAGGAAGATGTCTCAAAAAATTAAAAATAGAGAGGAAAAGAATCTGAGCTTAATTAAGAGTTAGAAGAAACTTTGTTATGTGGATGACAAATACAGTCTTAGCCCTGAGCTTAGTATTCTTTTATTACAGAAGATAAGGGGTGATTAGGCAAGCAACTCCAGTTTGTTTCATATTATTTAATATAAATACATGTAATATACAATCTCATGAAGTAAAACAAAAGAGAAATATTAAAAGAATACCTATAGGTTAATAGAAGCATTGGGCCTTCCCTGGTGGCTCAGAGGGTAAAGAATCGCCTGCAAGAGGGGACACGTGGGTTCAATCCCTGGGTCAGGAAGATCCCCTGGAGAAGGAAATGACAACCCATTCCAGTATTCTTGCCTGGAGAATTCCATGAACAGAGGTGCCTGGTGGGCTAAAGTCCATGGAGTTTCCAAGAGTCAGACATGATTGAGCGACTAACATTTTCACTTTCAAACAATATATAAAATTTCATTTGTGTGAACATAATGGTTGTCTGAATTGAATATTGCATTGTGATTACAAAAAAAATATAGAACTACCATATATAATCCAGCAATCTCATTTCTAGGTTAATATATTAAAAAAAAATGAAATCAGTATCTTGAGTAAAGACCTGTACCTCTTGTTCATTGTGGCAGTGCAATAGTCAAGATAGAGAAATAATCTGTGTCTGTTGATGGATGAATGGATAAAGAAAATGTGATCCACACACACACATATGTATATATATGTCACATATCATTGTGTGTATATATATATATATATTTTTTTTTTTTCAAGTATAAAAGCAAGAGAGTTCCAGAAAAACATCTACTTCTGTTTTACTGATTACTCCAAAGCCTTGTGTGGATCACAACAAACTGGAAAATTCTTCAAGGAATACCAGACCACCTGACATGCCTCCTGAAAAATCTGTATGCAGATCAGCAAGCAACAGTTAGAACTGGACATGGAACAGCAGGCTGGTTCCAAATCAGAAAAGGAGTATGTCAAGACTGTATATTGTCACCCTACTTATTCAACTTATATGCAGAGTACATCATGAGAAATGCTGGGCTGGAAGAAGCACAAGCTGGAATCAAGATCACTGGGAAAAATATCAATAACCTCGGATATGTAGATGACACCACCCTTATGGCAGAAAGTGAAGAACTAAAGAGCCTCTTGATGAAAGTGAAAGAGGAGAGTGAACAAGTTGGCTTAAAACTCAACATTCAGAAAACTGAGATCATGGCATCTGGTCTCATCACTTCATGGCAAATAGATGGGAAAACAATGGAAGCAGTGAGAGATTTATTTTCTTGGGGTCCAAAATCACTGCAGATGGTGACTGCAGGCATGAGATTAAAAGGCATTTGCTCCTTGGAAGAAAAGCTACGACCAATCTGGACAGCATATTACAAAGCAGAGACATTGCTTTGCCTACAGAGGTCCATCTAGTCAAAGCTATGGTTTTTCTAGTGGTCATGTATGAATGTGAGAGTTGGACTATAAAGAAAGCTGAGCACCAAAGAATTGATGCTTTTGAACTGTCGTGTTGGAGAAGACTCTTGAGAGTTCCTTGGACTGCAAGAAGATTCAACCAGTCCATCCTAAAGGAGGTCAGTCCTGGGTGTTCATTGGTAGGACTGATTTTGAAGCTGAAACTCCAATACTCTGGCCACCTGATGCGAAGAGCTGACTCATCTGAAAAGACCTTGATGCTGGGAAAGATTGAGGGCAGGAGGAGAAGGGGACGACAGAGGATGAGATGGTTGGATGGCATCACCCACTCAATGGACATGGGTTTGGGTGGACTCTGGGAGTTGGTGATGGGCGGTTTATGGGGTTGCAAAGAGTCGGACACGACTGAGCAACTGAACTGAACTGAAAGGCCCTTTCTCCAAATACAGTCTCATACTGAAGTCCTGGGAGGCTAGTTAGTGCTTCAGTGTATGACTTTGAAAGAGACACCATGCAGTTCATCACACAGACATCAAGCTAGATTTTTCTCTCCATCTTGAACACTGCTGAAGCTTTTATTTTAAACTTAAAGAAGCTTTTTTTTTTTTAATTTTATATTGGAGCGTAGTTGACAAACATTTTAAGCATTTTGGTATCCATGATAATTTGATGACTAGTCTTACCACCCTGTCTGGCTGCATGAAACAGGACTGTCTTCATGATGAGTATATGTGGGATGTGGCCAAGGACCTGTTGTACCTTGCTGTCAATTCCTCCTGGTTATGTGTGGAAGAATAACATCATCAGGGCATCAGGGAAAGGTCTCCATAAAGATGGAGAGCTTGAGAGCATGAGCAAGTTTTCATTGTTGCCAGAGAGACATTTCCTAAAATTTCATTTTTAATTGGAGGGTGATTGCTTTACAGTATTGTATTGACTTCTGCCACACAACAGCCTGAATCAGCCATTAAGTACACATATGTCCCCTTGCTCTTGAATCTCCCCCCCTCACCCTTCACCCCATAGCAGCCCTCTAGATTGTTACAGAGTACTGCTGCTGCTGCTGGCAGTCCTGTCTGACTCTGTGTGATCCCATAGATTGCAACCCTCCCAGGCTTCCTGGGATTCTCCAGGCAAGAATACTGGAGTGGGATGCCATTTCCTTCTCCAATGCATGAAAGTGAAAAGTGAAAGTGAAGTCGCTTGGTCGCGTCCGACTCTTAGCGACCCCATGGACTGCTGCATACCAGGCTCCTCCATCCATGGGATTTTCCAGGCAAGAGTACTGGAGTGGGGTGCCACTGCCTTCTCTGGTCACAAAGTACTACTCAGCCATAAAAAGGAATGCATTTGAGTCGGTTCTGGTGAGGTGAATGAACCTACAGCTTGTTATACAGAGTGGAGTCAGTGGGATCCACATTTTGCTCTTGGGAGGGAGTGGCAGATTAGGGAGAGGCCAGGTCAGCTGTATAGATTGGGTTGAATAATGGGAGAGACATCATGAGCTAAAGATGAGACAAGGATCGTTATTTTTTTTAGAGTTTCCAAGCTTTTTATTTAATTTGTGATGGCTACAGATAACATATGTGCTCTGTCGTGTCCAGCTCTTTTGTGACCCTGTGGACTGTAGCCCACCAGGTTCCTCTCTCCATGGGATTTCCTAGGCAAGAATACTGGAGTAGGTTGCCTTTCCTTCTCCAGGGGATCTTCCTGATGCAGGGTTGAACCCAGTCTTCTGCATTGGCAGGCAGATTCTTTACTGTTGAGCCACCTGGGAAGCCTACGTTTTGTTATTATTCTGTTACTAAGTCTAGTCTGACTCTTTGCAGCCCCATGGACTGCAGCATGACAGTCTCCTCTGCATTTCACTATCTCAGAGTTTGCTCAAATTCATGTCCACTGAGTGAAAATGAAAGTGAAAGTCGCTCCACCGTGTCCGACTCTTTGTGACCCCATGGACTATGCAGTTCTTGGAATTCTCCAGGCCAGAATACTGGAGTGGGCAGCCTTTTCCTTCTTCAGGGCGTCTTCGCAGCCCAGGGATCAAACCCAGGCCTCCCACATTGCAGGCAGGTTCTTTACCAGCTGAGCCATAAGGGAAGCCCAAGAATACTGGAGTGGGTAGCCTATCTCTTCTCCAGGGGATCTTCCCGACCCAGGAATTGAACCCAAGTCTCCTGCATTGTAGGTGGATTCTTTACCAACTGAGCTGTGAGGGAAGCCAACTGAGTAGATGATGCTATTTAACCATCTCATCCTCTGTCGTCTCCTTCTCCTCCAGCCCTCAGTCTTTCCCAGCATCAGGATCTTTGTCAGTGAGTCAACTCTTCACATTGGGAGGCCAAAAATTTGGAGCCTTAGCCTCAGTCCTTGAAGTGAATAGTCAGAGTTGATTTCCTTTAGAATTGACTGGTTTGATCTTCTTGTAGTCCAAGGGAATCAAGAGTCTTCTCCAGGACCACAATTTGAAAACATCAATTCCTTGGTGCTCAGCCTTCTTTATGGTTCAACTCTTATATCTGTACATGACTGCTGGAAAAACCATAGCTTTGAATATGTGGAATGAAGCCTAAATGTCTAACCCTAAATGCTGCCCACTGTATGCAGCTCCCTGAGCAAACTCAGCTACTCTTTTTACCCAGGTTTACTTTTTGTTTTCATCCTTAATTGTCCTTCTTGCCATCCTTGTTGGCCTGGGAGACAAGGAGACCATGGTATTTTTAAAAGTTATCTATTTGAGAACATTTACAGTTTATACTTATATTATTTTGTTTTCACCAACAGGAAATAATTTCTTGTAGAGTTGACTTGTTGACAATTTAGTCCCTCAGTTTTAGTCTGAGGAAGTTTTTATTTCTCTTTCTTTTTCGTCTGTGCAACTCTAGGTCATCAGTCCATTGGCTTGGCTTGTATTGCCAATGATGTAGTTATTTTGGTTATAAGCCACTCATTTTCCCTAATGATAGATTATGTCTTATTCCAAATTATGTGTGTGTGTGTGCAAGAGAGAGAAAGAAATGGCTGAAAAGTTTCTCAAGTATTGACAAATGTCAAAACATATGATGAAAAAGCTCACAGAACACAGCATGGGGAAAAATTATTTATTTATTTTGGCCATGCCTTGTGGCTTATGGGGTCTTAGTTCCCCAACCAAGGATTGAACCTTGACTATGCAGTGAAAGCACCAAGTCCTAACCACTGGACTGCCAAAGACTGCCAAGGAATTCTTTGGGTTGGCTTTATTCCTGAGCATGCAAAGCAGGTTATTTGTTCCCAAGTGCAATTCCATGGAAGGAACCTAGCAGAACCTGGCAGGCTACAGTCCATGTGATCACAAAGAGTCAGGCTTGACTGAGTGACTCTTTCTTTTTGGTCTCCCCAGATGTCGCAGTGGTAAAGAATCTGCCTGCCAATGCAGGAGACTCAAGAGACCCAGGTTCAATCCCTGGGTAGGGGAGATCTCCTGAAGGAGGAAAAGCAACCCACTTCAGTATTCTTGACTGGAAAATTCCATGGACAGAGGAGCCTTGTGGGTTACAGTCATTGGGGTGACAAAGAGTCAGACTGCGTGCTTTGCAATATCCTAGCAGCTGACTGAAGCTCAGGGACGCAAAGTGAATTTCAATTGTGTTGTGAGGTTGAATTGTATCTCCTCAAAAAGGCACGTGGAAGTCTTAACTGTGGTACCTGTGAATGTGACTTTACTTGGAAATAGTATGGTTGCAGATGAATTTAGTTAAGCTGAGGCCATACTGAGAAGCTTCCCTGGTGGCTCAGACGGTAAAGAATCTGCCTGCAACACTGGAGACCTGGGTTCGATCCCTGAGTTAGGAAGATCCCCTGCAGCAGGAAATGGCAATCCACTCCAGTATTCTTGCCTGGAGGATTCCAAGGGAGAGGAGCCTGGCAGGCTACAGTCTGTGGGATCAAAAGAGTTGGACATGAGTAAGCGAATAACACATACTGAGTTAGGGTAGCCCTACATCTAACGATCCATACCCTTAGAGGAAGGCCATTTGTAGACACAGAGAGATACAGAGGGAAAAGGTGGCTATGTGAAGATGGAGACGGAGACTGCAGTGATGCTTCTGCAAGCCAAGGAATGCCGGTAGTGCCAGAAGCCAGGAGAGAGGCACGGGACAGACTCCGCTCCATAGCCTGCCAAGGGACCAGCCTTACAGACCTCCTGACTGTGTACTTCTCACCTCCAGAACCACGAGACAATACACTTCTGTCATATAAAGCTGCTGGGTTTGTGAAACTCTGTTAAGGAAGCCTAGAACACTATCATAGAAGCGGAGGGAGAAACATTCCTAAAAATAACTGCTTTGGAGGATAGTAAGTGTGACTCAGAGAGAATGGGAGGTGCAGGATATGTCTGGGGACTTGGAGGAAAGAATTAGTTTCAAGGAGGCTGAGGATTATGGTTTCAGGATCCCCATACAAATGGGCAGATTATGAGAAATAAAAGAATCTAATGACAAAAGGTGGTAAGTGTGATATTTTAGAGTCACCAAGACTTGTGATGGGGTTTAGTACCGATACATGCTGAAATGAAAGATATAAACTATTGTGCGTCTGTGCTCAGTTGATTCGGTCATGTCCAGCTCTGTGACCCCATGAACTGTAGCCCGCCAGGCTCTTCTGTCCTTGGGATTTTTCCAGCAAGAATGCTGGAATGGCTTGCCATTTCCTTCTCCAATAACCTATTGTGTCAGGACATAATTTGTATTAAAAAAAAAAAAAAAGACAGGGGACTTCCCTTGCGGTCCAGTGGTTAAGACTCTGTGCTTCCCATGTGGGAGACTCGGATTCGATCCCTGGTTAAGGAACTAAGATCCCAATGCTTCGCAAGCACACTCCCCCCAGAATTCTTAAAAAAAAAAAAAAAAAAAGACAGACATGCTTATGGAAATCTGAGGGCCTGAGAGGGAAAACAGGCCAGCAGAGCACAGTGTGAGGAGATAAATAAAGATGCATGGAAGTTCTGGCTTTAAAGGTGTCATAAGAGCCATGTGGATTTTCGAGTACAGTGGCTGGATGTCTTTCTTGCCCAGGTGATGAAGTTGCTCAGAGGTAGGACATCCCCAGATATCGGCCACAAGCTTTATTTGGCTGAAAGTGGGAAAGCTTGATCCATTTTTGTCTTGCTTTAAAGGGCTCGATCATTTAAAGGGCTCGATAAAGGACAGAAATGGTATGGACTTAACAGAAGCAGAAGATATTAAGAAGAGGTGGCAAGAATACACAGAAGAACTGTACAAAAAAGATCTTCATGACCCAGGTAATCACGATGGTGTGATCACTCACCTAGAGCCAGACATCCTGGAATGTGAAGTCAAGTGGGCCTTGGAAAGCATCACTATGAACAAAACTAGTGGAGGTGATGGAATTCCAGTTGAACTACTTCAAATCCTGAAAGATGATGCTGTGAACGTGTTGCACTCAATATGCCAGCAAATTTGGAAAACTCAGCAGTGGCCACAGGACTGGAAAAGGTCAGTTTTCATTCCAATCCCAAAGAAAGGCGATGCCAAAGAATACTCAAACTACCGCACAGTTGCACTCATCTCACATGCTAGTATCCTTAAAATTCTTCAAGCCAGGCTTCAGCAGTACATGAACCGTGAACTTCCAGATGTTCAAGCAGGTTTTACAAAAGGCAGAGGAACCAGAGATCAAATTGCCAACATCTGCTGGATCATGGAAAAAGCCAGAGAGTTCCAGAAAAACATCTATTTCTGCTTTACTGACTATGCCAAAGCCATTGACTGTGTGGATCACAATAAACTGTGGAAAATTCTGAAAGAGATGGGAATACCAGGCCACCTGACCTGCCTCTTGAGAAACCTGTATGCAGGTCAGAAAGCAAGAGTTAGAACTGGACATGGAACAACAGACTGGTTCTAAATAGGAAAAGGAGTTCATCAAGTCTGTATATTGTCACTCTGCTTGTTTAACTTATATGCAGAGTACATCATGAGACATGCTGGGCTGGAGGAAGCACAAGCTGGAATCAAGATTTCCAGGAGAAATATCCATAACCTCAGATATGCGGATGACACCACCCTTATGGCAGAAAGTGAAGAAGAACTAAAAAGCCTCTTAATGAAAGTTCAGTTCAGTTCAGTTCAGTTGCTCAGTCGTGTCTGACTCTTTGCGACCCCATGAATCGCAGCACACCAGGCCTCCCTGTCCATCACCATCTCCTGGAGTTCACTCAGACTCACATCCATCGAGTCAGTGATGCCATCCAGCCATCTCATCCTCAGTCGTCCCCTTCTCCTCCTGCCCCCAATCCCTCCCAGCATCAGAGTCTTTTCCAACGAGTCAACTCTTCGCATGAGGTGTCCAAAGTACTGGAGCTTCAGCTTTAGCATCATTCCTTCCAAAGAAATCCCAGGGCTGATCTCCTTCAGAATGGACTGGCCGGATCTCCTTGCAGTCCAAGGGACCCTCAAGAGTCTTCTCCAACACCACAGTTCAAACGCATCAATTTGTTCTATTTTATATATGGTACTATGTATATGTTACTCCCAACATATATTTCTTAATTTATCCTTCCTTCCCAAGAGTTTCTTCAATGGTTTTTTTTTTTTTTTTTGGCTGTGCTGCACAGGATATTCCAGTTCCCCAACCAGGGATTGAACATGCGCTATGGCAGTGGAAGAACTGAATCCTAACCACTAGACCATCAATGAACTCCCCCTAACCTAATTCCCACTGCACCAAGGTTTTTAAAAAAGTTTGGAGAAAACCTTTAGTTCTTGTTGGGGGAATAATGCAAAATTCTTTGGGTTTTTTTTTTTTCATTCTTCCCCTTCCTTTCCTTTTCACAGTTAGCACCATATACTTCTGTCTTGTGAGTCTTTAAAGGGTATTGAGAATCCCATGGACAAAGGAGCCTGGCAGGCTACAGTCCATGGGGTCCCAAAGAGTTAGACATGACTCAGCGACCGACACTTTAAGGGGTGTTACAGTTTAACCTTTAGAAGTTGAAACTAGCCAGTCCTGGAGTTTGGGGGAGGCTGGAATTGGTGTTCAGCAGGAAGTCAGATAGCCTCATCACAAAGCTCCCATGCACGGCTGCATCCAGGCAGCTGGCACACCCCAGATATTCTGGAAGGACGACTAGTCATTATGCATCAGCAGGGCAGTCTGTTGGTTGTGCTTTTCGCCTGCTGCTGTTCATACATGTTAAATAGAAATGGCAGCTTGTTTTGTTTCATTGTTATTAATTTAGATTACTGTACACTACTAGACGAACCTTACACTGTTTTGTTGGCATCTTGTGGGGATGAAAATGTTCGCATCCCTTGTGGTTTAAAGCTATAATTCTCTATTAACTGTATATTACAAGGTATATTACTATGAATTTTAATGTGAACTAGCCTGTTATGGTTAAAGCAGGGGTATACATCACCTTTATCACCTGCAAATGTTGTACAGAATACAGTTTAGTGCTAACAATAGAGTCAGGCTGGTTAGTTTGAATCATGGTCTCATGCAAACTGTTTAAGCTTCATGCTGCATGCTAAGTCACCTTAGTTGTGTCCAACTCTTTGTGACCCTATGGATTGTAACTCGCCTGGCTCCTTTGTCCATGGGATTCTCCAGGCAAGAATACTGGAGTAGGTAGCCATTCCCTTACTCCAGGGGATCTTCCTAACTCAGGGATTGAACCCAGGTCTCCCACATTGCAGGGGAATTCTTTATTGTTTGAGCCACCAGGGCCTAGTCTTACTCATCCCCAGATCCCCATAATCTAAGTTAGCCTTTGATGTATGAATGGTGAAGTCAAGACCTTCTCACTGGTATTTTCAGTTACCCTGGTCTCTGCTGATGATGCTAACAATGTATTGTTCTGCTTGGGAACACCACCTGGATAGAATCTTCCTAGATTCCACTTTGAATCCAGTGCTACTTGAGTGAAAGTTATTGAAACTTCACAAGCTGAGGAATCCCAGTTGAATATCTGGAAAGTGTCATTTTCCACTAGTAATTCTTAAAATTCTTGGAGCTCACTGATGATAGCTTTCTCATCTTGAAATGAACCTTAGTAATAGCCTACAGGTCAGGAACTGATCCAAAGATGTGATGTTATTTTCTGGAGTTTGCTCAGACAGTCAGGGGTAGATTCCAGACTGGACACCAGGTCTCCCGCGCTGTCCTGTGTACCTTTCAATTGCATATAGAAGGAGAATTTGGAATATCACAGATTTTACAATATGGGCTTTGCTTATATGTCCCATAACATTTGGGTTAAACCTGAAAAATTCAAATAAATATTCATATCTTGCTGTTTAAATTTTTTTAAAATTTAGTTTTTACCGGAGGATAATTGCCTTACAATATTTTGTTGCTTTCTGCCATACAGCAACATGAATCAGACATAGGTATACATAAGTCCCCTCTAGGTTGTCACAGAGCACTGAGCTTGAGCTCCCTGAATAAAAGAGTGCACCCCACTGGCTGTCTATTTTAGGATGGCAGTGAATATGTCTCAGTGCCACCCTCTCCATTGTCCCACCCTCTCCTTCTGTTTCCATTGCTCCTTGTTTCCATTGCTGCCTTGCAAATAAGTTTATCAGGACCATCTTTCTAGATTCCATATTGTATACTGCTTTTTTAACAAATGAAAACTTTAAAAGGCTTTTTTAAACAATGAACATCTGTAGAATGCTCATAGACAATAAAACTGTGGTAGTATTGGTTGGCCAAAAAGTTGGCTTGGGTTTTTCTATAAAATGATACTTTTTGGCCACCCCAATATCACTTCAGGCACTCAGTAAAATCTCAGTGAAAGTTCTGTACAGTTTATATATATATATATATTTGCATACCACAAATCAAGTAAATATTCTACGGAAAACACTGAAGGGTATCATTTGTGGATATTTCTAAGCATTCATGAAACAAACTAGACAAACTCAAATGATTCCACTAATGGAAGCCTTAGATAAAAATGGTTTGAATCAAAGTTTGAATCAAGATCCATTAAAATATTACTTTAGCAAATAAGCCATTTGTGAAATTGGATTTTCAAACAAATGACTAATCTGTATTTTGAAGTGAGTGGCTTACAGTTCTGCTTGAAAAGGGAGAAATTTGTGAATTTAGGGGAAGGATAATTTCCTAATGACTATATTAATAGTGTTCAAGTATAACAATGATTATCAATTAATCAATGTCAGACAATTACTCGATAAATGACCCAGATACGGTCTGTCACTCCTTAGAACTATCTCAGTCTTTTCCACCTATTTCTATTAATAGTATGGCAATAATCACCCTGAAAGAGTAGGTAGCCTGTGACCTACTATGCGCAGGGACCATGCCGCTTTCTGTCTTTCTCCCTTCCTTCTTTCATTTTACTATCTTTATTTTTCTCTCCCTTTCTCTCTCTCTCTTTCTTTTTCTTCCTTTCTTATTTTTTTTCCCTCTCTCTATTTCTTTCTTATAGATGAGTTGAGTTATTCAATGTTGTTTTTTAGTTGCAAAGTAGTGTCTGACTCTTTTACAACCCCGGGGACTGCAGCCCACCAGGCTCCTCTGTTCATGGGATTCCTCAGGCACGAATTCTCAAGTGGGTTGCCCTTTCCTGCTCCAGGGGATCTTTGCAACCCAGGGATTGAACCCAAGTCTCCTGCACTGGCAGGCAGATTCTTTACCACGCAGCCACCACTCCATATCATGTACGAAATGAGTGGCAGATGCAGAATCGGCACTCATGCTCTCCAAATTCTGTGGGAACAAATGGAGATCAAACAAAAATGAGAACAGCAAAGCCTATTTTTTCTGAACTTACTCTAGCAAAGGGATCTATATCATGCATTTAGGCAGAGACTGAAAGCAGTCAGGGGAGTATACAAACTGTATTTTGGAAAAAGGGAAGGCTTCATACACGCCTTAATTGGAGGCTGAAGCATGAGTAAGTGGTCAGGGTAACTGGAAGTGGTACATCCTGTGTGATTAGTTAGGGGTGAAGATTTAACTGTCCCTGGTTCATCCTAAGTTGGAAACAGGAACAAAATTTAGGCAAGCTGTCAATTTTTATTTGTTGAGTCCTGTCCCAAGGCCACAGGTGTGAGGCCTTGTACCAAGGTCACAGAAGCGGAGCCCAGAGCCAAGGTCTCCTCTGAAACTGAGTCCCTCTGTGATGGTTGCCAAAAGCTCCTGTGATCATCACCAGCAAGTTTCATGACTTCAAATTAGGCAAGAATGCCCACCCCTGTAATCACCCAATAACACCCTAACCAATCACCTAATGCCAATCTTCCAGCAGGAATTTATAGTTTTGAGGCTATAAACATTGGCTACTAATCCATGAAAATGGTCCAGTCTCCCCAGCCTGTAGGGAGGTGTCGGCCCACAATGCTTGCGGTGCCCACATTATCTCTGCTCTTTGTTCAATAAACTTGCTCCCTTCTGAACTGTTCTGTGTCTGGAAGTTCTTTTCCAACCCATTGTCAGACTGCCTCAATGTTAATCAAGTCCTAGCTGTTTGAGACTGAGAATCACAGGACTTCTTGTTTGATTTCTTGGACAAGTTGCTAGAGGTTGTGATTTGACATCCGTTAAGTCTGACTTACAATTAACAGGTGGCGTCCTGAGCTGGTTGCTGTTGGTAACAGGTTGGTTTCCTAGGCTGGTTGCTGTAGATGGTGTGTCAGAATTCACATGAGTTTGTGTGGTCATTTTTATATGTGGTCGGGCCAGTCTTTCTTTGTATACTCAGCCCATCAGTTCAGTTTTCTTTCTTCTAGATCAGGGGTAGCAAACTTTCTGTAAAGAACCAGATAGAAAGTATTTTCAGTCTGTGAGCCCTGCAGCCTCTGTCACAATTACTCAGCTCTGACATTTTAGCACAAAATCAGCCACAGACAATATGTAAACAAATGGATTTGGCTGCGTTCCAACAAAACTTTATGTACAAAAACAGGCAGCATGCTTGATTTGGCCCTAGGGTTGTTGTTTGCCAATCCCTGTTCTAGGGGGAAGAGTTTGCACAAAATCAACAAATGTGCGAATAACAGCTGCCTCTTGGGTCATAACTCATTTCCTTTAGGCTGGCTTTTGTATTAATTGAAATTATGATCATTGTGGTCTGGTTTCTGAGTGATGTTATAATCAAGAAGCGTAGTTCAACAACCAAAAGATATTTAAAAATTCCATTATTTTTTCCTTGTCGAAGGACATTATATGGTAGCCATTTAAAAGCTAAAGTGATCCTTCTTTTCTTTCTGTCCCATTCCTCCATGGCCCAAATGCCATTTTTAGAACCTCTTATTTGTCAAAACCCCCAAAGAAACCCAAATACTCTGTCATGCACACAGTGAATCAGCACTGTGAACTATCATTTTATTTTGTAAAATTTATTTATTTTTAATTGGAGGATAATTGCTTTACAATATCATATTGGTTTCTGCCATGCATCAACACGAATCAGCGGTAGGGGTAGGTATGTCCCCTCACTCTTGAATCTCCTTCCCGCCTCTCACCCCATCCCACCACTCTAGGTTGTCACCGAGCACCTGATTTGAGTTCCCTGAGTCATACAACAAATGCCCACTGGCTATCTAATTTTACATGTGGTAATGCGTATGTTTCAATGCTCCTCTCTCAGTATACCCCACCCTCTCCTTCCCACCGTGTCCACAAGTTTGTTCTCGATGTTTGCGTCTCCACTGCTGCCCTGAGATAGGTCCATCTGTCCCATCTTTCTAGATTCCATATATATGAGTTAATATAGGATATTTGTCTTTCTCTTTCTCAGTTAATTCATCCTGTATAATAGATTTTATGTTCATCTTTTTTATTTAAAAAAATTTTATTTATATTTCTCTGTGCCAGGTCTTAGCTGTGCCACACATGATCTTTGGTTGTGGTATGAGAACTCTTAGTTGCAGGATATAGGATCCACTTCCCTGACCCAGGTCCCTTGCATTGGGAGAGTGAGGTCTTAGCCCCTAGACAACCAGGGAAGTGACTCTTCTTCTGTATATACATGTCATCTGACAAACAAAAGTAGGTGAGAGCAACATTGTTAAATTGGTGAAGATGGCCTGTCCTGAGTCTGGCCCCCTCATATTTGCGATGTGGCTGCCACAGTCCCAGGCATCACAGACAGGAAAGTATCTGGAGGAAGTAAAACCCATTTCTCTCTGCATCCACTTATGAGTAAAAGCCTCCGGACCAAGCTTCTTAGTAAATTCATCCTCATGTCTCAGTCACCCAATCACATCACATGCTCATGCCCAAGTCCACACTGGTAAGGAAAATGGGACCATCAGGACCAGCTTTGACTAGGCAGTAGTCACCTGCTGAAGTTGGGGGTACATTCTGCCTGCTCTGCTGCACGTGGCCTTCAACGGAGGGTGAGTGTGAATGAGTGCTGCTGAGGTTCTGTAGGAAAGATGGGGGAGAGGGGGGTCCATATTGAGAAGCCAATGAGTTGTATCTTCAGCAAGAGGCAAAGGGGCAGGTACAGAGCAATGGTTGCAGAGAAAATGCAGCTGAGAAGGGAGGACTGTGACGAGACCATCTCGAGGTTTTTAACATCTCCCAACATAGCTAGCTTCTCTGGTGTCTTAGATGGTAAAGAATTTGCGTGCAATGTTGAAGACCCTGGTTCAATCCCTGGGTTGGGAAAATCACCTGGAGAAGGGCATGGCAACTCACGTCAGTATTCCTGCTTGGAGAACCCCATGGACAGAGGAGCCTGGTGGGCTACAGGCAGTCCATGGTGTTGTAAAGAGCTGGATAAGACTGAGCAACTGCACTTCTACTTTCAAAGTAGAAACAGTCCAGGCTTCCTTTTTGTGGCAGACAAAAGGCTTGAATTCCTTCACAAAGGGTTGTCTTTCATCGTCCCCTGAATACATCATGTATGAGGCAAGAGCAGGTAACAACAAGAGTGTCAAGTCAATAGAGGCAGTTTTTCTTCTCTGCAGCCCAATTTTGATGTCTGTTTTCATGCTTTCTAAAAATCTTACCCTCCTGTGTGTTGACTCTCTGGCACACTTGAGCAGAAGGGACTCTGTCTGGATATGGAGATGAAAAGACCTGGGCGTGAACCTGGCTCTGCTACTTCCTTGTCTGTGACCTTGGACGAATTGCCTAACATGATGAGTATCAGTTACCCTGTCTGTACCATAGGAAGATGCTGTCCCAATGCCCTCCTTCCTTACTCAGTCAGATGTCATGAGGATTAAATGAAATTTTTCAGAGCCTGTGGCACATAGGTGCTAAATAGATATTTTCCTTTTTCTTTGGATTAACCAAACCAATTTACTCACTGCTCCCCAAAGCCACATGTTTGTTTTATAATTTTCTGCCTTCACATGCCATTTCTTCTTACTCTTTCTTCCACCTCCCTCCAGTGCAATGCTGTTCCCTTCTTCTTCACCTTGGATCTGACCTGCTGTCTGAAGTCTGGCTTACCTCCATGCTGCTTGTGAAGTCCTATTCTCCTTTCCAGACCCAGGGCTCCATTCTCTGAAGGACCCATCAGGGGCATCCTGGGGAATCCCTCATAGGGTCAGATGGGATCCCAGAAGGTCAGCACTGTCCAGAGGACACATGGTCCTCAGGAGCATCACAGAAGTGGAACCAGGAAGATGCCTGGTTCTGAGATCAAGGGGCTATGTAAAATAATGGAGCAGGACTCCAGGGCTCAACAGAGAGAAAAATTATACTGGGAACCTTCAGTTGCAGTCCTGGCCCTTTCACATCTTTTTTCTTTTTTCCCAGTATAAGTTATATATTGTTATTTGAGCATCAACTACTCTGGTGGCTCAGATGGTAAACAATCTACCTGCAATGTAGGAGACTGGGGTTTAATCCCTGGATCGAGAAAATCCCCTGAAGGGAATGGCAACCTACTCCAGTATTCTTGCCTGGAGAATCCCATGGACAGAGGAGCTTGGTGGGCTACAGTCTATGGACAGAGGAGCCTGGTGGGCTCTAAGTCCATTGGGTCACAAAGAACTGGTCATGACTGAGTGACTAACACCTGCTTTCTCATCTTCAAAATGGAGTCCATACCTGCCTTTTCATCTGTCTTATTCTCCATGAGACTATAAACCCCAAGAGGCAGGGACTGTGTGTTATTATTTATTTATTTATTTTGGCAGCACCACACAGCTTGTGGGATCTTAGATCACTGACCAGGAATTGAACTCGGAGTCACTGCAGTGAAAGGGTCCTAATCATTGGACTGCCAGAGACCATGTTTTATTTTTAACTTACCAGTTCCATCCAGCTCACAGTATGTTAACTGGCACCCAGTAGGTGCAATACATACTCGTTGAAAACTAAAATGAGTGTAAAATAAGAAAGTATAGATGTAAAGGTTTGTAAACTGAAGGTGTGATGCGCATGGAATGCATTTTGTTCTCGCCACCTTAAGGTTAGCATCCATCTCTGTGCCCAGTATGAATGTAGTTTGTGTTGGCTGATACATCGCTATGCAGTATAGAGCACACTATGAGGCTGTTTTAATAAATATGCAGGATCTTTTAAAGTGGAAGGACACCTGTCCTGTGCCAGATCATACCTCTAAATGTTGTCTTCAGGTTCTGTAACATCTAGTGGCAGGTAGGTAACACACATGTCTCTCACCTGTCTCCTCTGCACTCAGGGAAGACATTGCTAACTGATCACAATCCTTTTCCTCTGAGCCTGGATGTAGCTTCCAAATTCTTTTAAAACTATTTTTACAGGCAGCTGCTACCAAGTGACTGGAGCTGATCAGAAGTCAACTTAGGGGCTTCCTGGGTGGCTCAGTGGTGGAGAATCCCCCTGCCAGTGCAGGAGATGTGGGTTCGATCCCCGATGCGGGAGGGTCCCACAGCTAAAGCCCACGTGCCATAACTATTGAGCCTGTGCTCTAGAGCCTGGGAGCCACAATTCCTGAAGCCCATTTGCCCCAGAGTCTGTTCTGTGCAACAAGAGAAGCTACTGCAATGAGGAACCCACACAGCACAACTGAAGAGTAACTCCTACTAGCTGCAACTGGAGGAAAGTTCTCGAAGCAGTGAAGATTCAGCACAGCCAATCACTCCATCAATAAAATTATTTAAAATATATAAAAAAAAGAAGTCAACTCAACCTGAAGTCTATTTGCTACCCCTGGTCTTAACTGAAGAGTTCTATTTGCTTGTTTGTTTTCTGGAAGATCTCCATCGACAGAATCTCCACCGTGTCCTTTTGTTGACCATTTCTTTGTTTTCTTTTTTCACTATCAGAAAGGTCTCATACCCAAATGCAGTCTCTCTTGCTATAAAGATAAGGCTGTCCTTATCCTTCAACCCAAACAAATATCTCGAAGAAATACGGTGTGGTTTTTGCCTCTAGGAAATAAGCGAAATATCGAAGGAGGAATGAATCAGTCCACCTTGGAAAGATTACAGCGAAATTTAGTAGAAACACGCCCCTCCCCTTACACAGGCCACGCCTTGAACAACAGGTTTGAGTGCCCGGTTTAACTGGCTGCACTCGGCCACGTTTTTTTGTCTTCTAAAGCACTTTACAAACATTTCCTAATTGATTTATTGCCCTGGAACCAGTTCAGAACACAGCAACAAGAGTGATTAAAAGGCCAAAAGAATTGATTTATGATGAAAGATTAAGAATGGAATATGATCTGAAACTTGACCAAACTAAGATCCAGGGTCAGACATCTGAGCAGCCTGTAATTACTTGGCAGAGCGTGAACTCCAAAGCGAGAGACGAATTATTTCATTCTGCCATTAGGGGTTTCAAAAGAGTAAAAAGAGAAAGGTTTTTTTTTTTTTTTTTTAATGAAGAAAAATTTAGTCAGGCATATTGATTCTCTAAGGGCTATATGGCCTCTCCCAGTAAGGGGCAGACTCAAGGTTGCTGTAAGACCAAGGTCCAGAGCAGAGAATGCCTCTCTTCTACCGTCAGGTATAAAACAACAGCCTCCTGATTCATCCCAGATACACCACTGATGCTATATATAAAATACGTAACTAATGAGAACCTACTTAGGGACCTCTACTCAGTGCTCTGTTGTGACCTAAATAGGAAGGAAATTTAAAAAAAATGGGGGATCTATGAATATGTATAGTTGATTCACTTTGCTGTGAAGCAGAAACTAATATAACACTGTTAAGCAACTATTGGGGAAGCAGCTTGTATCTCAGCTGGTAAAGAATCCACCTGCACTGTGGGAGACCTGGGTTCGATCCCTGGGTTGGGAAGATCCCCTGGAGAAGGGAAAGACTACCCACTCCAGTATTCTGGCCTGGAGAATTCCATGGACCAGTCCATGGGGTCTGGAAGAGTCAGACACAACTGAGCAACTTTCACTTTCACTTTTAAAGCAACTCTATTCCAATAAAAATTGATTAAAAATGAAAAAAAAAAAAGCCTCCTTCTGCTCCACTGTTCCTATCCTCTCCTTTCCCATGGTTCATTGTCTTTAGCATATAATTTTGGAGGCTTTGCTATCTTTGTGTTTCTGTGGAGGATGCTCCCTGCTAGAAAAGACTGTCTCTATGTTGACTGTGTGTACCAAAATGGATATGTGTGAGATGACTTCATCCAGGTTTTTAGCAAGCAACTCGTCTCAGGTTTGTAGAAAAGGTACAATAATCAAATCAATGGAACAGCTCAGGGACTCTTTATGTTTCAAAATAGATTTCTGGTTTAACTTTTATTAATTATTTTAGAAGATGCATGTCTCTCAACTAAAGATAAATATTTTTCTTAACTTCAAGTTATTCATTAACTAATAAGTGCTTTCACCTACAAAGTGTTGAATGAGTGTTTACTATGCATGACTTATAATTCAGCAAACTTGGGGAGAGAGAAATGTTTTAAAGAAATTAAAGGCACAACCCCTGTTTGCAAGGAGCAGATTTAGAGGCTATAGAGGCCAGGATTCCCAAACTCTTCCTATGTACATTCTGTGGGGCTGGATTCTTCTCCTTGGTGACTGAGGCCTGGGACTCTGGCCAGAGTCAAGTTTGGAAATTGGGGTAGGGTGGGGAATGGTTCTTCCTGTTTTTGTCAGATACGGCCCAGTGGAAATCAATGATGCTGATTCAGGCAAAATTGAACTTAAAAACTACTCGAAAAAAATGAACACTTTCAGATCCCAAAGCATAGTGGCTGCAAAACGGGTTAGTTTGATGGAGTAAACAGTTTCAAAAGAATGGGTAGGCGCCTTATCTTTGACAAAGGAGGTAAGAATATACAATGGGGAAAAGATACTCTCTTGAATAAGTAGTGCTGGGAAAACTGGACAGCTCCATGTAAAAGAATGAAATAGAACACTTCCTAACACCATACACAAAGATAAGCTCAAATGGATTAAAGACCTAAATGTAAGACCAGAAACTGTAAAACTCTTAGAGGAAAACAGGCAAAACACTCTTTGACATAAATCACAGCAAGATCCTCTATGACCTAGAGTAATGGAAATAAAAACAAAAATAAGCAAAAGGGACCTAATTAAGCATAAAAGCATTTGCACAGCAATGGATATCATAAACAAGATGAAAAGACAACTGTCAGAATGGGAGAAAATAATTGCAAGTGAAGCAACTAAGCATTAATCACCAAAATATACAAGCAGTTCATGCAGCTCAATATTAGAAAAACAAACAACCTAATAAAAAAATGGACAGAAGACCTAAATACCAGACATTTGTTCAAAGAAGACATAGAGATGGTTAATAAACACATGAAAAAAATGTTCAACATTGCTTATTATTAAGGAAATGCAAATCAAAACTACAAAGAGCTATCACCTCATACCAATGAGAATGGCCACCATCAAAAAGTCTACAGACAATACATTCTGGAGAGGATGTTGAGGAAAGGGAACCCTTTTGCACTGTGGGCATGGAAATTAATACAGCCACTGTGGTCATGTATGGATGTGAGAGTTGGACTGTGAAGAAGGCTGAGCGTCAAAAATCGATGCTTTTGAACTGTGGTGTTGGAGAAGAGTCTTGAGAGTCCCTTGGACTGCAAGGAGATCCAACCAGTCCATTCTGAAGGAGATCAGCCCTGGGATTTCTTTGGGAGGAATGATGCTAAAGCTGAAACTCCAGTACTTTGGCCACCTCATGCGAAGAGTTGACTCATTGGAAAAGACCCTGATGCTGGGAGGGATTGGGGGCAGGAGGAGAAGGGGACGACCGAGGATGAGATGGCTGGATGGCATCACGGACTCGATGGACGTGAGTCTGAGTGAACTCCGGGCATTGGTGATGGACAGGGAGGCCTGGCGTGCTGCGATTCATGGGGTCGCAAAGAGTCAGACACGACTGAGCGACTGAACTGAACTGAATTGATGGAGAACAGTATGGAGAGTTCTTTAAAAACTAGGAATGTAACTACCATATCATCCAGCAATGCTACTACTGGGCATATACCCTGAGAAAACTGTAATCGAAAAAGACACATGTACCCCAATGTTCACTGCATCACTATTTACAACAGCCAGGACGTGGAAGCAACCGAGATGCCCGTTGACAGATAAATAGATAAAGAACTGGTGGTAGGTGTTCACAATGGACTATTACTCAGCTATGAAAAGGGAGGAATTTGAGTCAGTTTTAGTGAGGAGGATGAACCTAGAACCTGTTATACAGAGTGAAGTAAGTCAGAAAGAAAAACAAACATCATATATTAACACATATATATGGAATCCAGAAAAATGGTATTGATGAACCTATTTGTAAGGCAGGAATAGAGACTCAGACATAGAGAACAGATTCTTGGACACAGTAGGGGCAGGAGAGGGTGGAGTGAATTGAGAGAGTAGCACTGAAATATATACATCACCATTTGCAGAACAGATAGCTAATGGGAAGCTGCTGTACAACATGAAGAGCTCAACTGGGTGCTCTGGGACAACCTAGAGGGGTGGGGTTGGGGTGGGAAGTGGGAGGAAGGATGAAGGGGGAGGGAGCACATGTACACTGACGGCTGATTCACGTTTGGTTTCAGGCAAAAACCAACACAACATTGTAAAGCAATTGTCATCCAATTAAAAATAAGGCTGCTTTGGTGGCTCGGATGGTAAAGAATCTGCCTGCCAATGCAGGAGACCCAGGTGAGGAAGCTCTCCTGGAGAAGGGCATGGCAACCTGCTCCAGTATTCTTGCCTGGAGAATCCCGTGGACAGAAGAACCTGGCAGGCTACAATCCACAGGGCCACAAACAGTCAGACATGACTGAGTGACTCACACACACACACACACACACACACACACAAATTAAAAAAAAAAAAAGATGGATCCAGAAGAGAACCTGAGGACTTAACAGGCAGAAGAGGGCTTCTCTGAAAGAAAGTTGTGGTCATAGTGATAAGCGGAAGCTTGCTATGAGGGATGTGAGGATGGTGGGAGGCAGACAGGTAAACAGCTGATTTAGAAGCAAAGGCTCAGTGCCCGTATCTTCCACAAGGCAGGGGGAGTCTTTTTCTTACGGTGTTTGATGGGAATGGTGTCTCTGGAGTTAGGGGAGGCAGAAACACTGAAGATATTATAATGGAGGGTTACAGGGGTGCAGAGGAGGAGACGTAATCTATTCTGAAGTGCTTGGGAAGAGTTTTGGAAGGTATAATATCTAAGCTAATTCATGATGCTGTAGAATAGCTATGAGTTGGGCTGGGCATGGTCTGTAGAAGGGCAGGCGGGAACACGTGGGTGTGCACACAGGAGTGGTGCAGAGGTGATATGGAGCAAGACCTTGTGGGGCTCCTGGGTACAAAAGCCTTTCTGTGTCCCCGTTTCTCGAAGATAGGAAATAACCTTCATTTAGCCTCCATGACCTTCCCTGAATTCTGAAGAGCAGGTTCAAATGGAAGCTAATTAGGGAAGGAAGGTGATGCAGACAGAAGGGAGGAGAGACCAGGAAGGAACATTTAAGAGAAACATCAGTGCAGCCTCGGGGCAGGGTCCTGGTTCTCCATCAAGGGAGACACACAGGAATGTCTTTGAGCTGTTTTGCAGATACTACAACCCCCACCAGGTAGGAGAAATTAATTAGAAGCTGCCCACAAGTATGTGGACACCAGACCAGTTGGAACCGGAGGTTGATGGTGCTGACTTGCACTTACCTCACTGCCAATCAACCAGAATGTCCACAAGCTGATCATGTCGTCTTTAAACGGCTAGTATAAAACTCCTCACTAACCCCCCAGGTCGAGACAGTTTGGAGGGCATTAGCTGGCCGTGGCCCCCTTTATCTGGCAATTCTTTTCTATTTTATCCAAAATCCTTTCTCTGAGATTTAATTTGGTGTTATGGTACAGGGGCCAGATTCAGCTTCAGAGGCAGGAGCAGAGTGTGTTACTCCATGGAGAGTCCTTGAGGAGCATGTTGGAGTGTGGACATCATTCCCCAGGCATAGGGAATTCATTGCAGAATTACCCAGAAAGCTGTGTAATCAGAGAATGACTGAGAAAGCTGATGCTCTCACTGGGACTGAGGCTGGAGGTGGGGTGAGACTGGTGGCAGGGGACCAGTCAGGAGGCTGATGAAATAATCCAGGCAAGAAGCAGTGAGGGTCTGAACAACGTCGCCGTAGCGGGAGGAAGTGGCAGGGACAAGACCTCCTGGCTCTCCCCTGCACACGTTTGCCTACATCTGCTTCCTTTCTGGTGAATCAGGTTGAATGACTTTCACAGTTATGCTGTCGAGGTCACTGCTGGCTAGTACATGGAAATACCTGGAAATGCTTTATTTGTGCCTTGCTTGGGTGCAGAGACTGACAAATATCTAGAACAACAGAACCTGACACATCCTTCATTACCTGGCAGAATGACTCTGCCTTATTAATAGCAGGAGCTAGTTTATAAGTCTTTGCCGCATTTCTAACAAATACGTTTACTTTCTCTGGGGTTGAAAAATTTGATAAAAATTTGGAGTAGTGTGGAATGGTTATGGAACACATTGCTTATCCCACAGGTTGAGAACCAGATGGATGTCAAGGCATAGACTCTAATAATGTGTGATATTACAGGGAGAGAGACAGAAAAAAATATTACAGCAAGTCCGAGCACCATACCTACTACCATCTCCTGAGTTTACAGCCCTCCCATCAGACATCTAATATATAAGATTGTGGTCTGGTGCTATAAAAGGACTTGCACAGTCTATTCTGAAAAACTGGTACTTCAATAAATAAGATAAGTGGAGGAACCAGGACATAAGAAAACATATAAAAAACCTTTGGAAGGTCAACGAAGCCTGGGGAGATAAAACTCAATAGTTCAGGGACAGAAACGAAATGGAGTTTTCTTTGTTTTAGAGAGAAAATTACAAGGCACTGTTTGAAGTTATAGCTGGAGCTGGAGTAGTCCTTTGCTAGAGTGCAATTTAACAAGCCAGCTAGGAATCTGACCCCATCTGCCTAGAGGAAACAGATAACTTTTTGCTGGCTCTTCACTGCGATAGAACTATCCCACTAGCAAGGGAACTTGGGATGAAAAATGTTCGGTGCGTTGTTTTGGGTAGTGAATGCATTGGAGATATAGAACTGGCAAAATTCATCAAGTTGAACACCTAAGGTGGGTGCATTTTATTGATATCAGCACATCAATAAAAATAATATAAATAATTTCAAAAAAGTAAAAAGGGAGAAGAAGAAATATTCTGCCACTGTCTTATTGGCAAATTAACGAGAACTGGGCAGTGGAGCAGATCAGACTTGCAGTGCTAAGACCACAGGATCACAAACCTACCCCAGACGGACCTATTGCTTAGAGGGGTGGTCAAACTGATTGAAAGTATTTGGGCGGCCCAGGCCATCTCTGAGGAGCAGATAGACTGACTAGAATACAGGTACCATCTATGCTTTTGGCTTCTCTGATCAAGTACAGAACTAATTAAGTCCCTCTATGAACTCAGAACCCCTTGTGGGGATAGCAGACAGGTTTCCTTTTCTCTCATCCATGAATCACACATGAAGAACTTGACTAATGAGGAGTCCAAGACCTCATCCAAAGAGGAGAATCAGCATTGATTAGTGATGTCTGCTGAGGGTAGGGTAGGTTAGGGTGGATAGGGGGTGTGTATGCCAAGTAGTGGCTTCACCATGCATGCATGGTCAGTCACTTCAGTTGGGTCTGACTTTCCGTGACCCCACGGACTCTAGCCTCTGTCCATAGCATTCTCCAGGCAAGAATACTGGAGCGGGTTGCCGTGCCCGCCAGGAATCTTCCTGGCCCAGGGATTGAAGCCGTGTTCCCTGCATCTCCTGCCCTGCAGGTGCATTAATCACTGCTGAGAGAACAGGGAAGCCCAGTTTCTCACCACTGCTGCCCTAATTCTTTGAAGGAAGAAGAAGGCTGGAGACTGGATTCTCAAGGCCACAGGAAATTTCTCTTGTGGTAGAAGCAATGGCTGTGATAGTGCAGGAAGGGGTTAGACACATTGGGTCTGGAGATGAAGTTCAGCTTCTTCCAAAGGTTTCCAGAGGTGAAGCTGGCTTGAGAGAGCCAAACATATCGTGTGGCTGATGAGGCTGGGCAGAGGTGGGAACCAGGCTTACGAGAAGCTGACCAAAGCTGGAGAGAAAGGGGACAGGGCAAGTGAGAGTTGCCTAATTCAGGAGGCTCGGGATTCCCTGATTGGATGGGGTGCAGCCACTGAGGCTTGGTGGGGGTGTGATGCCGCCAGGTTGCATTGCTGAATTCTGGCTCCTTCGACCATCCTCTCCCTTCCTTAAGGACAGATGTGGTCCCAGAGCCTGGGGTCCAGTGGTCAGATGTGAGGGAAGACAGAGAAGAGAGTGGATAAAGGAATCCATAGGGAGCCTGGGAGGGAAATACCCTGTTTGGGTGCTGTATCCTGCACTGGTGACTGCCTTGCTTTTTCAACTGCTCTCCTTTCTAGTCCAGATCTTCCTTTTTGGGGGTCGGGGGTGGTAGAAAGGAAAGTTACCTTTAATAGGAACACCAGCAATTTGGGGTGATGGACTCAGCGTCCTCCCAGACCACCTCCAAATTGCTTAACTGTGAAAGTGTTTAAAGAGAATCTGAGAAGTCGGGTCCAAGTCATCACCATCCCCCACTGTGTGCAGGCTTGTTGAGGATGCTTCCTGATCTTCTTCTAGATATATTTTAAATATTGTCAGCTACAAATTGGCACTTACCAAGAGCATTGCCAATGACTAAACACCAAAGGCGTTTTCCATCTGCCTCTCCAGAGATTGAACCCCATGCTGCTATAGCTGTTGACCTGACACACCCCCTGAGGGAATTCAGAATGGAGTGAGGCCCTCTGTGCTCCAGGGAATCTGGTGGGACAGGTCTTTAGATCAGTTCAGTTGTCACTCAGTCGTGTCTGACTCTGCGACCCCATGGACTGCAGTACTTCAGGTTTCCCTGTCTATCACCAACTTCTGGAGTTTACTCAAACTCACGTCCATTGGGTCAGTGATGCCACCCAACAACTTCACCCTCTGTCATCCCCTTCTCCTCCTGCCTTCAATCTTTCCCAGCATCAGGGGCTTTTCATATGTGTCAGTTCTTTGCATCAGGTGGCCAAAGTATTGGAGTTTCAGCTTCAGCATCAGTCCTTCCAATGAATATTCAAGACTGATTTAGATAATTGGATGTTTTTAGGAACAGATTTTATGATCTCCATCCTTGCATCGCCTCATATCTAGAGAAGCACTAAATCGCTTCATGGTGACATCAGATCCTCATGACTAATGAAAACCTTTTGTAAAATGAGCGCTTCAAGGCACTGAACTCCCCCTTCACCAAAACCTTATATATCGACTTTCCCTCACTACCGCTTTGGAGCAGCCTCTCAGAGCTATCTGAGATGCTGCCTCCTGGGCTGCAGTCCTCATCTTGCCCCAAATAAAATTTAACTCGCAACTCTCAAGTTGTACATCTTTTTTAGTTGACAATATACATATTTATATAATTGTTTTATTTTTATCTTAATTAATTAAATATGTATATCATCAGAATTTTTTTAAACAGAGCACAGAGAGAGTATTAATACCGTAAAGTGCATCAAATGCTCCAATCTTTGGTGCTGGGCATAATGATTTCCACACTTGTAACAGCTGTGTGAGCTTCCCCGCTGGCTCAGAAGTAAGTGAAGAATCTGCCTGCGATGCAGGAGACTTGGGTTCAATCCCTGGGTCAGGAAGATCCCCTGGAGGAGGAAATGGCAACCCACTCCTGTATTCTTGCCTGAAAAATCCCGTGGACAGAGGAGCCTGGCAGGCTACAGTCCAGAGGGTCGCAGAGAATTGGAGATGACTTAGCGACTAAACAGTGAAACAACACAGCCAACCTCCTCCCTAATCAATTTCTCCATTCCTAGTACCCTAGAAGTTTCCCCTGTGTCTCTTTCTAGCCTGTAGCCTCCTCTTCTGGGGACAATTTCAGGGTGACAAATTGTCACACTTTGCCTGGAACTGAGGGGTTTCCTGGGATGTGGAACTGCCACTGTTAGAACTGGGCAAACCAGGATGGTTAGTCACAATTCTGCCTTTGGTCATTACTGATGTTGCCTCGTTTCTAAGTTTATCCTGGGGAGTCAGACATATGTATAGGTTTTCATCTGGTTTCCTTTATGAGACGCCGTATCTGTGTGAAAGAAAGTGAAAGTTGTTCAGTTGTGTCCGACTCTTGGCGACCCCATAGACTATGCAGTCCCTGGAATTCTCCAGGCCAAAATACTGAAGTGGGTAGCCTTTCCCTTCTCCAAGAGATCTTCCCAACCCAGGGATCAAACCCAGATCTCCCACATTGCAGGCAGATTCTTTACCAGCTAAGCCATCAGGGAAGCCCAGTGTGTAGTTGTAAGAAATGGAAAAAATGTCTTCCAGCGGTACAAAGGTCCAGCCATTCTATGGCTTCAACAAAGATCTGCCACAACTCGTCCCCCTGCTGACGAGTTCTTTTATGGCTGTCTGATGTTTCATGAAGTTCTCTACACTTGACTGATATGACCGTCCTAGACTTGAGGCATTTACTGAATATGTTCTGTGCTTCAAACAGCAGGATTCTCTGAAGCCCAGGACAGTTACAGAAAATGGAGGTACCAATATTCTTAGCAGAGTGAAAGCAACTGGTTCCCTCTTTTCTGCTCAGAACACTGAGGCCCTGGATGCCCATGGGAGGAAGTTTTGTTCCCCAGGTCACTAGCGCCTGGGATTCTGGAGAGAAAGGGCATGTGAGTATTTTGGTGGAATGGAGTTAAACAGTACCATTTTAAACGGAATTATTTCCCACCTAGACCAGAGGCTAACGGTGAAGTGGGCAGATAACAGGAATAATTGCTTTATTTCAAGGGTGAGTCATTTCAAGCCTGTGGCACTAAAGCCAGATTCCAGTTTGATTGCATCACATTCTGCTTTAACAGAGAGATTAACTTCTGTCCTGGTGTGATGAAATCCTCCTGTGAGATGTTTAGAGGCTTGCTAATTAAAGTAGATGAAGATCTGTGAATAATCAAAGCTTCAAAGGACTATGACTTTTAAACAGCGGCCTGACGAACAGAAGGTTGTGACTTAAAATCAACTCAAAAATCTGCGTTCACACTTGCTTTGTCTATTTCCCTCTGTTCTTAGATTTCTGTTCCTTCTCTGTTTCACTCCTCTGTATCTCTGACTGCCTTCAGTGGCTTGCATACTTCTCTGGCTCTCTCCTACCTTCACAAGTTGTCCGCAATGTATAACAGAAGCATTGAATCCAAGATATCAAGGGCAACCTCTGTGCTTTGCAGGGTGAGGACACTGGGGCATAGAGCTAGGGGAGGGCTTAGAAGTAGAGTCAAATGGAAACTTGACTTTTGAGATATTCTTACTCAAGTTTTGTCAAAAGCATTTATAATATTATTTTGTCTCATTATAAAATAGTATATGGCTCTTGTAAAATTTATTTTAAACTGCAGAAAGCTGTAAAGAAAAAAAATAAAAATCAACTACTACCTCTTCATGCAAAGAAGACCACCAGTGACACTTTGGGTATATTTCTTTCCAGTCTTTTTTTCCATTCAAATCCATGGAAATTACATATTTTTTAAAGAAATAGGATCTACTGTAGAGGCGCATATACAAGAGCACACATATAAAGTCAGGATTCCTGATATTTATGCTTTACCCTCTCTTGGGAGCTTTGTCTCATGGCATTAGATAATGAAAATATGACTTCTTAAAAATTGAAGTGCAGTTAATTTACAGTGTTGTATGTCTGTTGTATAGCAAAGTAATTCATTATACATACATATATACACACATATATGTACATATATATTCATACATACATATACATATACATATACTCTTTCTCATATTATTTTCCATTGTATTTTATTACCATATGAATATAGTTCCTTGTGCTATACAGTAGGAATTTGCTTATCTATTTTTATATACAGTAGTTCATATCTGCTAATTTGAAACTACAAATTTATCCCTCCCCCTCCCCCTTTGGTAATTGTAAGTTTGTTTTCTCTCTCTCTCTCTCTCTCTCTCTCTTTGCTGCATTGGCAGTTTGTGGGGTCTTAGTTCCCTGACCAGGGATTGAACCCACACCCTCAGCAGTGAAAGAGCAGAGTCTTAACCACTGGGTCACCGAGGAATCCCTCTAAGTTTGTTTCCTAAGTCTGTGAGTCTCCTTCTGTTTTGTAAATAAATTCATTGTATTATAATTTAGTTTGCACATGTAAGTAATATCATATGATATTTGTCTTTCTCTGTCTGATTTACTTCACTTGGTATGATAATCTCATGTTGCTAAAGATGGTGTTATTTCTTGCCTTTTTATGGCTGAGTAATCTTCAGTTGTATATATGTATCACGTATTCTTTATTCGTTCATCTGTCGATCAATACTTAGATTGTTTCCATGTCTTGGCTATTGTAAATAGTGCTATGAACATTGGGGTGTAGGTATGCTTTTGAATTACAGTTTCCTCCAGATATATGCCCAGGAGTGGTATTGCTGGGTCACATGGTAGTTCTACTTTTAGTTTTTTTTAAAGAACCCCCACACTGTTCTCCAGAGTGGCTGTACCAATTTACATTCTCACCAACAGCGTAGGAGAGTTCCCTTTTCTCCACATCCTCTCTAGCACTTAAATTATTTTTGGATGTTTTAATAATGACCATTCTGACCAGCATAAGGTAATACCTCTTTGTAGTTTTGAGGTGTATTGAAAATTTGACTTCTAATGAGAGCATGCTACTCCAGTCTGTGCTGTACCATGTTTCATTTAACCACGCATGCAAGCTAACTCTTTGTGACCCTTTGGACTATAACCCACCAGGCTCCTCTGTCTATGGGAGTCTTCAGGCAAGAATAATGGAATGGGTTGCCATGCCCTCCTCCAGGGGATCTTCTCCACCCAGGGATCAAACCCGCGTCTCTTCCATCTCCTGCATTGCAAGTGGATTCTTTAGTGTTGAACCACTGGGGAAGCCCTTGTTTAATCATATGTGAAAATTCCTTATTTTAAAATTTAAAAGCAGGCAAATGAGACCTTTTATATGTCCCAAAAGGGAGCAGGGAAGATCAACAATCCTAAATGAGTTACTTTTTGTTCAGTTGATTTCTCCCTCTGTGGGTCAGAGGCTCTCATAAGGGAGAAAAAGATAGCTCTGTACCCTGATCGTGTTGATTTAAACACCATCTTTGTCTAGAGACTTCCTTTCCTCTTCTCCTGTTCTCACATCAGTGGAGAATCTGCTTCATTCTGTGCCTTTCCCCCTTGCTGTCAATGGCACCATAACTTCCAACTGCTTGCTCCTGTTGCCTGATTTTTGTGGCTCACTTGCTGATTGTCCCTCCCCACACCGGCTTTGCTCAAAATTCTCCTGAAGCAGAGAAAGTACCTGCTGGGCATTTGCCAAGTATTGCCAGATAGGGCAAAGATAAGCTTGTTCACTGTTTGAGGATGACACTTTACAGTTTATAATCCTACTGCCCTGGGAAAGGTAGACAGAGAATGTCTCTGGGGTCCAGGGAGAGACAGAGTGTTGGAATCATAACCCAGGTTTTGGAATTGTTTTCCATGGCAAAGATGAGACAGTATATGTTGCACAGGCTTTGAGGGCAAACAGACCTCTGCTTGAATCACACCTTTGCCCTGACTTGTGGGATGCTGGGTAGATAATCCATGGAAACCACTTGGGTCTCATCTGATAATCAGGAATATTCATAGATCCTGACTCAGAGGCTTGGGTAAGGATGAAAGAAGATATCACAAAGCTGAAGAGTTAGGCACAGTGCCTGGAATGTGAAGGGGGTAACAAATCGTGGCAAAGACTGTTGCCTTGCCGACCTGGCTCGATTGTTTCCACGTTCAAGGTCAATGTTTATCTTCTCAATGAATAATAGAGAATTAAAGTGAAAGTGGCAGCTCTAAGATGATCTCTTGCATATATACATACAATAAAGCTTCACGGGCGCTCAGTTGCTCAGTCGTGTCTAACTCTTTGATTCTGTGGACTATGGGCCACCAGGCTTCTCTGTCCATGGGACTTTCCAGATAAGAATACTGGAGTCGGTTGCCATTTCCTGCTCCAGAGGATCTTCCTGACCCAGGGATCAAACCCTCATCTCCCATGGCTGCTGCACTGACAGGCAGATTCTTTACCATGGAGAAACCTCAAGAGCATGCTGCTGCTAAGTCACGTCGGTCGTGTCCAACTCTGTGTGACCCCATAGATGGCAGCCCACCAGGCTCCTCCATCCCTGGGATTCTCCAGGCAAGAACACTGGAGTGGGTTGCCGTTTTCTTCTCCAATGCATGAAAGTGAAAATTGAAAGTCAAGCCGCTCAGTCATGTCTGACTCTTAGTGACCCCATGGACTGTAGCCTACCAGGCTCCTCTGTCCATGGGATTTTCCAGGCAAGAGTACGGGAGTGGGTCGCCAGTGCCTTCTCCAAAATAGAGCATACTTTGGTTTAAATTGTGGAATAAAGGCCTTGAGCTTTCATTGTTAGAACCTGATGAGGAGCTGGAGACCAAGTCTGAGAACATTTTACTAAATGTATTTAGAGCAAAGGGCTGAAGTTTTCCTTTCCTAGATGCTCACCTGCCCACAAAGCTCTACAGTTTCTGACTTTGAAGTCTGCGCCCTGTGTGCACTGAACTTCCTGGACAAAAGCCCGTTTCTGGGAAGCTGCATGACAGGGCTTCCTGGTCCCCTGTGGGCTGACCGGCTGCCCTTCAGCTTTGGAACCTGGTCGGAACTGTCATGTCCACTTCAGAGGACCGACGTGACCTTCATCCCACACCTGAGAGTGTTCTCTGCCAGCCAAGTACGGATGTCCCTGGTGCAGAAAAGATGTTCTGTGCTGTGGAGAACAATTTAGAGTAATATCTGCTCATAAACACAGCCGTTTCCTCCAAGAGTGATGCATTGGCGGGCTGGCCGGTCGCTAGGTTCTCTTTCAGGCTGAACAGAGGCGACGTCTGAATCACCTTCCGGAAGCACCTTGTGGCAATTTGCTGATTATTTTTATGACGCCAGGTCAGCAGTAAAGGTGACCTTCCTGCTCTGTTTTCCTCCACAGCTGCATAACAGGACAGACTGGTTTTTCATTTTTTAAATGAGTTAAGGAAGGCCCAGCTCTCCAGGCCAGGGAGGCCCTGAACACGTGCCCAGTTCTTCTTGTTCCTTTCTCTCTGCATTTTCTTGTCCCAGGGGTCAAACCCAGGCCTCCCGTATTGCAGGAAGACTCTTTACCAGCTGAGCCAGCAGGGAAGCCCAGACTCAGGTTTTGTCCTCCTTGCACTTGGAAGGCGTTTCTTGCTTTCAGGGCTATCAGATCAAAGCATCACAAACTAGGTGATTTAAAACAACCGAAAGGGACCTCCCTGGTCCAGTGGATAAGACTCTGAGCTCCCAGTGCAGGCGGTTGGGGTTCCATCCCTGGTTGGGGAACTATGAATAGATCCCACATGCTGCAACTAAGACCTGAGAAAGAGAAAGTGTTAATCACTCACTGTAACTTATGGTTATAAGTTATAATCATGGACTATAGCCTTCCAGGCTCCTCTGTCCATGGAATCTTCCAGGCAAGAATACTGGAGTGAGCAGCCATTCCCTCCTCCAGGGGACGTTCGCAACCTAAGGATCGAACCCAGGTCTCCCACATTCTAGGCAGACTCTTTACCCTCTGAGCCACCAGTGAAAGTTTAAATTAACTTAGACTGGGGCAGGCCTTCCTGGGTAGTGCTAGTGGTAAAGAACATGCCCGCCAATGCAGGAGACATAAGAGACGTGGGTCTGATCTCTGCATCAGGAACCCACTCCAGTACTCTTGCCAGGAGAAGCCCAAGGACAGAGGAGCTGGTGTTGCAGTCCAGAGGGTTGCAACGAAGCGACTTAGCACAGCACAGCAGAAGACCTGGGGCATCCAAGAAACAAAAAACAACAGAAATTTACCCCCTCACAGTTCCAGAGGCTGGAAGTTCAAGATCAAGGTGTCAGTGGGGCTGTGCTTTCTCTGAAGACTCCAGGGGACTGTCAGCTCCATGCCCCCTTCTTGGCTTCTGGGGTCGTGGGCGATCCTTGACATTCATTGGCTGTGGATACATTACTGCCATCTCTGCCTCCGCTGTCACGAGGTGTTTTCCTTGTGTGTGTGTCTGTCATCTCTTATTAGGATGCTGTTTCAAAATAAGGTCACATTATATGGTTCTGAGGGTCAGCATTCCAATATATTTTTGGGGAGAGGGAGCACAATTCAAATTATAAGAGAATGTTTCAAAGGGTACTCATTTATGAAAGCTTGGACCTTATTTCTAATGATTAGCCAGGCCTGAGACTGGTTACACACGTGCATGCTCAGCCGCAAAGTCATGTCTGACTCTTGGCGGCCCCAGGGACTGTAGCCCGCCAGGCTCCTCTGTCCATGGGATTTCACAGGCAAGAATACTGGAGTGGGTTGCCATCCCCTTCTTCATGGTATATTCCCAAACTAGGGATAGAACCTGCATCTCCTGCACTGGGCAGACGAGTTCTTTACTGCTGAGCTACCAGGGAAGCCCAGAGACTTGCTCAGTTCAGTTCAGTCACTCAGTCATGTCCGACTCTTTGAGACCCCAGGGACTGCAGCACGCCAGACTTCCCTGTCCATCACCAACTCCCAGAGCTTACTCAAACCCATGTCCATTGAGTCAGTGATGCCATCCAACCATCTCATCCTCTGTCGTCCCCTTCTCCTCCTGCCTTCAATCTTTCCTAGCATCAGGGTCTTTTCCAATAAGTCAGTTCTTAGCATCTGGTGGCCAAAGTATTGGAGCTTCAGCTTCAACATCAGTCCTTCCAATGTATATTCAGGATTGATTTTCTTTATGATCGACTGGTTTGATCTCCTTGCAGTCCAAGGGACTCTTAAGAGCTTTCTCCAACACCACAGCTCAAAAGGATCAATTGTTCGGTGCTCAGCTTTAACTATAACATAGCTTTAACTACACAGACCTTTGTTGGCAAAGTAATATCTCTACTTTTTCATATGCTGCCTAAATTTGCCATAGCTTTTCTTCCAAGGAGCAAGCATCTTTTAATTTCATGGCTACAGTTACTGTCTGCAGTGATTTTGGAGCCCAAGAAAATAGTCTGGTTAGGAGCTTCTGTAAGTGTCTGCTTTGCAGGTGGGAAGAGGGGCCCCAGCTTCAATCTCATACCAGTTGTTTGAGGACATGTGTTTACAAGCACGCTCTCTGTGAGCTGCCTCTGTTTGTTTGACTGAACACAACTCTCTTAGTATTCTGACAGGATCATAGTGTTCCAGGGAATAAAGGAACAGAAGCTTCCTGCCTCCCAGTGGAATCACAGGACTCCTAGGCTCGGGCCTTGCTGGTTCTGGAGATACCTCTCCTGTGATGAAACCCTGCTTCCAGCCTGAAGGGAAACATTTACAGGGTCCTATTAAAATTACCACAGAAAAGTTGAGGCTCTGGAATTAGTCATTTCAGAAAAGCCCAAACTCTTAACACGGCAGCTTTGAAATTTAATGGAAACCTCACAAGCTGTAATATAATGTGAAATACCTTTTTCCTTTCAGTAATTTCATGAAAAGCTGGGCATTTCTGTGGTGACTTTCATCTGAAGTGCCTCAAATGCCACTCTAATTTTATAATTATGCTGTCTCTGGGGCTTCCATATCCTGTCCACGTTTCTTCCTGATTTCTGAATCTTATGGAAGTTCAACCCTCTCTGGAGTCCAGGCTGAAGGGCTCTGTGTGGTAAAGAATCTAGTTAAATGAGATGTTTGGAGATTTGGACAGTTTTTTCTTTCTGTGCTCAGTCACGACCCCATGAACCGTAGCCCCCCAGGCTCTTCTGTCCATGGGTTTTCTAGGCAAGAAGACTGGAGTGAGTTGCCATTCCCTTCTCCAGGATTCTCATTCCTAATTTATATAACAAAGAAATTTTTGGTATAGGAGAAAGAAGTGTGGATTTAAAGTAGCGGGTGAATCTGGGCCCGTTTCCCCACCTGGAAAATGAAGCATTTGGACTCATGGCTTCTCTGAGGTTGTCTTCTGAGTCTGAATTTCCGGGAGTCTATGGTTTGTGAGGACTTTCCTAAAGTGCTTCAAAAGGTTGATCAGGAAGTTAACCATGCTCTTAGGGAACCGTCTGTGACTTGGCATTCTGCTCAGCTCTGCTGACAAAAATCTTCTGTTGCATGAAGGATTTTCCTAGTATTCGACCTCTATTTTCTCCAGGCTTGTCAATGTCTTTAGCACAGCGGTGACCTTGCAAAAGGAAACAGCTACTTTGTATTCTTTCTGCCAGTATCCTTGCTCCCTAAAGGCTGTCCCAGAGATTATTGATGAGGGCTACGGCCCAAAGCGGTCCCTAATATTTGGATAGCTCTTTAGACTTTTCACAATGAATTCATGAACATTCATTTATTTAATCCCCACAATAGTCTGGAGGCAAGTGAGACTGGCATTATTATTCTCATTTGAGGAATGAGCAATCCAAGAAACATTGAGCCTACATCACCTTAACAAGGTCACAGAGGAAATGAGTAGCAGAGGGAGAAGAGGGCTGGAATACAAATGTCGTGGCTTTTTGTTCAAATTTCCTTCCATTTCATTCATTACATTTGAACTGTCCAGGTGGGAAAGAGAAAGACCTTAACATTGACACCAACTGTGTGCTGGAAATTATTGATATATTAGACAGGATTCAAGTCATCACGTAGTTGCTGTTGTTTAGTCACTAAGTCATGTCTGACTCTTGCTACTCTATTGATTATAGCTTGCCAGGCTCCTCTGTCCGTGGGATTTCCAGGCAAGGATATTGGATTGGGTTGCCATGCCCTCCTCCATCGGATCTTTCTGACCCGGGGATCAAACCCCGATCACTTGTGTCTCCTGAGTTGGCATGCAGGTTCTTTACCGCTAGTGCCACCTGGGAAGCCTGCTATTACATGCAGTAGATCAAGTTAGTTTGGTTTTATAGGCAGTTTGAACTTGTCCAACTGTGATTGACTAATGTGCTTAGGGATGCATATAGCCCTGGGCTGGGTTCAGTCCCCTTGGTTTCCTCCAGGAGATTCTATTGGAGGTGAGGGAAGCTGTAGGTTCCTGTTGTTTTAGGAGGTGTGAGAAGCTGGAAATGGCACTACCCTCTCTCCTGAATGGCTGGTGCGATGTTCAGTGGTACAAGATACCTTGTCCCTTGGTATCTGTGGTAGTAGGTTCTGGGACTCCCAGGGGATATAAAAATTGGCTGACTCTTAAGTCCTTTATAAAAAATTGCATAGTACTTGCATATAACCCATGTAATCTTCCTATGTACTTTAAACTGTTTCTAGATTACCTGTAATACCTAATAAAATGCAACTGCTTTGTAAACAGTCATATACAATGTAAACAACTTCTGCATGCAGGCATGCTCAGTTGCTAAATCATGTTTGAATTGACTCCTTGCAACCCCATATACTGTAGTCCGCCAGGCTCCTCTGTTCATGGATTTCCCAGGCAAGAATACTGGAGTGGGTACCCATTTCCTATAGCTGGGGATCTTTCCAGCCCAGGGATGGAAAATGCATCTCCTGCATTGGCAGGCAGATTCTTTACTACTGAGCCACCTGGGAAGCCGACATAGCTTCTGGCATGTGACCAGTTCAACTTTTGCTTTTTAGATCTTTCTGGAATTTTATTGTTTTCCTTCATATTTTGCATCACAGTGCATGAAACATGCAGATGTGGAGGGCCAACTGTACCAGGAATTCCTTGTGGATGCTCTTAAATCCTTTTCCTTTGATGGCTAGAGCTACAATTATATCTCTAGGGCTTGACCTCAAGGAGATATTGTCAAACACTTATGCCTGCCTTATTATTTTTATTGGCTTTTGTGAAGATCAAATGAGAAATACAGCAAGCTGGTTGCACTACCAAAACAACACAGGAAAACAACGCAGTGTTTCATGAGAGGGTGGACTTGGGGTACAAGAGCTGCTCTGACACTTACTAGCTCTGGATACATGAGGCAGGCACCTCATGTAATTTTACCCTAGTTTTCTCATGCTGCAGAATTGTGCTTCTGAGGCTTTGATGATGTGGTCTCTTTGAAATGCCAGACCCAGTGCCTAGGTCTTTCCTACAGTCAGTCCCCGGTGAGAAGCTTCCTTTTTTCTCACCATCCTTGTGGGTCAATGACTTGATTCCTGTTATAACTTTCTGGGAAAAGAAACATTTTTATTTGAAAAATTTAATTTTTTTCTGAAGTGGTTTATGCTCCTCAAGAACACAGGATCGACAAACATAGTATTTTAAAAACACATTTTCAAAGTTATCTCCTCACATCAAGCTTCAATAGCATGCAGTTTAGTTGGTCTTCTTTTATATTCTCTGCCAGAAGTGTATAGCTTCCTTCTAGGAACTCTCTTTCCTCTTTCTGTGTGTTTCCGGTGGGGCTGAAAATCATGTCCCTCTGACTTCTTTGTCATATTGATTGGTCCAGGGATGGCTATGTGACCCTGTGCTGTGTTGTGTGCTTAGTTGGCTATGTGACCCTGTGCTGTGCTGTGTGCTTAGTTGCTCAGTCGTGTCCGACTCTCTGTGACCCCGTGGATTGTATAGCCTGCCAGGCTCCTCTGTCCATGGAATTCTCCCGGCAAGAATACTGGAGTGGGTCATCATGCCCTCCTCTATGGGACCTTCCCAACCCAGGGAATGAACCCAGGTCTCCCGCATTAGAGGCACATTCGTTACCCTCTGAGCCACCAGGGAAGTCTAAGAATACTGGAGTGGGTAGCCATGATCTTCTTCAGGGGAACTTCCCAACCCAGGAATCGAATTGAGGTCTCCCATATTGTGGATGTGACCCTAGAAGAGCCAATCGTGGTCTTTGCCTGAATCTGCTGTGCTCACTGGTGGGTCAGGAGCAGCATTCTCATGGAGCACTGGGTGTGAGCAAGGCGAAGCCTGGAGTGGTTGGTGGCTATCTTCAATGCTTTGTGCATTAAAGACCTTCCTGAGGATGATGGCCCATGATGGAAAGCAGAACGAAAGAGCATTAGAAGGAAGGATTCCTGAATCACCGTATCTCGATATTTGAATTTCCATATCTCACCACGCTTAAGATCAGCCCTTTCTTTGGTCTGACCGCTTAGCAGCTTGTAATAAGCAATTTGTTTATTTATGGTTTCAGCCAGTTCGTTTCCTGTCATTTTCAACGGATGCAAATCCCTAATGAGTAGTTGGACTGGCTGAAGGAGCTGAGACCTGAGGGTCTGAGGCATGATGTAGTGCAGTGGAATGCAATGACGTTACATGGCCAACTTTGCCTAACGTACAGTGGCCAGAAGCTGGCTTGCTTTTCAGACCAGATCTGCATAGAGAATTCAGGGCACATAGACTGACTCATGATGTTCAACACAGCTCTAAGCATAATAGATGCTTTTGAGGGGTCTAGTTCCTTGCCAGAATCCTACTAGTGAACTTATGGCTCAACCAGAGGCGATTGCAAGGCTTTACGTGGCAGACCTCATGGAAGTAGGGAAAGGTGCCCTCCTCACCCCAGACCTGCAATGCTGTTTTCTGGAGGGAGATGTAGTCAAGGATCAGGACCCTCCCCCCGACCCAGACCTTCCATTCTCATAAATGCATATTTGCATTCCTAGGCAGGCACTTCCATTCAGAGGCCTTCTTATGGAGGCCTTGGCAGGGCCTCTTTTCTGCACTCTGACTCAGTACGTTTATATCTCCAGCCACCCACCAACCCCCTACATCCCTCTGGCCCGCATGTCAGGAGTCTTTTAATCAGGGCATCCCTTCTGTCTGTGCTGTATCTGCCTGGCCCTCGCCTGGTGCCATTCTGGGGGAAAATAGAGCACCGGGGAGCCAGCATCTCTTTTCCACCTCTTGCTCGCATTGTTGCAGAGTGAATAGAGGCTGTTACTTTCAGTTTGGCTCATTGTCCTAATTGACCACCTGGACACCTGGAAGCACAAAACTTTAAATTCATTTCTCTGGATTCTTCTCAACATTATTATGCATAATTATCCAGACTGGCCAGGAACACAGAAGCGTGATGAGAGTAGATCTCAAACTTCAATGCAGAATTTTCTACCCCAGCTGTCCATTTAAAATAATTGCTGCTCAGGTCCTATCCCAACCTGGTTATATCAGAGCGTTTGTGGATGGAGCCCAAATATGGCACTTTTAAAGCTCGAAGTGACTCTAATATTAGCCAAGGTTGTGAACACTGCTTTAGTGGGCATCCAAATCAAAGATCTGGGAAACTAACAGTGCAGGTTCATGAACATTCCATAGCCTACTGGAAGAGAATCATGTGGGGTGGATTTTGGGAATCTGAGTCCATGTAATTTTGATTCAGGTAGTAACTAGTCTGAAAATAGTCAAAAAGTATTGGTCCAGAATATGAGTGTATGTATATGTGTGTATACATAGGTATGCTTGTGTGTGTATGTCCGTGTATATGTATGTACATGTACTTGCTTGTTGGGAGGGAGTGACTAGGAAAAAAGCAAATACAAAACCAAGAGTCCAAAGAATGACCTCAAAGGAACTGTATGTACATTCATCTACCCATCCATGTATCCAGGTTGGGTGGCAATGTAGTATAAAAATTAAGAGCATAGGATCTTATCAAAAATATCTTATTTCTGGCTGTGCCAATCATTAGCTCTTTTTCCTTAGGTAATTTATGTAACCTTTGAAGCCTCAGTTTCTTCATCTGAAAAATGGGAACACAGTCTATCTTCTTTCAGGTTGTCATTACATTTAAATAAATAATACTTGCAAAGTATTTAGCATAGCGGTTAGAACTACAACTGCCCTGACTGATATGGTGGCTACCCCCATGTGGCTACTGAACTCCTAAATGTGGCTAGTCTGATTTGAGAAGTTCTATGGACAGAAAAATACATATTGGATTTTGAGGACTTAGGATGAAAAAAAAAGAGAGACAGAATGTAAAATGTTTCATTAAGAATTTTAAAATACTGTCTTTCCAACATTGTATCATCTTGCCTCCTTTGTCAAAGATTAATTGACCAGTCTCTTCAACACATGGTGCTGGGAAAACTGGACAGCGACATGTAAAAAAATGAAATTGGATCATTCTTTAACTCCATGCACAAAAATAAGCTCGAAATGGATTAAAGACCTAAATGTGAGACCAGACACTGCAAAACTCCTAGAGGAAAACACGAGCAGAACCCTCTCTGACATAAATCACAGCAACATCTTTTTAGATCCATCTCCTACAATAATGGAAATAAGAGCAAAAATAAACAAATGGGAACTATGTCAACTCAAACACTTTTGCACAACAAAGAAAACAATAAACAAAGCAAAAAGACAACCCATAGATTGGGAGAAAATATTTGCAAATGATGTGGCCCATAAGGGATTAGTCTCCAAAATTTACAAACAGCTTGTGATGCTTAATAGCATCAAAACAAATAGCCCACTCAAAAATTGCACAAAAGAACTGAATAGACATTTCTCTAAAGAGGATATACAGATGGCCAATAGGCACATGAAAAGATGTTCAACATCTTTGGTTATTAGAGAAATGCAAATCAAAACTACAATGAGATATTACCTCACACTGGTCAGAATGGCTATCATAAAAAAAAAAAAATCCACAAACAACAAATGCTGGGGAGGATATGCTGAGAATGGAAGTCTCTTGCACTGTTGGTGGGAATGTAAGTTGGTACAGCCACTATAGAGAACAGTAAGTAGGTTCCTAAAAAAAAATTAAAAATTGAGCTACCATATGACCCTGCAATCCCACTCCTGGGTATATATCCAGAGAAAAACATGGCCCCAAAAGATACAAGCACCCCAGTTTTTACTGCAGCACTGTTTACAACAGCCAAGACATGGAAGCAACCTAAATGTCCATTGACAGAAGAACAGATGAAGAAGATATGGTCCATATATACAACGGAATATCACTCAGCCATCAAAGGATGAAATGATCCCATTTGCAGTGACACGGATGGACTTAGAGAGTGTCATAATGAGTGAAGTCAAACAGAGGAGAAATATCATGACATTCTTTAAATGTAGAATCTAAAGAGAAATGATACAAATGAGCTTATTTTCAAATAGAAAGAGACTCAGTTCAGTTCAGTTCAGTTCAGTCGCTCAGTCATGTCCAACTCTTTGCAACCCCATGAATCGCAGCACGCCAGGCCTCCCTGTTCATCACCAACTCCCGGAGTTCACTCAGACTCACGTCCATCGAGTCCGTGATGCCATCCAGCCATCTCATCCTTGGTCGTCCCCTTCTCCTCCTGCCCCCAATCCCTCCCAGCATCAGAGTCTTTTCCAATGAGTCAACTCTTCTCATGAGGTGTCCAAAGTATTGGAGTTTCAGCTTTAGCATCATTCCTTCCAAAGGAATCCCAAGGCTGATCTCCTTCAGAATGGGCTGGTTGGATCTCCTTGCAGTCCAAGGGACTCTCAAGAGTCTTCTCCAACACCACACTTCAAAAGCATCAATTCTTCAGCACTCAGCCTTCTTCACAGTCCCACTCTCACATCCATACATGACCACAGGAAAAACCATAGCCTTGGCTAGACGGACCTTAGTCGGCAAAGTAATGTCTCTGCTTTTGAATATACTATCTAGGTTGGTCATAACTTTTCTTCCAAGGAGTAAGCGTCTTTTAATTTCATGGCTGCAATCACCATCTGCAGTGATTTTGGAGCCCCCAAAATAAAGTCTGACACTGTTTCCACTGTTTCCCCATCTATTTGCCATGAAGTGATGGGACTGGATGCCATGATCTTCGTTTTCTGAATGTTGAGATTTAAGCCAACTTTTTAGCTCTCCTCTTTCACTTTCATCAAGAGGCTTTTTAGCTCCTCTTCACCAGACTTAGAAAATGAACTTCTGGTTGCCAAGGGGAAGGACTGTGAGAAGGGATAGTTGGGGAATTTGGGAAAATCATGTGCACACTACTATATTTAAAATGGACCTATTGTGTAGCACACAGAACTCTGCTCAATGTTATGTGCCAGCCTGGATAGTAGGGGCGTGTGGGGGAGAATGATACTAGCCAGGGAGGGGCACACAGTTCTTCAGGTGCTAGCCTGCTGTGTCCCCCCTTTTCCTGGCAGAGCAATAAAGCTGCTCTGTCTCCTCCATAACTCTATCTCCATATTTCTGTTTGTCGCTGGTGCATAGAGAGCCAAGGTTTTGGCAACATTAGTTGGCAGCAAAGAGAACACTGGAGATTTTTTCCCAAAGCAAAATTGGGGAAAATTTTTCCCAAAGCAAAACTGGGGAAATTGTAAGCTAAGTGTATATGCATATTCATGAAAGGGCTTGGGCAGAGGAGAATTCAGTTAGAATCAGGGTAAAGGTGGACAGAATCCAAGCTTTAGCTGATTGAAGTCTGGAGGGTCAGTATCATCATGTCTGCCACCTGCATGGGGGCCTTTGTTCTTGAAGAACTCAAAAACATATTACTATGCATACCCCTTGAAGAGGATATAGGACTCTGCTTTATCACCACACTATTGTTTGACTGCCTTTCTCTGTCCCTGCATTCTTTGTTTTCCTTAAGATCATTGATTACTGAGACCTGCTCAAGGGCAAGCACTGTGGCCAAGTTTAGATCAGAAAATGACATAGGCAAAAATTGGTTCTCTTATGTCAAGAAAGTTATTCCTGGTTCTTTTTCTTTGGGGACCCCCTTACCTATCTGCTTATATCAGGTCTTCACATTATAGGCACACATTAAACTTTCGTTAACTCTTCTATAATAGCCAAAGTTGAAAAGAAAAAACTGACACTTTTTTTTGTTTTGTTTTTGCGTGAATTTTAAACTGTGCTTTGGTGTCTGCTTTTATAAACAAAAGAAAAAACATATATAGGGAGGTTACTTTTAGGATGGATAAAGCGATATATGTACTGAACCTCCTGATTCAGCAGGTAAAGAATCTGCTTGCAATGCAAGAGATACAGGAGATTTGATTCCTGGGTTGGGAAGATCCCCTGGAGAAAGAAATGGCAACCCACTCCAGTATTCTTGCCTGGAGAATCCCATGGACAGAGGACCCTGGAAGGCTACAGTCCATGGGGTTATAAAGTGTTGGACAAGACTGAGTACACTAGTGCAGAACGAGGAGGTGTATATAGTAAGAAATTCTTGAGAATTCTCAAAGTTGCCAACACACTGAGTACATCAAAGCAAAAGGTAGTTAAACCAAGTGCTTATCCAGAACTTTTACCTTTATTTGCACAAGTCTTTTCTAACTAAGAGATAACTGGGATTGGAATGACCTGAAATTCCAATGGGCTATCTTTTGTTGATTCTTCCTGCTGTAAGTCAGGAGTCTATCTATACATTTTTCTGCTGCAAACTCATGTTCATATTTCTCTTTCTTTAGTTGACTATGTGAAAGTATGTGTATTTTTAGCTTCTGGACCATCAAGCGGAAATGGCATTTTTTTTTTTCTTTGAGGGCAATTTCCTGTGTAGAACTGGGGCTATTGCTTCTTCCTGATACACTAATGAGAAGAGGAGGAACTCTGTAGAGAGCCCTGGGAGTCTTCATAGATTCTATCCTCTTCTTCCTAATATCTCATCTACTACCAAGTCCTGGAAGCTACTTCTGCAGAACTCTCAAACTCATCCACTTCTCTTGAAGACACGAGTGGAGTCTCATCTTCATGGGAATTGGGGTAAGAATGGCTGGGGCGGTGGGGGGGAAGGGGGCGCGGTGGGGGATAGTTAAAGATTCTAGAATTAACATGTAAGATGAAAATCTGTTACAGTTAAAGGTAACTTGAGAGAAAAGCGTAGGGAAGGAACCCCTTCAATTTTGCTGAAATCATCTGACCTGGACCCACTATAACACAAAACCATTGAACAAACTGTTACTTGTCTTATGCTTCCAACTGGGCCATCCTTTATTTGGACCTAAGTCTGTTTTTGACAGGAGGGATGATAAGGCATATAAAAAAATGTCTCTTTTTAAAGCTTCATTTTCTTTCTGCGGAACATGATTGTAAATGAAAGGATGAGATGGCACTCCCTTACATTGGCAGACCTTTCATCAGTCTTTTCAGCAGGCCATGTTCACCCAGTCCACGCAGATAAGGGCATTAACCAAACAGGATTATCCTGGATGACTTCAGTTCTGCCACAAAGTATTATTTGAGCCTGTGATGCTATATTAAAAAAAAAAGCCAATGTTAGTCTCAATCTGCCAGAATCATAACAAACTATAATGTGGGTTTTTTGGGTTAAGGTGAAGGGGATTATTGATAAAAGACACCTTGGCTTCCTTTGCTTGCTCCCAAGGGCTACATCTGGATTTTCCTGCTTCTTTCCTGCACAGAGGGGCCAACTGTGTGTAGTTCTCCCGCTGGCCTTCTTTCTGCTGCCTGGAATGGTTTAAGTGAAGGTCAGTGGGCCCAGCATTCTGGCCAGGCCTTCTGGACAGAACTTACTAAAGTATGGCTCTATCCATGGGAAGAGTTCAAGATGCAGAGGCTGGAGCATCCTTTCGGATGAACAGACCTGAGTTCACATCCTGGTCTTGCCAAAGAGCTGGGCTTCTGTGGGAAAGTTACCAAAATAATCCATCCTTTGTTCTTCTCATCTATTCAATGGAGATGTTCATGCCAACTTCATAAATATGCCAGAAGGATTATGTAGGTAGCTCCTTAAGGGTTACCACGGGAGCTTCTTTCTCTTCTCTGGCCAATTATAGTTCCTGGAGGTTTCTAGAGGGGGCAGTTGCCAGGGGAAGTCCATCACCATCACACCTGGGCTTCCCTAGTGGCTCAGCAGTAAAGAATCGGCCTGTAATAATAGAGTGGATACAGGAGGCGGGAGTTTGATCCCTGGGTCTGGAAGATCCCCTGAAGAGGAAATGGCAATCAACTCCAATTTTCTTGCCTAGGAAATCCTGTGGACAGAGGAGCCTGGTGGGCTATAGTCCGTAGGGTCGCTAAGAGTTGGACACAACTGAGGAACTGACACACTGTGTATTATATCCATAGAAGTTACATGAGGGCAGAAAGGACTTTGAAAGTGGCTTTATATCAGCAGTCTTTAATCAAAATATCATTCCCCCATCTTTTCCCATATGCAGTCACCCTCAGACTACTGTGCAGTTTTTTAAGCTGTTAGGCCTTGGGCAAGGTCACTCTCCATGACCACTAAGTTATACCATGGACATCTGCTTGGCTGTCCTGCTTGGGACAGAGAAAAGGCAATTATTTTTCTCACCTCCGATTGAAACAGCATTTTTTAAGTACTTTCCAATGAAAAAGAAGTTACAACTGACACCACAGAAATACAAAGAATTGTAACAGACTACTACCATTAAGTATATGTCAGTAAAATGGACAGCCTAGAAGAAAGGACACATTCTTAGAGAAGTACAACCTTCCAAGCGTGAATCAGGAAAGAATAGAAAATATGAACAGACCAGTCACAAACACTGAAATGAAAATATGATCACGTACATTATAGTTTGTGCTTACTTGGAACAGCACCAGGATAAATTGAAGATGGAAACGTGCTTTCTTTCTCATCCTAATGTAGCCTACCCTTTACTGTAACCATTCACCTCACATCAGAAGTCTGAGCCCTCTCGGGGCAAGGGAAGAATAGCTTTAACTTGAAAACCAACCTGGTTTGAGAAGGTGCAGGTCACTGATGATGTCCTCTGTGGGCCTGGATGGAGGAGTTCCTTGATGATACCTAATCTGGGTGGAGGAACTCATTGACGATTCCTGTGGATGCGGATGGAAGAGTTCATTGATGATGTCTTCTGTGAGCCTGGATGCAAGATCTCATTGCTGATACCTGTGGGCCTAGATAGAGGAATTCACTGATGTTGTCTTCTGCGGGCCCGGATGAAGGAGCTCATTGATCATTCCTGTGTGCCTAGATGGAGGAGATCATTAATGATACCTTTGGGCCTGGATCGGGGAGCTCATTGATGATGTCTCTATGGGTCTGGAAGGAGCAGTTCATTAATGATGTCTTCTGTGGACCTACATGGAGGAGTGGTGTCACATGTTTGCACATCTCATCCTCCCCTCAGCTTTTTGCACAGAGCCTATTTCCTCTCTTCACCTCTTGCTTTCTTATAGGATACTGGCAGGACACAGGAAGAAAATGCGGAAATGTGACATGTATTAACCGTTTGCATCTTTGCATTCTCCCAGCATTTTGTTCCTATTTTAACTCGTGCCCTCACTTAGTGTATAGTCCTGATTCGTCTTTTGTCGTTGTGTATGTCTCCCTCCATAGCCACTCCGCAGTGGTCTTGAGGTTAGGGACCGTTATTCTTCGTTCTTATAGTTCCCTCTACCTGGTGCCTGCAAGTCTAGAACCTGGTACAATGCTCGACATGCACTATTCATTGCTTTATTGCCCAGCGCAACTTTAAAATTCTATTCTCTTAAAGCATCCACACTGCCAACAAAATGATCTTTCTCGGCTTCCCTGATGGCTCAGTGGTAAAGAATCTGCCTGCCAATACAGGAGACATGGGCTCAATCCCTGGTCTGGGAGGATCTCACATGCGGTGGAGCAACTGGACATGTGCACCACAGCTATTGATCCTGTGCTCTAGAGCCTGAGAACTGCCACTGATGGAGCCCTTTCACCCTAGAGCCCGTGCTCCATGACAGAAGAAGCCACTGTGATGAGAAAGCCCAGGAACTGCAATGAAGAGTAGCCCCTGCTCACCGCAGCTAGAGGAAAGCCCACACAGCAGCGAAGACCCTGCACAGCCAAAAATAAATAAATAAGATTGTAAAAAGTATCTTTCTAAAATGTAAGTATGATCTTGTCCCATTTCTAATTAAAACCCTCAGTGATCCCAGGCTGGTTAAAAGATGAAGTCCAAGTTCTAAATCCTTTATTTCGGAAAACCAAATTTTTCAAGAGTTTTTTTTTTTTTTTCCTCATCGAGTTCTATGAATCACCAGCCACTACTCTCTCATAAACTCCGTCTTACTTTGTGCATCTGAACCTTTACATCTGTAGGTTATTGAGTTCAGAATGCCTGCTCTCTGATGCCTACCCAGTGGACTGTTCATCTTTCAGAATTCTGTGTCTTAAAGAAAGGTGAAGTAGTATAGTGATTAAAATTGTAGGTATTGGGCTGCTTGGGTTCTAATCCTGACTCTAGTTGTATGACCTTGTGCAAGTTACTTACATTTCCAAGTATGAATGTTCTTCTCTGTAAAATGTGAGGGAGTTATGTGTTCTGTGGGAGAAATCAATGAGCTAATCTATCTGAAGTATTTTGTGTCATGCCTGGCGCATAGTGACAATTCAGTTAAATTGATCAATTTTCTTAACTGGATTTTTTTTTTTTGGCCATGCAGTAAGGCATGTGGGGTCTTAGCTCCTCAACCAGAGATCAAACCCATGACCCCTGAACTGGGAGTAGAGTCTTAACCACTGGATTGCCTGGGAAGTACCTTAACTGCAATTCAGAAGAAAGCTCACTGTCTATTGAGGAAAACAGACCAGACTGCAATACAGTGTGATAAGGACTGCACTCAAGGTGTGAAGAGGATGCAAAAACAACATAAAGGGAAAGCCCAGGAAATGGGCCGAGACCCAGCTGGGGGATGGGGTGTCTGAAGGAAAGTTTCTCAGAGGAAAGGATGCTTGAGCTGAGTTCTTAAGGATGGGTCAGAGGTATGGTGCAGCGATGGGGATACCGTGATGTGTGAACCTGGAGCATCATGGACCCTAGCTGGTCCATGAGTTCAGAATGCCTGCTATGGTCACATGCAGCTGCGCCAGGAGGGGAGTCAGTTACCCAAAAGTGAATGTCCTGGACATGAATGTTTTTGGTTCCTTTTAGGTGCAGTGGACCATCCAGATACCTTGCCCCTTTTTTATATGCAGAAGAAACGCGAGAGGAAGATGGATCAGGTAACAAAAGCTTTCCTCCTGATGGAAGAGCAGATGAACCAGACTGTGGAAGCATCTCAGGCAAGCCTCTTAGTCTCTCTCCTACTCTTGATAAATAGAGTAAGCAGAGATGGGCTGTGATGAGTAGCCTTTATCTCCTTCTTCTTGGAGAGAGAGGTTGATGGCCCTCCAGCATGGAAGAGCAGACTATTTCAAAGCTTAACATCTCAAGGTAGACCAGTAACCTGAGGGTCCTCATGGGATTTTTTTTTTTTTTCCCACTGAGACTCATTTTAATTGTATAGAGTTTTATAGGTAGCAGAGTTTATGTGGGGTGGAGTGGAGAGAGAGCAGTGGAAAAAGAGGGCATGGCATGAAGAAAAGTATGGCACTGTGATAAGTTAAAAATTAGAAGAGACTTCATACATTATATATATTTTTTGAAATTGAAAATGGACGTAAACATCACTTAGTAAAGTTCAGGGAAAAAGATCAAGTCTGACATGTAAAAAAGGCAATGTGATAGAAGATGTTAGTCTGTGAGGCTTAATTTCAATTGAAGGAAATGTGAGAGGAAATAATAAGAAATGTATGTATTAGTAATTGCCCTGTGGCTGATAGGAATACTGAGTAAAAGATGGATAGAGGAATAAATATCCCATAATATGGATATTTAAATGAATTTATTGAAAAACACATCCATTCCTTTTACATTCCTTGGGCAGGCTTCTTTAAGATCTTTCTTTAAAATTGGATTCAAAAGAGAGGCAATATATTAAAATGTTATTAACTATGTGGTTAGGAATCTTGGGGCCTGTGTGCAAACATCTGATAGGTGTTGGGTAGTTCTTCAAAAATAGAGGCTGCCATCATCCCTAGCTGTTATGGGTGTCTAAAATGAGGTGATTGTTAAGCTTTGAGGGAAGGAAATAACAGTTGATAAAATGTCTTTGGTATATGAAGGGAGTGGTGTTAGTACGCTGTTTGGATTAAACATTGACCTTGAATCTTTCATGAGAATGAATATATGGTATAATGTTAGTAGAGACTCTTGTCCAGAGTCTGTGAATAGGTTTTATAGCGTTTAAGAACATTCTAAAGTTTTGTTGCAAGCGTATATGTCTGCACACATGCACGTGTCTGTGATGTCTCATTGGAAGCAGACATGAATACTGGACTCCTCTGATTTCTATTGAATACTTAAGTTACCTGTGAAATTCTGTAGTTCTCTTTCATTACAGAACTGAGGTCTAAAATTTAAGTGAAAATATTACAATTACACCTGAGGCTTGAGATTTTCTGACCTCGAATTTATTGGTGTTTCTGCCAAGTTATGCTAATCCTGTTTGGGAACTTACACATTACAGGTGGAACAGGTAAATTCCGTTGATTTTGGAGACTATTAACCCTTTCTGAATTCCACTTTTGTTATAATCAAGAGCTTGAAAGAAGAAGACGTTTTCTCCTAAGTGTCCCCTACTGGCATTCTTAACAATGTCTCTCATTTTCCCCCATTCTAAGTGCCCACATGGAAATTTAAGTCAGTCAATAGTCCACATTATGTATCCAGATTGAGACAGCACATCATGCGGGCAGGGTAACTAGGTCTTTGCCTGTATGCTTTTGTTTTCATCAGATATTTCAGTGTCATGGGAATATAGCCAAAATATTCTCTTGTTACATCCTGTAATCAGGCTGAGGGTCAATGCTTCTTGTTGTTTATCTGTCAAGGCCAGTGACTGCTGGTTGTTTGATTCCTTGTTATGAGTTTGAATTTCAGGACCAATTCTCTCAGCCTTGCTCACCTTGCTCCACCATGAGAATTACTTTTCAACGCTACTCAACATTCTATGTCACCGTTTAAAATTAGTTGGGACTTCTTGGTTCTCCCCCTTTTCTCCCTAAGACACTATCTTTCTATTATGAATTTCCCAGTAGTCATGTAAGGATATGAGAGCTGGATCATAAAGAAGGCTGAGTACTAAAAAATAGATGCTTTCAAGCTGTGGTGCTGGAGAAGACTCTTGAGAGTCCCTTGAGCAGAAAGGAGATCAAATCAATCAATCCTAAAGGAAATCAACTCTGAATATTCATTGGAAGGACTGATGCTGAAGTTGAAGCTCCAATACTTTGGCCACCTGATGCAAAGAATTGACTCATTGGAAAAGACCCTGATGTTGGAAAAGATTGAGGGCAGAAAGGGAAGGGTGCGACAGAAGATGAGATGGATGGCATCACTGACACAATGGACATGAGTTTGAGCAAACTCTGGGAGGTAGTGAGGGACAGGGAAGCCTGGTGTGCTGCAGTCCATGGGGTTGCAAAGAGTCAAATGTGACTTAGTGACTGAACAACAAATTACTTAAAAATAACCTAGTAAGTGAACAGGATGAAACATTCAAACAGTGCAAATAATATAGAATTAGATCAGTTGCAATGAGAATTTTTCACATTTGAGGAGTGCAGGTCCCCCCGCCTCCTATCCTCCTCTGAAGAAGAGTCTAGCACTAATGTTGATTTTGTATTTGTCTAGAAACTTTTTGTGTGAACATATACGAAAACACGTACATATATCTTGAAACAAGCTTGAGGCAGAATGATTCTGCACTTTTTTTTTCATTTAAAATTGTGTCTTGGGGACTTCCCTGGTGATCCTGCGGTCAAGAATCCATACTTACACAGCAGGGGGCACAAGTTCAATCCCTGGTCAGGGAACTAAGATCCTGCATGCTGAGAGGGGATGCCAAAACACAAAACAAAACAAAAGACTCCACAAAACTGTGTCTTGGAGCCATAAGCTCAATGATTTTTAAATTTTAAAAGAGATGGCTGGCTGGTATTCTATCACATGAATGTGGTACTTTTCCAGGGGGATGGTCTTGATCCCTGTCTCCTGTACAATGTCACGAACCTCCATCCTAGTTCATCAGGCACTCTATCTATCAGATCTAGGCCCTTAAATCTATTTCTCACTTCCACTGTATCATCATAAGGGATTTGATTTAGGTCATACCTGAATGGTCTAGTGGTTTTCCCTACTTTCTTCAATTTCAGTCTGAATTTGGCAATAAGAAATTCATGATCTGAGCCACAGTCAGCTCCCAGTCTTGTTCTTGCTGACTGTATAGAGCTTCTCCATCTTTGTCTGCAAAGAATATAATCAATCTGATTTCGGTGTTGACCATCTGGTGATGTCCATGTGTAAAGTCTTCTCTTGTGTTGTCGGAAGAGAGTGTTTGCTATGACCAGTGCATTTTCTTGGCAAAACTCTATTAGTCTTTGCCCTGCTTCATTCCATATTCCAAGGCCAAATTTGCCTGTTACTCCAGGTGTTTCTTGACTTCCTCCTTTTGCATTCCAGTCCCCTATAATGAAAAGGACATCTTTTTTGGGTGTTAGTTCTAAAAGGTCTTGTAGGTCTTCATAGAACTGTTCAGCTTCAGCTTCTTCAGCATTATTGGTTGGGGCATAGACTTGGATTACTGTGATATTGAATGGTTTTCCTTGGAAACGAACAGAGATCATTCTGTCTTTTTAGAGATTGCATCCAAGTACTGCATTTTGGACTCTTTTGTTGACCATAATGGCTACTCCATTTCTTCTAAGTGATTCCTGCCCACGGTAGTAGATATAATGGTCATCTGAGTTAAATTCAACATCTGCTGGATTATCAAAAAAGCAAAAGAGTTCCACAAAAACATCTATTTCTGCTTTATTGACTATGCAAAAGCCTTTGACTGTGTGGATCACAATGAACTGTGGAAAATTCTGAAAAAGATGGGAATACCAGACCACCTGACCTGCCTCTTGAGAAACCTATATGCAGGTCAGGAAGTAACAGTTCGAACTGGACATGGAACAACAGACTGGTTCCAAATAGGAAAAGGAGGACATCAAGGCTCTATATTGTCACCCTGCTTATTAAACTTCTATGCAGAGTACATCATGAGAAATGCTGTACTGGAAGAAGCACAAGCTGGAATTAAGATTGCCGGGAGAAATATCAGTAACTTCAGATATGCAGATGACACCACACTTATGGCAGAAAGTGAAGAGGAACTAAAAAGCCTCTTGATGAACATGAAAGAGGGGAGTGAAAAAGTTGGCTTAAAGCTCAACATTCAGAAAATGAAGATCATGGCATCTGGTCCCATCACATCCTGGCAAATAGATGGGGAAACAGTGGAAACAGTGACTGACTTTATTTTTTTGGGCTCCAAAATCACTGCAGATGGTGATTGTAGCCATGAAATTAAAAGACGCTTACTCCTTGGAAAGAAAGTTATGACCAACCTAGAGAGCATATTCAAAAGCAGAGACATTACTTTGCCAACAAAGGTCCATCTGATCAAGGCTATTGTTTTTTCCAGTGATCATGTATGGATGTGAGAGTTGGACTATAAAGAAAGCTGAGCTGTGAAGAATTGCTGCTTTTGAACTGCTGTGTGGGAGAAGACTCAAGAGTCCCTTGGACTGCAAGGAGATCCAATCAGTCCATCCTAAAGGAGATCAGTCCTGGGTGTTTATTGGAAGGACTGATGTTGAAGCTGAAACTCTAATACTTTGGCTACCTGATGCGAAGAGCTGGCTCATTTGAAAAGACCCTCATGCTGGGAAAGATTGAGGGCAGGAGGAGAAGGGGATGACAGAAGGTGAGATGGTTGGATGGCATCACCGACTTGGACATGGGTTTGGGTGGACTCCAGGATTTGGTGATGGACAGGGAAGCCTGGCATGCTGCAGTTCATGGGGGTCGCAAAGAGTCGGACACGACTGAGTGACTGAACTGAACTGATAAATATACTTACTTAATTACAGGTTAAAATAAAAAATGAAACAACACACTCCCACCAAAACAATTAAAATGCCCTGGTCATTAAATTGACTTCTTTTAAATACCACATGAAGAAAATTTTCTCTCATCTATTAACCTCCTCTAGGAATTTTCACTCTATCTGGATTGTTACTGTCTGTTCTAATCTGAATTTGACTAATATGACTGTAAACATCAGATTGCTTCTTAAAAACTTCTGTCCCCTTTGAGTACTTTATGGCCATGGGCTGCCTTAAATTTTCTCTTGGTTGATTTCTTGGTCCACAAATGGGCTTCCTACCTTGCAGCCACTTGGACTCCTACCTTGCAGCCACTTGGATTTCCTTTCAATAAAAGGACATCTATCATTTTGTTTTATAGCACAAACATTCATTATTTAATCAATACTTTGAAAAGCTACTATGCCTTTCATCTCTTCCTCAGTTACACGTAACATCCCATCTTCTTATATATGAAGTTGAGGATCTACCCTGTGTCCTGAGATTTGTCTTTGTTGTTATTCAGTCTCCAAGTCTTGTGCAACCACTGAGGCACACCAGACTTCCCTGTCCTTCACTATCTTCCAAAGTTCACTCAAGCTCAGGTCCACTGAGTTGGTGATGCCATTCAACCATCTCATCCTCTGCTGCCCCCTTCTCCTCCTGCCCTCAGTCTTTCCCAGTGTCAGGGTTTTTTTTTTTTTTTTGTCTTTTTTCCCAATGAGTCAGTTCTTTACATCAGGTGGCCAAAGTATTGGAGCTTCACCTTCAGCATCAGTCTTTCCATGGAATATTCAAGACTGATTTCCTTTAGGCTTGAGTGGTTGGATCTCCTTGCAGTCCAAGGAATTCTCAAGAGTCTTCTCCAGCACCAGAATTTAAAAGCATCAATTCTTTGTTGCTCAGAATTCTTTATGGTCCAACTCTCACATTCATGCATTACTACTGGAAAAGCCATAGCTTTGACTATACACACCTTTGTTGGCAAAGTGATGTCTCTGCTGTTTAACATGCTGTCTAGGTTTGTCACAGCTTTCCTTCTAAGGAGAGGCATCTTTTAATTTTCATGGCTGAAGTCACCATCTGCAGTGATTTTGGAGCCCAAGAAAATAAAATCTGTCACTGCTTCTACTTTTTCCCCATCTATTTGCCATGAAGGAATGGGACTGAATACCATGATTTTTATTTTATGAATGTTGAGCTATAAGCCAGCTTTTTCACTCTCCTCTTTCATCCTCATCAAAAGGCTCTTTAGTTCCTCTTCAGTTTCTGCCATTAGAGTAGTTTCATCAGAATATCTGAGGTTGTTGATATTTCTCCCAGCAGTCTTGATTCCAGCTTGTGATTCATCCAGCGCAGCATTTCTCATGATATACTCTGCATATAAGTTAAATAAATAAGGTGAGAATATACAGCCTTGATGTATTCCTTTCCCAATTTTGAGCCAGTCAGTATTTCCACATAATGTTATAACTGTTGCTTCTTGACCCATATACAGATTTCTCAGGAGACAGGTAAGATGGTCTGGTATTCCCATCTCTTTAAGAATTTTTTACAATTTGTTGTGATCAAAACAGTCAAAGGCTTTAGTGTAATCAATGAAACAGAAGTAGATTTTTTCCTGGAGTTCCCTTGCTTTCTCTATGATCCATTGGGTGTTGGCAATTTGATCTCTTGTTTCTCTCCCTTTTCTAAATGCAGCTTGTACATCTGGAAATTCTTGGTTCATGTACTGCTGAAGACTAGCTTGAAGCATTTTGAGTATAACCTTACTAGCATGAAAAATGAACGCAATTGTCTGGTAGCTTGAACACTGTTCTTTGGTGTCCTACCTACAAGTATGATAATAACAATAGTGAGTTTGAAAAGGGTACAGATTTGATTTGATTTAAAAGGTTAAACAATCTAACACTTTTATGCTTTTTGGAAGTAACATGAAAGAGCCCATCCAACAGGTGATGAGGGTTAGCCTTGATGGGGTAAATTTTCAGCTCACTGGGCTGGTTGTATTTGAATACTGAGTCTTGACTTTGCCCAAAACATCCCATGGTCAATCTCTGTCTCTCCTAGTGAAAGTCAGTGACAGACTTCTGCAAGGGGAAGATCCAATTGCATCTCTAGAATGAAGATCGATACAATCTCTGCAAGTAAACCATGTCTCACCTTATCCTTTGTAAGAAGGGAAAAAATCAACGGGGCATGAATCGTCTCAGCATTTTTGGTTTGGATAGGTGAGAAAGAGGGGAAATTTCATGCTGTGCTCAATCATCACTGGACTTCAGAAAGATTGTTAAGCTTCAAACTAGAGATAAAGAGATAGCAATATTTTCAGTTCTGCTGTTGGAAATCCTAGCACCAATTCAGTTCAATTGAATTCAGTTTAGCAAGCATTCATTAAGTATCAACACTGTTGTATGACTTTATGCTGCAAAAAAAAAAAAAAAGGCCCCTCTGTCTGTTAATTCTATTATTTTATGTCAGAATCTTCTAGGTGCTGAGGATAAACATGTAGTGAGAGAAAACTGTGCAGACACAGAAGATATATTGTGATAAATGCTAGTGCGTGCATGCTAAGTCACTTCAGTTGTGTCTGACTCCTTGTGATCCTATGGATTGTAGCCTGCCAGGCTCCTCTGTTCATGAGACTCTCCTGCCTGGATAAATGCTAGAGGATATAAATAAAATACTGTGGAGGAAAACACAAGCTATGTATTCAAAGAAAAAGCAGGTGATTTTTCAGTTGGGATTTGCCGGTGGAGGAGGAAGAATTTAGTTTACTTCATTTTGACATTTATTTATTGAGATATAAACTGTGTGCTGGATGGGCACGGTCACTGGAGAGGCAAGCAGATGCTCTCATCAACGTGTTATAGCAAGTGGAGGCAACAGTCTGAAAAAGCTTGTAACCCAGTAGAAGAGACACATAAGTTTATAAGAAAAGGTCTCATTTGTAAACTTGTTCAACATATCTGCTTTCCAAGGCAATCTTTGCTCTGTTTCACCTTCACAATGGCAGTAACATTCTCAGGAAAATGCCAGGGAAATGAGTAAGAATAAGTGCAAAGATATGGTGACCAAGAAGTTTCCAGCACATTTATGGATTAGAGTGCATATATACAATGGAATACAACACAACAGTCCAAAATGGTGCAAAGAAGTAGAACACAGGAAGTTATTTATGATATACAGTTGAGTTAAAAACACAGGTAGTAGTATCAGATTGCAATGTGATTCCAGGCCTGTAAATTTTTACTGTACTTTCACAGGAAAAAAAAAAAAAATAAAAGAAGACGCCCTAATGGTGGCTCTCTTTGAATGGAGGGATTTTGAAGAGGGGCTATGAACTGCTCCTTTCTCTTCTCCTCTCCTTCCCTCTTCTCTTCTCCCTCTCTTGCTCTCTCCTGCTTCATCCTTTCTTCCCTTTCTCCTCCTATCCCCTTTATTCTCCTTCTCATCATCCTTCTCCTTCCTCTTTGCCTTTTTCTTCTCTCTTCCTCCTCGCCCCTTCTTCTTGTATTTTCTTCATGGGCATTCTCATTCTTTTTCTGCAACTAAACTAAATTACTTCAGTACTTTAAAAAAAGCCCAGAAAGAGTTAAACAATATATTCTTTAAGCCAAATAAGCACTTCAACAATCCTCCTTTTATGGTGTTTACTTACCAAGAGAAGCCAATATCATTGAAAGGAAAGGTATCATTACTATAATTGCTGCTATTGTTATTCTATTACTTTGGACTGGTAATATTTTGAGGTTTTAACCGGTGTGATCTCTTCATTCCCAGATCTTTAGACACAAATAATCTGCAGAACTAGAAACAAAGGCTACAAACACCTGCTACAGACAAATTTAGAAGACATTTTTATAGGATAAATTTTCCTATTGGCAGAGGTCATGGGAAAAAAAATGGTCACAGACTGGGGAAGAGACAGGAAGGTACGATAGAAAAGACTGGAGAGCCTCAATCTGAGACCCCTAGGGCTGCAAGGAGGGACCACTAAGTAATAGCCCTCCACTTGCCATCCATGGACCTTCTAGTCAGAGTGATGTTCGTCCATGCCTGAGCTTCTGCTCATCTCCCCTGCATCTGTGTGGACAGTGTCTTAGCCTGAGCAAACTGCTGTCCAAATCCCATTTTACTGACAGAGGAGTGGAGATTTTAGGAGGCTGAGCACTACTGAGAAGTTATCAGCAGGGTTGACACTAGAACTTGAGCTCATGAATCTTTGTTGAGAACTCTTTCCAGTAGCCCCTAATATTGTCTAGAATCTGATTTGTGGATCACAGTTATTCAGAGTCAATGGCTCTGCTCCTCATTACTCTTTGAGCAATTATTCCTTCTTGTGATGGGAAATAAACAAGATGGTGACAGGCTCCTGAGGTTGTTTTGTCATTTTCTAACCTGGCCCTCCATTTCTGCAGCTAGAGACAGGGTTATTTTTGGTGAAATCCTTGCTGTAAAGTACACCAATCAATTTTCCTTACAAATGATTTCTAACATGTAATTATGTAATCATGCACTCTCATAAACAAGCCAGGCCTTGACATAGAGTGATGGGGTGCAGTAATATTTTAAATAAAAGATGATCACACAGCCGTTTATTTCATAGTTCAATTTTCATGGTTGGAAACTGTACATTAATGGCAATTTCAAGATTAGCAGCAAGCTAAATGGGAAACTCTTTGAGCCAATGACTTGGACATAAACAAATGTTCAAAAATAACATCCCACAACTGTTTGCAAAGTCTGACAGAGTTTTAGGGCTTTCTGCAAAGCAGAGGGTGCAAAGAGTACCAGATCCATCAAATTCTGGCAGCGATCTGCTCAAAAATAATGGTTTTGTCTACAAATGGAAACTGCTAACAGCTTTATTCGCCACTGCAATAGTCTTTCCATCTGTTTGGGTTTTATAATCATGTCGCCTTTGGAAAATTACAACACAGAGCATATTCTTTTGGAGGTCTGTTGTTGAGCTGAGTATGCGGGGCCATGAAAGGGTGACAACACTGAAGAGTTTCCCCGCAAAAGTGTTACAACCATTGCGACCCCAAAAGGCTCAGGCCGATGTGGAGCATCAGACTGTGTTTAGCACAGCACAATTGAAGAAACTTTCTGTGCACTTGAATAGCCACCATCTCACACTTCAGTGCTTTGGCATAATGGCTGTTCTTTCTCTTCTCTTCCTTCTTTTTCCTTCCTTACTCCCTGCCCTCAACCCTCATGTCTCTATCAAAATACGTTATTACCTAATATATTCTAAATCATGAGGGATCTGAACACCTCCTCCATCCTGTGATCTCAGGAAAGAAAATAGTCCCTTTGTATTTTCAGATCCTTTGCCAAGAGCCCAACTCAGGGTGGGTGTTTAGTACCTAGTGAGAGTGTCAGTTGCTCAGTCACGTCTGACTCTTTGAGACCCCATGGACTGTAGCCCACAAGGCTCCTCTATCCATGGAATTCTCCAGGCAAGAATATTGCAGTGGGTGGCCCATTCCCTTCTCCAGGGGATCTTCCTGACCTAGGGGTGGAATCTGATCTCCCACATTGCAGGCAGATTCTTTACCCTCTGAGTCACCAGGGAAGCCAGTTTAGTACCTAAGTGGTGAGTAAATGAATGAATGATGTAGGATTTTTTGATGTATCTTAAACTGTATCTTACGCTATATCTTATGATGCTTTATACATGATGCTTTATACGTTTATTATATATGATGCTTTATAAAACCTTGTGTAATTTGTAAAACATTTTCAATGATACTGTCCTCACAATGATATACGTGGACATCATTGTCTCAGTGTGTTACTTTGAGTCCTTCAAGAGGCAGATGCTAAGAAGTCATAAACTTTGCAAGAGATTGATTATGGACATTGGCCTTGAGGGGAAATGGTGAGGGAGTAGTGGTGGATGGGAGAATCACTGGGCCCTGATGCAGGTGTTACTCTCATGGAGGAGAGAGGAAGGAATTTGGGGTAGCGAAAGAGTCTTTGATTTTCAGTTCAAAGAAAGTTTTGACAAAGCTGAAAGGCCAAAGTCAATGGTCAGAGTAGTCCCAAGTTTCCCAGAAATGCACCTGTTTCTCCCAAAAGCACCCCTGGCATATCAGACTTTGGCTGGTGGTGCTAGTATGGTGACGGATTTCAGACAGCATGGGGCCCTTGGTCAATTACATTCCACGAAGTGAAAGACTTGAGAGGTACATTTTTTATGGCCGCCACATTCTATTTTATAGATAAGGAAGCTGAGACCCAGAGAGATGAAGAGACATTCTCATGGTCTCATGAATGGCAAAGTGAGGATTAATGCCAGGTTTCTGAAATATAACCCATGTTTTTTTTTTCACAGACATAGCAGTGGCTTCATTTTTGTCTGCTGATCCCCTAACCCATCTCACGAGCACTGTCAGTTCAGAAGAGAAGAGAACAGCAAGTCAAACACTGGGTTGGCTAAACCCACTGGAAAAGGGAATAGATGGGGATGGAGTTTCTTTTACTCCTGGTAGAAAACAAAGCATAAGGCTGGAAGATGAAGACTAGATGTCTCATCCTCGGGTGGAAGGACGTGAGACCACTAACTCTGTCATAATTAATATATGCCATATGAAAAATCGAATGTCTTGATGATTCAACAGCAGAGTTTGCTCTAGAGAATCACATTAGTTTCCTGAAGGTAGAGATGTTCCTGGGGGCTTTTTTAAAGGCTGTTTTCCCAGCACCTTGACAGTGCTTGGTACAGAGGCATAATATAATTACCTTTCTTGAATGAATAAATCTCACTCTTGCCTTGGAAGGGACTTCAGCAGACATCCAATGTACTTTAGAGGATGATGAGCCACTGAGTAATTGCTAAGACACTTCCCAGAGGGAATGAGACCCTGAGACTCTCGACTCCTTGTACAGGGGTCAGTCCCCCTTCCATCTGGGGCCACTCTGAGATGAGGGCTTTACTCTTTACCCAAGAGAAAGTAGACACATTAATACTGGAATCTTTAGCATCTTTAATCAAATGGAAGACTAAGCTCGTCCATTTTTGAGCTTAAACATCAGTGTGGTGAGTATATGAAAAACATTCTTAAACAAGAACAAGTGGATTAGAACAGTCATTTGGACAAAGCAATGCATGTAACCTAATATGATGAGACCAATATTTTAGGACTATCATGGGAAATCCCAGTTTATGGATTGTACATAGCAGAGAATTGGAAGGGAACTGGTATACATGTTAATTGCCATTTTCTAGCTTTTCCAAAGTACTAGCCTTGAGGGATTACAATGCAGAATTGAAAGCTGATTTGCTTATCTACTTAGTAAATGTTTACTGAGCACCAGCTCTGTACCAGGCAATAGGCTAGGCTCTTAAGATTAATGGCAATAAAACCCTATTTCTTCTTTATAGTGTCGAGCATCTAGTGGAAGTGAAAGTGGCTCAGTCTTGTCCGACTCTTTGCAACCCCATGGGCTATACAGCTCGTGGAATTCTCCAGGCCAGACAGTCAGTAAATGCACAAACACAATAATACCAGATAGTTGGAAATGTTATCAGAGAAATACCCAGGGTATGGGAGGCAAAATAATTCTGTGGTCATGGGGAGGCTCAGACAGTGAAGCTAACTTGTGATCTGGATGATAAGAAGGAGTTGGCTCTGTGAAGATGCGAAGGCAAGAGTTCCAAGGAAGAGGAGGAGCCAGTGCCTCCAGCAAGACCTAGGGTGTTTGAGGAGCAGCAGGAAGGCCAGTGTGGATGGAGTGCATTCTGGGGGGTGGACAGGAAGTGAGATGAGAAGTAGGGAGGGCCAGGTTCTACAGGACTTTCTAGGCAGAGCAGGGAGTTTGGGTTTTATCTTAAGGATGTTGGAAGTCACTGGAGGCTTTTAACTAGACGTGTCACAACCTGATTTATATTAAAAAAAAAAAAAGTGTTCCTCGGAGAGGCAAGTGTGAGTGGAAGGAGACCAGCTGAAACTATTGCCAGAGTCCAGGTGACAGCTAGTGGGAGCTTGAGCTGAGCTGGATGGACAGCTGGAAATAGCCAGGTGGACAATATGGAGAGAGAGGTTTCTGGCGGAAGGATGGCAGCGTCTATAAGAGGAGAGGCGATGGAGTACAGGGGCTCACATGCAGTTTGCAGTGGCTGCAGCATTGATTGTGCACTGGGTAGAGAGAAAAAATGTGAAATAGGATGGGTGACCTCTACTTCACAGAGCTGTTGAGGAGACAGCTTGAGACAAGCCACTCCCCATCTCTGTGCCTCGGTTTTCTCTTCAGTAAAACGGGGAGTGGTGTCACAGCACAGTTAATAAAATCCCTTCCTCTCTGCCATTCCCCTGCAACTCAGGATGGGAAACCTCATTGAAAGGTCTTGCGTCCATGACATTAGCAAGGCTGGGGTTTCACTGTGTGGATGTTCATGACCCTGGGTGCCCGGAACATGCTTTTCAAAGTCAGAATGATAAATGAATAACAGAAAGAAGCATTGGATGTCACTACTGTTGAAAACCCCTTTCCTGGGCAACACGAAGCAGGAGAGTCCTGGCACAGGCTCTTTATCTGGTTCCCTGTGCTTGTCAGAGGTGAGTCTCCAAACTGTCCTGAACCCAGGAAGCCCTTCCTCAGCAAACAGCAGAAGCCAAGACAAAACGATTACCAATTTATGTTTTTGCTTTAAGAAACTGCTTGACAATAACACTTCCTATATGCCAGACACGGGTCCAAGCAGTTCATTTGTAACAACTTATGTGATGTGCTCAGGTACCATGACATTGATGATATTATTCTTCCCATTTTAGAGAGGGTAAAAGGGAGGACTAAAAAGGTAATTAGTTGCTTGAGGCTTCGTGCCTTTTTACAGCTGCTCTCAATTTGCAAAGTAGCAGAAAACACCCTGGATTCAGCCTTTAGGGACTGGGCTTTGCCGATGGGCAGGGTGTGACCTTGGCTTGCAAATCACGTGATGAAGGTTTGCACTTGATTTCCTCATCTGCGAAGTGGGGCTCATGACAGCTACCTCAGGGCACCATTGGGAGCATTGAAGTACATTGTGTAAAGAACCTGATGCACTAAATGTTAGTCTTCTCCACACATAAAGGTGCTTTGTAAACCACAGTTACCCAAAAAAATTAATACAAGACCCCCTGAGTATTTCTAGGCAATTGACTTGGTTTTGTACAAAAATATCATTTAATGTGAAGATATGTGTAGCAGGAAAGAATTCTTAGGGTTCTCAGGTTTTTGCATGTGCATGGAGAAAGGTGTTGAGGTAAATGATTCCTCTGGAGTTTAGAAAATGGTGAGTCAGAAATTTGAACAAGTTGATATTAATTTCAGGCAATATTTCCTTTTGCTTTACAAAGTCAGCACTGAAGAAGTAAACCAAATACTTACTAAGAGCTCAGCCATATTCTGGGCTTCCCTGGTGACTGCCAGGAAAGGATCTGCCTGCCATTGTAGGAGACTTGGGTGTGATCCCTGGGTCAGGAAGATCCCCTGGAGAGGAGGTGGCAACCCACTCCAGTAGTCTTGCCTGGAGAATCCCATGGATAGAGGAACCTGGCGGGGCTCAATCCATGGGGTCGTGAAAGAGTCAAATATGACGTAGCAACTAAACAACAGCCCAGAGGAAATCGCAATTCTAAAAGATGCATTTACTCCAGTGTTTATTGCAGCGTGATCTACAGTAGTTGGGACATGAAAGAAACCTAGCTATCCGCTGATGGAGGACTGGATAAAGGAGATGTGGTACGCGCATACAATGCAGTATTACGCAGCTATGAAAGGAACAAAACTGTGTCATTTGCAGAGACGTGGATGAACCTGGAGACTGTCATAGAGAATTAGCTAAGTCAGAAAGAGAAAAACAAACATTGTATATTCATGCGTATATGTAGAAAGTGAGCCCGTGGGTGGTCCAACATCTTAGATTCCTCTAGAAGTATATGGAATCTCTGGGCGAATGTTGGTGAAGAATATGGCTAAGTTATTCCAGGGGACCCTGTTGGACTTTCATCACTGATGGAATGATTCCATGCATGATGGAATGCATCAGTGCATCAGTGATGCTTCCATGTTGGACAAGCATCATCCTGCAATTCAGCTTTACCACTCACAAAGCAGACACTGCGTTTTAATTCCTGTGTATCTCTCGGGTCTACTTACCTAGTAGACCAAAATCCTTATGTGAGAAGAGAGTGACGTGTTGGCGTTCTCAAACCTCAGCAATGTTACACACAGCACTCCATCAAGACGCACCGGGGTGATGCATTTCACGGTTGTAAGGGAAAGCAGATTTCCCCACCAAATTCATTGGCTGCCTCCACGTCCCCGCCACTGTTTCTCCCTGTCGTTTACGCTGTGTCCCCCTCTGCTTTTCACCCACATCCTTCTCCTGCTATGACTGTCATGTCCTTGAAGGGGAGGTATGGTGTGATTTAATGAGCCCTGGGAAACAAACAAACAGACTAACACATAGATAAACTTCCCCTCTTGTCACCATTCAGCCTGTGGGCTGTGCATCCGTCTATTCTTTGTGGGGAAAGTTGATAGTTCTGGGATAGAAAGTTTAATTAAGTGTGGGTTGAGTGCCTACTGCTTTTGGAACTTCGGGAAATTTAATTAGCTACCTGAGACTCAGTTTCCTCATATGAGAAATGAAAGATGCCAACTTGAACAACTCCTGTGTGGAGTAAATGTGCTTCTCGTGAGTGTCTAATGCTGTGTATGCCACCGTTAGGTTTATTAGCATGGATAATACCTTTCTTGGATAGGGATGATCTGGGTGTGAGTGCTAAGTCACTGCAGTCGTGTCTTACTTTTTGCAACCCTATGGACTGAAGCCCGCCAGGCTCCTCTGTTCATGGGATTCTCCAGGCAAGAATACTGGAGTGGGTTGCCATGCCCTCCTCCAGGGGATCATCCTGATCCAGGGATTGAGCCATGTTCTTAAGTATACCTGTATTTGCAGGAAGGTTTTTTACCACTAGCTCCAACTGGGAAGCCCTAGGAAGGATGTACATTTTGTAAAATGAGGTAGCCAAAGTTCTGACACGTTAAGTAAGTTGCGGAGCTAGGATTCACAGCCAGCCTGGCCTTCTCTCCATTACATTACTTTCTCTGTCTCCCCATGTAGGATCCTTCATATCCTCTGCAATGACGGGCAGAGGTTGCTTCTGGTCCCTTCCACAGGATCCTCCCACAATTCCCCAGTCAGACAGAAAGAAGATGTCTGTTAAAGGGATGCCTAACCTATTCTGTGGTCTTCTTAAGAATAATTTTTATTATATTTTATTTTTAATCACTCCCTATTTTCTTTACTTTTCCTGGCCACATTGCATAGCATGCGGAATCTTACTTTTCCAACCAGGGACTGAACCCTTGACCCCTGCAGTGGAAGCACAGTCTTAACAACTAGACCACCAAGGAAATCCTAATAATTTTGACTTCTGCTGGGAAAGTTTCCCAGAAGAAACTGTGCCTTTTTCTTCCTTCCTGAGTGAACCCCCTTTAAAATGGCTGCCTTTCAGGCCACAATTAGAAAAAGCCATGCTGGGGGGAATACCAAATGTAAGAATATCAACCTGATTAGAAATGAATGCCAAAACCAAAAAAAATCAGTATAAATAGTAAGCAAATGAAGAGAGACCCACAAGACACATCATTTTTGTTTTTTTTTTTTTAAATAGTTATAAATGAGATAAGACTTAGAGGCTGATGGTGGTTTCTTGTGTAAAAGAAAAACATAGTGACTCTCCTGAGGTCCATTGATCTGAACAAGAGTAACTTTCTCATCACACACTCAGCACACAAGCTTCAATCACTGGGAAAGCAAACAGGAAGAATTACTAGGGCTTTAGAAGGTTTGGGGTTACAGGTAACTTCTTGATGAGAAAGTCAGCATTGGGTATATTTTCCTGCATAAAGTTCAAAAGTTGACCCAATCTCTCTCTCAAAGGATTAAGCTGTCTTTCAAGAATTTATTTTACTTAGAGGAAGAGAGACAGGGGGAGACAAAAGAACATAAAGAGAGAATGAAACCTGCTGAAGGAGATTGTGAGATAGAGATAGAAAGATGCCCAAAAGAAGACAGATTGATAGCAGTAGGGAGAGTAGGTGCCATCTATGATGAGGAAAAAGAAACCATTATAGTCTGGGGAGGCTTCCAGCCCATTCGACAAGCTTTATTTGCTTTTTCTATCAGAAACTCTGGGGAAAGACGTAATCATTTCTCGATTGGAATTTGATTCCTTCTTCGCTGTGTAGGTGGGAAATAACTTTGGATTGCCGTGTTGGTCTTAAGTGTACCACACGTACTTGAGTCTTACTCCTGTATTGCAGCCATCTGTTGGTAATAAATATCTGTGTGATTGCCATCTGTGGGTGGAGACGGAGAACGGCACACTTTATTCAGGGAACTGTGCATATATTTTTTTCATTCCAAGAAGGATCCTGGCACAAAAGACAGGAATTAACTCTAGGAACCATACGTCTCATAGAAATAGATATTTTTAGACAAGACTGCAATGGAGATAGAAGCTTCAGCACCACAATTCAAGCTTGTGTTGAGCTTGGACAAGAACTTAACTCTGTGTCTCAATTTTTGCATCCCAAAAAAGAGGATGATGTCCCCATAGGGTTTTGGTAAAGGGGTTCCCTGGTGGATCAGATGGTAAAGAATCTGCCTGCAATGCAGGAGACCTAGGTTTGATCCCTGGGTTGGGAAGATTCCCTGGAGAAGGGGAAGGTTACCCACTCCAGTATTCTTACCTGGAGAATTCCATGGACAGAGGAGTCTGGAAGGCTATAGTCCAAGGGGTTGCAAAGAGTCAGACATGGCTGAGTGACTCAATTACATTTGTAAAAAGCTTAGCAAATATCTGGGACCACATGGTAAGTTCAATCAATCAGGATTCATTCATGGAAGCAGGAATTTTAACTGATAATTTTAACAGAGATCATTTAATATACAAAATTGATTAAATAAGGATTGGGAAATTAAACAGGAGGGAAAAAAACAAACCCACTGAAGCAGCAAGAGATAGTAACTGGAGAAATGAGGGAAAGAGGTACGGTTGTCAGAGCTTAAAGGAGAAGATTGGGACCAAGACCTCTGCGTTGGGGACACTGTTCAGCCCGCACCAGTGTTTCTGAGGGAGCACAAGGAGGCTATTCCTGGGAGTGTCATCCATCTGTACACCCATTCATCCATCCATCCATTTATCCACCCATCTAGTCATCCATTTATCCAGCTGTCCATCCATCCATTCACCCATCTATCCATTCATCCATATGTCTATATGTTTATCCATCCATCCGTCCATCCATCCATTCATTCATCTATCTATCCATCCATCCATCCATCCATCTTATTCATCTTCCTTTTATTCCTTCAGTTTTTCCATCTATTGAGCCCACAAATTCTAGATCATGATGTGCTTACTTACAATATGTCAAACTGAGTAGTCAGTGCTGGAACCATTACACATTTTTGCCATATGGTTCTTGCTCTCAAGGAGCTCACATTCTAATAGGGGAGACAGGCATATAAAAACCAAATTAAGACAAAATGCTAAGTGCCTTTATATAAACAAAGTACCATTTTTTTGTCTGATGGGTATCATTAATATAAATCTAAAGCAATAGGTTCCTGGGATGTTCAGTGTAGCATCTTAACCAAGTAGTGAAAAGCCTGGTTTCAGATCCTAGATCTTGCATTACTGACGGTCATCTTAGCAAGTTCACTAAACTTTTTGTGCTTTTGTTTCTTCATATTTAAAAATGTAATGAATGATATAATACTTAGTTCATGAGACTGCCAGTTGGATTAAATAAAGCACTTAGAATCATGTCTAGTTCATGGAAAGCATTAAGCATGTTGGCTAACATTAACATTTCTATAGTAACTTGGACTTCCCTGGTGGCTCAGATGGTAAACCGGCTGCCTACGATGCAGGAGACCCAAGTTCGATCCCTGGGTTGGGAAGATCCCCTGGAGAAGGAAATGGCAACCCACTCCAGTATTCTTGCCTGGAAAATCCCATGGATGGAAGATCCTGTTAGGCTACAGTCCATGGGGTCACAAAGAGTCGGACGCAACTGAGTGACTTCACTTCACTTCACTTTACTTAGACTTTAAATTCATTATTGCATTTCATCCTGAAGAATTTTCCCTGCCCTGGAGCAATAGACAGGCTATTTATTGCTTTATAAATGGTACAGTGACACCCAGAGAGATTATATTTTGGGGGAATGTCACAGAACTGCAGAGCAGTGGAGCTAGCAACCTTTCTCATTTCTTCTATAATGGTCTTTCTCTTATGCCAGGAAGCATCCCATATTGACTTGGAAAAGAGACTGCTGTTTCCAAGTGTCATAGCTGCTGACTGGCTGCAGCTGGGCTGACTGTAAACAGAGCCAAATGACACAGGCTGCTGCCTAACCAAGTCATAGGTGCTTTTCCTGCATCTGTCACTCAATACACAGTCCCTGGTGGTCAAGGGACAGAAGGCGTGGGTCCAAGAGCTGCCAAACGCCAAATACCCATCTTAATGGTGGCAGGCTGTCACCTCCATCCAAGTCCTTGATGAGAAAATGGCTCCCATGCGAGTCCATAAAATTAAGAATTCAAGGTCCTTTAAAATCACAACTAGCTTTGGAGTTTGAAATCACTCAAGAGTGAGATATTTTTGATCGATATTCCATTCAAAATGTGGTTAGATTTCCTTGATTGTCTCATTTGGCTGTGGGGTCTGGACCTGTGACAGTGGGTCAGGACTCTGAACACTGAAGTTTGTGAAGCAGAGAGAGAGAGGAGCAGAGGATGGGATAAAAGCGCAGGGCTTCCCAGAAGGAAGATGCAGACGACACCTGTAGCTGCCATAGCGTTAGAGGAGGTATGACTATGAAAATGGATGTGGAAGATGTGGGGTCCCACTCGCTGAAGTGAACGTCTTAAATGCCATGTGCTGAGCCCTGAAGCTCTTGCTTTTCGAGAGATCCTAGGTTACTTGGGGAGAGATAGAAACACATAATTATATTACATGGATATGAAATGATACACCTGTGCATAGGTAGCCCAGAAGGGGAAACAGTTCACACTGCATCTGGGAATCTGAGTTTTATAAGTGAATGCCAACTATGTGGGGTTTTAAAGCGTAAGTTTTCCAGACATGATCGAGGCAGTGCATTCTAAGTACAGGCCATTGAATGTATAAGGAGCTAGAATCCACGCCCATGTTTTTTATTTGGTCACACCACACGGCTTGTGGGATCTTAGTTGCCCAGTCAGGGGTTGAACTCAGGCCCTGGCAGTGAAAGCACCCAGTCCCAGCCGCTGAACCACCAGGGAATTTCCCTTGTGCGTATTTTGCTTAACCCACGTTGGTTTCTTAAACAGTGGTACCAATTACCAACACTTGGTGCTATCTTTTAAATTTTTGCCAAGCTGCTGCTGCCGCTGCTGCTGCTAAGTCGCTTCATTCATGTCCGACTCTGTGCGACCCCATAGACGGCAGCCCACCAGGCTCCCCCATCCCTGGGATTCTCTAGGCAAGAATACTGGAGTGGGTTGCCATTTCCTTCTCCAACGCATGAAAGTGAAAAGTCAAAGTGAAGTTGCTCAGTCGTGTCCGACTCTTCACGACCCCATGGACTGCAGCCAACCAGGCTCCTCCGTCTATAGGATTTTCCAGGCAAGAGTATTGGAGTGGGGTGCCATTGCCTTCTCCAAGCTAGTGGGTGTCAAATAGTATCTCATTGTGGTTTGGTGGTGGTTTAGTTGCTAAGCCGTGTCTGACTCTTGAGACCCCGTGGACAGTATAGCCTGCTTGGCTCCTCTGTCCATGGGATTTTCCAGGCAAGAATACTAGAGCGGGTCGCCATTTCCTTCTCCAGCATTGTGGTTTAATTTGCACTTATTAAGTAGATGCTAAAGCTGAAACTCCAGTACTTTGGCCACCTCATGCGAAGAGTTGACTCATTGGAAAAGACTCTCATGCTGGGAGGGACTGGGGGCAGGAGGAGAAGGGGGCAACAGAGGATGAGATGGCTGGATGACATCACTGACTCGATGGATGTGAGTCTGAGTGAACTCCAGGAGTTGGTGATGGACAGGGAGGCCTGGCGTGCTGTGATTCATGGGGTCGCAAAGAGTCGGACACGACTGAGTGACTGAACTGAACTGAACGAGGTGCAGTGTCTTTTCATACGTTTATTGACAATTTACGTTTTCTGTGCAATACCTGTTCATGACTTCTGCCCATTTTTCTATCTGGGTTGTTTGTATTTTTCTTATTAATTTGTAGAAGTTTTCATATATTCTGAATACTAACCTTTGTTAATTTTGTAAATACATTCTATGTGTTTATTCTCATATATATATTTTATATCAATACATTTCCTATGTTTCATATATATAAATTATATATTATTAAAGATAAAATTTATATGTAATTAATTTAGTTACATAGAAATATTATTAAATTAGTTCCATTTTAAATAAATAAATCAAATCTCCCATATATTTTCATAAATACAATGTATATCTACATGTCTACTTATTTATATAGATTGATACATCTCCTATGGTTCATCTTATCATTTTAAATTATTTACTGACATATCTAAGAAATAGGCAAGTTCTATTTGCTTGAACTAAAGAACTAAAATAGTTCTTTGCCATGAATCATAGGGATTAGCTCTTTTATATATATTTAAAAAGTGTAAAAGTTTTGCCTTTGATATTTAAATATGCAAACTATTTAGAATCAGTTTTAGTGTATCATGTGAAATAGACATCCCATGGTATTCTATTTTTCAAAACAGCTAACTGATTCTTCCAGCACCATTTTTTTGAATGGTCCACAGTGTCTGAAATACTAACTTTGAAATATATCACATTTCTAGAAGTAGCTTATTATTTCAATTAACAAAAGATTAATTTAAAAACCATTTCTGAAACATCCTGAAGTACATATTATCTTTACATATAACTTGAGCAGTGTTACATGAAAAATTACACAGATTCTTTTGACAACACTGTCTGTGTTCCTCTCACTGGGAGAGGTGAAAAATGAACCAAATTACACAGGGGTTTGAGGGACCTAGGGTTTTATTTCATAAACTATTAGAAGCCATCAAGCTTTGGTTTCACCAAAGTAGTCCCATAAGGACCTTGGTTTTCCAACAGAGTATGTTTTGATACTTCACTTAATATTTTGGAATCAGCATCATTCCATTCATCAAATATCATGGCTTTTGAAGATTATTTTTTGCTCACTCTTTTGTGTCTGGTGTCCAGCATAATTTCTGGCACATACAAGATGTACAATAATATCTGAAGGAAACAATCCCTGGTGATTTGGGAAGGGTGGTCACAAATAGGTGATAGGTCACAAATTGTGTGATAGGTCACAATTACAACAATGTAATTTCTATTTTAGTGCATGATGGAGAAAAGAGCGAAAATGTTAGGAAATTAACATTTGCTTAGCATTTACCATGCAATATTGTATGGGTACTTTAAATACATATGTTAATATGATTCTTTTTAATTGCCTGTTTTTTAAGATGAGAAAACAGAGATCCAGAAAGGAAATGTAACCAGCCTTGTTACTAGGGTATTATGGAGCAAAGACATGTTTTAAATCTGGGTCTGACTCCAAAGATTATGCTTGTTCTATTCCTATATGTTTTCCTCCATTGCAGGACTAACTGTTGTCATCAGATGCAAAACCCCTGACCAGTGCTATTTGTTGTTGTTCATTGTTCAGTCACTCAGTCATGTTTGACTCTTTGCGACCCTGTGTACTGCAGCACGCCAGGCTTCCCTGTCCTTCACCATCTCCCGGAGCTTGCTCAAACTCACATCCAGTTAGTCAGTGGTGCCACCCAACCATCTCGTCCTCTGTCACCCCCTTCTCCTCCTGCCTTCAATCTTTTCCAGCATCAGGGTCTTTTCCAATGAATTGGCTCGTTGCAGCAGGTGGCTAACGTATTGGAGCTTCAGCTTCAGCATCAGTCCTTCTAATGACTATTCAGGATTGATTTCCTTTAGGATTGACTGCCTTGGTCTCAATGCTATTGCATAAGTAAAAGCTCCACGATCATTCAGAGCCCTCCACGTCCTGTCTGCCTGTGTCAGACTTTTTCCAGCTTCTCTGTTACTGATTACAGAGGTCTCAGAGGCTGCAGACTACAACAGGCCTCAGCTGCATGATGGCACAAAATTACAAATTGGAGATAAAATAAATGCTGTTGTTATTTTAACTGTGGTGATAATAATGGCTTACGGTGATATGATGCTTTATGGATAGTAAAACACTTGTCCATGTGTCAACACTCCCGGGAAGCAGGCAAAGCGGGGATCAGCAAGCTTATATTCTATCACCTGAGCTTGCCCTGCTGGTTCATGGCTTGGCTGGGTCTGGTCTTTTTGCTCCTTGTCCAGCGAGATACAGAATAATGAAAGATGTTCTTGGTTTAGATTGACTATGTGTGTGACAGCTATAAGCTCATCCAGCAGATACACAGATTTATATATAGCTAGGCTTAAAATAGTAACAACATAATTTCATAACAGTTAACAGTTTATTTTCTCTTTTGGAAAGAAAGTATGCCCTTTCTTCTTTCCTCCTTGTGCTTTGTAAGAAAACCCAGTTGTGGGTTGCAATCGGAAGTGGAGAATGGGATCCTCTCCTTTTGTCCAAATTTCATACCATTGCAAAGGAAGGAAACGCTTTTTAGTCATTTGGAAATGGTAATAAACAAGACTCTAGGTCAGGCAGTTTGCAAGAGACCTGAGAAGTTATGATGCTTTTGTGTGTGTTAGTTGCTCAGTTGTGTCCAACTCTTTGCGACCCCATGGACTGTAGCCTACTGGTTCCTCTGTTCATGGACTTCTCCAGGCAAGAATACTGGAGTGGGTTGCCATTCCCTTCTCCAGGGGATATTCCCAACTCAGCGATCGAACCCGGGTCTCCCATACTGCATGCAAATTCTTTACCATCTGAGCCACCTGTTCTTAAAGGAGCTACCTATCCAAGATCTACTTTGTTGCCCTTCTAATGTATTCTAGGTAAAGCTACAGTCAGCAAGGGCATTGGTAAGCACATTTTGCTTTTCTTGTCCAGAGGACCTAAGACACAGCTTACTTTTGAGCTGGTCATTCAACAGTTGCATGCTGGCATTTCTGTGAGTTCCGGTGGCAGTACTTGTTTTCCGGTCTCCCTTCCTTCTCTGAGTTTTGCTCTGTACTCAGAGCATTTTGCTTCCTCTGGAGACACAGTTTGGTATCTGAGAAGTACAAAGTAAATTTAGGAAATCCACAACATCTGGGGCTTACTTGGTGGCTTGGGGCTTCCCTGGTGGCTCAGATGATAAAGGATCTGTCTGCAATGTAAGAGATCCGGGTTCAATCCCTGGGTTAGGAAGATAGCCTGGAGAAGGGAATGGCAGCCCACTCCAGTCTTCTTGCCTGGAAAATCCCATGGATAGAGGAGCCTGGCAGGCTACAGACCACAGGGTCACACAGAGTCAAACAAGACTGAAGCTACCTAGCCACACACAGCATCTGGCTTTTGCAGCCAGTTTCACCATTTAGAAGTTTTGTGCTATTTCTTAAGCCTCACTTTCTTCATCTGTGAAATGGAAATAGGGCCTGCCTCACAAGCTTGTTGAGTGAATGACACATAAGTTGTATGTGAAAAATACTTTGCATAGAAAATTGGCCTTTACTGTCTTAATTATTATGTTGTTTTACATTTGTGGTTCACTCATTCTTTTTTTAAACTTATTCTTCATTTTCAACAAGATATTCCTCCCCAAAACTCATTTCAACTTCCTTTTTGTCGTAATTTCTTGAAAGTTCTGGCACTATCTGATGGTTAATTTTATATGTCAACTTGTCTGGGCCACGACACCCAGATATTTGGTCAAACATTATACTGGATGTTTAACATTTAAATCTGTGCACGTTGAATAGAGCAGATTGCCCTTCATCACATGGGTGAGCCTCATCTAATCAGCTGAAGTCCTGACTACAACGAAAGACTGCCCTCCCCTGGGCATGAAGGAATTCTGCAGCAGAGACCTTCAGTCTTGAAATTACAGCATTGGTTTTTTTTCCCTAGATCTCTAGCTTGCTGCTTCAGTCTTCAAATTTTGGACTTACCAGCTCCGTTAATCATGTGAACCAATTCCTTAGAATAAATCTCTGTCTACATATATACACAACCTATAGGTTCTGTTTCTTTGGAGAACCCTGACTAATATTAGCTGGCTTGTGCCATTACCCTTCTGAAGTTGCCACTGAGCTGAGAAGTAATAGCTGTTCATCAGAGCCTTGTAGCTGAGTTGTGCATCAGGATATTGGGCTGTGAGGCTGGCCCTTGATGACCCCCAGGTTGGTGTCTTGCAGTCAACAGAGTTCCAGCATGATGGGAATGGACCTAGCAGTACTGATGTCTCATGAGGGAAGCTCTGGGATCACATTCTTTTTTCATGAACTTTCTTCTCCCCAAATCCTAGGCAAGGCTCGAATCATTTCAAGGGGTGGTCTTCCTCTGGATATGGGGACGTTTTTGGACTTTGCATTCATTGGCCTTGCTCACACATCAGTGCCACCATGTCACAGCCCTCCTTGGACACCCCCAGGAGTTCTCTGTTACCGCAACATCAACAGCAAATGCCCTTGCCTGCCTCTGGGCATGTCATACCCATCTTCTTCTTATTCCTTGAATGTGATATGCTCACTTCTGCTTTTGCTCATTTTCATCCTTTCTAAAGGGGTTTCCTTCATTCCATTCAGGGCTGCCCAATCCTCTTAAGCTCTACCTCCTTCATCAAATTCACCCTGGTGGCTCCTGTCTCATGCTGGTTCCTCTGCCTTGAATTTCAACACCTCAGTAAGCCTGAGCCACAGGGTTCAGCAACATAGTACATACTGACTTGCACTCATTTTTTTTAAAGCTTCAAAGTTGAGAAGTTTCAAACTCAATCATGGGGGAAATGATTAAATGAGCAACTACTATCCAGTCTATTGGTTACTCAAGATAAATGTATAAGACACAGCTTGCATTTTTTAAATGGGCTCATATCTAACAGGAGAGATAGACCAGTGACTAGAAAGCTAAAGTGCAGTGACGTGAATGTTATAATAGAAATGTGTACAAAGTCCTAAGGGGAGAGGGCCGCTGAATGTGGGAGGGAGACAACCGAGGAGGGATCTATTTTTGAACACCTGTTATGTTCCAAGCCTTGTGCTGGGGATCTATATGCATCATCTTATTCAGTATTTAAAAAATCCTACAAGGAGGATGTGGAGCACTGTCCCCACCTTTCCAATAAGACCAAAAAAAAAAAAATGATGTGCTGACATCAGAGAATTTAGGGAGTTCATAGGTCTGTTAGTTCTAAAACCCATGCACTTTTCCAATTTAGCTTGCTTACTAGGAGGATTGATTGCAAACTGCCAGCAAGTCATATTCTGCATTGACCATTCAGACCCTTGCCTCCTTTCAGTCATATTTGGGGTATTTGCACCTTTTCTCTTAAAAGAATTTCTGTTTTGCTAGACATCACCAAAGCAAGCCAACAAACAAATAATAAGAGTGAACATAGATAAAACCCCAAGTCCCTCTCTTTTTGTGATATGAAGAAGCCTCTATCTATTAATTTGCTGTTAAAACCTGAATTTGAAGGAACGAACTTTAATGTTTAAATTAACTTATTGGCTTGATAGCTGGACACAATCATTAAAAATCCAACACATGTTAAGATAGTTAATCAAATCTGGTTTTGAAGCAACACGCTTTTTTGATGAGTTTGTTCTACAGTCTCTTTATGATTCAGCTGGATCTGGTTTTCACAAGAAGTAATGCACTTAAATATGCTTTTGAAGGAGGGAAAGGAAGAAAGCACAAAGGGAGGAAAGTAAGAAAAGAAGGAAGGGTGGGCTGAGATGATGGACTACCGCAAGGCATTCTGGGAGGGACTGTCCACCAGGAGCTCTGGGTCTGCCAGCAGTAAAGAAGAACATGCTCTCTTTGCTTGGACATGTTTAAAATTCTGCACTCACCCCTCTCAGGTCAGAGGAGCGCCTCTCATTACAGGGCTGTCTGAGCTTGGGCTGCTGTAAAAAATGACCCTATAGAACAGGGGTGGCTTAAAGAACAGAAATCTGCTTCTTGTGGTTCTGAAGGTTAAGCAGAGAAGGATGCCTTCTTGCTCCATCTTCACATGGCAGAAAGACAACGAGCGATCAAGAGAATGTTCCGGTTTCTTCAGACCCTCATTAAGGCACCAATCCCATCACGGGAGCAACACACCCAATGGCCTCATTTAAATCCAATGATTTCCCCAAACACCATCACATTGAAGGTGAGGACTTCAGCATAAGGATGAACGTATTAGGCCATAGCAAAGGCACCTTTGTCGCCATACTGCAGGCGTTGCAATTCTGGCTTCTCCTTTGCCTGGTACTTAAAATGTCCAGTGCCACATGGATTTAACCTGCCAGTGGGAATGGGGTAGCTCATCCTTTGTGTTTACCTCCTTTTATTTCTGCCCTGTTCTTCAAAACACACTTTATCAAAGCTCTCTGTTCTCTTCAGTTGGAATCTCTCTTCTTCTGGTATCAGCTTTTACAGGTGGAAGAAACTAAGATTCAGATCCAAATTCCACGTTTGTCCCTCACCATCTGTGTGCTTTTGGGCACATTCCATACCCTCCCCCAGCTTCACCTCAGTTTTCTCTGTATTGTATGAGGAATGTAAACCTCTGTCTTGCTTTTGGGACTTTACACATGTTATTTTCTCTGCCAAGAACAATCTCTTCCTCTAACTTGCTTGGCTGACTTATTCTCCAGGACTTAGCTTAGAAGTCACTTCTTCCTGGAAGCCTTCTTTGATTCGCCAAGTTGGTATTAGATGGCCTCTATTTTCCATCACACTTCATGTTACGTTGTAGTTAAGAGCTTGCTCATTTACATCTCTCTTCCATATCAGCAGATCTACAGCATAGAGCAATGATCAGAAAATATTGCCAAATACTTTAGTAATTACGTGAGTAAAGCACAAGGCACATGGTAAGTAGCTGCTCAATAAATTATAGTTATCTCCTTCCTCTCTGCGCCTTAGTGTGCTTTGCACTGAAGTTAGTATTATTTATTTCTGTCTCTCCACTTAATTTTATACATTTGAAGATCTGGATTCACTTGGTTCTCTACATCTGAAGACCTGGATTCATGACTTAATTATCTTTGTATCCCTCATAAGGGCTAATACTCAGCACCCCCCATAGAATAGGTACTGGACAAGTGTCAACCATGCTACGCATCAGTATGAAATTCCTCCAATTCAAGTCTTCATGCTAGGAAAGCACTTTGCCTACTTTCACAGGAGTTATAATTGAAAGTTCAGCTCACTTATAAAAGCACTTATCTCTTTAATAAGAGGTGTTTAGTAAGTGTTCATGCAGTAAATGGATGAGGAACACATTGAATTCTTGTTTGTATTTGTGCTGGATTTAAGTTGTTCTCATGAGGACAAGGAGCTCCTTGTTCTTCATCTTGTATCTTATTGTGCCTTGGGTGCTTGAAAAGGCTCCCTGAATTGAATTGGGGGAATAAGCCTGGTGATTCTGCTTTTACTTGGCTATTTACAATCTTCTTCGAGAATTGCCCAAAAGGAGCTCTCACAGTGGTGGACAGTGTGTGGTTAAATGAAGGGAGAGAAGCAAAGAGAGGATGCATGGATGAATTTTTAAAAAATTAATTTTCATTGGAGTGTAATTGACTTACAATGCTGTGTTAGTTTCTGCTGTACAGCAGAGTGAATCTGTTATACATATACACATATCTTTTCTTTTTAAGATTCTTTTCCCATACAGGTTATTACAGAGTATTGAGCAGAGTTTCCTGTGCTACACTGTAGGTTCTTATTAGTTATCTGTTTATATATAGTAGTATCTTTATGTCAATCCCAAACTCCCAATTTATTCCTCCCTCCTTCTCCCTTTAGTAACCGTAAGTTTGTTTTCTATGTCAAAGTCACGTTGGAAGTCAGGCATGGAAACCTATTGTTGCTGTTCAGTCGCTAAGTCACGTCGGATTCTTTTGACCCCATCAATGGCAGCACAGCAGGCTCCTCTGTCCTCCACCATCTCCCAGAGTTTGCTGAAATTTACATCCATTAAGTTGGTGATACTATCTAACCATCTCATCCTCTGCCACCCCTTCTCCTTTTTCCTTCCATCTTTCCCAGCATCAGGGTCTTTTTCAATGAGTCAGCTCTTCACATCAGGTGGCCAAAGTATTGGCTTAGGCTTCATCAGTCCTTCCAATGAATAGTCAGCGTTGATTTCCTTTCCGATTGGCTGGTTTGATCTCCTTGCAGTCCAAGGGACTCTCAAGAGTCTTCTCCAGCACCACAGTTTGAAAAACATCAATTTTTCCTCATAGAAACCTACTCTCATTCTTTCTTCCATGTTGCCCATTTCAGGATCCTCCAATTAATAGCAAGTAAGAGGCTGCAGTTTCTGCAATAAGAGATAAGGGGCCCAAACATCAGCTGGACAGACCAGTTTAGAAGACCACACACAGAGGGGTGGGCTTTTCCCACTCTGTCCTCCACCCTTCCAGATGGACCTTGACTTGGTTGGAGTTCCCTGACCCAGGGCTTCCTCCTTCTCCCAGCTCAGTGTGATTGCCAAAACTGCTGAGACAGAAAGTGTGAGCAGGGCAGGCAGGTGAGGTGGCTGCTGAGGGCAGGCGCTGTGCCGCACTGCTGGAAGCGCTCATTTATTTCCTGCTCTGATTTACAAGTATAATGAGGCTTCATCTGTTGACTGCCAGCCTCCCATCCATCAACCCCACTCGACTGGAGGCAGAGCCCGGGTCCTGTTGGGCCTCTAAAACATTGGTTTGTTCTCTTTTCTTGCCTTGTAGGCCTGATAAACAGAGGGAAAGGAGCTACAGATGGAGGTTGTTTGCCGCATGTGTGTGTCTGGGGGCAGGCAAAGCTGTGGCTGCTGTCCCTGCCAGGAAACACACCAGCTGGTGATGTTTTTATGTCTGCTGTCCCCAGCTCCAACTCCAACTTGGAGCAAGCCGGAGAACTGATGAGCTAAGCCTGGCTTCCTTCTCCTTGCAGCTGCCATTTTGGGCTTATGGGCTCTTGGCATGAGGGCGGCCCAGCTGTAGGTCCTGCTTCTCAGTGCCCTTGGCAGTGAGGCTGTGATGACTGGTCCTACGGGATGTAGGGAGGAAGTGGATGACTTCCTGCACCTGCTCTGGCCTGCATTAGGGATTTCCCTTTTCACCCATTAGGCTGAGACTACTTGGTACAAATGGGCTAGTTCGAGCTCATTGCGAGGGAGAGTTGGATTGAATTCCTCTTTCAGAAGGGAAGCCTTATGGATGCTGTTAGTACTGTAATCTTGAGAGAAGGCAGCCTAGATCCTATATTTGAGACCATCCACCCGTCACCTCTGTCACACTGGGTTTCTCAAAGTGAAAGGCATTAAAAGTCTTTGGGGGTATATGCTTCTGAATTCATAGAGTTCCTAGACGAGGGACTTCCAGAAGTTACTCATCATTAAAAATTTTTTTAAAATTAAATTTTGGCTGCACTGGGTCTTTGTTACTGTGAGCAGGCTTTCTCTAGTTGTGGTGACGGGGGACACTCTCTAGCTGGGCTGCACAGGCTTCTCATTGTGGTGGCTTCTCCCATTGTAGAGCACAGACTCCAAGACCGAGGGGCTTAAGCATGTGTGACGTGTGGATTCGGTAGTTGTGGCTCACAAACCCCAGAGCACAGGTTCAGTAGCCATGGAGCATATGGGATTGTCCAGCACCAGGGATCAAACTCATGCTCCCTGTGCTGGCAGGTGGGACTCTCAAGCATTGGACCACTAGGGAAGCCCAGGTATTTATTTATTCAATCTCCCTAAGTCTTAGTGTCCTCATTTAGTAAATGAAGAATGAATGAATAAATACATGAATTAATCTGTTTATTGTCTACTGAGAATTTTTTTTGGTTTATTACAGGAAAAAATTTAAAAATTATTTTTTAGTTGGAGGATAACTACTTTACAATATGGTGGTGGTTTTTGCCATACATCAGCATGAGTTGGCCACAGGTATACATGTGTCCCCCTCTCCTGAATCCCACTCCCACCTCTCTCCCTATCCCATCCCTCTGGGTTGTCTCAGACACCAGCTTTAGGTGCCCTGCCTCATACATCAAAGTCCCATAGGTTATCTAGTTTACAAAAGTAATGGGTATGTTTCAATGCTATTCTCTCAAATCATCCTACCCTCTCCTTCCCCCACTGTGTCCCAAAGTCTGTTCTTTGTGTCTCCTTTGCTGCCCTGCATGTAGGATTCTCACTACTCTCTTTCAAGATTACATATATATGCATTAATACACAATATTGTCTTTCTCTTTCTGACTTACTTCACCCTGTATAATAGGCTCCAGGTTCATCCACCTCATTAGAACTGACTCAAATGTATTCTTTTTTATAGCTGAGTAATATTCCATTGTTTAAATGTACCACAACTTCCTTATCCATTCATCTGTTGATGGAAATATAGGTTGCTTCCATTTATCTACTGAGAATTTTAATTTCAATCCCCTTGTGGTCTCTTATCCCTTTGAGTGGTGCTAAATTGTGCAGAAATCTCACAGATTTCCAAATTCCATTTTACAATGAGATGTTTATAACTTGGCTTTGCTAGTGCTCTTTTCTCCAAAGTCATGTATAAATGTATGTGTGTGTGTGTGTGTGAATATTTGTATGTATTTGTGTATTGGTTCTTAATACCCTTTCTCAAGATGCATATGGCATCATATGGTACTCTAAAGTCAAAACGCCCAGGTCTAATCTTCTACTCACTGGTCATTTCACCTTGGACAAGTGGTTTAACCTCTCTGTGCTTCAATTTTCTCTTTTATAAGATGGTGGTAATAATATTAATGATGCCTATCTCTTGAAGTTGGTATGGGATTCAATGAGTTTATATAGTGATTATTTAGAATGATGCTTAGAATAGGGTATGCTAAAGTGAAAATGTTAGTCACTCAGTTGTGTCCAACTCTTCATGACCCCACGGACTGTAATGGACCGTAACCTGCCAGACTCCTCTGTCCATGGAATTCTCCAGGCAAGAATACTGGAGTAGGTTGCTATTCCCTTCTCCAAGGATCTTCCTAACCCAGGAATCAAACCTAGGTCTCTTGCATTGCTGGCAGATTCTTTACTGTCTAAGCCACCATGGAAGCCCTAGAGTATTCTAACTTTTGGTATTATTGTTGGCTGTTATTTAGTTGCTTAGTCATGTCCAACTGTTTGAACTGTCCTCTGTCCATGGGATTTCTCAGACAAGAATAATGGAGTGGGTTGCCATTTCCTTCTCTAAGGGATCTTCCTGACCCAGGAATCGAACCCATGTCACCTGCTTGGCAGGTGGATTCTTCACCATCTGAGCCACCAGGGAAGCCCAGTTGGGGGTGGTCAAAGAATGTGATTTCACAGTGTCTTAACCTTAGGGAGTTGTCGCTGGTGTATAAACATCTTTACGTTATGCACGAGACCTCGCAATTTTGCGTTCAGAGGATATTCTGTATGAAGTCTCCCCCCCTCCTTAATTCTCTTTCCTTCTCCCATCTTTCCTCATCCTCTTCCAGCAGCTCCTCCTGCTGGTGTCTCACTGCCCTCCATCTGTCGTGAGAATGGAGACCCTGCTCAGGTCCTTTGTCATGCAAAGATACAGACACACATACACTTACATATGTACTGGAAATAATCATTCCTGTGTCATTAGGAGCTGAAGTTTTCCTTATTAGAAAGAAGAGATATAAGTAAACTGCATCTTGATATATTTTCTATTAAAAAGTTGTTAGATCGGCCCACTGAAAATGCCTACAAAGAATGATCAGCCCAGTAGCAATGAGGACCCTTCACATCCAAATTGAGGACTCCAAATAACGTTTCTCACTGAAGAACTGGGGATCCTAGGAATGAATGATTACAGGTGTGAGACAGGAAATGCACTAGGTGAGTCTGGAACATTTTATCATGCCAGAAAGCAGGGACTATCAAACTGCCCTTGGGTCCATGTTAAGATAACTTAGGAGAAACGAGGATTTGCTCCTAAGTATTTCCAATCGCCAAAAATGGAAACTTGGAATATCAAAAAGAATAATAACTACAATATATTGAAATACATCAAATATGTTAGAAATCTGTGAGCTCATAATGATATTTTAAAACAAACAAAAAAGTCACTGGTTACTTTTAGAGGATTCTAGAGACCCAAATAATGATTGAGAAAATTGGTAAATAAAGGAAAACAAAGGAAAATTATTTTGGACAAACAAAGGACAAACAAAGGAATTATTATTTTGGGGCATTTATTTTGTATTTCCTTTACCTGAATGTAACTAAAGAGTTGGTGTGGGAAAGATTATTCTTTATAAAATGATTCCTGTTAATAAATTCAGGAGGAAAATTAAAATTGGAGCATCACTGTTTTTCAACCCCTAATGGAATAATGGGCTTCCCAGGTGGTACAGTGGTAAAGAATCAGCCTGCTAGTGCAGGAGACGCGTTGTGATTCCTGGGTCAGGAAGATCCCCTGGAGAAGGGAATGACAACCAGCTTCAGTATTCTTGTCTGGGAAATTCCATGGATGGAGGAGTTTGGCGAGCTACAGTTCACAGCGTCGTAAAGGAGCCGGACACAAAGAAACTGTGGTATATACCTACAATCTAATATTCAGCCTTAAAAAAGAGGGGAATACCACCATTTGTGACAACATGGATAGACTTGAGGGCATAATGAGAAGTGAAATGTCCAAAGCATAAATATAGCACAATTCCACTTATATGAGGTATTTAAAGTAGTCAAACTAATAAAAGCAAAGAATAGAATAGTGTTTACTAGGGACTAAGCTAGGCTTCAATAGTACATGAACCAAGAACTTCCAGATGTTCAAGCTGGATTTAGAAAAGGCAGAGGAACCAGAGATCAAATTGTCAACATTTGTTGCATCATAGAAAAAACAAGGGAATTCCAGAAAACCATAAACTTCTGCTTTATTGACTACGCTAAAGCCTTTGACTGTGTGGATCACAACAAACTGCAAAACATTCTTAAAGAGATGGGAATGCCAGATGACCTTACCTGCCTCCTGAGAAACATGTATGCTGGTCAAGAAGCAACAGTTAGAACTAGACATAGAAAAATGGAGTGATTCCAAATTAGGAAAGGAGTACATCAAGGCTGTATATTGTCACCTTGATTATTTAACTTATATGCAGAATACATCATGTGAAATGCCTGGCTGGATGAAGCTCAAGCTGGAATCAAGATTGCCAGGAGAAATATCAATAATTTCATATATGCAAATGACACCACCCTTATGGCAGGAAGCAAAAAGGAACTTAGCCTTTTGATGAAGCTGAAAGAGCAGAGTGAAAAAACTGGCTTAAAACTCAACATTCTGTATGGCTGATTCATGTTGATGTTTGTCAGAAACCAACACAATTTTGTAAAGCAATTATCCTTCAATTAAAAAAAAATTCATTAAAAAAACTTCAACATTCAAAAAACTAAGCTCATGGCATCTGATTCCATCACTTCATGACGAATAGATTGGGAAACAATGGAAATAGTGGCAGAATTTATTTTCTTGGGGACCAAAATCACTGTGGACAGTGACTGCAGTCATGAAATTAAAATATTCTTGCTCCTTGGAAGAAAAGCTATGACCAACCTAGACAGCATATTAAAAAGCAGAGACATCACTTTGCCAACAAATTTCTATACAGTCAAAGCTACATTTTTTTCTAGTAGTCATGTACGGATATGAGAGCTGGACCATAAAAAGAAGGTTGGATGCCAAAGAATCAATGCTTTTGAATTGTGGGAGTGTTGGAGTAGACTCTTGAGAGTCCCTTGGACAGAAAGGAGATCAAAGCAGTCAATCCTAAAGGATATCAGTCTTGAATATTCATTAGAGGGACTGATTCTGAAGCTGAAGCTCCAATACTTTGGCCATCTGATGGGAAGAGCTGACTCAATAGAAAAGACCCTGATGCTGGGAAAGATTGAAGGTGGGAGGAGAAGGGGATGACAGAGGATGAGATGATTGGATGGCATCGCTGACGTGAGTGACTTCAGGGGGTCATCACTTTGTGTCTCAAACTGTGCCAGTGTATATCCACATTTTTTAAGCTAGTGTTTCTGTAACTTTAACCAAATTCCAAAGGAGACTTTAATCCAAACAACACCAGTATCTTAGGAAAAAGAGCACTGAAGGATGAAGGGAGAAACCGATAGAAGTGTCTTCCATCAAAATTCAAAAAACCAAACATTCTCTGGATATATAAATGCTACATTTCATTGATCCTGAGGGCCAGAATTTTTAACATTTCAAATGTGGATGCATCTTGTAACCCAAGGCATCACCTCAAACGAGAAACACTAGTCCTTTGTGATTTTGGGGGTGGGATTATTTGTTTTTCTGCATTTCTCAGTAAGAACGTCTAGTCATCATAAATAAGGCATCAAAACATTCAAACAAAAATCAAAAGAGCTTTGAATTCAGAGCCAAGAGACCTAGAATTCCTGGTTCTGCCACGTTTGAGCTGAGTGGATTTAGCAAATCATTGCCTGTTTCTGATTCTCTCTTCCACCGATTCAAAACCTAAGGTGGGGTCAGCTGGTTCCTCAGACTTCCTTTAAGAGCTTTTGGAGTAGGGAGGGGGAGACAGGTGCGCGTGGCTCCGGAGGACTCCCCACCTCCTAGCTCTGTTCTGTGTTTTATCTTCTACAAAACAGACTTGTGTATTGTTTGTGTCTTTATAAATTGAAGTTTAATTGATTTATTATATAGAGTTAGTTTCAGGTGTTCAACAGTGATTCAGTATTTTTTGCAGCATATATTCCATTATACGTTATTACAAGATAATTGTTACAATTCCCTGTGTTATACAGTATATCCTTGCTGCTTACCTCTTTTATGTAGAGTTGTTTATATCTGTTAATCCCATAACTTGAAGTTTTCTCTCCCCATTGGTAACCATAAATTTGCTTTCCATATCTGTGAGACAAAACAGACTTGCTTTTAAGTTTTCTCTTGAAGAATGGTTTCTGCTGTTAGGTAAGTAAAAATCTTTAAAAACCATTCAGTTGTCTATTTTTTCTTTCTTTTCTGTTTTATTTTTTCTCCTCAGCTGCCATTTTTTAACTGCTATTGTGGGTCTAAAGAGTTTGTGAATTTGTCATCAGATCTTTGTACTCTCCTTTGAATGATGTCAATTGAGTTATCTTTGAGAAACAAGAGTAAATCATAGTGATTAGAAGTACAAATATTGGGTCAGTCAGACCTATCTAGAAGTCATCTTTGGTGTGTGACACTGGTCAGGTAATTATAACAATTGAGGCAATTTTGTTATCTTCTTCATTAAAACAAGAAGACAGTTTATAGAAAATGTTCACACAATGTCTGAGCAATGAGACCCTTTGCCATGAGCAATGACTACTATTTCTGCCCCTTGGATATGAAGTGGGAAGAGAGCCTTCTTTCCTCTTTATTCCTCCCCATCAGTGTCGTCATTGCAGCTCTACCCTCTCTCCTCCCATTTACATCTCATAGGAAGTCTCACAAATTCCTGGACCCACAGTCAGCTCCCACAAGACAGTCTCCACTGGAGATGACCTTAGCATGTTGTCGGGGTTATTATTCACACAGTGCATGTATGTTGGCTAAGTCTCTTCAGTCCTGTTTAACTCTCTGCAACTGTAGCCCCCTAGGCTCCTCTGTCCACGGGATTCTCCTGGCAAGAATACTGGAGTGGGTTGCCATGCCCCTACTCCAGGGGACCTTTCTGACCCAGGGATTGAACCCACATCTCTTACGTCCCCTGCCTTGGCGGGTGGGTTCTTTACCACTAGTGCCACCTGGGAAGGCCCATTATTCACATAGTACAGGAGATCAATCCAGTCCATCCTAAAGGAAATCAACCTTCAATATTCATTGGAAGGACTGATGCTGAAGTGAAGCTCCAATACTTGGCCACCTGATACAAGGAGCTGACTTATTGCAAAAGACCCTGATGCTGGGAAAGATTGAGGACGGGAGGAGAAGGGGGTGGCAGAGGATGATATGGTTAGATAGGATCAGTGACTCAATGGACATGAATTTGGGCAAACTCTGGGAGATAGTGAAGGGCAGGGCAGCCTGGCATACTGCAATCCATGGGGTCACAAAGAGTTGGATATGACTTAGCGACTGAACAACAAAATGAGTGAATAAGGAAGTCCTTTCAGGCTGGTAAGGGACAAAGAAAATGCAGACAACTGTGATAAAAGCAGATTGAGGTTCAGTTTAATGGCTATTTATTGTAGCTTGAGCCAGGGCACACGGGGTGGTGGGATGTATTCCCTGCTATTTAGGAGCTGACAAACCGGTAGTAATCAAGGTGGACACAGGAGTAAATGACATGCCAGAGAACTCAGAGCAGGGACTGATGGATCCCTGATGTATGTCTGAGAAGGTTTCTGAGAGGGAACAACGTTTGAACTTATCTTTGAGGAAGGACAAGAATGATTGCAGGTGGGATGATGAAAGGGCAAAGGGCTTAGCCGGTAGCATGGCAGCAACATAGAATCCTCAAGAATAAAACAGCAGTAAAGAAAATTATACTCAACACTGCTTCTTAAGTGCTAGGAACTTTTCTTTATTATTATTATTATTATTTTTTAGTTTTTCTCTTTAAAAAGTATTTATTTTTAACTGGAGGATAATTGCTTTACAATATTGTGTGGTTTCTGCCGTACATCAGCATGAATCAGCCGTAGGTATACGTATGCCGCCTGCCTCATGAACTTCCCTCCCCCTGCCCCATTCTCCCCCCAAGGTTGTCACAGAACTTGTCATATAGCAATTGAGTCATACAGCAAATACAGCAACTTCGCACTGGCTATCTAAATTTACACATGATTATATAGTTCAATGCTGCTGTCTCTATTTGTCCTACCCACTTCTTCCCCTGGGCTTCCCAGGTGGCACTAGTGGTAAAGAAAGGAAAGGAAAGTGAAGTCGCTCAGTCGTGTCCAACTCTTTGTGACCCCATTAACTGTAGCCTACAGGCTCCTCCATCCATGGGATTTTCCAGGCAAGAGTACTGGAGTGGGCTGCCATTTCCCTCTTCAAGTGGTAAAGCACCCTCCGGCCAATACAGGTAGATGTAAGAGACCTGGTTTGATACCTGGGTCAGGAGGATTCTCCTGGAAGAGGGCATGGCAACCTGTTCCAGTGTCCTCACCTGGGAGATCCCACACACAGAGGAGCCTGGCTGGCTACAGTCCATAGTGCGGCAAGAGCTGGACATGACTGAGGCAACTTAGCATGCATGCTCCTTCCCCCCCAGTGTCCACAAGTCTGCCGTCTATGTAAGCATCTCCATTGCTGCCCTGCAGATAGTTTCAGCAATACCATCTCTGTAGATTCCATATGTATATACATGCATTAATATGCAATAGCTGTTTTTCTTTTTTGACTTACTGTACTCTGTTTAATAGACTCTAGGTTTATCCACCTCATTAGAACCAACTTAAATGCAGTGCTAGGTACTTAACAACTTTACATGGATTATTTCACTTAGCTTATTTAATCCTTAAGACAATTTTTGTGAGACAATTAAAAATATATAATTTATTTAATTTTGACTGTGCTGGATCGTCATTGCTGCCTTCGAGTTTTCTCTAGTTGTGGCGAGCGGGGCCACTCTTCATTGTGGTGTGCAGGGCTTCGTAGCATGGTAGCTTCTCTTGTTGCAGTATTCGGAGCTTTAGGACTCTAGGGAGTGACTCAGTAGTTGTGACTCACAGGCTTAGTTGCTCTGTGGCATTGGGCTCTTCACGGACCAGGGATAGAACCAGTGTCCCCTGCACTGGCAGAAGATTCTTATCCACTCTAATAGCAGGTAAGTCCCGTGAGGTGCATTTTACTTAAATTCTCATTTTATAGATGAGGAAACAGAAACACTTAGAGTAAAATATCTTGCTTAAGCTGGTAAGTGGGGCAGCTTGAATTTGGACTCAGATGTTTATGCTCTTAACAAATGAACATCATCATCAATAGTGAGGCTGGTCAACCAGATCGGGGTCTGGTTATGGCACAGTGCTCTGCGAATGCCATGGAAATGATCCTAGTTCTTTCTTGTAGGACAGGGCTTCTCAATCGAGGTACTATTGGTATTTTCTCCTGGCTAATTCTGCACCATGTAGGGCTATTCTCTGTACTCCGGGACGCTTAGAAGCATCTCTAGCCTCTAAGCACTGGAAGCCCCCTCCTTCAGTTATGACAACCAAAAATGCCTCCTGACATTTCTCAATGTCCTCTGAGAGGCAGAGTCTCCTCCAGCTTGGAATCACCATTGCAGGCAAGCTCTCACTTGAGTTTGCTACTCAGGACTAGCAGAGCAGAAGCCAGCAGCAGTTCTGCTGTGCACAAAATCATCTCCGGCAAACTCTCAGCTTGGAAATTGCTCATCTCAGCAGCTGAGGTCTTGATTTCCCCAAGGCGTCCCTCACAGCCACTGCCTGTGGGAGTCAGTTGGTTATATGTCCTGACGAGGTCTTTCCTGTGTTTGAAGGAGGTATGTCCTTGGACTCACCCAGGCCTGCCGGTGGCACAATTACATCTCTGCGTAGTGCTTGCCAAAGCATGACAACTGAAACACTTTGATCCGCTTGTTTCACTCTGACCAGAATCAGAAGTTTTGAACCTTAGATGGACTAGTGAAATTGATTATATATTCCATGGGCTGCAAGCCTGTATACCTATCCATCTTTTCGTTTCTTGGGCCAACCTCCACAGACAACACTTCCGTAACCTTCTTAAAGGCTTTTCCACTTGACTAGGGAAGGAGATCAACCCTGGGATTTCTTTGGAAGGAATGATGCTAAAGCTGAAGCTCTAGTACTTTGGCCACTTCATGTAAAGAGTTGACTCATTGGAAAAGACTCTGATGCTAGGAGGGATTGGGAGCAGGAGGAGAAGGGGACGACTGAGGATGAGATGGCTGGATGGCATCACTGACTCGATGGACGTGAGTCTGAGTGAACTCCGGGAGATGGTGATGGACAGGGAGGCCTGGCGTGCTGCGATTCATGGGGTCGCAGAAAGTCGGACACGACTGAGCGACTGAACTGAACTGAACACTTAATGGGCACTAGATATGGACCAGGCACTGTGTTCTCAGAACAACCCCGAGTGGTAGGCTCTACCATTTCAGAAATGGAGGTAGAGGTGCTTGGGGAACTTGTTTAGAGTCACACAGTTTGAATATGGAAGGGCATGGATGGGAAATCTGTCTGACTCCAGAGCTCAGATATGAACGACTGAGGTCCGTGCTACTGTTGGAACAGAACATGCTTTGAAGGCATGTTCTTTGACCCATTGGTAATTTGCATTGTGTTGTTGAATTTCCACATATTAGTAAATTTATCAGGTTATTTTTTGTGATTGATTTCCAGTTTCATTCTGCTGTGTCAGAATTGTTCATTCTGTATAATTTCAATCCTTTTACATTTGTGGAGGCTTCTTTTACAGACTGGCTTATGGTCTCCTCTGGAGAATGTTTCATTGTATGCTTAAGAAGAATGTATATTCTGACACTGTTGGGTGGAGCATTCTACAGATGTCAGTTAACTACAGTTAGAGTTGTTCAAGTTTTCTATTTCCAAAATCTTATTTGCTCTATGCATTATTGAAAGTGGGGATACTATTTTTGAATTGCCTATTTCTCTCTTTAATTCTGTTTTTTAAATTTTACTTTGAAATTGTCTTGGATGTGTATATGATGACAAATTGTTATGCTTTAGGAGCTGCCCATTTTTATTATTATAAAATAGTTTTCTTTACATCTAATAACAAGGTTTTTCTTTTGGTCTATTTTGTCTGACCTCAGTGCAGCCACTACAATGTTCTGCTTGCCACATGCATGATACATCTTTTTTCCTCCCACTTTCTAAACATTCCACTCTTTTGTGTGCTTTCTATTGCAGCTACTGAGTTGATCATTTTCTGGCTTCACTCTGTTTGGATGGCAGATTACACCATATCTTTTTTTTTTTTTTGATCAGCATATCTAGAGATTCATCATTTATATATGGATCTTTTCAAACAAGCAGCTTATGGTGATTTTTCTCTATTTTTGGTTTCTTATTTCATTGATTTAAACTTTTCATTACTTCCTTTCTATTACTTTGGATTTCAGTTCTTATTTTTTATTTGTTAGCTAAGCTAACTGATTTTGGACGTGTTAAAAAAACTGACAGTGTAAACATCTGATTATAAATTTTTCTCCAAGCATGGCTTCATTTGCATCTCTCAAATTTTGATACAGTCCTTTTCATTCACTTTGAAATATCTTCTAATTTTCGTTGTTTCAAGTTTTCTTTGAAAAAAATGCATTATTCTGAAGTGATCATTTTCCTAGATATTTGGATTTTCCTGATATTTTTCAATTTTTGAATTTTAGTTTAACTCTGTAGTAGTCAGAGAAAATAGACTGAATGATTTCCATGCTTTAAAATGTACTGAGGCTTTTTAATGACACAGCATGTGGTATATCTCAGTGGATTTCTAAGCACACTTGAAAATTATCTATCTTCTGTTGTTTGGTTACTTGTGCTATAAATGTCAGTTAGATCAAATTGGGCTAAGAGCTATTTAAGCCTTCTATCAGACTTTATTCCAGTTGATTTATCATCAACTACTAGAAGAAGAGTGCTGAAATCTCAAAATATACCTAAGATCTGCTCATTTCTCCTTTAGTTGTATCAGTTTTTACTTCATATATTTTGAAACTTTGTTACTCAGGATTTAGGATTGTGAGGTCCCTATACATTTAGAATTGTGAGGTCTTCTTTAAATTAAATAAATTAAACCTTTTCGTTACATTGAAATGTCCCTCTTTATCACTGGCAATACTCTTTGTCCTGAAGCCCATTTTGTCTGATGCTTATATAATCACCCAGTTTTCTTATTGCCAATGTTTGCATTGTATAGCATTTTATATCCTTTTAATTTTCTAATGCAAGGCATAACAGTCTACTCTACTTCTCTTCTCCCCAGGCACAGTACTATTGTTATAATCAATCAATCAATAATGCATTCTTTTCACTTTTTTCTTTAAACCATTTCCTTTTAAAATTAAAAAAAAATAATTGAAGGATAATTGCTTTACAGCATTGTGTTGGTTTCTGCCATACAGCAATGCAATGCAAATCAGTCATAATTATATATATCTATCTCCTCCCTTGTGAGCCTCCCTCCCCTCTCTCATCCCATCCCGCTAGGTCATCACAGAGTGCCAGGCTGGGCTCCCACTATTGCATATCTATTACAGATCTGTTACATAGCAGCTTCCCACTAGCCATCTATTTCACACAGCATGGTGTATGCATGTCAGTCCACTTTCTCTCTTTGTCCTTTCTGCCCCTTCTCCTGCTGCACCCACATGCCTGTTCTCTATGTCTGCATCTCTAATTCTTCCCTGTAAACAGGTTCATCAGCATTATTTTTCTAGATTCCATATGTATGTGTTAATGCATGACAACTCTTTTTCTCTTTCTGACTTGCTTCACTCTGTATAACAGGCTCTAGGTTCATCTACCTCACTAACTGACTCAAATCCATTCCTTTTAATGGCTGAGTAATATTCCATTGTATATAAGTACAACAGCTTCTTTATCCATTCATCCATCAGTGGACATCTAGGTTGCTTCCATGTCCTGGCTTTTGTAAATAGTGCTGCAATAAACACTGGGGTCCAACTGTCTTTTAGAATTATGGTTTTCTCAGGGTATATGCCCAATAGTGGGATTGCTCGGTCCTATGGTAGTTTTATTCCTAGCTTGTGAGGAATCTCCATACTATTCTCCGTAGTGGCTGCATCAATTTACATTCCCACCAACAGTGCAAGAAGATTCCCATTTCTCTACATCCTCTTCAGCATTTATTGTTTGTAGTTTTTTTTTTTTTTGATGATGGCCATTTTGATTGGTATGACATAATACCTTATCATAGTTTTGATTTGCATTTCTGTAATAATGAGTGATGTTGAGCATCTTTCGTGTGTTTATTGGCCATCTGTATGTCTTCTTTGGAAAAATGTCTATTTAAGTCTTCTGCCCATTTTTTGATCAGATTGTTTGTTTTTCTGATATTGAGCTATATGAGCTGCTTATATACTTTGGAGATGGATTCTTCGTTAGTTGCTTCATTGGCAGTTATTTTCTCCCAATCTGAGGGTTGTCTTTTCATCTTGTTTATGGTTTCCTTTTCTGTGCAAAAGCTTTTTAGTTTAATTAGGTCTCATTTGTTTATTTCTGCCTTTATTTCCATTAATCTAGGAGGTGGGTCAAAGAGGATCTTGCTGTGATTTATGTCAAAGTGTAAACAATTTCCTTTTAAATGATTAAACCTTGAGTCAAAATTTTTTTCCTTTGCACAGATAGTTATTATTTAAACTATTCATAATGCCTTTGAATAGACCCAAGTTGCTATATGGTATAATTTTATTTTTGTCCCCAAAACTTCCTGTAACCTTACTTGTAGTTAAGATATCCTCACTAAATTCTTCTAGTTTTTGCTTATCTGAAAATATTTAAAATTACTATTCACTTTTGAAAGATGTTTCACTGGGTTTAGAATGACATTTTTTCCCCTTTCAACACTTTACAGATATTTTATTGTCTTCTGTTGTGTATTGTTTGTGATGTGAACTCTAGTCATTTTTATCTTTGCTTCTCTGAATATAATGTGTCATTTTTACTAATGGCTTCTTTGAAGATTATTCTCGTTATCACTGGTGTATAGCAGTTTGATTATAGGGATGGATTTCTTTCTTTTTTTAAAATTTTGTTTGAAGCTTATTGAACTTTTTGATTGCATATGTTTATAGTTTTCATTAAATTTGAATAAATTCCAGCCATTATTTCTGTAAATAGTCTTTTCTGCCTTCCTTCTTTTTTTCAGACTATAGTTGCAGTTGTATTAGACTCCTTTATATTGTTCCTAACTGTTCCTGGAGCTCTATTAATTTTTCCTATCCTTTTTTCATTTTGTGCTTAAAGTTTAAATACTTCCTATTGCTATGTTTTCAGAGCATACTGACCTTTTCTCTCTCCACTGATGTCTAATCAGTTATTAATACCATGCAGTCAGTATTTCATTTCAAATGTTCTCTTTTTCAGGTCTAGAAGATCCCATTGGTTCTTTTTTATTCTTTCTATTTCTTTTCTCATCATTTTCATGTTTTCTCATACATTCTTAAATGCAAATATAGCTTTAATGTCCTTTCATTATCTACATCATTTCTGGATCTAATTTTATTGGTAAAGAGATTTTTTGCCTAGAAATATCTCTACAATTTGCTCTTCGTATCAGTTGGAAGTGCATTTAGTTTCAAGCAACCAAATACTAGTCTAGTTCAGTTCAGTTCAGTTCATTTCAGTCGCTCAGTCATGTCTGACTCTTTGAGACCCCATGAATTGCAGCACGCCAGGCTTCCCTGTCCATCACCAACTCCTGGAGTTCACTCAGACTCACGTCCATCGAGCCGGTGATGCCATCCAACCATCTCATCCTCTGTCCCCTTCTCCGCCTCCCTCAATCCCTCCCAGCATCAGGGTCTTTTCCAGTGTGTCAACTCTTCGCATGAGGTGGCCAGAGTATTGGAGTTTCAGCTTCAGCATTCGTCCTTCCAATGAACACCCAGGACTGATTTCTTTTAGAATGGACTGGTTGGATCTCCTTGCAGTCCAAGGGACTCTCAAGAGTCTTCTCCAACACCACAGTTCAAAAGCATCAATTCTTCAGCACTCAGTTTTCTTCATAGTCCAACTCTCACATCTATACATGACTACTGGAAAAATCATAGCCTTGACTGGACAGACTCAAAGGCTTTGGCATAGTCAATAAAGCAGAAATAGATGTTTTTCTGGAACCATCTTGCTTTTTCCATGATCCGATTTTCCAACTTACTGGCCAGGAATGAGTCACATGACTTCTTCTAGATTAACTGCTTGTCAAGTCAAACAAAGTTACCGTAACTGGTTTAGACCAATGAGAAATATCCTTGGGCTCATAAACTGACTGAGGCTCTGATTAGCCAGGAGATGAATGGTGGGGAAGAGACACCTATGCTCTGTGGTGGCACAATGTCAAGTTCAACATCAGAATGGCTTTTGATATCATCTGGTAGGAAATTGGACTTCCCTGGTGGCTCAGACGGTTAAGTGTTTGTCTACAATGCAGGAGACCTGGGTTCAATCCCTGGGTGGGGAAGATCCCCTGGAGAAGGAAATGGCAATCCACTCCAGTACTATTGCCTGGAAAATCCCATGGACAGAGGAGCCTGGTGGGCTACAGTCCATGGGGTCGCAAAGAGTTGAACACAACTGAGCGTTAGGTGGGAGAGAAGAGCGATAAGAATAATGCGTGTAACCTCCAACTCAAATAAATTAAATTTCAGAAGTAAATTATAAGACTTTTTGAAAACGTTTAGGTTCTGTGGTCTTTTCTGCATGCTTGTGTGCTAAGTTTTCTCAGCTATGTCTGACTGTTTGTGACCCTATGGTCTGTAGCCCCCCAGGTTTCTCTGTCCATGGGATTCTGCAGGCAAGAATACTGGAGTGGGTTGCCATGCCCTCCTCCAGGGAATCTTCCTGACCCAAGTTTCAAACTCTCGTCTCTGATGTCTCTTGCATTGGCAGGTGAGTTTTTACCATTGGTGCCACCTGGGAAGCCCAACATAGAGGCAGTTGACTGGCAGAGATTTATACCAGCTGAAGTGTCTTATGACACATAGCGTAGGGAGTGTCACAGTAAACTGAAGAAAAATGATACTGGTTAGCTCCTGTTTCTCGAAAGTTTTCATTGTGATTTGTGTGACCTTCAACCACGTGACCTCTCTAAGCTTCAATTTCTTCATCAAAAACTAGAAATAAAAGCATGGCTTCTGTGAGAGATTAGGGTAGATACTCTATCTAGCTAGAAGCCCCAGTTCTCAAAGACTTAAGTGTCAGAGCCACTTTATACCCTTAGAAATTATTGAGCACTCCAAAGAGCTTTGCTTATATTTATAGTAGCTATTGACCTTTACCATATCAAAAATTAAAACAGAATTTTTAAAAATATGTGCTTTTTAACTTACAAACACAATAAAATGCATTTAATATTAAAATAATAAAATAACAATATTTTCCAAAACTAAAAAAAAAAAATTGAAATGACAGGCATTGTACTATTTTTTTAAATCTCTCCTGGTTTAGTGGAAGACAGCATGATTTTCCTGTTCATTTCTTCATGCAATCTGTTGTGATATCATGTGATATGTAGCGTCTGGAAAACTCCATTTTACACTTGTGAGAGAATGAGAATGAAAAAGTCATTTCAGTATTATTGTGAAAACAGTTTTGATCGCACAGACTTGCTTGAAAGTATATCTGGGGTGGGGGGGGTACCTGGATAAATATTGAAGCCTGTTGGTTAAGAAAATTACCAAAGGGAACTGTGAGAGGAAATGATGAATTAGGAGATTGGGACTAATAAATACACACTGCTGTATATAAACTAGATAACTATTGATAACAAGGATCTACTAAGCACAGGGAACTCTACTCAATATTCTGTAGTATCCTATATGGGAAAATAGTTTGAAAAAGACTATATATATATTTGTTATATATATATATATATAGATAAAATAAAACATATTAATGCATGTGTGCTAAGTTGTTTCAGTAGTGTTTGAATCTTTGTGACCCCATGGACTGTAGCCTGTCAGTCTGCTCTGACTACAAGGATTCTCCAGGTAAGAATACTGGAGTGGATTTCCATGCCATCCTCCAGGGGATCTTCTCAACTCAGGGATTGATATATATATATATAACTGATTTATATATATATTTATATAATAATAGATTTATATTACATATAATATAATAATATTACATATAATACAATATGTATATTTACATATAATATATTACATGTAATATAATAATACATCTCTATATTATATATATTTATAATAATATAATATACATTTATACATATATATAACTGATTCACTTTGCTATATACCTAAAATTAACACAATATTGTAAATCAACTCAGTTCAGTTCAGTTCAGTTCAGTCACTAAGTGTCCAACTCTGACCCCATTAACTGCAGCACGCCAGGCCTCCCTGTCCATCACTAACTCCTGAAGTTTACTCAAACTCATGTCCATTGAATTGGTGATGCCATCCAACCATCTCATCCTCTATTGTCCCCTTCTCCTCCCACCTTCAATCTTTCCCAATTAGGGTCTTTCTTAGTATGAGGGTCTTTTCAGATGAGTCCGTTCTTCGCATCAGGTGGCAAAAATATTGAAGTTTCAGCTTCAGCATCAGTCCTTCCAATGACTACTCAGGCCTGATTTCCTTTAGGACGGACTGGTTGGATCTCCTTGCAGTTCGAGGGACTCTCAAGAGTCTTCTCCAACACCACAGTTCAACAGCATCAATTCTTTGGCACTCAGCTTTTTTATAGTCAAACTCTCACGTTCATACATGACTACTGGAAAAACCATAGCTTTGACTAGATGGACCTTTGTCTCTAAAAGAATTTTTCCACAATTTGTTGTGATCCACACAGTCAAATGCTTTGGCATAGTCAATTAAACAGAAGAAAATCGACTATATTCCACTAAAAATTTAAAATAGATTCTTCCTTTCCTGAGTAAACATGGGCAAGATATTAATCATGTTTGTATCTCAGTTGTGCCATCTCTAAAAAGGAGCTAATGATGCTGCCTACTTATAGGACTGCTCTGAGGTTATCCAAGTTCTCTTAGGATAGCATGCTGGCCTTAGTAAGAGTTCAGTGGTAGGTCATACTACTCCCTAGTGAATATACAACAAATAGGTTTTCTCCCCCGTGTTTCTTTAGAGCAGACAGGACCTTCAACACAGTTTGTTTAAGAAGTGAAAGAGGCAAACCTCCAGTTTTAAGCAGAAGGGCTGAAATTGGAATAAAATGACCTCTTTGAGAAGTAATGCTGAATCATACCATCCACCCATCATTCCCTTAACCATTATTTTACTTATTTTTTGCCACAGCTGTGACATGGGTGAGGCATATGTATTATCCCCATTTTTAGATACCAGGCCACTGAGACAGGTTAAATGACTTGCCCACAGTCAGCAGTCTCTGAAGAGCCTCCTTATCTTCCTGCTCCACATCTCATGCCTTTGAAGTCCTCCCTGCCCGCGCGTCCTGATTTTTGCACATTAACATGCACGCAGTGCACCTGCCCCCTGGGAGGCAAGTTCGCCTGCATCAGCGTTTGAAGCTGGTGTCTGAAACTTGTTTTTATTAAAGATGGAAATTCACTGAATAGGCAGATGGACTTGAAGGGCTTTACATTGCTTTGGAGATCAAGATGCTGGGTGAGTGTTATTATCCGTGTGCTCATAATTTGATCAAAAAAGCAGAACTGACCTGAAGAAAATGAGATCTGGAAAGGGGGCAGTGGTCATCAACTCTGAGCCAGGAGATCGCAGGCTTGTTCAAATTTAGATTCGGGAAGTTACTGCGGTTTGAGGAGAAACTGTCTGCCTGAGACGTTAATGCGTTCCATAGCTGACCTCGGTGTCGTAGGAGAACGGGAAGGATGTGGTGATTCAGTATCATTAGCAGAGGTGATGATGCACACGCAGTGATTCCTGGGAGAATCTTGCAGGCAAGAAGCTGAGCGAGAAAGGTGAAGCTGCTAATTAAACATTCGCATCTTCAGAGAAGCACTGCTGCTTGGCACTCTTAATAGTTATTGTACCGATACTGCTGATAGTGATACTGCCTGACATGGTCTGAGTTTTCTCAGACTCAGTACCAAGGACTTTGCATCCTCCACAGTCATTAAATTCTCTCAAAAACCTATGAGGGAGATGTTTTTATTATACGTATTTTACAGGTAAGAAAAGTTAGTCTCAGGGATGTCAAATAATAGTGAGTAGTTTGGAAAACCTGAAACCAGCTCTGATATTAGAGTCCAAACCACTTAATGTACTGCTTCCCTGATATTTTTTAATCTCAATGGAAAATAAAACAATCACTCTTAGGACAGTTATTGATTGCTGGAGATATGACCATTTGGTGACTAAATCAACTCTGAGTTTCCTTGGGCTAAGTGTAACCTTCTCGCTATTTACTCATTAGGACTTCAAACGTGGATGAATGCCTGTCATTTTTGACACCTGCCATTGCTTCTTATGGCTCCTGGAATAATGTTCAAACCCTCTGAATAAAGTTGGAAGTTCACAACATTCCCTCAGAGTAGGTTTTTGGAAGCCAAGGGGAGGAAGGCAGTGCTTGGAACCTCACCATTGTCAAAGTTCATTAACCAGAACCCACTCTGTGCAGAAACCTAAGTGATTCAGGGTGGATCCACTCAGCACTTCCCCTGAGAGCTCACAGTCTTGGATAGGAGATCAGATGTGTTCATAAATAATAAGCTAGAAAGCGGTTGCTGTCTTAGAAAAGGGACTAACTGTGACAAGTTCAGATGTAGAAGAGAGGCAAAAAACACCGAGAGATGATGTTCTGGGAAGGTCAACGGTGAGTCTGGGAGGGTTAGCTGGAGGGGAGAGAGACTGGAAGCAGGACCAAATCCAGCCCACCATCTGACATGTATATAAAATGTTATTGGAACCCAGTTATGCCCTTTGGCTCATGTCTTGTCCATGTCCACTTTCTCGCTGTGACAGAAGAATTAAGCAGTTGCCTCCAAGACCATATATGGTCCATGAAGGCTAAAATATCTACTACCTCGCCTTTTACACAAAAAGTTGTCTAAGTCCTGGACTAGGAGTCTGGACTCCAGGGCTGTTGAAGCATCAGCGTTTCCCTTTACCCAGTGGAGACATGGAGAAATGAGAGGTGACTGACCAAGGTGAGAAAGTGAGTTATTGATGGATGTCGGCCTAAAGCTGTCTATCAGTAGGTCGTGTTGACTGGGTGTTTCCTTTACACTGGACATCACAGGAAATAGTCTCTTATGCGTATTGTCTCATTTATTACAGCATCTGGTAAGGTAGGTGCCCAGAGGTTTTTTTCCATTTTTTACAGATGAGGGGAGCATAGTGGGCTGAACAGTGCCCCCCAAATTCATGTCCATCCAGAACCTTCAATGTGACTTTACTTGAAAACAGGGGAGTTTGTAGATGTATTTAGTTAAGAATCTGGAGATGAAACCATACTGGATTTTAGTGTAAATCCCCCATCCTGAACCCCCCTCCCTCCTCCTGCCCCATCCCATCCCTCTGGGTTGTTCCAGTGCACCGGCTTTGAGTGCCCTGTTTCATGCATCGAACTTGAACTTGTAACTATTAGTCTTTTAGGTCACCCAGTTGTGGGAGCCATAGGAAATTAATACACGGGCAGAGGCACAGAGAACTTCAAATGCACGGCCTAGACTCAAGTCTCGATCGGGGTCGAGTTTGGCTCCAGAGCCCATGCTCCTCCTTCTGTCCACGTCCAGGTGGCTGCAGCCATCGAGACAGTCAGCTGAGGTGTCTGAGCAGAGAGCATCACTGAGCACAAGCCACCTGGAATTGAGCAGAATGTTCTGGATCAGTCTCATGTGTAGGGGTGGGAATCGTAACATCGCATTATGTTACCCTGCAGCCAAGAGTTCCTAGCACAAGGAGGTGAATTTACTGCCTGACCTACGTGCCTGCTGTATTCATTGGCTTAGACAATTCGTGGGGCATGGGGATTGCTGAAATAGATATGGTGCCACTTGAAGAGTAGTTTCCTGGTTCGATATCTCATCTGAAAGCTGGAGAAGGACCTTTAGAATTTGGAGAAAAATAAAGCTCCTGGGCTTTACATCTTACCTGTCTGCCCTCAGACCTAGGAAAGATTAGGGGACTGGCTGGTCTTCAATTGAATCTGCTTGAGCATGCCTTCAATCACTAAGTAAGGTCACATGCATCATTAAATCCTGAGTATAACTGTGTGGTTTTTATAGATTAGGAGACTGAGGCTTTGAGAACTGTCTAAGGATGCTTTTCCAAGATCACAAGGCTACTAAGGTGTGGGTCCAGAATTTAGAGTTAAATATTCTGAGGAATTCTCTTCCCCCTACAACATGGATGCTTTTCGAAGTAATTCTCTCCTGCCTTGGGTCTTTGCTTTCTCCTTTTCCTCCCTCAGCAGAGATCCACCCAAGACAAGGCCTCCAGCTTAGAGACAGGCCTGGAGGTCTGTCTGGTCATCTTTTGTCACGTTGTCACTTTGACCCTGAAATGTGAATCATCCTTCAAATGGAAGTAGTTCTGGATTCTTGCCCTGTTCCTCTTTTCTTTTAGTCCACAAGCCCCACCCCATCTCCTGATCTCCTCTCTCACTGTGTCTTGGGTTGAGATGGGGTATGACAGGGTTGGAAATGCGCAGGTCCTGTACCTCTTCGTGACTGTTGAGAACTTGCTGCCACTGTTCAGCTGGTAAGTTGTGTCTGACTCTTTGTGATCCAATGAACTGCAGCATACCAGGCTTCCCTGTCCTCCACTAACTCCTGGGGTTTGCTCAAACTCATGTCCATCGAGTCAGTGATGCCATCCAATCATCTCATCCTCTGTTGCTCCCTTCTCTTCTTGCCCTCAATCTTTCCCAAATCTTTGAGTGCTTGCCTTGCTCTTTTCACAGAAGCATTCTATACTTTGATTGAAGAGAGAGTGTCATGTGGGAATTTTTAGCACTGAAAAGTGAAAGTTGCTCAGTTGTGTCCACCTCTTTGCAACCCCATGGACTATATAATCCATGGAATTCTGCAGGCCAGAATACTGGAAAGGGTAACCGTTCCCTTCTCTAGGGGATCTTCCCAACCCAGGGGTAGAACTCAGGTCTCCCACATTGCTGGCAGATTCTTTATCAGCTGAGCCATCAGGGAAGCCCAAGAATACTGGAGTGGGTAGCCTATCCCTTCTCCACGGGAACTTCCCAACCCAGGAATCAAACAGGGGTCTCCTACAATGGAGGCAAATTCTTTAGCAACTGAGTTGCTAAGGAAGCCCAAAGTCAATAAAAGGCTTCCCAGGAGGCTCCGTGGTAAAGAATCCACTTGTCAATGCAGGAGAGAGGGACTCAATCCCTGGGCAGGGAAGATTCTCTGGAAGAGGGAATGGCTACCCACTCCGGTATTATTGCCTGGAGAGTTCTGTGGACAGAAGAGCCTGGTGAGCATATTTTATTAGTTTCAAAGTAGTGGTTCAATATTTTTATAGATTATATTTCATTTAAAGTTATTGTAGAAAATTGGCTACATTGCCAGTGCTGCACCAAATATGTAGCTTATTTATTTCATACATAATAGCTTGTACCTCCGAATCACCTACCTTTATTTTTCCCTTCTCTGGTTCCCTCTCTCCACAGCTGCTGCTGCTGCTGCTAAGTCGCTTCAGTTGTGTCTCTCCACTGGTAACCACTAATTTCTTCTCTATATCTGTGTCTGCATCTGTTTTATTATATTAATTTGCCTGTTTTATTTTTTTAGAATTCCACATATAAGTCATTACATAGAGCATTTGAAATCAACAACTTTAAACCTGAATGTATCCTTTAACTTCCTACTAAACCCTAGCACTTGGCACCCTATTCCAGTGTTCTTGCCTGGAGAATCCCAGGGATGGAGGAGCCAGGTGGGCTACTGTCTATGGGGTCGCACAGAGTCGGACACGACTGAAGCGACTTAGCAGCAGCAGCAGCAAACCCTAGCACTTAGATCAATTCCAAATCTTGTTGTTAAATTTCTGTGGTCATTAAAATTAACCAAAACCTTTGGAATTAGAGGTTTCCCCAGGGGGCCTTCCCTGGTGGCTCAGACAGTAAAGCATCTGCCTGCAATGCAGGAGACCTGGGTTCAATCCCTGGGTTGGGAAGATCCCCTGGAGGAGGGCATGGCAACCCACTCCAGTATTCTTGCCTGGAGAATCCCTTTGGATAGAGGAAACTGGCGGGTTATAATCCATGGTGTTGCAGAGTTGAACACTACTGAGTGACTAAGCACAGCACCTCGCAGGGAGCCTGTGTTCCCCCGTAGGAATTGCTTCATTTCCTAGTTTGAGAAGCAGAAACTCAGAGTGTGCATGCTAAGCGTCGTCTTTGCAACTTCCTGGACAATCTCAGGCATGCCTATGCGTGTTTAGTTGCTAAATTGTATCTGACTCTTTGCGACCCCGTGGACTGTAGCCTGCCAGGCTCCCCTGTCCATCGGATTTTCCAGGCAAGAACACTGGAGTGGGTTGCCATTTACTTCTCCAAAGGATCTTCCCAACCCAGGGATTGAACCTGCATTGGCAGGAGGATTCTTTACCACTGAGCCACCTGGGACGCCCTTATATAATCTCATACGTTACCTCATTTCATCCTCAAAACAACCTATATGGTGAGTATTATTATTTTACATGTGTACAGATGAGAAGACTGAGGTCCAGAGAGGTGCCCAATATCACACAGCTAATACTAAGCGATGTGAAACTCTAGCCCGAATCTGCCCTTCTGTGTGCCTAGGCCCCCACGCTCCTCGTCTCCCAATGCTGGGTTTCCACTTGGTGGTTGAGAGATTACATGACTTAGTGACTTGGTAACAAAGTAGACATGTGATAATCAAAATTGTGGGTCTAAAGCAGGAGTTTGCCAACTTTTTCTAGAGGGTAGCTAGAATATGGCAGATTCAGGATTGGAACCCACATCTAACTCTCAATCTGTGCATGTTCCTTCCGGTCTGCCAGGCGATTGCCAGCACTGATGCTAGCCCTCTATCTTTATTTAAAAAACAGTGTGATTTTAGTGCATGCCATTAGAGGCAGCTGGAAGTATCATTAACACTTTTGGCCACAAGGGTACCATTTAGTGCAATGAAGCAGATATCTTTTCATACAAATAATTTATTTATCCCAAAGTTTTCCACATGAGCACCCAAAGTGACTTGGGCTAATGTATTATTTTATCCTAATGAGGTGGTTGGAACTCTGTGTGTTTAAGGTTTATGAAATTTCAGACTAGCTTCCAAGTCTTTTATTTATTTTCTGGTGGGTTTTGAGTCAAATGTAACCTGTATGGTTCTTATTCATTTATGCCCTTGCTCTCCTGAAAGCTATCTGGATGAATTATTTAATGGCCACTACTTATGCTCTTTTAGAAAGGGAGTTTGAAGTGTCTTTCTAAAGAACCAGAATGTGTTGATTTTGTTGCCAAGCGTGAGTGAATTTGAACCATGAACAAGTTTGGGATTTGGAGTGAAGCACCGAACTCGGGAGGCTTCAGTCGGCTTCCAACCTTGGTAGATACGTTCTTTAGCCTCTAGGGCAGTTATATTGGAGCAATCCAGAGGGATACCAGCATTCTCATGGCAGTTGTCAACAAATTGAAAAGTAAAAAAAAAAAAAAGCGTATTTTAAAATCCAGAACTTGAGAGGTCCCTAGCTCTGAATAACTGAGGCATAAAACTCAAGAAGGCTTCAAACAGCTTTAATCTGCTGGCAAATCTGTCTCTGGATAGCATATAAAATCCAGGCTGAGAAGAGGGTGCCTAAGGGTTTCAGTACACTAATTCCAAGGTTGACTCTGCAAAAGGAACTGACCGGCATTCCAAGAAGAAAAGGAAGGCAGGAAGGAGAAAGAGAGACAGAGTCAGAGAGATAAAGGCAGAGAAAGAATTACAGAGATGAAGGAAGGGACGGGGGGGGGGGGGGGGGGAGAGAGAGGGGGAGGGAGGGGGAGGGGTTGTGTTTAAAGACGAAAGCCTTGGGTTTGAATTCTTGTTCTGCTATTAACGTCTTGTAAGCTTTCAAGCAGATCACTTGAATCTGTCTGAACCTGTTTCCTCATATGTGTAATGAGGATAAGGATTCCAGACCTCACATTGTAGGATGAAGGTGGTGAGTGTGAGCAATTCTGAAGCTGTAAAGGGTGATGACCCCTACCCTCAAGGGGCAAGGCACAATCCTTAGCTCCATGCTACCTGTCCTCCCCCTCAACTGCCTGTGTTGCTCCTCTGATCATAGGCAAATCTTTCTAAGTTACTCCAGATCTCATGCCTAGATTCCATCTCCTTTTTTTGGTTTTCACTCTATTGTTTATTTCTGCTCTTTGTGCATGCTCAGTGACTCAATCGCGTCCGACTCTTTGCGACCCCATGGACCATAGCCCAGCAGGCTCCTCTGTCCATGGGATTTCCCAGGAAAGAATACTGGTGTGGGCTGCTGTTTCCTCCTCCAGGGACTCTTCCCAACCCAGGGATCGAACCCTTGTCACCCGTGTTTCCTGCATTGGCAAGTGGCTTCTTTATCATTGAGCCACTGGGAAAACACTAGCTTTCAGTCAGTTGCTCATTTTTAGATCCTTTCTGGGAGGCTTTAAATATCCCTTGACCTTCTATTTGCCTCTGGGCACCACAGCATATGCACGATTCTTGGAAAATACATACACACAAGCTACCTTCACGTGTTGTTGCTGTCTCTTTGAGACCCCATGAACTGCAGCACACCAGGCTTCCTGGTCCCTCACCATCTCCTGAAGTTTGCCCGAGTTCATGTCCATTGCATCAGTGATGCCATCCAGCCACCTCATCCTCTGATGCCATCTTCTCCTTCTGCCCTCAATCTTTCCCAGCATCAGGAACTTTTCCAATGAGTTGGCTCTTCAAATCTGGTGACCAAAATACTGGAGCTTCAACTTCAGCATCAGTCCTTCCAATGAGTATTCAGGGTTGATTTCCCTTAAGATTGACTGGTTTGATCTTCCTTGGATCTCTGTCCAAGGGACTCTTAGGAGTCTTCTCCAGCACCACAGTTCGAAGGCATCAATTCTTTGGCACTTGCTTACTTTGCCGACTAAGGTCTGTCTAGTCAAGGCTATAGTTTTTCCTGTGGTCATGTATGGATGTGAGAGTTGGACTGTGAAGAAGGCTGAACGCCGAAGAATTGATGCTTCTGAAGTGTGGTGTTGGAGAAGACTCTTAAGAGTCCCTTGGACTGCAACGAGATCCAACCAGTCCATTCTGAAGGAGATCAGCCCTGGGATTTCTTTAGAAGGACTGATGCTAAAGCTGAAAGTCCAGTACTTTGGCCATCTCATGCGAAGAGTTGACTCATTGGAAAAGACTCTGATGCTGGGAGGGATTGGGGGCAGGAGGAGAAGGGGATGACCGAGGATGAGATGGCTGGATGTCATCACTGACTCGATGGACATGAATCTGAGTGAACCCCGGGAGTTGATGATGGACAGGGAGGCCTGGAGTGCTGCAATTCATGGGGTTGCAGAGAGTTGGACATGACTGAGCTACTGAACTGAACTGTCTTGTTTATGGTCCAACTCTCACAACTGTATGTGACCACTGGGAAGACCATAACCTTGACTATATGGACTTTTGTTGGCTGGCAGAGTAATGTCTATGATTTTCAACACACTGTCTAGGTTTGTCATCGCTTTCTTGCCAAGAAGCAATGGTCTTCTGATTTCATGGCTGCAGTTATCATCTGCAGTGATTTTAGAGTCCAAGAAGAGGAAATCTGTCACTATTTCCACCTTTTCCTCTTCTATTTGCCATGAAATAATGGGGTTGGATGCCAAGATCTTAGTTTTTTAAACATTTAGTTTTAAGCCAGTTCTTTCACTTTCTTCCTTCACCCTCATCAAGAGGCTCTTTAGTTCCTCTTCGCTTTCTGCCATTAGAATGGTGTCATCCAAATATCTGAGGTTGTTGATATTTCTCTTGCCTATCTTGATTCCAGCTTGTAACTCATCCAACTTGGCATTTCTTGTGATTATTTATAGACTAAATAAATAAATAAGGCAACAACAGAGAGCCCTGTTGTACTCCTTTCTCAATTCTGAACCAATCTGTTTTTCCATACGGGGTTCTAACTGCTGTTTCTTGACCCACATACAGGTATCTCAGAAGACAGGTAAGATGGTCTGGTATTCCTATCTCTTTAAGAGCTTTCCACAGTTTGTTATGATCAATACAGTCAAAGGCTTTAGCATAGTTGATGGACCAGAGGTAGATGCTTTTTGGGTATTCCCTTGCTTTCTCTATGATCCATTAGATGTTGGCAATTTGATCTCTGGTTCCTCTACCTTTTCTAAACCCATCTTAGACATCCGGAAGTTCTTGGTTTACATAGCGTTGAAGCCTAGCATAGAAGATTTTAAGCATGACCTTACTAGCATGGGAGATGAGTGAAACTGTATGATGGTTTGAACATTCTTTAGTACTATCCTTATTGGGAATTGGGATGAGGATTGACCTTTCCCATACTGTGGCCACTGCTGAGTCTTCCAGATTTGCTGATATATTGAGTGCAACACTTTGATAGCATCATTCTTTAGGGTTTTGAATAGCTCTACTGGAATTCCATTGCATCCACTAGCTTTATTGACAGCAGTGCTTCCTAAGTCCCACTTAACTTCACAGACCAGAATGTCTGGCTCTGGGTAACAGACCACACCATTGTAGTTACTGAGTTCATTAGGATCTTTTTTTGTACAATTCTTCCATGTATTCTTTCTATCTCTTCTTGATCTCTTCTGAGTTTACTAGGTCTCTACCATTTCTGTCTTTTATTGTGTCCATCTTTGGGTGAAATGTTCCCTTGATATCTCCAATTTTCCGGGAGAGATCTCTAGTCTTTCCTCTCCTGTTGTTCTCCCCTATTTTCATGCACAGTTTACTGGAGAAGGGCTTCTTGACTCTCCTTGCTGTTCTTAGGAACTCTATGTTTAGCTGGATGTGCCTTTCTCTTTTCCCTTCTCTTCTTTCTTCAGCTATTCACAAAGCCTCCTCAGATAACTACTTCACCTTCTTGCTTTTCTTTTTCTTTGGGATGTTTTTGTTTTCTGCCTCCTGTACAATATTACAGAACTCTGTCCATAGTTCTTTAGGTACATTCTTTATTAGATCTAATCCCTTGAATCTATAATTCACCTGCACTGTATATTCATTTATGGAATTTAGGGGATTCTCTGGTAGCTCAGTGTAAATAATCCACCTGCATTACAGAGGACCGCAGTTCAACTCCTGGGTCTGGAAGATCTGCTGGAGAAGGGATAGGCTACCCATTCCATTATTCTTGGGCTTCCCTAGTGGCTCAGCTGGTAAAGAATCTGCCCACAGTGTGGGAGACCTGGGTCCGATCCCTGGGTTGGGAAGATCCGCTGGAGAAGGAAACATCTACCCACTCCAGTATTCTGGCCTGGAGAATTCCACGCACTGTATAGTCCACAGAGTCGCAGAGCTGGACAAGACTGAATGGCTTTCACTTTCTTTCACTTTGATTTATGTCTTCACGTATTCACCTCTGAAGTGAAAGTAAAAATGACTCAATCGTGCCTGACTCTGTGACTTAAAAGGACTCTACAGCCCATGGAATTCTCCAGGCCAGAATGTTGGAGTGGGTAGCCTTTCCCTTCTCCAGGGGATCTTCCCAACCCAGGACCTCTAAATCTCTTCTCAACCCATTTCAGCATGTCTACCAGGTGTCTACCACTTCCTGCTCCTCTAACATGCCTCCCCCCCACCCCAAATTATCTTTCCCGAGTTCGCCAAACGATCTCCATAAGTTAGAGTTCAGTGGACTGGTTTTAATCTCATGTGACTCTCTTTTGAATTCTCACTGTTGGTCACCCCTTCCTTCTTGACATACTATTTTGCTGGGGTTTCTGTGACTTTGAACTCTCCAAATATTCTTGCCAGCCCTCTAGAAGCTCCTGTTTTTCATTGGAGGATAATTGCTTCACAATGTTGTGTTGTATACTGCCGTGCAACAACACAAATCATACATATATCCCCGCCCCCCCCCCAACATCGTGAGGCCCCCTCCCTTCCCCTCACCCTGCCCCGCTAGGTTGTCACAGAGCACCAGGCTGGGCTCCTGGTATCACAGCAGCTTCCTGTTAGTTATCTATTTTACATTTGATAGTTTATATGCATCAGTGAGGCTTTCTCTATGTGTCCCAGCCTCTCCTTCCTCCACTGGATCCACAAGTCCGTTCTCCATGTCTGCATCTCCATTTCTAGAAGCGCCTCTTTTGATGGCTGCTGATTCTCTTCCTTTCAATCTCTGGATGTTGGAGTATCTTCAGTAACAGTCCTGGGGCTTGTCTCTGTCCGCACACCCCTTCAGGCACCAGAAAACTTTTATATACCAAACACTTCTCACTTCATCCCTCTTCCAGCCTCTTTCTTGTTTGGGCTCACACGTCAATTGCCATCTCAACAGTTCTCTATTTGAATATCCTAAACTCAACATCTACCTGAATGTATTAAAAAAGCATCTTAAACTGAACAAGTTCAAAATGAAAGCTGTGGTTTTCCTCCAGATATACTTCCTCTCAAGGTTCTCCAGCTCAATAAATGAGCAGTTTCTCAAGTCTGAAACCTTAGAAATATTCCTGATGCCTGCTCTCCTTCACTGCTCACATTAAATTTAATACCTAGTCCTGTTAATGCATCTTCCAAAATGCTTTTGAGTTGTCCCACTTCTCTTTAGATCCTTGATGTCACTCTAGTTCAAGTCACCATCATTTCTCACCGCAGTAGGGTGCTGATTTCCACACTGGTTCTCCTACTCTTTCTATTGTCGTTGATTCTATCCTTCACTTCACACAGCAATGAGTGGAGATTTTTCAAAAGCAAAGTTTTTATGCCATTCCCCAATTAAAATCTTTTAGTTGGGTTTCCAATGGTGCTTATTAGAATACACAATATTTTTATAATAATCTGGAAGGTCCTACATGATCTGACCTTTGCCTATCTTTCTCTGATCTCATCTCACTCATCACTGTCTGTCTTATTCACTGCCAATTGTTTTTCCTTTGGAAGTTTGGAGTTTGACATTTTCCTGTGTTGCAAAGGGCAAAGCAATATAAAGAACTCAGAACTGTGATGTCAGAAAGTCAGAAGTCCTTTTGCTTTTAACTTTTGTAGAAAGTATTATCATATATGGATCCCAAGGAAATTTGGGGAGAAAGGAGGCTATTTATCAAATATTGGTAAATGAGATTTTTTTCAAGGGCTTTTTTTCATTTGTGATAAAATAGTAGTGCTGGGCGGAAGCCTCAGTTCAGTTCAGTTCAGTTCAGTTCAGTTCAGTTCAGTTGCTCAGTTGGGTACAACTCTGTGTGACCTCATGAATCGCAGCACACCAGGCCTCCCTGTCCATCACCAAATCTGGGAGTTCACTCAGACTCATGTCCATCGAGTCAGTGATACCATCCAGGCATCTCATCCTCTGTCGTCCCCCTCTCCTCCTGCTCCCAGTCCCTCTCAGCATCAGAGTCTTTTCCAATGAGTCAACAAATGAGGTGGCCAAAGTACTGGAGTTTCAGCTTTAGCATCATTCCTTCCACAGAAATCCCAGGGCCGATCTCCTTCAGAATGGACTGTTTGGGTCTCCTTGCAGTCCAAGGGACTTTCAAGAGTCTTCTCCAACACCACACTTCAAAAGCATCAATTCTCTGGCGCTCAGCCTTTCTCACAGTCCAACTCTCACATCCATACATGACTACTGGAAAAACCATACCCTTGACTAGACGGACCTAAGTCGGCAAAGTAATGTCTCTGCTTTTTAATGTTCTATCTAGGTTGGTCATAACTTTTCTTCCAAGGAGTAAGCGTCTTTTAATTTCATGGCTGCAATCACCATCTGCAGTGATTTTGGAGCCCCCCAAAATAAAGTCTGACACTGTTTCCACTGTTTCCCCATCTATTTCCCATGAAGTGATGGGACCAGATGCCATGATCTTCATTTTCTGAATGTTGAGCTTTACCAACTTTTTCACTTTCCTCTTTCACTTTCATCAAGAGGCTTTTTAGTTCCTCTTCACTTTCTGCCATAAGGGTGGTGTCATCTGCATATCTGAGGTTACTGATATTTCTCCCGGTAAGCTTCTTCCAGCCCAGCGTTTCTCATGATGAACTCTGCTACTGCTAAGTCACTTCAGTCGTGTCCGACTCTGTGTGACCCCATAGATGGCAGCCCACCAGGCTCCACCGTCCCTGGGATTCTCCAGGCAAGAACACTGGAGTGGGTTGCCATTTCCTTCTCCAAAGCATGAAAATGAAAAGTGAAAGTGAAGTTGCTCAGTCGTGTCCGACCCTCAGCGACCCCATGGACTGCAGCCTTCCAGGCTCCTCTGTCCATGGCATTTTTCAGGCAAGAGTACTGGCATGGGGGTGCCACTAAGTTAAATGAGCAGGGTGACAATATACAGCCTTGACATACTCCTTTTTCTATTTGGAAGCAGTCTGTTGTTCCATGTCCAGTTCTAACTGCTGCTTCCTGACCTGCATATAGGTTTCTCAAGAGGCAGGTCAGGTGGTCTGGTATTCCCATCTCTTTCAGAATTTTCCACAGTTTATTGTGATCCACACAATCAAAGGCTTTGGCATAGTCAAGAAAGCAGAAATAGATGTTTTTCTGGAACTCTCTTGCTTTTTCCATGATCCAGCAGATGTTGGCAATTTGATCTCTGGTTCCTCTGCCTTTTCTAAAACCAGCTTGACCATCTGGAAGGTCACTGTCCACATCTTGCTGAAGCCTGGCTTGGAGAATTTTGAGCATTACTTTACTAGCGTGTGAGATGAATGCAATTGTGTTGTAGTTTGAGCATTCTTTGGCATTGCCTTTCTTTGGGATTGGAATGAAAACTGACCTTTTCCAGTCCTGTGGCCACTGCTGAGTCTTCCAAATTTGCTGGCATATTGAGTGCAACACTTTCACAGCATCATCTTTCAGGATTTGAAATACCTCTACTGGAATTCCATCACCTCCACTAGCTTTGTTCATAGTGATGCTTTCTAAGGCCCACTTGACTTCACATTCCAGTATGTCTGGCTCTAAGTGAGTGATCACATCATCATGATTATCTGGGTCGTGAAGATCTTTTTTGTACAGTTCTTCTGTGTATTCTTGCCACCTCTTCTTAATATCTTCTGCTTCTGTTAGGTCCATACTGTTTCCGCCCTTTATCGAGCCCATCTTGGCATGAAATGTTCCTTTGGTATCTCTAATTTTCTTGAAGAGATCTCTAGTCTTTCCCATTCTGTTGTTTTCCTCTATTTTTTTGCATTGATCGCTGAGGAAGGCTTTCTTATCTCTTCTTGCTATTCTTTGGAACTCTGCATTCAGATGCTTATATCTTTCCTTTTCTCCTTTGCTTTTCGCTTCTCTTCTTCTCTCAGCTATTTGTAAGGCCTCCTCAGACAGCCATATAGCTTTTTTGCATTTCTTTTCCATAGGGATGGTCTTGATCCCTGTCTCCTGTACAATGTCACGAACCTCCATCCATAGTTCATCAGGCACTCTATCTATCAGATCTAGTCCCTTTAATCTATTTCTCACTTCCACTGTATAATCATAAGGGATTTGATGGAGCCAAAGCAAAAACAAAACCCCACTGTGGATGTGACTGGTGATAGAAGCAAGGTCCAATGCTGCAAAGAGCAATATTGCATAGGAACCTGGAATGTCAAGTCCATGAATCAAGGCAAATTGGAAGTGGTCAAACAAGAGATGGCAAGAGTGAATGTTGACATTCTAGGAATCAGCGAACTAAAATGGACTGAAATGGGTGAATTTAACTCAGATGACCATTGTATCTACTACTGTGGGCAGGAATCCCTTAGAAGAAATAGAGTAGCCATCATGGTCAACAAGAGTCCAAAATGCAGTACTTGGATGCAATCTCAAAAATGACAGAATGATCTCTGTTCGTTTCCAAGGAAAACCACTCAATATCACAGTAATCCAAGTCTATGCCCCAACCAGTAATGTGAAGTTGAACGGTTCTATGAAGACCTTTTAGATCTAACACCCCAAAATGATGTGCTTTTCATTATAGGGGACTGGAATGCAAAAGGAGAAAGTCAAGAAACACCTGGAGTAACTGGCAAATTTGGCCATGGAATATGGAATGAAGCAGGGCAAAGACTAATAGAGTTTTGCCAATAAAATGCACTGGTCATAGCACACGCCCTCTTCCAACAACACAAGAGAAGACTCTACACATGGACATCACCAGATGGTCAACACCGAAATCAGATTGATTATATTCTTTGCAGCCAAAGATGGAGAAGCTCTATACAGTCAACACAAACAAGACCAGGAGCTGACTGTGGCTCAGATCAAGAACTCCTTATTGCCAAATTCAGACTTAAATTGAAGAAAGTAGGGAAAACCGCTAGACCATTCAGGTATGACCTACATCAAATCCCTTATGATTATACAGTGGGCGGAAGTGTAGAGATTATTTAATTCAACTTTAGGTTTGGAAGTAAATTGGCTTTATGAGATCACAGAGCTTGTTAATTTTCACATCATGTAAATAACTTTCATATTAGGTATAACTGTTGAGTGGACCAGATTCACCTTTTTTATGCTAAAGTCAGCTTTTGCTCTTCAAACACTTTATTGCTCTCACCTTGGGAAAACCCCTGTCATTTGTGTGCTCTTATGAATAAGTTTAAGGAAGTTTTTATAAAAATGCCACTTGGAGTTTAAACCTCATTCTTCAGTGAAAATAAGAGAACTTTTCTTTCTCTAAGAAACCTTAGGCATAGTGAAGGTGTACATTTTCCAGTTAGACTACCCAGAAGCTTTTTCCTCTTGTACCTAAAATCTCATCATTCACAGGAGATCCAAGTGTCAAAGTGTGATGATTGCAAAGAATCAGGATGGTTTTCCCTAAGCCTCAACTGTCCCATATGTGGAATAGTGATGATGTTCAATTTGTGTGTTTATGTCACCAAATATGGGGGAAAATAGTAAGAAAATACATTTGAGAGCATCAGGCATCCTTCATTTTCTCCATTTTGCTTTCTTACTTCCTTGGTCAAATTATATAGCTGGTTACATCTCTTGTCTGTACGTGAGGGGCCCAAGGAATATGCGTATACAGACACATTGCATGCAAGCGCAAACACAAACATATAAACACATGCTTGATTTTAGTCTGTTTGCGCTGCTTTAACAAAGTACCAGAGACTGGATGGCCTATAAACAACACAAATTTACTGCTCACAATTCTGGAGGCCGGGAAGTCCAAGGTCAAGTCACCATCAAATTCAGTGTCTGGTGAGGGGCCACTTTCTCATAGATGATATCTTCTTACAGAAGCCTCACATGGCAAAAAGGATAAGGAGCTCCCTGAGGTCTGTTTCATAAGGGCACTAACTCTATTCATGAGGGCCCCACTCTCACCGCTTAATCACCTCCTTCAAAGGCCTGATCTCCTAATACCCATCACCTTGGAGTTAGGTTTTAATATTTGAATTTTAAGGGAAACAAATATTCAGTCTGTACATGTTCTTAGCTGCTCTCCATTGAAGCATTTATCGCAGTTGTAATTATACAGTCATTTATTTAAATATATGTCTAATGCCTGATTTTTTATCTGAACTCTAAGTTTTATATAGGCAAGAGCCCTCTTGCTCCATTTTCTGTTATATCTGAGTACCTAAAATATGTGTCTGTTCATGTTACATCTATTTTTCAGGTCTTCATTTAAGTGCCAATTTTATAAGTTCTGAGCATCTAGCCATTTAAAAAAGTCTCTTGTTTGTTACCTCATTCCACTGGGAGAAGACAGATGGTCACACATCCCTGCTTTTTCATTTACTAGCTGTGTGATTTTGGGCAAGTTACTCAACCTATCTGTGCCCCAATTTCCTGATCTGCAAGATGAGAGCTAATTCTCCATACACTACACCTCCCATGCTTTTGTACCTTCTGTTCCAGCTTTTGATTTGACCAAATCTTCTCCTATGGAGATACACTCAGAGCCATAGCCTCTCCCATGCTGGAGGGAGTAGAGTTGTTTTCCTGACCATATTAAGAGATATGGGGTTCCCTGGTGGCAAGATGGTAAAGAATCTGCCTGCAATGCAGGAGACTCAGATTCGATCCCAAAGGTGGGAAGATCCCCTGGAGAATGGAATGGCTATCCACTTCAGTATTCTTGCCTGGAGAATTCCATGGACAGAGGAGCCTGGGGGGCTATAGTCCATGTGGTCACAAACAGTCGGATGTGACTGAGTGACTAACACTTTCACACTTTTTCACTTTCAGAGAGATAATGTCTCTCTCTGATGTAAAGTGAAGTAATGATCTCTGTTCATTTCCAAGGCAAACCATTCAAATCAGAGTAATCCAAGTCTACACACCAACCAGTAATGCTGAAGAAGCTGAAATTGAACGGTTCTATGAAGACCTAGAAAACCTTCTAGAACTAATATCCAAAAAAGATGTCCTTTTCATCAGAGGGGACTGAAATGCAAAAGTAGGAAGTCAAGAGATACCTAGTTCAGTTCAGTTCAGTCGCTCAGTTGTGTCCAACTCTTTGAAACCCCATGAACTGCAGCATGCCAGGCCTCCCTGTCTATCACCAACTCCCAGAGTTCATTCAAACTCATGTCCATCGAGTTGGTGATGCCATCCAGCCATCTCATCCTCTGTTGTCCCCTTCTCCTCCTGCCCCAATCCCTCCCAGCATCAGAGTCTTTTCCAATGAGTCAACTCTTCATGTGAGGTGGCCAAAGTACTGGAGTTTCAGCCTTAGCATCATTCCAGGACTGATCTTCTTTAGAATGGACTGGTTGGATCTCCTTGCAGTCTGAGGAACTCTCAAGAGTCTCCTCCAACACCACAGTTCAAAAGCCGTAATTCTTTGGTGCTCAGCTTTCTTTATAGTCCAACGCTCACATCCATACATGACCACTGGAAAAATCATAGCCTTGACTAGATGGACCTTTGTTGGCAAACTAATGTCTCTGCTTTCTAATATGTTGTCTAGGTTGGTCATAATTTTCCTTCCAAGGAAAATTTTTAATTTCATGGCTGCAGTCACCATCTGCAGTGATTTTGGAGCCCAGAAAAATAAAGTCTGAGAATGTTTCCACTGTTTCTCAAATATTTGCCATGAAGTGATGGGACCAGGTGCATGATCTTAGTTTTCTGAATATTGAGCTTAAGCCAACTTTTTCACTCTCCTCTTTCACTTTCATCAAGAGGCTCTTTAGTTTCTCTTCACTTTCTGCCATAAGGGTGGTGTCATCTGCATATCTGAGGTTATTGATATGCCTCTCAGCAATCTTGACTCCAGCTTGTGCTTCTTCCAGCCCAGTGTTTCTCATGATGCACTCTGCATATAAGTTAAATAAGCAGGGTGACAGTATACAGCCTTGACGTATGCCTTTTCCTATTTGGAACCGGTCTGTTATTCCATGTCCAGTTCTAACTGTTGCTTCCTGACCTGCATACAGAGATACTTAAAGTAACAAGCAAATTTGGCCTTGGAGTACAAAATGAAGGAGGACAAAGGCTAATACAGTTTTTCCAAGAGAACGCACTGGTCATAGCAAACACCCTCTTCCAACAACATGAGAGAAGACATCCCCAGATGGTCAATACCAAAATCAGATGATTATATTCTTTGCAGCTAAAGATGGAGAAGCTCTATACAATCAGCAGAAACAAGACTGGGAGCTAACTATGGCTCAGATCATGAACTCCTTATTGCCAAATTCAGACTTAAATTGAAGAAAGTAGGGACAACCACTAGACCATTCAGATATTACCTAAATCAAATCCCTTACAATTATACAGCAAAAGTGACATGTAGATTCAATGGATTAGGTCTGATAGACAGAGTGCCTGAAGAATTATGGACAGAGGTTTGTGACATTGTATAGGAGGCAGTGATCAAGACCATCCCCCAAAAGAGAAATGCAAAAAGGCAAAATGGTTGCCTGAGGAGGCCTTACAAATAACTGAGAAAAGAAGAGAAGCTAAAAGCAAAGGAGGAAAGGAAAGATACACCCACTTGAATGCAGAGTTCTTAAGAATAGCAAGGAGAGATAATACAGCCTTCCTAAGTGATCAATGCAAAGAAATAGAGGAAAACAACAGAATGGGAAAGGTTGGAGATCTCTTCAAGAAAACTAGAGATACAAAGGGAACATTTCATACAAAGATGGGCACAATAAAAGACAGAAGTGGTATATACCTAACAGGAGCAGAAGATATTAAGAAGAGGTGGTAAAATACACAGAAGAACTGTACAGAAAAGATCTTCATGACCCAGATAATCACGATGGTGTGATCACTCATCTAGAGCCAGACATCCTGGAATGCATGTCAAGTGGGCCTTAGGAAGCATCATCATGAACAAAGCTAATGACGTATGGAATTTCAGTTGAGCTATTTAAAATCCTAAAAGATGATGCTGTGAAAGTGCTGCACTCAATATGTCAGCAAATTTGGAAAACTTAGCAGTGGCCACAGGACTGGAAAAGGTCAGTTTTCATTCCAATCCCAAATAAAGGCAATGACAAAAGTGTTCAAATTACTGTAAAATTGCACTCTTCTCATATACTAGCAAAGTAGTAGTCTCCAAGCCAGGCTTCAACAGTACATGAACCATGAAACTCCAAATATTCAAGCTGGATTTAGAAAAGTCAAAGGAACCAGAGATCAAATTGCCAACATCTTTTGGATCATCGATAAAGCAAGAGAGTTCCAGAAAAACATCTACTTCTGTGCTATTGACTACATTAAAACCTTTGACTGTGTAGATCACAACAAACTGTGGAAAATTCTTAAAGAGATGGGAATACCAGACTATCTTACCCGCCTTCTGCAAAGTCTGTATGCAGGTCAAGAAGCAACAGTTAGAACTGGACATGGAACAACAGACTGGTTCCAAATTGGGAAAAGAGTATGTCAAGGCTAAATATTGTCACCCTGCTTATTTAACTTATATGCAGAGTACATCATGTGAAATGCCAGATTGGATGAAGCAAAAGCTGGAATCAAGATTGCCAGGAGAAATATCAATAACTTCAGACACGGAGATGACACCACCCTTAAAGCAGAAAGTGAAGAGGAACTAAAGAGCCTCTCGATGAAAGTGAAAGAAGAAAGTGAAAAAGTTGGCTTAAAACTCAGCATTCAAAAAACTAACATCATGGTATCTGGTCCCATCACTTCTTGGCAAATAGATAGGGAAACAATGGAAACAGTGAGAGATTTTATTTTTGGGGCAGGGCTCTAAAATCACTGCAGTTGGTGACTGTAGCCATGAAATTAAAAGATGCTTGCTCCTTAGAAGGAAAGCTATGACCAACCTAGACAGCATACTAAAAAGCAGAGACATTACTTTACCAATAAACATCCAACTAGTCAAAGCTATGGTTTTTCCAGTAGTCATGTATGGATGTGAGAGTTGGACTCTAAAGAAAGTTGAGAGCCAAAGAATTGATGCTTTGGCTTCTTTTTATTTTTAATGAATTGATGTGGTGGTGGAAAAGACTCTTGAGCGTCCCTTGGACTGCAAGGAGATCCAACCAGTTCATCCTAAAGGACATCAGTCCTGAATATTCATTGAAAGTACTGAGGCTAAAGCTGAAACTCCAATACTTTGGTCACCTCATGTGAAGAACTGACTTACTGGAAAAGACCCTGATGCTGGGAAAGATTGAAGGTGGGAGGAGAAGGGGATGACAGAGGATAAGATGGTTGGATGGCATCACCAACTCAATGGACACGAGTCTGGGGAAACTCCGGGAATTTGTGATGGACAGAGAAGCCTGGCATGCTGCAGTCCATGGGTTCACAAACAGTGAGACATGACTGAGCTCCTGAATGGAAGTAAAGTTTGAGCAGCTTTGACAGTGGTCTCATTATAAGATTGAGGGCCTCCTAAGCTTGGGTTTGTACAGGTCACATAGGGCCCCAGTGTACACAGCATCCATGTGGGTCCACCTGCCTCATTCCTGTGGGACTTGTGGGGGAGCAGTGGTAACTGACACACCTAAAGCTCACATCACCCAAAGTGTGGTGAGTGATAATGTTCTTTGCTTCTGAGCCAAATGTCTCATAGCTTCTGACAGCATATACATGTGGCAGGTTGCCTTGTTAGCTGGCAGCAGGGAAAAGTCTCAAGACTCTCCCCAGTTCTTGATAATCACCTTAAGTCCTACTCCATAATGTCATTATGAGGAGCAAGTGGAATAATACCCTTGTACTTGCTCTTGCTTTGTCTGGAATGCTCCTTCCTCTAACCTGGATTGTCCCATTATATTTGCTCACTTACTCACTCACCATCTTAGGTTTTTTCCTTAGATATTATCTTCTTCTTCTTCTTTTTATTTTTAATGGCTGTAGCATGTGGGGTCTTAGTTCCCTGACTGGGGCTTGAATCTGTGCCTCCCTGCAGTGGAAACATGGAGTCTTAACCACTGGGCAACCAGGGAAATCCTCAGATATTATCTTGTCAGTGAGGTCTGGACTCCCTAACATAAATTGACCACTTCTGTATTGATCAGGGCTCAACCAGAAAAACAGAAGCAGTAGGAGACATAGATTAAAGATGTGTTTCAAGGAACGCATGCACGCTGGTGAGCTCAGTGGCTAGGTTGTGTCTAATTCTTTGCGACCTCATGGACTGTAGCCCACCAGGTTCCTCTGTCCGTGGGATTTTCCAGGCAAGAACACTGGAGTGGGTTGCCATTTCCTCTTCCAGGGGGTCTTCTCAACCCAAGGATGAAACCCGTGTCTCCTGAAGCTCTTGCATTGGCAGACAGACCCTTTACCACTCAGCCACCTGGGAAGCCCAATCCAAGGAATGGGTTTATGCAATTGTGAGACGGACAGGCAAGTCTGAAACCCACAAGCCTCAGGGAGTGCTGGCTGGAGCTCTCGGGAAAAGCTGATGCTGTAGTTCCCAGGGAGAACTTCTTCCTTACAAAAGCATCAGCTTTGTTCCTAGGGCCTTTCAACTATTTGAATCAGGCCAACTCAGACTATCTAGGACAATCTCTCTTACTTAAAAGCGGACTCTAATTCTATCTACAAATTACTTTCCCAGTAACACTTAGAAACTTATGGCTGAGTAAGAGGCAGTTCAGTGGTTAAGACCTCATGCTTCCATTGGAGGGGCATGGGTTCAATCCCTGGTCTGGGAACTAAGATCCTGCATGCTATGCAGCGTGGCCAAAAAGAGGAGAGACTTTTGACTGTTCACTGTTGTATTCTCTACACCCTCAATGGTCCTTGGCCTCTAGCATGCTATACTCAGTTGCTCAGTCTTGCCCGACTCCTTGTGACTCCATTAACGGTAGCCTCCAGGCCCCTCTCTGGGATTTTCCAGGCCAGAATCCTGGAGTGGGTTGCCATGACCCACTTCTCCATGACCCATAGCAGGAGAGAACCAAAAATATTTGCTGAATATTGAATGAATGAAGGTGAAGGCTTAGAGCTGACCGTGACACATGGTAAGTGTGTGGTAAATGCTAGTTATTAGTACAGTAAACATGCACAGATTACCAAGGTAAATACTGCATTTATGTGTATCCACCTTTTTCTCTCTCCTTTCATTCTTTGATCTCAGACACCTTCTCAAAGGTGCTTCCTGCCCTCCAGCAAAATTTTGGCACTTTTTGCCTGGCTCCTACCAGCTCCTGTGGGGTCTACTAGCTTTCTCGAACGGTCTCTAGTTCATTTCTTCTGATCTGAATTTCTTCAAGTCCCACTGTGCTCTGTTCTCTTCTTCCTTCCTGTCTTCTTTTGCAGAAGGCACGAATGCTTCCCCAACCTTTTACACACCTGGCTTACTCTCATCCCTCTTAGAACATTCAGTTTGGGTGTTGACTCCCATTCAAAGTCCTTGCGGATCCCCGAGACCGAGTGCCCTTCTGCTCCTCCACTGTGTTCCGTGCCCAGCTCTGTTCTGACACTTAGCCAAGCTCGCCATTGACTCACTTCATGGGAAAATCCTTGCGGACAAGATCATCTCATTCATCTCCGCATCTCCAGCAGATTGTAGCGCTTCTGGTATCAAGGGATATCAGAGAAATACAGTTGGGCCCAGCGACTGCCCTTGAATGAGTGTCCCAAATGGGTACAGGAGCAGCTGCTTTGTTCAGCATCACCTCAGGGTGGCGCCCTTCCCTCGTCAACCCTCAGGTCAGAGAACCACCTGGGAGTGTTTCAAGAGCACAGTGCCTCGACCCCGGCAATTCTGCTAAAGCTACTCTTCTGTGAGTCTATCTAGTGTGTCAGGATTATTCTTAGAGTCTCCCCAGATAGTTCTGCTGTGCTTACAGCACTGAGAAACACCACCTTAAAAAGGCTGACGTCACAAAGTTTCTAGATTATTTGCTCCATACCTGGCCAGGGGCGCAGGGCTGCCCCGTTCCCCCTAATCTGAAAGCAGCTCATTTCTTTGGGTAGCTTCATGCCTGGAATCCTTGCTCCTGTCCAGGCCCTCAGTTCAGTTCAGTTCAGTTTAGTCATTCAGTCGTGTCCGACTCTTTGCGACCCCATGAATCGCGGCACGCCAGGCCTCCCTGTCCATCACCAACTCCCGGAGTTCACTCAAACTCACGTCCATCGAGTCCGTGATGCCATCCAGCCATCTCATCCTCTGTCATCCCCTTCTCCTCCTGCCCCCAATCCCTCCCAGCATCAGAGTCTTTTCCAATGAGTCAACTCTTCACATCAGGTGGCCAAAGTACTGGAGTTTCAGCTTTAGCATCATTCCTTCCAAAGAAATCCCAGAGCTGATCTTTAGAATGGACTGGTTGGATCGCCTTGCAGTCCAAGGGACTCTCAGCTGTGGTTCTCCAGCACCACAGTTCAAAAGCATCAATTCTTCACGCTCAGCTTTCTTCACCGTCCAACTCTCACATCCATACGTGACCACTGGAAAAACCATAGCCTTGACTAGACGGACCTTTGTTGTAAAAAATGTCTCTGCTTTTGAATATGCTATCTAGGTTGGTCATAACTTTCCTTCCAAGGAGTAAGCGTCTTTTAATTTCATGGCTGCAATCACCATCTGCAGTAATTTTGGAGCCCCAAAAAATAAAGTCAGCCACTCTTTCCATTGTTTCCCCATCTATTTCCCATGAAGTGATGGGACCGGATGCCATGATCTTCATATTCTGAATGTTGAGCTTTAAGCCAACTTTTTCACTCTCCTCTTTCACTTTCATCAAGAGGCATTTGAGTTCCTCTTCACTTTCTGCCATAAGGGTGGTGTCATCTGCATATCTGAGGTTATTGATATTTCTCCCAGCAATCTTGATTCCAGCTTGTGTTTCTTCCAGTCCAGCGTTTCTCATGATGTACTCTGCATATAAGTTAAATAAGCAGGGTGACAGTATACAGCCTTGATGTACTCCTTTTCCTATTTGGAACCAGTCTGTTGTTCCATGCCCAGTTCTAACTGTTGCTTCCTGACCTGCATACAGGTTTTTCAAGAGGCAGGTCAGGTGATCTGGTATTCCCATCTCATTCAGAATTTTCCAGTTTATTGTGATCCACACAGTCAAAGGTTTTGGCATAGTCAATAAAGCAGAAATAGATGTTTTTCTGGAACTCTCTTGCTTTTTCCATGATCCAGTGGATGTTGGGAATTTGATCTCTGGTTCCTCTGCCTTTTCTAAAACCAGCGTGAACATCTGGAAGTTCATGGTTCATGTATTGCTGAAGCCTGGCTTGGAGAATTTTGAGCATTACTTTACTAGCGTGTGAGATGAGTGTAATTGTGCTGTAGTTTACTCTGAGTTAATGGTGTACCTGGGTTTATGGCCTTGAGCAGCCTGGCCAGGAAACAATTTACTTTTTTTGCTGCATTTTTAGTTTTCTCTGAAAAGAATGTATTATGTGATCATAGGTGGATGCTTTGAATATAATAAAAATGATCAAGAGTTTGACATTCAGGCTTACGTTGTTCTTCGGGAGTGGGAAAGAAGATGGAGGGGGCTGGTGGGCTGGGAAGGGTTTAAGACAGATCAGCCTCTCTGGGCACTTGAGTTTCTTTGCAAACTACCTTTATCTTCCCGTGGTGGTTAAGAGAGAAGGCTCTGGAGTCATATATCCGATTTGAACCCCCAGCTCAGGCATTTACTAACCTCTGCTTGTCCCAAATTCAGACCCCCTGATTCATAAGCATGTATGATGGCTGTTGCTACACCACTAAGTTTGGTGGGCTTCGTTAGGTGGCAGCAGGTTCCTAAGTTGTGCGGTGCCAGTGAACAATGTGGAAGCTGCAAGTCCTTTTATGGACTGACTCTGGAAGTTACTGGTGTTGATTTTGCTGTGTGCTTTTGGTGGAAGCAGTCAGCAGCTTGTAGAGACTCACCAGGAGGGACATTGACCCTCTCCCTGCTAATGGATGAGTGTCAGGGAGTCAACTGAGAACTCCTTTGTGACTCAGTTTCTTCCATTTTTACATAGCCAAATCCCTGCTATATATGATTTTGAGGATTAAATGATATGATACCTAAGCCATAAAAAAAGAGAATGAAATAGTGCTATTTGCAGCAACATGGATGGACCTAGAGATTATCATATTAGGTGAAGTAAGTCAGCCAGAGAAAGACAAATATCATATGATATCACTTAAGTGTGAAATCTAAAAAATGGCACAAAGGAATCTGTATACAAGACAGAAACACTCAAAGACATAGAAAACAAAGTTATGGTTACCAAAGAGAAGTTGGGGTGGGGAACGGTAAATTAGGAGGATGGGATTAACAGATACATACTACTGTGCACAAAATAGTTGGGGAATACATTTCGAGGAGTGTTGTGAGTTAAATTATGCAACCCTTCCTGCCCCGATTCCCAAGAAGACTCTTGAGAATCCCTTGGACTACAAGGAGATCAAGCCAGTCAATCCTAAAGGAAATCAACCCTGAATAGTCATTGGAAGGACTGATGCTAAAGCTGAAGCTCCAATACTTTGGCCACCTGCTGTGAAGAGCTGACTCATTGGAAAAGACCCTGATGCTGGGAAAGATTGAAGGAAAAGGAAAAGAGAGTGGTAGAGGATGAGATGGCTAGATAGCATCACTGACTCAATGGATATGAATTTGAGCACACTCCAGGAGATCGTGGAGGACAGAGGAGCCTGGCATGCTACAGTCCATGGGGTTGCAAAGAGCTGGGCACACCTTAGTGACTAAATAACAACCATGCCTAATACTTGTGAATGTGACCTTATTTGGAAATAGGATCTTTGGAGACTTAATTGAGTTAAGGTGAGGACTTATTGGAGTAGGGTGGGCTGTACCTAACCCAGTGAATGGTGTCTTTATAAGAAGGGGGAAATTCAGATACAGGCATTCAAACAGGAGAATACAATGTGAAGACAGAGGGAAGATAACCCTGTGAAGATGGGGGCAGAGATGGGAGTGATGTAGCCGTAAGCCAGGCACACCAAGCTTTCTGCCCCAGAGTCTTGAATGGAAGCATGGCTCTGCCAACACTTTGTTTCCAGGTGTCTACCCTCCAGAACAGAGAAATAAATTTCTGTTGTTTCAAGTTCCGCAGTTTTTAATGGCAGCCCCAGGAAACTAACACAGAACGGTTATGTCCATTTCACTATGTTTATCCCCTCAAGCCTTGCACTGCACCTGGCTCATGGCCCTCTAGAGATGTGGACTAAACCATGATGGGGCTGTCCTTGGGACAGCAGTTTATCTTTATGTCTCCCAGATCCCACTTGCAAAGCAGAGGGAGCACTTGGATTAGCAAGCTGGTTCAGCTGTGACTTTCCCTTGACTGCTGATTGAGATGAGTTGGGAATCTGGAGAGATGGACTCCCCAGGACACAGCATTGCCAAATGATTAGCCTCCTCCCTCAGGGTGCCCGCAGGTCTGAAACCAGCCCTCCTTGGATGCCTGAGAGGGTGTGGCAGTGTATCAATCCTGTCTTTTCATTCTGTAGCTTTCCCAACTTTATTGAGAAGTAATTGACAAATGTGATTGTCTATATTTATTTTGTTATTTTTGATGTTGTGACATCCCAGGGCTCGGCCGACCCTGGCTAGACTGCTCCTCCCAGAGGTAGCTAATTCCTGAGATAACTGGCCTGTGATTTTCCTATGCGAACAAGCCAATCCACAGCCCAGGTGCCCAACCACCCCCTTCAGGGGGCTCTGACACCCCAGGCCACTCTCCCTGCCCTCATCAGCCCAGGTCAGGTACCAGATTCCCAGGGACAGCTCCCAGGCCCTAGAACCTGCTGGGATTATTCAAACTAGCCAATCCTCAGCCTGCCTACCCTGCCTCACTGGTTCGTGGCTTCCCTCATGGCTCAGACGGTAAAGAATCTGCTTGCAATACAGGAGACTCAGGTTCGATCCCTGGGGCAGGAAGATTCCCTGGAGAAGGGAATGGCAACCCTCTGCAGTATTCTTGCCTGGAGAATCCCATGGACAGAGGAGCCTGGTGGGCTACAATTCATGGGGTTGCAAAGAGTCAGACACGACTGAGCGACTTCACACATTAAAAGAGAGGGGTTTGGGGGATGCCTGAAATTCAGAAAGGATGGGGTCTGAGAGGATAGGGGATTTGGTGAGAGGGAAGGCTGCAAGAATGGTCAGGGATCAGGTCTCAGAGGACATGGCAGGGATGAGAGAAGACGGCCAGAAATCACCAGACCACCAGGCAGCTCTGCAGACAGAGCCTGCGGGGGTGGCCTGGCCGCCTAAGCTGTGAGTCAGCCCGGAGTGCAGCCATGACCCCGGTGACATCTGCGTGTCTCCCAAGAGGCGCTTTGGGCCCTCGTGCATATCTGTTGTGACAGCAATAAGGGGTGGGTGGCAGGGTTGGATCTGAGGAGCCAGGGTTCCTCTCTACAAGCACATTTTCAGGGCAATAACTCAGAGAGAATGTGGAGGCTACCAGTACAATTTTGGAGACGAAACCAGGCCAAGTCCCTGGAGGTTAACAGGAAACCAGTTCAGGCCTCCTAAGCAGTTCTGGCAGCCTTAGCTGTCAAAAGAAAGCATCCCAGGGGACCCTGCGCTGCTAGAATGGCAACCTGCCTTCCCGAGGGCTCTGATCACCCCCAGGCTCCCATGAAAGGACTCACCTGACACCTTCCATCAATTCCCCTTTATCTCTTCTCTTCCCGAGGGAGCGTCGTCCTCTGTTTGGCAGTCTCTCCCCATCTAGCTGCAGCATCCATTGATTTTTGTAGTTGTTTATGCCAGCAGAGATGGGCACTGAAGGAGGATGACCTGCAAGTTGAAAATCCTGAACTTGGCAGAGGAGTTCAGACTTCTGCAAGTGACAACTTTCATCGTTGGTTTTTAAAGGGCCAGGACCTATAGGATATGGCACACAGGTGCCATTTGATGGCTGCATAGTTACTTTGATTTAATTCTTATTTGCCTTTTGTATCATCCCCCAAACAAAGTCCTCTTTCTGATCATTTATCCATCAGTCCACCTGGTGACACAGTGTTCCATCAGACAGGGTGGCTTACTGAAAGGCCACTAAGAGAAGAAATACAGACATAGCAGCAACTAAATGTTAAATCATAGCATCTCAGGTTTGGAATAACTGCTATATAGGTCTTTGTGCCTTATAAAATTCTTTGTCCTTTATTATCTAGTTCAGTCTTTATATGGGACCAGAGTCTCAGGCATTAGGAATTTGAGCCTCACAGAGGACATTATTTTTTCAGCAAATATCCACTGAGGATCCCCAGTTCCGGTCTAGGTGCTAGGAGTCCAGTAGGACTGAAAGAGATGAGCCTCTGGCCTCCCTGGACATTTATTCTCAGCTGAAAATGGACTTGAACCCAAGTCTGTGACAGGATGGGTTTCCAAGGCTGTGTGAGGTAAAGTTTTGCCATCTTCTAACTGTGGGATTCTGGGCAAATTCCTGAACTTCCTTGATGCCTCATGCATTCATTTATGAAATAAAGATAATTGTACCTGCCTCAGGTGTTGCTGAGAAGTTTAGAAATTATGGAGGCTAAATATGGCGCACAGTCAAGGTCCCATAACAGGAAAGTTGTCACGACTATGCATCAGTGGCTATGAAGGTCTGTAATGGGCAGCACTCACTTTCCACTTGGGGATGGGAGCAGAGAAAGCTTCTTGGAAGAGGTAACCTTGGTCTGAGCATTGACAGGTCCCTATTTCTGAAAAACTATCTTTCTCATCAGGCCTCCCAGGTGGCTCTAGTGGTTAAGAGTCTGCCTGCAATGCAGGAGACTTGAGTTTGATCCCTGGGTTAGGAAGATCCCCTGGAGAAAGGAATGGAAACCCACTCCAGTATTCTTGCCTGGAGAATTCCATGGACAGAGGAACCTGGTGGACTACAGCCCATGGGGAGTCAGAGTTGGACACGACTGAGTGACTAACACTTTCACTTTCATCTTTCCCATCAGCTGGAAGATACTTGACTGAATTAGGTCTGCCAAATCTTATACAATGAGCTAACTTCATCACTAGAATTTATTCCCAAATTTGTGATTTTAAGCCTCAGCTCAGGCGCTTGGCCATTGGCTAGTCCATTGCCCACTCTGGTGTTCCATTTTCTCCTCTGTGACACAAATGTTGGCCTCAAACCTGGGTTCTTAGACTTTTCCTGAAGCCCAGAGGTGATTCTGGAACCTGCTTCAGGTATTTTCAAACCTCCAAGAAGCCTGCTGGATATCTTATAGCTAGATTAAACAGAAGTGCACAGGCTAGGAAAAATGATACGTTTCTTATTCCTTGGTTGAAAATCCTCCAAGGTTCTCCAGTTCTTGGAGTGAAGGCATTGTCTTTTCTAATATCCATGGCAACTCTCCATGAAGTCTTCCTCTGCCAACTCTCTGTATCGTCTACAGCTCTCTCCTTGAGTTCTGTCCAGCCATATGTACCTGGCCTGGCTATGCCCTGGACACTAAGCACGTTTAGATGCCCTTGGCTTTGCTTACAGTGCATACCCTGTGAGATACTGATATATACATGGCTCACTCTCACATCCTTTAATGGACACTTTCTCTTTGAATTCCATGCTGGCCACTCTATTTTAAATGACAGCCTAACTACGCCCACCCACATTCTCTCCTGTATATCTCCATGGATATCTCTCTTACTTTGCTTTCCTGTTTTGGGTGTTTAATTTAATTGGCTGCTTCAGATCTCAGTTGCACTGTGTGGGATCTTCGCTGCAACACACAGGATCTTTCATTGCAGCACCAGGCTTAGTAGCCCCACGACATGTGGGATTTTAGTTCCCCAACCAGGGATTGAACCCACGCCCCCAATGTTGCAAGGTGAAATCTTAACCACTGGACCCCCAGCGAAGTTTTGCTTTCCTTTTTCTGACAGCCACTTATGACCTTAGAGTGTGCAATATAATTTACTCATTACTTTTTTGTTAATTGTTTTGACTTTACTTTCCCACTAGAATTTATGCTGCTCAAGGACCTAGAATTTTTTTTAAACAGTTTGGTCGCCCTGTGTTATTCCAAGTATCCCAAATAATGCCTGGCACACAGCAGCACTCACTCTATACACAGTTGCTGAATGAATGGGTACGTTTTGGCTAGGATCCTATCAACCAATTTAAAGTCGATCTCGTAAAAGGAACTCGTATTGGAAAATTCAAACACTCAACAGGGAAACTAATTATTATTTAATAAATATGGTGTGCTTTATAGACAAGGTATTTCAAAAGAGCACAGGTGAATATTAGTGCAAGCCCTGCTGAATTTTGTAAATGAAGGCTGAAATGACGAAAAACCACCATTTGAGATCTAATATGTCAAAGAAGTGTGTGGCAGTGCATTGCGAGGGTCCAGGGGGATCAGAAATGGTGCTTTGAGGGGACCTTATTGTACTGAGATACCATCATACTGATGTCCCAACGCTGAGCTCAGTGTCATTGGAGTTTGCTAGGTAAATCTGTAGTTTTATTTTGAATCAAGCATAGGATTAAAATATTGTCTTAAATTTCTTAAAAATAGAAACTGAGTACTTATGGGGAAGTATTTTTATTGTTTAATTAGGTAAGAGAAGCCAAGGAGACACAGTCTTGCGGCTTTGATTATCTTTCCCCACCAACTTGCTATTTATCTCCATGGAAAAACTAGAGGCGATGATTAGAGAATTAAACCTCCCTTACTCACTCAAGCAGTGCATACAATACTTTCCACTTAGTATTTATTTTCCAGATGAAAGAATTTAATTTATTTTTCTTTCTTCCCCTGGGACCCCAACTGCCTGGCCTAGAGCAGCCTCCGGGTTGGACTGAAAGAAGCCTCCATTTTCATTCTCTTATGGGCTTCACTCACTTTTGGGCAGGTAAAGAAATGCACCAGAGTCTTTAACAAAATTTAATCTGCATCCACCTTGGACAACAATAGTTGGGGAAGCTCCCCCTTGTACAGGAAGGAGGGTTCTTTCTCATCCCAGAGACACAGTGATCCCTTTGGCCTGTTATTATTGCTGCCACCAACCAAGCCTTTTTCAGAGACACTTTCACATGTATCCAGTTGAGTTCAGTCGCTCAGTCGTGTCCGACTCTTTGTGACCCCATGAATTGCAGCATGCCAGGCCTCCCTGTCCATCACCAACACCTGGAGTTCACTCAGACTCACGTCCATCGAGTCAGTGATGCCACCCAGCCATCTCATCCTCGGTCGTCTCCTTCTCCTCCTGCCCCCAATCCCTCCCAGCATCAGAGTCTTTTCCAATGAGTCAACTCTTTGCATGAGGTGGCCAAAGTACTGGAGTTTCAGCTTTAGCATCATTCCTTCCAAAGAAATCCCAGGGTTGATCTCCTTCAGAACAGGCTGGTTGGATCTCCTTGCAGTCCAAGGGACTCTCAAGAGTCTTCTCCAACATTGCAGTTCAAAAGCATCAATTCTTCGGCGCTCAGCTTTCTTCACAGTCCAACTCTCACATCCATACGTGACCACTGGAAAAACCATAGCCTTGACTAGATGGACCTTAGTCGGCAAAGTAATGACTCTGCTTTTGAATATGCTATCTAGGTTGGTCATAAATTTTTTTCCAAGGAGTAAGCGTCTTTTAATTTCATGGCTGTAGTCACCATCTGCAGTGATTTTGGAACCCCCTCAGAATAAAGTCTGACACTGTTTCCACTGTTTCCCCATCTATTTCCCATGAACTGATGGGACCGGATGCCATGATCTTCATTTTCTGAATGTTGAGCTTTAAGCCAACTTTTTCACTCTCCACTTTCACTTTCATCAAGAGGCTTTTGAGTTCCTCTTCACTTTCTGCCATAAGGGTGGTGTCATCTGCATATCTGAGGTTATTGATATTTCTCCCAGCAATCTTGATTCCAGCTTGTGTTTCTTCCAGCCCAGTGTTTCTCACGATGTACTCTGCATAGAAGTTAAATAAGCAGGGTGACAATATACAGCCTTGACGTACTCCTTTTCCTATTTGGAACCAGTCTGTTGTTCCATGTCCAGTTCTAACTGCTGCTTCCTGACCTGCATATAGGTTTCTCAAGAGGCAGGTCAGGTGATCTGGTATTCCCATATCTCTCAGAATTTTCCACAGTTTATTGTGATCCACACAGTCAAAGGCTTTGGCATAGTCAATAAAGCAGAAATAGATGTTTTTCTGGAACTCTCTTGCTTTTTTGATGATCCAGCAGATGTTGGCAATTTGATCTCTGGTTCCTCTGCCTTTTTTAAAACCAGCTTGAACATCAGGAAGTTCAGAGTTCACATATTGCTGAAGCCTGGCTTGGAGAATTTTGAGCATTACTTTACTAGCATGTGAGATGAGTGCAATTGTTTGGTAGTTTGAGCATTCTTTGGCATTGCCTTTCTTTGGAATTGGAATGAAAACTGACTTTTCCCAGTCCTGTGGCCACTGCTGAGTTTTCCAAATTTGCTGGCATATTGAGTGCAACACTTTCACAGCATCATCTTTCAGGATTTGAAACAGCTCAACTGGAATTCCATCACCTCCACTAGCTTTGTTCATAGTGCCCATGGAAAAGAAATGCAAAAAAGCAAAATAGCTGTCTGGGGAGGCCTTACAAATAGCTGTCAAAAGAAGAGACGTGAAAAGCAAAGGAGAAAAGGAAAGATATAAGCATCTGAATGCAGAGTTCCAAAGAATAGCAAGAAGAGATAAGAAAGCCTTCTTCAGCAATCAATGCAAAGAAATAGAGGAAAACAACAGAATGGGAAAGCCTAGAGATCTCTTCAAGAAAATTAGAGATACCAAGGGAACATTTCATGCAAAGATGGGCTAGATAAAGGACAGAAATGGTACAGACCTAACAGAAGCAGAAGATATTAAGAAGAGGTGGCAAGAATACACAGAAGAAGTGTTCATAAAAGATCTTCACGACCCGGATAATCACGATGGTGTGATCACTCACCTAGAGCCAGACATCCTGGGATGTTGCCGGGGTCCAGCCCCGGTGGATCCAGGGTGATTCGAAGGTGGGGGGACGGAGTCGGCGTCTTTGGAAAAATACATATTTAATCACAGATATAGAGAGATTAGAAATGGATAGTGTAGTAGGAAGATCAGTGGAGAAAAAGAGGCTGAATAACTTGGATTACGTGGAATAACATCCATGCTCCAGATGGGAATTCAGCCAGAAAAACGGGAGCAAGAAAGAAGCGACATGGGGGAATCAGTCTTTCCGGAAACTGATCCGATTTCTTTATTTTTGGGTTTGCTTATATACCTTTTGTTACACATAGGGATGAATACAGAGTCACGTGGGGGTCAGCAGTCCTGACCTTTATCAAAATCAGGTGCTTCACATAAATGTATAAAAAAAAAAGGTCTTAGGAATATTACATCATCTTCTGGCCATGAGTGAGACCTGCTTACATTTTATGATCCTTTCTTTCTGATAACCAAAAAAAACTTATTTCTTCCAAGGGTGTTTTTTCTTAAACCAGGCACCACCCTCCAAATAAAGTTACATTCCTATAGGGTGAGGGTGTAGTGAGTTACAATCAAGAAAGGAATTTATTCAACCCAAGGTTAACATGATTAGTCTTAAAGGTTAATACTTATTTCTCCTATATGCTTAAAGGTTAATACTTATTTCTTCCTATATGCTAGTTATATTCATTATAAGGGTAGGGAACATGGAGATTTAGCAGCAAACATCAACCCAACAAATGAAAATCCTTTCACCAATGCTCCCCTTAAGATCTATTTAGTCTTAAGATATGATAAAGTTACATTCTTACACAGCAAGGACACAGTGATATATAACAAAGTACAGTGATCTATTACAAAAGAGAAAATCCATTAACTCAAAAAGTCTAGTATTGCTAACATCAAAAACTACCATATTTCCTTTGCTATATTCCAAATACATTAATATATTCCCAGGTGCCTAAGGATATGGAGGCCTGGCGGCAATCATTGACTCAACAAGAAGAGAAAGTCCTACGCTAATTAAGACTCTCAAAATACTCCAAAACTCTCTGTGCTGTTTATGGTTGAGAGGTAGTAAACAGTCATGTGCCTAGTGGCGGCAGTAAGGATAATCCTGTCACACAAGCTAGTCTGTCAGCAGAGAGGTTTGACCTGAGACATCCTTGTCCCACCCAGAGCAGGGAATTAGCAGCAATTATTGACACAACAAATGAAGAGACCCTTCACCAATATAATTCCTAACCAACTATACTAATAATTTTAACTCCCCAAAATAATTTGCCTTTAGTAAGTCTAAAACATCTTGTGCCTCTCAGGTTGGGAGGCTGCAAGCAATCACATGTGGCTGGACAAACCTATACAGGTGGGCTAGATAACCTTCAGAGGAGTCCGTAAGCTGAAACACTCTTGTCACGCCCAAGAATTTTTATTGCCTTGGAGCTGCACGTTTACTCCTTCTCCGAGAGAAACGGTTATGGGGGAGAGCCCCCCGTAAAGTCAGAGGTGTAGGTGAGAGCATAAAACAGACTCTGGTTTTGGGGTTAGATGCTCGGGAACAGGGGGTTTCCTGAGGCTTGATCACGCCTTTGCGTATGCCAAGCCTCCTTCCTCATGACCTTTGCCATGGGCGGAATTCCTCACGCTGGCCCCCGGCAGGATGTGAAGTCAAGTGGGCCTTAGAAAGCATCACATGTATCCAAGGTAGACCTAAATCCATTCCTTCATTTTCCGTGGTACAACAGAGTCAGGCAAGAATGGCTAGCAGGGCTCTGAGATCACAGAGAGAATTATCCCCAGAGAGCACTGGACCACTTGATACTTGGGTGTATACAATACTTGCTGCCTAACAGCAGCCTTGGGCTCCTCACAGGCTGTTTCTCAGCTTCCCTCCACTCACATCCTTTACTTTTTTTTTCTTTTTTGGCTTGCACCAATTTTTCTCACCTTCCTGCAAGTATGTTTGTGTGCTGTGCTTAGTCAATCAGTCGTGCCTGACTCTTTGTGACCCCGTGGACTGTAGCCCACCAGGCTCCTCTGTCCATGGGGATTCTCCAGGCAAGAATACTGGAGTGGATAGCCATGCCCTCCTCCAGGGGATCTTCCCAACCCAGGGACTGAATCCGGTTCTCCTGTATGCAGGCAGATTCTTTACCGACCGAGCCACCAGGGAGGCAAGTATGTTTAGATACATCAAAATCTTAGCTAATGGGAGTGAACTCAGAAGAAGATGGGCACACTTTTTCTTGCCCATCTGCACCTTACCTTACAAGACTTGGCTTTCTATACCAGAACCTGCCTCTTCCTTGATGTCTAAAATTGGGAAATATTGAACATTTTAGCAGTGAGGAAGTTTTTCTTTCCCCAGGGATTTGAACTTTTTTTAATCTAGCCCCAAACGAACAAGCTCTCCTAAACACAGTATGACAGGCCCAATCTTCATACATAGGTTTCTGGGCCTTAATTTCTCATAAGAAAATTGCAAAATACTTAGAAAAGTGTCAAGCATTTAGTTAAAGCTTTTTAAAATTTGTATCTACAGCTTTAGGATCAAGTAACCCAAATATAAGCTGGGGCTTTATATGGTCCAGTCTTTGTGGGGAGTTGCATACAAAGTAATAAAGGCTGCTAACCTAAAAATCATTTAAGATCATTCAGCTCTTTAATCTTGATGTTCAGAAGTGCCCAGAGGTAAGAAATAGGTTACAATTATAAGGATGCAGCCTGTGGCCATCAAACATGCTCTAGGACTGCCCCTCGGGTTTTGCGTATTCAGACGGCCCCACACTGTTAAATCTCATCATCTCAAAATGCTTGCACACGTGTGCATGGTAAGTCACTTCAGTCATGTCTGACTCTATGCGACCCTATGGACTGTAGCCCACCAGACTCCTCCGTCCATGGGATTCTCCACTCCAATCCTGGAGTGGGTTGCCATGCCCTCCTCCAGGGAATCTTCTTGACCCAGGGGTTGAAAGTGCATCTCTTATATCTCTTACATTGGCAGACAGGTTCTTTAGCACTGGTACCACCTGGGAAACCCTCAAAATGCCTGGGTATTTGCTAAGTAAGCTTTTTTGCCAGAGGCAGTGATGATTTGTGAAGGACAGGAGAGATTGCTTGGGTCTCAGGTGCTTAGCAGTCAGGCAGAGTGTGGCATCCATGATATTTTTCCAGACTTCCAAAACACGTTAGTAATGTCCTCCCCCTTCCCAGATCCAGCTCCTGCAAAGACGTGGCCTGACTCTCATGTTTCCCTGCCTTGCTTTTGCCTTGGGAATCTAGGGCTCAGTAGTTGCCTTTACATCCGAAATACCATCTTCCATGGAGCTGCTGTTTTTCCTCATTCCAGCTGACACCCTTCTCAGCCTTGGCAGGTGTCCAAGCCTCGCTCTCCCTGCATGGAGAGGTTGAGCATTGCTCTGTAAATTATGCACCAGCCCCATGATGTTTGGGGAGCCTGTGGACCTGTTTTATCTATGTGGAGATTAATTATTCAGTGAAGGCAGTGTAAATGATTCACAGGTGATGGTGTGAAGCCTGGCTTTGGGGCAGCCTGTCTTGGGAAGGTGTGATTGACTCTAGTATATGGTGAACCCAGGGCCCAGGCGGAGCTGGGTACAATTCTTTAATTTATTTTTTTATTTAAATAATTAAAAAAAAATTTACAATGTTGCATTGGTTTCCGCTATGCAACAATGCAAATCAGCCATAATTACACATACGTCCCTTCCCTCCGTAACCTCCATTCCCTTCCTCCATCCCATCCTTCTAGATCATCATAGAACAACAGGTTGGCCTCCCTATGCTACCCAGCAACTACTAAGAGCTGGGCACATTTTATCTGGTCCTTCAATCCTGTAGATTTCATGACCTATGTGCTTAATTGCTCACTCATATTCAACTCTTTGCAACCCCATGAACTGTAGCCCACCAGGCTCCTCTGGCCATGAGATTCTCCAGGGAAGAATACTGGAGTGGGTTGCCATGCCCTTCTCCAGGGCATCTTCCCAACCCGGGGACTGAACCCAGATCTCCTGCATTGCAGGTGGATTCTTTAGCAGCTGAGTTACCCGGGAAGCCCAAATGTTCATAATCATTATATTTGAAAATCTATCACCTCACTTGGTGCTGACCTTACCTCTGTCGGGGAGGGGCGTGGGGGTTGAAATAATGTGGTCTAGTGAAATAAGCTGGATCCAGACAGATTTAGGTGTGAGTTCTGATTTTTTAAACTTTTCTGGACCTCAGCTTTCTTTCATAAATTAAGGGTAATAAAGAACGACTTTGAACTGTTAGTATCTCCATTTGAATATTTCATGGAAGGTACCTGGCCAAGAAGGACTCCTTACTGTCCCACCCTACCCCACCCCCTGGAGTGGTACTCCCCATCTTGGGAAATGAGAGCCTCTTTTCTCAGCTACTCAGGACTAAGTTCTAGAAGTCACATATGAGTCTCTCCTCTCCTGCAGCCACCAGAGTTACTCTGCTTGCTAGTCCTTTCTATTCTGTGTCTCCCACCGATCACCCTCACCAGTAACTCTGCTATTTCCCAGCCAATGCCTCATTCAGCCGTATTATTGAGAGGCTTGCTCATTCTGTCCCACCCTGCCATCTTCATCCCTACCCAGCAGTCAGGTAGGTCTTTATAAACTAAAAGAAGATGCTGCCATTTGTGGTAACATGGATGAACTTGTAGGGCGTTATGTGAATTAAGCCAGTCACAGAAGGACAAAAGCTGCATGGTTACACTTACACGAGGTCTTTAAAACAAGAAACCTGTACAAGTGAAGCATAGAAAGGTGGCTGCTGGGGGCTGGGGAAGGGGAGAAGTGGGAGGTTGCTAATGAGCAAGCCAAAATTTTTGGCTGTAAAAGATGAATAAGTGCTGGAGACGAGCTGTACACGGAGCCTTTAGGTAGCCATTCTGTGTGTGCACTTAAAAACCTATCGGGAGGGCACCTCTTATGTTAGACATTCTTAGCACATTAAAATCTTACTACTTCCCTGCTGCTGCTAAGTCACTTCAGTCGTGTCCGACTCTGTGCGACCCCATTGATGGCAGCCCACCAGGCTCCCCCGTCCCTGGGATTCTCCAGGCAAGAACACTGGATTGCCATTTCCTTCTCCAATGCATGAAAGTGAAACGTGAAAGTGAAGTCGCTCAGTCGTGCCTGACTTTTAGAGACCTCATGGACTGCAGCCTACCAGGCTACTCCGTCCATGGGATTTTCCAGGCCAGAGTACTGGAGTGAGGTGCCATCGCCTGCTAGTAATTCTCTAATGACTCCCTCTTACTCTTTTCTTTTAAGGAACTTTTTATTTTGTGTTGGGGTATAGCTGATTGACAATGTTGTGATGGTTTTAGGTGAACAGTGAAGGAACTCAGCCATACATACTATATATAATAGATACATACATATATCCATTCTCCTGCAAACTCCATTCACATTCAGGCTGCCACATAACCTGAGCCGAGTTCCCTATGCAGTACAGTAGGTCCTTGTTGGGTACCCACTGTAAATACAACGCTGTATACATGCCCATCCCAAACTCCCTAACTATCCCTTCCGCCATCAACCATAAGTTCGCTCTCTAAGTCTATGAGTCTCTTCCTGTTTTGTAAGTAAGTTCGTAGGTATCATTGCTTTTTAGATTCCACATATAAGGATGTCATACAATATCTCTCCTTCTCTGTTTGACTTACCTCACTTAGTATGATGATCTCTTTTCTACCCATGTGGCTGCAAATGGCTGCCCCTTACTCTCAGAAGAAAATCCATTGCCTTTCTATCACCTACAGGCTCTACATGAGTTGACTCAAGCCCACCTTTTCCTCCTTGATGCTGCCCAGCCTGGCCTTGGGATTTTGGGACACTCCACATGTGTTTTCACCTGAGGGCTTTGCTCTTACTCTTGCTGCCCCGTCTACCTGAAATTGACCTCCTCTGGCTTGTTTGGCTCCATGTCAACATCCAGATACCTGGTGTTTCCCTAACACCTGGAGGACCAGCCTCTCCTGTCATCGAAGCTGCTGCTTGATTTTCTTCCTGTTGCTCATCCTTACCTTCAGCGATGATGCTGACCACGTGCTGGTTTGCTAACTGTCCCCTCACTGGGCAGGGAGCTCTCTGAGATCGAATCTTTCAGTCCTCACCATGGTGGCCCAAGGGAGGACTCTCAGTAAATTATAAGACAGTTTGAACTTAAGTTTGAATTTCAGATAGACAGCAAATACCTTTTTAGCATAAAAATAATTGCAGAGGGCATACCTAATTATGAAAAAAATTATTTTTGCCTTTGCAAATTTTTTGCTAAATATGGTAGCCCCAGTCCCAGAGCTTGTACCAGGGCCGGCACCTCTATTGATTCTTAGTATGTTTTTGTTGAAAAGAAGAAAGAGAGAAAGAAAGAAATCAAAATTATGAAAAAAAAATGTGCAGACTGAATTCCTTGTGTCTTTGCTGTTGTATTCTTAGCATCTTTTTTTTTTTTTTCCTGTGCAAGCTCTTCCTTGTAGCTTCTCTAGTTGTGACACCTGGGCTGTCTAGCTGTGCCGCGTAGGCTTAGCTGCCCCATAGCGTGTGAGATCTTAGTTCTCTGGCCAGAGATAGAAACCATATTCCCTGCATTGGAGGTGGATTCCTAACCGCTGGACCAGGGAAGTCCCTCTTAGTGTTGCATAATGCTCGACCTATGACAGGTGCTGATTAAAAGCGTGCTAATGGAATAAAGAACCATGGGGTTACCCAGGGTGTTTTTACCCCTCCTTCCGTATCACATTGTTAGTCTCATCTGTAGCTGGAGAAGCAAGGTGGAGAACAAAAACCAAGTTAAGTAGCTGGCAACAGCTTTAGCCGAATACAGCTGAAAGCGGATGGTGGAAGGTGGCTTAAGTAAATGGCTTCTGTACAAGAAGCCGATGTAGAGGCAGTCTAGACCTGGTCTGATAGTCTTGAGACCCTGCTTCAATCTGTCTCCTCTACAATCCTCTAGAGAGCACTTCTCTAACTTCAAGTTCAGTGCATAGCTCCAAGATGACTGCTGGAAAAGCCAGTGGATGGACAGCCAGTCACCATGTCCACATTCCAAGAAAACAGCAAGTATCAGCAGGTGAGGACAAAAGATCGCTCACCCCACCCCCAACCCCCCAGCCCTTTAAGAAACCTTCCTGCAAGTCCCTTACGACACAAACTCTTGCATTTCATTGGCCAGAACTCTGTCTCACGACCACTCCCAAGGGTAAGGAAGCTGGAAATGTTGTCTGGGTCCCACTGGATTCCAATCGGTTACATGTGCTTTGTTAAAAGTGGAGGTTTGTTCCTTATAGAGGGGGGAGAATGATGTTGGAGAGCGAAGAACAACCTCTGCCATAGCCAGAGAGAGGCAGAAAGATTTCCAGCGTATCCTTGGTCTGCTGTACCGAGTGCGGCTCACACCATGTCCTTTTGCTGCTGGGTCTTCTGTTGCACGGACCAGTGAGTGGGTCAGAGTCTGGGGTGTGGACCTCTGTTAATCTGAGACTTTTTCTGTGTTGAAGAGGCTTCCGTGTATTCAAAGACTAGAGAACACTGGGGTCACCCAGAAGCAGTTTATGTCTCTGAAATGAAAATTCAGAGACAAAAGTAGCATAAAATGGTGCTAGGGAGTTAGGTCAAGTGGAGAAACGAGAGATGCTATGTGTCTGATCCATTGTCCCGGGATCCCAGTAGATCTCAACAGGCTGAAGCAGCAGTCTGAGTGTAATGAGCCAGAAATGAATAAGAACCAAACATGTGCGTGGGTGCATGTGCGCTTCAGTCAAGTCCAACTCTTTGCAACCCTACGGACTGTAGCCCACCAGGCTCCTCTGTCCATGGGCTTCTCCAAGAAAGAATACTGGAGTGGGTTGCCTTGCCCTCCTCCAGAGGACTTTCCCGAGTGAAGGATTGAACCTGCCTCTCTTACGTCTCCTGCATTGGCAGGCGGGTTCTTTACCACTAGTGTCGCCTGGGAAGCCCCAGATAGCCTACACTTGAGTCCAAAAGAAAACCAACAAGACAGACTGATGTGATTTCATATCAGAATAAAAAATCATTGAGGTACTTTCACTGGCAGCGACTTGAGCCATGATGGATCTGGGAGAGACTTGGTCATTCACTGTGGTCAGTAGTAGCACAGAATTGGAGAGAGGGGTGAGGATCATGCTGTTATGTACAGATTAGACTATATCTATAACCCTGCTTTCAGTTCTGGGCTCTCTAAGGGAGAAAGACAGGCTTGTCGGAACTGGGGCATGTTTGGAAAGCTCCTCTGTCTGTCTCTTTAACATTTTTATCAATCACTTGGGTCATGCCTGCTTATCAAATTTGTGGATTGCTCTAGTCTGACAGAGGCAGTAGATACTGTGACTGACAGGATCAGCCAAGAAGAACAATGGACCAAATTCAGCCCATGGAATTGAAAATAGAAAGCCCTGAATTTTGATCAAGCAATCAACTGGGCAAGACGGGGATGAGGGAGACAGGGCCCACTAAGGTACCATTGTGTCTGTGTGCCCAGGGGCCACTGAATGCTCAGCTCTGCCAAGGACCCTGTGGCCAGTAATGACATTCATGACTTTGCCCTGGGCTGGGGTTTTGACCTTGGCTTTGAGGATTCACATACTCTATGTGTTCCAGAGCCTATTGGGCTTGGAGAGGTGAAGTTATGCTGACGCTTACAGGAGGCCAAGGAAGAATAATAATTCGTGCCAAGTGTATTGATTTTCAGTATAAAATATTCTTGTTAAGTAATACATATATATATATAACTTAAATATTGTATACAGATAGATAGATAGAGGCTTCCCTGATGTCTCAGACAGTAAAGAATCCATCTGCAATGTGGGAGGCCTGGGTTTGATCACTGGGTTGGGAAGATCCCCCGCAGAAGGGCGTGGCAACCCACTCCAGGATTCTTGCCTGGAGCCCCATGGAGAGAGGAGCCTGGTGGGCTATAATGCAGAGGGTCACAAAGGGTTGGACATGATTGAGCGACTAAGCACCCAGCACAGCACAGCACAGCACTTATATATACACACACATTGTTGTCTAGTCACTTGGTTGTATCTGACTCTGTGATGCTATGGACTGTGGCCTGCTAGGCTACTCAGTCCATGCGATTTTCCAGACAAGAATATCGGAGCACGTTGCCATTTCCTTCTCCAGGAGATCTTCCCAACCCAGGGATTAGACTCGAGTCTTCTGAATTGGCAGGAGGATTCTTTACCACTGAGCCACCTGGGAAGCCCGCATATGTACATGCAATTTTTCTCCCTTTTTAGAAAAATGATATGCGAGACAAATAACACTGCTAAGATTTTTTAAGGGACATGGAATCGAAAGGGATATGAGTAGTGTGACTTCAATGCTTGATGACATGGCATTAAAAGAGGCTAATGAACCTCTGTTTCTAATATGAATGTCCCCATGCTGGAAACATAGAGAGACTCTAGGTAGCTCAGGTTACAGGCCCCTTCTGTAGGCCTTGGAAATCATTTTTATCTCTTTAGGATGACTTGGCAGAATTCTGTTCTGCCCTTTTATTGTTGATATATACTGTCGGTCTTAGGAAACAACCTTTTCCCCCCTTTCCTCTAGACTTTAAGGTGCATCAGTTTGCCTCTGCTCCGAGGTCCCGGGGGAATGTGGGTTGAAGGACTGACCCTGAAGAGTTAAGCTCATTAAGCCTTCACTGCTGTCTGGTGGTGGTGGTGAAAGCCACTCAGTCATGTCCTACTCTTTATGACCCCACTTGCTCTAGCCCGCCAGGCTCCTCTGTCCATGGGATTCTCCAGGCAGGAACACTGGAGTGGGTTGCCACGCCCTCCGCCACATGATATTCCCAACCCAGGGATCGACTCAGGTCTCCTGCTTTGCAGGTGGATTCTTCACCTTCTGAGCCACCAGGGAAGCCTCTCATTGCTTCTACACCTGGTCATTTCTCTGGAGGAAAAATAAAGTCCTCTTTTCCAAATCTACTGCCCTTTAGGGACAGACTCCCAAACACCCCAATCAATGCCCTGCACTCTTCCAGCCTCTTGGGCACAGATGCAAACAGTGCTAAGGCATCAGCTTTGACTCCTCTCTCTGTTCTCCATTCCCAGTGGATGGCCTGATGTTTTCATTCACTTTTCCCAAGAGATTCCTCCTTTCCTCTTCTGTTTATGGATATTCTTGTCACATCTCCCTTAGCACCTCCCAGTGAGAAACAGAGGGCATACTCATATTAGTGTCATCTGAGAAGAATTTAGTAAGGAACTGCTTACAAAGCTGGGAGAGGGTTTAGGGAAACCACAAAGAACAGTTCAGTACTACAGGGCTACGGGGTCTGGTTGCCATCATAAGTCTTAAGGAATGGAGAGAGGAGGAGAATCAGGAGACAGGGGAGGCTGTGTGAAATAGAACTTCCTACAGGATCCCTGGTCTTGGGCAAAACCAGCCCATGGCAACCCCACAGCGATGGTAATAAATGCCATACTCTTCATGGTTTCTCTCTCTTCCTTCTGCTGGTATGCAACACGGGTCAAACCCAGTTGCAAGTCAGTGGGCAAGGGAGCTCAGTGGTATATGCTGAGGAATTTAACCTCCCAGGGTATAGCAGAGTGGATAAAAGTGGAGAGTGGACTTAGAGGGGCAAATGGAATAATCCAGCAAACCGCTGAAGGCCAGACTTTGTTATTAGTATTTTCTCGGTATCTCATCCTGCACATACTAGGTTTGCTACAGTTTAAGGGACCATGACTTTCTTTAAAATCATCTTTGGCTCCTATGTTCCAGGGCTCAACCAGTGCCCAAAAGATGCTCCAGAGGTATTTGTGGGGTGACTAGTGGGTGAATGAATGAATCAATGAGTGAATGAATGAAGTGAGTTCAGTGGGGACTTGCCCTTTTTTGTAGCTTGCTGCTACAGATTCTGCTTTCAGCCTCTCTCCTGTCTTGCTATAGGCTCCTAGGACCAGTCCCTGTTGTTGAATTTCTGTAACACCCTCCTGCACCTGGGACTGGCCATGTGATACGGCTCTTGGATGCTTTGCTTCATCACTGCAGTGCTGAGTAGCAGCTCCTGCCTCGGGCACAGCCTCTGCTCTGTGTTCAGCAGTCAGTCTCTCTGTGACAGATGCTGAGCTCCTGTCCTCCTGCCAGGAAGGTTCTTCGAGGAAATCTTCTCTTCTGGCTCTAGGCAGGTGAAATTGCTTTCTCCCTGACACACTTCTATTTATATGAACTGTTAAGCAGACATCGATTTCCTCCTCTGTTGTATTCTAGGCTCTTTTAAAGCGGACAAGACATCAATGGGCATAAGGACAAAGAGCTGCAGTCCAGAGGGAGAGAAGACAAGCAATAGATCATTATTAATCAGTGATCAGTGAGGTTGCAGGAAAACAGAACTCTGTAGGAGCACAGATGAGAGGCGTCTCTTCCAACCTGGAGGTTCCAGGAAGTCTTTTTGGAGGGGTTGGCATCTGATTTTGTAGGATGGGAATGAGCTAAGCAGTGGAAAGTGAGAAATGTGTTCCAAGTCAAGAGAAGAGGATGATCAAAATGACAGATGCCTGGCATTGCATAGTGTGTGCAGGAAGCATGAACAAATCTGTACGATTAGCGTAAAGCGGAGGCATGGTGGGCTGACTGCAGGTGGTTGGAAGGGCAGGTGGGAGCTAGGATGTGGAAGACTTGGCATGCTAGGATTAGCTGTTATCAGGACTGCAACTGCGGTGGGGTTGATAGGGCACGTGCTTCAAATGCCACATTTAAAAAGGCTCCAAAAACTTAGCAGTCAAAAGAAAAATATCAAAATTTGAAATAAAGATGAATCAGTAACACTGACTTTTTCCTTTTGCCTCAGAATCCAATAAGGCTCAGAATGACAGTTACTGATCTTGTCTTTATAAGATTGACACGTATTTATCTCCTCAACAAATGTTGCCCAAACAACTGTATATCCACATGCAAAAGAATGAAGTTGGACCCACATATCATATCATACACAAAAATTAGCTGAAAGCACCTGATAGTCCTAAATGTAAGGGCTAAAATATAAAGTCTCCAGAAGAAAACACCAGGCATCAATTTTCATGATCTTCAGACAAGCAGTAATTTCTCCGATATGACACCAAAACCACAAGTGATAAAAGACTGACACATTGGACTTTTCATCACATTTGAAAACTTCTGTTTTCCTAAGGATACCGTTACAAAAATGAAAGGACAGCTCAAAGACACAGACAAAATATTTGCAAACCATGTATTTGTTAAGGCACTTGTATGAGGAATATATAAAGAACACTTCAGTTCATTTCAGTTGTTCAGTAGTGTCTGACTCTGCAACATGGACTGCAGCACACCGGGCTTCCCTGTCCATCACCAACTGCTGGAGCTTGCTCAAACTCATATTCTTCGAGTTGGTGATACCATCCAACCATCTCATCCTCGGTCATCCCCTTCTCCTCCGGCCTGCAATACTTCCCAGCATCAGAGTCTTTTCCAATGAGTCAGTTCTTCGCATCAGGTAGCCAAAGTATTGGAGTTTTCAGCTTCAGCATCAGTCCTTCCAATGAATATTCAGGACTAATTTCCTTTAGAATGGATTACTTAGATCTCCTTGCTGTCCAAGGGACTCTAAAAACCAACACCACAATTCAAAAGCATCAATTCTTCAGTGCCCAGCTTTCTTTATAGTCCAACTCTCACATCCATACACAACTACTGGAAAAACCATAGCTTTGACTAGATGGATATTTGTCAGCAAAGTAATGTCTCTGCTTTTTAATATGCTGTCTAGGTTGTTCATAACTTTTCTTCCAAGGAGCAAGTGGCTTTTAATTTCATGGCTGTAGTCACAATCTGCAGCGATTTTGGAGCCCCCCAAAATAAAGTCTCTCATTGTTTCCATTGTTTCCCCATCTACTTGCCATGAAGTGATGGGACCAGATGCCATGAATCTTAGTTTTTTGAATGTTGAGTTTTAAGTCAGCTTTTTCACTCTTCCCTTTTACTCTCATCAAGAGACTCTTTAGTTCTTCACTTTCTGCCATAAGGGTGGTGTTGTCTACGTGTCTGAGGTTATTGATATTTCTCCCAGCAATCTTGATTCCAGCTTGTGCTTCATCCAGCCTGGCATTTCTCATGATGTACTCTGCATATAAGTTATATAAGCAGGGTGACTTCTCTGGTGGCTCAGAGGTAAGTGTCTGCCTGGAGACCAGGGTTCGATCCCTGGGTCGGGAAGATCCCCTGGAGAAGGAAATGGCAACTCACTCCAGTACTCTTGCCTGGAGAATCCCATGGAGGGAGGAGCCTGGTAGGCTACAGTCCATGGGGCCGCAAATAGTCAGACACGACTTCACTTTCACTTTCACTTTCAAGCAGGGTGACAGTATGCAGCCTTGATATACTCCTTTCCCTATTTGGAACAAGTGTGTTGTTCCATGTCCAGTTTTAACTGTTGCTTCTTGACCTGCATACAGATTTCTCAGGAGGCAGGTCAGATGGTCTGGTCTTCCCATCTCTTTAAGAATTTGCCACAGTTTGTTGTTATCCATACAGTCAAAGGCTTTGGAATAGTAAAAAAAAGCAGAAGTAGATGTTTTTCTGAAACTCTTGCTTTTTTTGATGATCCAGTGAATGTTGGCAATTTGATCTCTGGTTCCTCTGCCTTTTCTAAATCCAGATTGAACATCTGGAAGCTCATGGTTCATGTACTATTGAAGCCTGGCTTGGAGAATTTTGAGCATTACTTTGCTAGTGTGTGAGATTAGTGAAATTGTGTGGTAGTTTGAGCATCCTTTGGCATTGCCATTCTTTGGGATTGGAATGAACACTGACCTTTTCCAGTCCTGTAGCCACTGCTGAGTTTTCTGGATTTGTTAAGAACACTTAACAACTCAAAAATAAAAGGACAAATACCCAATTAAAAACTGGGCAAAGGATTTGAGAAGACATTTCTTCAAAGAAGATGTATGAATGGCTAAGAAACATATGAAAAGATGCTCAATGTCCTTAGTCATTAGAGAAATGGAAATCAAAGCTGCAATCGATAATATTTCACATTCAGTAGAAAGAGTATGACAAAAAAGACCGAGTACAACAAATATTGATAGGGATAAGGAAAAATGGAAACTCTCCTACATGGCTCATGGTGATGCGAAATATTGTGCATCAGCTTTGGAAAATAGCTTGGTGGTTCCTCAAAAAGTCAAACAGAAAGGTGTCATATGACTTTGCAATTCCATTCCTAGGTATTCGCCCAAGAGAAATGAAAACATGTTCAAACAAAACTTGTACATGAATGTTGATAGCAGTGTTATTCATAGTAACCAAAACAGAAACAGCCCGAATATCCACCCATTTTGTTGAATGGAGCAACAGTTGTGGCATATTCATGCAATGGAATAATATTTTATCATTAAGGAGCGAAATACTGATGTGCGCGTGTGTGCGTGCATGCGTGTGTGTGTGTGTGTGTGTGTTTGTGTTAGTCGCTCAGTCGTATCCATCTCTTTTGACCCCATGGACTGTAGCCCACCAGTCTCCTCTGTCTATGGGATTTCCCAGACAAGAATAATGGAGTGAGTCGCCATTCCTTCCTTTCTCCAGGAGATCTTCCTGATCCAGGGATTGAACCCGGGTCTCATGCATTGCAGGTAGATTCTTTGCCATCTGAGCCACCAGAGAAGCCCCATCAATACATATTGAAACACAGATAACCATTGAAAGCATAAGCTAACTGAAAGAAGCCAGCCACCAAAGACTGCATATTACATGATTCCACTTCTATGAAATGTCCGGGATAGGAAACTATGTGCTGTGCTTAGTCGCTCATTTGTGTTCGAGTCTTTTCGACTCCATGGGCTGTAGCCTGCCAGACTCCTGCGTCCATGGGGATTCTCCAAGGGAACTGCTGCTGCTACTGCTGCTAAGTCGCTTCAGTCGTGTCCGACTCTGTGCGACCCCAAAGACTGCAGCCCACCAGGCTCCCCTGTCCCTGGGATTCTCCAGGCAAGAACACTGGAGTGGGTTGCCATTTCCTTCTCCAATGCATGAAAGTGAGAAGTGAAAGTGAAGTCGCTCAGTCGTGTCCGACTCATAGCGACCCCATGGACTGCAGCCCACCAGGGAACCACAGAGAGATAAAATGAGGGCTAAAGGGAGTAGCATGGGGAAGGCGATGGCACCCTGCTCCAGTGTTCTTGCCTGGAAAATCCCATGGACAGAGGAGCCTGGTAGGCTGCAGTCCATGGGGTCGCGAAGAGTCAGACATGACTGAGTGACTTCACTTTCACTTTTCACTTTCATGCATTGGAGAAGGAAATGGCAACCCACTCCAGTGTTCTTGTCTGGAGAGTCCCAGGGACGGGGGAGCCTGGTGGGCTGCCGTCTTTGGTGTCGCACAGAGTCGGACATGACTGAAGCGACTTAGCAGCAGCGGCAGAGGAAGTAGTAAGAGTGCTGGGGAGTGACTGTTAACAAGGTTATTTTTGGGGTGATCAAACTGTTATAAAATTAGTTATAAATTAACTCTATTCTAATAGAAATTAAAATAAAACCTTTTAAAAATTATAATATTATAATAGTTGCACAATTTTGTAAACATACCAAACCACTGAACCTCACACTTCAAAGAGATGAACTTTTGGTATGTAAATTACATCCAAATAAAGTTAAAGCATTATTCACCTTGATTCCTGAGTGTTTTAGCACCTCCTTAAATCTTGTCCCTGGGGAAAGTGCCTTACTTGTCGCAACTCCAGTGCAGGCCCATGGAGTTAGATTTCATTGTGTGTTTTATAGGAAAGCTTTGAAAGGTTTAAAGCAGCGAATGGTCTGGTTTGTCTGCTGGTCATGTGGCTTTGCAGTGTGGGAGTGGGGGTGGCTAGAAATGGGCAATGCCAGAGGCAGGAACCCACCTGGGAGGTGGCTATGAGAGCTTCTCTCCTGATGCATGAACATGGCACCAAGAATGTGTATGGAGAGCTGGTTAGGAGGGAAAATTGATGAGCTTGACTTGGAAGGGAGAGGTCTAAAAGGCCTCCCAGCCTTTCAAGTCAATCTAAGTGCTACTGACTAGCTTTGCACTTGGTGAAGCCTGGACTGCTTTTGAAGTAATCAGGGGATTATAAACTACCAGATCATTGGGCTATTGCATTATCTCCTCCCTGAAACCTTGATGGCAGTCCACTGCTCTTAGAGTAAGCCCCAGCTCCCCTGCCATGGCCTCCCAGACCCTAAATGGGACCTCTGCCCATGTGTCCAGCTCTATCCCATTCATTCTCCCTCCCCCTCACCCAGCTCAGCCACTAAGGCCTCTGTTTTGCTCTGAATATGCCAAGGTAGGAAGCATTACTTCTAGGACTTAGTATTCAGTGCTTCTGCCTGGAATCTTCCCCCAGCTCTTTTTATGACTGACACAATTTGTAGTGTTTTCCTGAATTATCATGTTTTCATGAAGCCTCTCAAAGGGCCTACTCTGCTTACCTTTTACATCAACATTCCTATTAATTTCCTACAGTCACTGTAACAAATCTCTACAAACTTGCTGAAAATAACAGGAACTTATCTTATAGTTCTGTAGGTTAGAAGTCCAACATGAGTCTCATTGGGCTACAGTCAAGGTGTTGGCAGGACTGTGTTTCTTTTTCTGAGGGAAAATCCATTTCCTTGCCATTTCCAGCTGCCACAGCTCACTCATGACTCCTTTCTCCCATCTTTAAAGCCAGCAGCACTGCACTTCCGGTCATTCTTCAGTTCAGTCGCTCAGTTGTGTCTGACTCTTTGTGACCCCATGGACTGCAGCATGCCAGGCCTCCCTGTCCATCACCAACTCCCGGAGTTTACCCAAACTCATGTCCATCAAGTCGGTGATGCCATCCAACCATCTCACCCTTTGTCGTCCCCTTCTCCTCCCACCTTCAATCTTTCCCAGCATCAGGGTCTTTTCAAATGAGTCAGGTGGCCAAAGTATTGGAGTTTCAGCTTCAGCATCAGTCTTTCCAAAGTCCATTCTTAGATATTCACATTTTCCCAGACTCTACTCTTCTGCCTCCCTCCTCTCCTTTTGAGGATCCCTGTGATTATCCTGGGCCCACCCAGACATCCCAGGTTAATTTATCTTAAGGTCAGCTGATTAGCAACCTTAATTCCATCTTCAGCCCTATTTCTCTCTTGCCATGTAACCTAGCATATTTGAAAGTTTTGAGATGAGGATGTAGATAGAAGGTCAAGGGGAACCTGTAACCTGTTGACATAGGTAAAATCTCAAGAGTGGATCAGAGTGTGGAAAAGAATTGTTCTCAAACACATCAGTCCATCAGAAGCTGTTTATCTGTTCACATATTCAACAATGTGTTTTAAGCACCTCCTTTTAAGTACCAGGGTGAGAGATGAGTGCAATTGTGTGGTAGTTTGAACAGTCTTTGGCACTGCTCTTCTTTGAGACTAAAATGAAAACTGACCTTTTCCAGTCCTGTGGCCTAAGTAAATGCTCAAAATTCTCCAAGCCTGGCTTCAACAGTACATGAACCATGAGCTTCCAGATGTTCAAAGTGGATTTAGAAAAGGCAGAGGAACCAGAGATCAAATTACTACCATCCGTTGGATCATAGAAAAAGCAAGAGAATTCCAGAAAAACATCTACTTCTGCCTTATTGATTACGACAAAGACTTTGACTGTGTAGATCACAAAACCTGTGGAAAGTTCTTCAAAAGATGTGAATACCAGACCACCTGACCTGCCTCCTGAGAAATCTGTATGCAGGTGAAGAAGCAACAGTTAGAACTGGACATGGAACAACACATTGGTTCCAAATTGGGAAAGGAGTACGACAAGGTTGTATATTTTCACCATGTTTGTTTAACTTATATGCGGAGTACATCAAGTGAAATGCCGGGCTGGAAGAAGCACAAGCTGGAATCAAGATTTCTGAGAGAAATATCAATAACCTCAGATATGCAGATGACACCACCCTTATGAAAGAAAGTGAAGAGGAACTAAAGAATCTCTTGATGAAAGTAGAAGAAGAGAGTAAAAAAGTTGGCCTAAAACTCAACATTCAGAAAACTAAGATCATGGCATCTGGTCCCATCACTTCATGGCAAATAGATTAGAAACAATGGAAACAGTAAGAGACTTTATTTTTTGGGGCTCCAAATCACTGCAGATTGTGACTGCAGCCATGAAATTAAAAGACACTTGCTTCTTGGAAGAAAAGTTATGATCAATCTAGACAGCATATTAAAAAACAGAGACATTACTTTGCCAGCGAAGATCCATCTAGTCAAAGCTATGGTTTTTCCAGTAGTCGTGTATGGATGTGAGAGGTGAACTGTATAAAAAAGGTGAGAGCTGAAGAACTGCTGCTTTTTAACTGTGGTGTTGGAGAAGACTCTTGAGAGTCCCTTGGACTGCAAGAAGATCCAACCAGTCCATCCTAAAGGAAACCTGTCCTGAATATTCATTGGAAGGACTGATGCTGAAGCTGAAACTCCAATACTTTGGCCATCTGATGCGAAGAACTGACTCATTGGAAAAGACTCTGATACTAGAAAAGATTGCAGGCAGGAGAAGGGGACAACAGAGGATGAGATAGTTGAATGGCATCACCGACTTGATGGACATGAGTCTGAGCAAGCCCTGGGAGTTGGTGATGGACAGGGAACCCTGGCGTGCCGCAGTCCATGGGGCCAACACTGAACGACTGAAGTGAACTTTAAGAACCAGATGCTATTCCTTTGGGATATATTAGACAGAGTAAAGATGTTAGCCTCCCAGACCTCACATCTTTTAAAAAAATTCATTAACTTGTTTTTGGCTGTGCTGGATCTTCGTTGCTGTGAGGGCTTTTCCCTAGCTGTGGCGAGCAGGGGCTACTCTCTAGTTTCAATGTGTGGGCTGCTCATTGCAGTGGCTTCTCTTATTGTGCAGCAGGGATTCTAGGATGCTTGAGCTTCCGTAGTTGTGGCTCCTGGGCTTTAGAGCACAGGCTCAATAGTTGTAGCACCCCGGCTTAGTTGCTTGGCAGCATTTGGGATCTTCCAAATCGGGGATCAAACCCATGTCTCCCACGTTTTCAGGCAGATTCTTTACCACTGAGCTACCAGGGAAACTCTCAGACCTTATATCCTTTATAGAGGTTTAAATAATATAGATGCCCAGGTCCCCATCAGCCACTCTGGAAGCCTAGCCACTTTGATGAAGATGACACATCATGAGATGGCAGGTTCAGTTCAGTTCAGTTCAGTCGCTCAGTCGTGTCCGACTCTTTGTGACCCCATGAGTCGCAGCATGCCAGGCCTCCCTGTCCATCACCATCTCCCAGAATTCACTCAGACTCACGTCCATCGAGTCCGTGATGCCATCCAGCCATCTCATCCTCGGTCATCCCCTTCTCCTCCTGCCCCCAATCCCTCCCAACATCAGAGTCTTTTCCAATGAGTCAAGATGGCAGTTTAGAATCATTTAAATCTCTTTTCCCTACATTTTGACCATCATTCCAGAGGAAGAGTTTTTTTGGAACTATGTTTCTAAAACCATCTGTGGTGAAGGACAAATTGTTTTTTTAATTTCCCATCCATTTGTGATACTTTTGGAAAATACAGAAAGGATAAAAATAATTTCTAGAAAAATAAAAGTTTGCTTCATTGTCATGATGGTGTCAAATGCCTGTAAATGTTCCTAAACACTCTCGATTTCTATACGAACGGTATCATAAGCAGACAACAAGCATTTCTCAGAAGAGCCCCAGACCTGTGTGTCTGACTTAGTCTCCATCTCTCATCTATAAAATGAGAGACATATATGGTCAGTCACTATGAGGATTCAACCGCATAATGTAAATCACCAAAGTCCCCGTCTGGCTTAACAAGTAATAGTTACTAATTCTCATAGCTATTATGCCTTTTGGGCTTCCCAACTGGCTCAATTGTGAAGAATCCGCCTGCCAATGAAGCAGCATGAGATGTGGGTTCGATCCCTGGGTTGGGAAGATCCACTGGAGGATGAAGTAGCAACCCACTCTATCTTCTTACCTGGGAAATCCCACGGACAGAGAAGCCTGGCGGTCTAGAGTCCATGGGGTCTGTCTGACATGACTCAGCAATTGAACAACAGCAATGCTATGCCTTAACATTTCTTAACAATACTATAGTATTCAATTTTTGGTGTCATAAAAATCAAATTAGGGTCCTTCGCTTCTCCAGCAGCAAGCCATATCTTGCTGGTTCATCATAAAACCGATGTAGAATTCCAATATCTATGGGTGGGATTTGCTTTTGCCTACAAATAACAGTGCTAACAAAACATGCCTTTGAATACTGTAGATGAATACTAATCATTAAAAACCCCCCATTTGCTTTTCAAACACCACCCAGATGTTACCCCTTCTTGCTGGAAACTGTGCCCACCCTTGGGACCATTAGACAAAATGCTGGCTGTCACCAGCTGACAAGGTTTGGGGATTGACTCTTTTTAAATAGCCATAAGGTCACGGGGATTAGATGTTTTCCAGGGAGTCACAGGAGAAGTAGAATGTCAGCTTCGCCTTTTTCCCTCAAAGATGGCTCAGTGACATTTTCGGAAAGGAGGGACTGTTGGCTACCTGTCAGCCCTGAATGGGAAACACAAGGTTAGATGCAAAGTGAGAAGGTCATTCACCACCTGGAGACACAGCTGTAATTTCATTCAGAAGAGCAGCATTAAAGGGAGCACGTGGAGAACTCTTCTGAGAGCTGGAAATCAGACAAAGCCTGCGAGTGAGAGAGAGGCAACTTGGCAGAAGAGAGACAGCAAGAGCTTTGGCAATAGAGGGTCCTGGGGTTGAATCTCAGCCCCAGTGTGTACCGATTGTGTGACCTAATGCACATGCCACAGCCTCTCGGACAATGGAGCCGCTCTCACGGGATGGTTGCGGTTGTTAGCGATATTATATGCGAGTGTGTGGCACACAGCGAGCGATCCGTGCAGTATAGCTATTGCTGATCTTGTGTTGCTCACCCAAAGAGCAAGGTCTACCAGAAATCCTCGTGGCCTCCTTTTTCTGTTTGTCACATCTTTTAAAACCTTTGCACGTGAACAGTGGTTGAACATGGGTCAGACGGTCCTGAGAGATGGGTGAGCGCCCTGATCGAAAGGGAGTCGGGTTCTGATCCCCAAATCTGGAGTGGCAGAGATGGGCGCTGTGAGGCATCCAGTGAGGTAACGCAACCAATCTGGAGAAGCCGGCCGGAGCCTGGGGGAGAGTTCTCTTTTCTTTGTGAAGGTCAGGCCACCCTGGAGTGGGTTCCCCCCCAAGAGAGGGGCCCGTGCCTTGGAAAACATCGCGGTAAAGAAAACAAAAAACAAAACGTTTGCATGTAGATGACTCAATTAATTCTCATGCCAAGACACTGGGTGTTGACTCAATCACACACACTGACCATTTTGTCTCTTTGTTTTTCTAGGTATGAAACTTCTGTCCTTCCCAAGAAATTCAAGTAGGCCAAGCACCACATGTGTGTGTGTTCAGTACATTGGTTGTTTTTACTAAAGATATGTGACTTCTTTGAGGAAGAGTCTCTTGGCATTGTTCTCATCCATCTCTTAAAGACACTGTGTTGGGCTTTTGGTCTACAGAGTCTCGACTGGGCTAAGATAGATTTAGAAATCTCAAGCCACTTCCTTGAGAAGAAAAATGTGGAATAAGAAACATGGAAGTTTCCTTCACTCAGTGGGAATAACGGCCAATGAGAGAGAGGGCAAAGTTTGATTGGACTTAAAAGATAATTGTTTATGGAGATGCAGTGCTCTGAACTGCCCCTCTCTGTCTTGATAAGAAAGTGGAAAGAGTCAAAATATTTTTGACACAGTGAGTTAATCAAAGCATGTTGTTAGTTGGCTAATCAGCTTGGGGCAAAGATGTCAGGTACAATTAAATTTGCCTCTGCTGTGTGCTCTCTCATGTTAGAGCTTGGATAAGAACTGTCTGAACTTCAGAGAGATGTCAGCTGAAATAAGGAAAATGAAAAGAACTTGCTTTTGTGGGCCTGGAATCTAACCCTGTAACCCTAAGGACTGTGATAATGCCAGTATTTGTGAAATGGTTTGGAGAGTTGAAGTTATTGGCACATTCACTGAAGCCACTGCCATATTAAAAAAAAAAAATCTGAGATGCCACTGATTATAAGATCCACCATTATTCTCCTTACCTCTAAGGAAGATAAAGCAAAACATTGCCAATTAATATTAGCACATCATCAGTTGTAAGGTGAATCCTGACTGCAGAGAGATTAAAATATGAATATATATACATATCATAATTAGTAAACTACTATAGTTTATGGGAGCCTTTCTGTAAATTGCTGTTGATTACTTAAGCCATGAAAAGACCTCATTAAACTTATTTTCATTTGGCCCTACTGTGTATTTTGTAGATTTCACCTTAGTCCCATAAGTCTGCTTTTTTTCATCCTGCTGCGTGTGTGGGCGGATGGAAGCTGTGAGTCCCCTGGTTGATACCTAAACACTAGAAGAAGTCTCACCCACTGACATCCCACCTTTTCTGTGATTCTGTTGTCTCTCTTCTCATCCAGGGTGAAGGCTTCATCCCTCAAAGGAACTTCCCTCCAGATTTTCTTTGGGGGAACTCCAAATTTTTTATCTCTCTCTACTAAGCAGAGCCAGTTCTTCCTTCCCAGGCCATGTCCCTAGATTTATAGAGCAAAGACAACTAGGAGTTTAACAAAACAAAGTTCCCTCAGCCAGAAAAAAGAAAACAAAAAACCCCTGTCTTTAGCAAGCCTCAGAATGAGCATCTATTTTTGGTTGTACGTGTTGCTTGGGGCCTCTCCCTTTAGCTGAAATGCCTTGTGTCCTATTTATCCTCAAACAAAACTTCAGGGTCTTTCACAAGGGAGATTCTTGTAATGGCCACTGAGGCAATCTTTCTCCAATGTCATTGTCTCTGTGTGAAATGCTATGTATATATGCATATAAGACTAGGTATGATTCATGAGAGGCAGTCTCTCATCCACTCAGGGCTAGGGGCATGGGGCTACTTTCCTGTGTGTGGCAGGGATGGTTCCAGGGAGTAACGTGGTTGCTTGTTTCTAACTCCTCTCCTAAACGAAACAAGTGAGACTTGTTTGAAAGACAGAAACCACGCTACAGTGGGAGCTCCTTTGGTCAGGCAGTAGATTTGAATCTGAGTAATTTTTGCCTTCACATACTGCCATGATTAATACCACTAGCAGCCCATAAGACTTGAGGACCTTGTGTGAAGCCCTATGTATGGAAAAGAAGTTATTCTAACTCACATGTTACATGCCAGAAATAGAGGCTCAAGGTGATAAGTAACTTGCTGAAGGTCACAGCATTTTGGAGAAAAATAATGGTGATGATGATGATGGTGATAATTTTGGTCCCCGAAGACAGTTCTCTCATCACAGAGTTTGAATAACTAAGAAGACCTGGGATTTCTGGAAGGTAATTATGAAACACATTTTGAACCCATCCTGGAATCACAAACTGCTTTAGGAAACCTAGGGCACAAACAGAAGCCTGGTCACCATGGTTACAAGATGAAATGGTGGTCCAGGCTGTGTCTTTTGTCAAAGATCTCTTCTCTGACTCACAGACTTAGAAAACAGACTTATGGTTGCTGGGGTGGGGGATAGTTAGAGGGTTTGGGATGGGCATGTACACACTGCTGTATTTTAAATGGATAACTAACAATATCCTACTGTATAGCACTTGGAACTGTGGCCAATGTTATGTGGCAGCCTGGATGCGATGGGGGTTTGGGGAAGAACGGATACATGTGTATGTATGGGTTAGTCCCTTCACTGTTCATCTGAAACTATCACAACATTGTTGATTGGCTATACTTCAATATAAAACAAAAAGTTCAACGATGAAAAAATTTAAAAAAAGGATCTCTTTTCTGGAGAGCCAGGGACTCTGAGTTAGGGAGACTGACACTAGCTTTCTTGTAAACTCTTTCAACAGTTCAAGTTTCACTTTTAGCTACACAGCCTAGCATAGAACATGCATAAATCCTTTCTTTTCTTTCACAACTCTATAGCATATCTCATAATTTAGCAACTGTAAAAATGAATAAGTACAATTAACAATGTCGAGCAAAAGACAACTGAGCTTAAAACTGGTTATAAGTCAATTGAATCTCATTATTAAGCAATATAATGTCCCTAATGAATTTCCTGGTTTTCTGGTTTCTCCATAAATCAGGAGGCATTGCCAGCTCCTTTGCCTTCTCCATTCTAGTGTCGGGGCTGGTTCAGGACTAGTAGGAGCCTACTTTGTTCATTCTTGACCCTTGTCTTCATGCTTCATTCTAAGGTAAGTCTAAGGATTCAAGGTATGGGTAGATGAAGAGCAGTGCGGTGTGAGTTAGTCTTCATGCCATTCTGGCTGAATCCCTGCCCTGGACATCCGGGCAAACTTAAGGCCAGCCTGTGAACTGATAGGACCTGAAGGTGAGATGGCCTTTAGGAGTAAGAACAAGAGGAATGGACATGGACTCTGACCTGGGAAAGCGGGTTTCAACAGGCTTTGTGGAGAGGTCACCAAGGAGAAGGAGGAGGAGGTTTGGGGACCAAAAATCATGGTTTGGAGCATTTGGAACCTGAGATATATATTATTTCTTTATAATATTTCTGTGCCGTGAATAATCTGCATTGCACCCTGGGGGAGAGGTTTGGTAGGGATCTTGGGCCAGATGAGGGAGAAAAAGATGAATGGAAGGCGAGTGGAAAACTCCACAGAGACTTCTGCTTAAGGCTCCTTAGGGTCTCACGCTGAAGCCAAACACATTATTTAAAAGGCCGAACAGTGTCACCTCCTACATACACCCTTGTCTGCCAGAAATAATAAAATACACATTCAGCGTAATAGCCCGAGTCTTGTCCCCAAGGACCTACATTTTGTATTACCTCCTTTTTTGCTGTCAGGAAAGACAGCCCATTTGCTTAATAAGGAAATTTGTATCACTCTCTCATTTGCCTACAGACATTAAGCTTCCAATAAGATGTAGGTTTTTCTAAATAGGCCCAGCTCTTGGAATGTATGTACCCACTGGGAAAACACGTGAGCTAAGAGGCAAGAGTATTATAAAAGGCTAAAGTCTAAAATGAGTAAGACAAAGCCAGGATGGTTGGCTTAGGATTTGTCTGAGTTGTGTGTTAGGGGACTTAATAAGAGCTCCAGATGGTTTAAAGGTGACAGTGCTTTAGAAAAAGGGCAGAATCAGCCCTGCTCTATTGCTGCTGCTCCCGTAGTTGTCCCTGACTGCCTGCCCTTCAGTAGGTACTTTATCATCATCATTAATGGTAATAACTCTTTATCATTGTAAAGCATTTTATGTGATTTCTGTGGTTACATATCCCATCATAATTCTGGGATGGAGACTTCAGTTCAGTTCAGTTTAGTTGCTCAGTCGTATCCAACTCTTTGCGACCCCATGAATCGCAGCATGCCAGGCCTCCCTGTCCATCACCCTCTCCCGGAGTTCACTCAAACTCACGTCCATCGAGTTGGTGATGCCATCCAGCTATCTCATCCTCTGTCGTCCCCTTCTCCTCCTTCCCCTAATCCCTGCCAGCATCAGAGTCTTTTCCAATGAGTCAACTCTTCGCATGAGGTGGCCAAAGTACTGGAGTTTCAGCTTTAGCATCATTCCTTCCAAAGAACACCCAGGACTGATCTCTTTTAGAATGGACTGGTTGGATCTCCTTGCAGTCCAAGGGACTCTCAAGAGTCTTCTCCAACACCACAGTTCAAAAGCATCAATTCTTTGGCACTCAGCTTTCTTCACAGTCCAGCTCTCACATCCATACATGACCACTGGTAAAACCATAGCAGGTAATTATTAATCTACTTTCAAAGGGAGGGAAACTGAGACCCAGAGAGGTTAGCTGCTTTGCCAAAGACGTATATGGAGTAAGTGGCAAATCTTGGTTATGGTTGTTGTAACCCCTGCTTTCCACATCCAGGTCGACTGTCCTGTTTCGAGAACTTGTTCTTTCTCCTCTGGACCGTTATAACAGCCAGTACATTGATGTCTCCACTTCCAGTCTTTTGCTTCTTTGGTTTATGCAGCAGTAGAGTCATCTTCCCATAACAGGGCCCAAATCATGTTTGTTTTCATCCTTACAAACCTTTAATGTCTCCCCACAGCCTTCCAGGAAAGGGCCAACATCTCTGCAAGACCACTGCTAATCTGGTCCCACATAATGTGCCCTAGATATTCTAGCAATATTAAACTACTCATGATTAGCCAAATACGCCTTCTACCTTCTTACCTTGTGCTGTTGCTTATACTGTTCCTTTAGCATGGAACACTTCTTTCTTTTGTCTGTAATTTAAATCCTGCTCATTCTTTAAGGGTCAGTTCAAATGCCACCTCTTATATGGAGTGGTCTCTGATCACCCCAGTCAAAATTAATGTCCCCTTTCTTCTCTATTGTATCAATACTTCCCTACAGGGCTTGTTCTACTCTACTCTGTGTTGTGGTTCATAGCATCCAGGCCTGAATTTCTCTGCACTTTGAATTCTTTGAAGGAAGGTCAGGAATTGACTCACTGTTTACTCATACCATGACAGATACTCAGTAGACACTTTTTAAGAAAATGATCACCAATTTGATATATCCAACCAGTCCATTCTGAAGGAGATCAGCCCTGGGATTTCTTTGGAGGGAATGATGCTGAAGCTGACACTCCAGTACTTTGGCCACCTCATGCAAAGACTTGACTCATTGGAAAAGACTCTGATGCTGGGAGGGATTGGGGGCAGGAGGAGAAGGGGACGACCGAGGATGAGATGGTTGGATGGCATCACGGACTCGATGGACATGAGTCTAAGTGAACTCCGGGAGTTGGTGATGGACAGGGAGGCCTGGTGTGCTGCGATTCATGGGGTCACAAAGAGTTGGACACAACTGAGCGACTGAACTGAACTGAACTGATCATTTTAAATTAATTTATTATTATTATTTTTTACCTAGGAAATGTTTTTATTTTTTAAATATAAATTTATTTATTTTAATTGGCGGCTAATTACTTTACAATATTGTATTGGTTTTGCCATACATCAACATGAACCCGCCACGGGTGTAATTTATTGATTTTCGGGTGCCCTGGGGCTTTGTTGTTACGTGTGGGTTTCTCTAGCTGCAGCAAGCAGGGACTACTCTCTAGTTGCACGCTGCAAGTTTCTTACTGCTGTGGCTTCTCTCCTGGTGGCTCAGATGGTAAAGAATCTGCCAGCAGTGCAGAAGACCTGGGTTCAGTCCCTGGGTCCAGAAGATCTCCTGCAGAAGGGAATGGCTACTCATTCCAGTATCCTTGCCTGGAGAAGTCCATGGAGCGTGGTAGTCTACAGTCCATGGAGTCACAAAGAACTGGACATGACTGAGTGACTAATACTTTTTCCTGTTGAGGAGCACAGGCTCTATCGCTCAGGCTCAGCAATTGCAGTGCGCAGGCTTAGTTGCTCCAAAGCATGTGAAATCTTCTTGGAACAGTGATTGAACCCATGTCCCCTGCATTAGCCAGCACATTCTTATCCACTGGACCACAAAGGAATTCCAGTAAATACTTATTTGATGAATAAAGTTGTTAATAGGACAAGCAAGTATCCCAGGAGAGTCAGTAAGCAAGGAGATACATTTGGTTTTGGACTTGTAGTGAAATGGACTATTTGGGGCTCTACCAAACAGTGGTTCCACAAATTGCTTGCATTCTATTCTTGTCTTTCTGTCTGGCTACATAAAAATGATCTGTATCGCTTGTTGAAAATACTGATTCCTGGGCTCTTATTCCAGAGTATTCTATCTGGGAATATGTGCTTTACCAGATTGTCCAGGTGATTGTATGCTAAATTATGCTTGGGAAACACTGATGTAAAGTGTCATGAATCTTTAGGAATGTTTGGATTCATAAAATGAGTCAAGTTGATTGATGATATGTTAAATTCATTCATGAGACTGGCATTAGTGTTTTTGAATAGTTTCCTTACTCATGAATCCCTGAGACTTACAAATGAATTCAGGACTATTGTGTCCTAGCAGCAAAAATATACATGGCTTCCTGATGGCCGCCAGAGGATGCTCTGACTTGTCTTATTGAAAATGTGATTTTTCTTTTCTGTAAACTCATCATTTTTTTCCCCTGTGTTTTCTTGATTTTTCACTGCCTGTCATGTTTGCATATCTCTTTTTCATCCTCAAAATGCCAGCGAACTGCTTGCTTGATGAACATACCTCTTTCATCCTCAATCAAGATAATGTTGCTTCATAACATTAGATATTTTACCTCAAAGGTAGATTAAGCAATTCATCAGGGTAGTTATCTATGAGTGCTTGCACACTCATCAAAGATACCAAAGTTACAAATTGGAATTTTTTTTACTATTGAAGAAAGAATATATCCCTTGCTTTTATGTACATAGTATGATTGACCATGAAGGATCATTTACAGTATAAAAAGCTCAAAGGAAAGTTTAAGAATCACAATTTTTTATTATTAGTATTGACATCAGTGTATTACCACTCCTACTATTCTAGTGTTTGAACTATCACCAAAATTTGATTGATTATTATGTTAGAAATACGAAGAAATAGAGAGCAGGTATTGCTACATGATGTTTGTATTTGTGGGAACTGTAGCTCAAAGTCTTTGAGCATTTTGCCTAGGGTGAGGGGAGTTTATATTTATTGCATTCCTGTAGTGTGGGAGGTGGAAGCTCTGACCACAGTGAGGATGAGGATGATGGTAACAGTGCTTCCCTGCCCCCTACCTGGCATGAAACATGGAATATTCTTCTTTTTAATTATTTTTTATTAAAGTATCATTGAATTACAATGTTGTATTAATTCCTGCTATATAGCAAAATGACTCAGCTATTAATGAGTCATAATTATATGTGTGTGTGTGTATATATATACATTCTTTAGAGATGGGAATACCAGACCACCTGACCTGCCTCTTGAGAAATCTGTATGCAGTTCAGGAAGCAGCAGTTAGAACTGGACATGGAACAACAGACTGGTTCCAAATCAGGAAAGGAGTACGTCAAGGCTGTATATTGCCACCCTGCTTATTTAACTTATATGCAGAGTACATCATGAGAAATGCTGGGCTGGAAGAAGCACAAGCTGAAATCAAGATTGCCAGGAGAAATATCAGTAACTTCAGATATGCAGATGACACCACCTTTATGGCAGAAAGTGAAGAGGAACTCAAAAGCCCCTTGATGAAATTGGAAGAGGAGAGTGAAAAAGTTGGCTTAAAGCTCAACATTCAGAAAACGAAGATCATGGCATCTGGTCCCATCACTTTATGGCAAATAGATGGGGAAACAGTGAAAACAGTGGCTGACTTTATTTTTGGGGGCTCCAAAATCACTGCAGATGAAATTAAAAGACGCTTACTCCTTGGAAGAAAAGCAATGACCAACCTAGACAGCATATTAAAAAGTAGAGACATTATCAAGAAAGGTCCTCCTAGTCAAAGTTATGGTTTTTCCAATAGTCATGTATGGATATGGGAGTTGGACTATAAAGAAAGCTGAGTGCTAAAGAATTGATGCTTTTGAACTGTGGTGTTGGAGAAGACTCTTGAGAGTGCCTTGGACTGCAAGGAGATCCAACCAGTCCATCCTAAAGGAAATCAGTCGTGAATATTCATTGGAAGGATTTACGTTGAAGCTGAAACTCCAATACTTTGGCCACCTGATGTGAAGAACTGACTCATCAGAAAAGGCCCTGATGCTGGGAAAGATTGAAGGTGGATGGGGAAGACAGAAAATGACGTGGTTGGATGGCATCACTGACGCAAATGACATGAGTTTGAGTAGGCTCTAGGAGTTGGTGATGGACAGGGAAGCCTAGCGTGCTGCAGTCCATGGGGTCACAGAGTCGGACATGACTGAGTGACTGAACTGAACTGATATATTCTTTTTCATATTCTTTTCCATTATGGTCTATCACAGGATTTTGAATATAGTTCCTTGTGCTATACAGTAGAACCTTACTGTCTATTCATTCTATATATACCAGTTTGCATCTGTTAACCCCAAATTCCCCGGGGGCTTCCCTAGTAGCTCAGCTGGTAAAAAATCTGCCTACAGTGCAAGAGACACTGGTTCAATTCCTGTGTCAGGAAGATCCCTTGGAGAAGGGATAGACTACCTTTTCCAGTATTCTTGGGCTTCCCTTGTGGCTCAGATGGTAAAGAATCTGCCTGCAATGTGGGAGACCTGGGTTTGATCCCTGGGCTGGGTAGATCCCCTGGAGAAGGGCATGGCAACCCACTCCAGTATTCTTGCCTGAGAATCCCCATGGACAGAGGAGCCAGGTGGGCTACAGTCCATGGGGTCACAAAGAATCTGACACAACTGAGTGACTAAGCACAGCACAGCACCCAAATTCCCACTCCTACCCTCTCCCACCCCCCACCCCTTGGCAACCACCAGTCTATTCTCTATGTCCGTGATTTTGTGAAACAGGGTATATTATTTTTTAATGGTTTTTTTTCCACAAATATTTTGTTTATTTTAATGAGGTTGGTGCAGACAAGGTCCATTTAAAACCTACATCCCAGGTCCAAAAGTACAAATAAATTAAAAAAGAGCAGTGTTCTGTTGTATGCATGTTGGCACGGATAACTTTTTTGATTTTTGGCCATGCCACAGGGCACGTGGCATCCTAGTTCCCTGACCAGAGTTAGAACCTGAGCCCCTGCAGCAGAAGATGAGCCTTAACCACTGGACATCTGGGGAAGTCCCTCCTGCATGAGTAACTTTAACTGCCAATGAAAACTAGAACTTTTCTGGGATCTTCTGACAAGATTTTTCTTTCATCTTAAAATGCTTTCTCTTCAGTGAAGCCATCTTTGAAGTTAGTCATTTTCCCTATCACCTCTGTTACCTTGATTTCTATCTGATATTCCCCTTTTTTCAGTCCAGACCCTCAGATTTTAAAAGTAGCTTCAAGTTAAAAACAGGTCATTTCCCCATAGTTTAGTTCTCTGAAAATCTTCCATCTCCCAATGAAAGTCATAGTCCAGGAAAGAAGCAATCACATGCTAGAACTTCAGGGCCAATTGGAAAGTCATTTATGAATCCTTGGATTAGTTGATCTCATTTATCATAAGCCTACAAATTCACAGACCTGGAGAAGTCAGCCAGTCTCTCTGTGGACATATGTAACTTTTATTTTTTTAAATTAATTTTTATTGGAGTATAGTTGCTATAGTTTTTCCAGTAGTCATGTACACTTGTGAAGATTGGACCATAAAGAGAGTTGAACACTGAAGAATTGATGCTTTCCATCTGTGTGGTGTTGGAGAAGACTGTTGAGAGTCCCTTGGACAGCATGGGGGTCAAACCAGTCAATCTTAAAGGAAATCAATCCTTAATATTCATTAGAAAGACTGATGCTGAAACTGAAGCTCCAATACTTTACCCACCTGATGCAAAGGGCTGACTCATTCAAAAAGACCCTGATTCTCAGAAAGATTGAGGGCAGGAGGAGAAGGGGGCAACAGAGGATGAGATGGTTGGATGGCATTACTGACTCAATAGACATGAATTTGAGCCAACTCTGGAAGATAATGTAGGACAGGGAAGCCTGATATGCTGCAGTCCTTGGGGTCTCAAAGAGTCAGACATGACTTAGCAACTGAATAACAACAAACAGTTGCTTTTCAATGTTGTGTGGTTTAGGCTGCACAGTAAGGTGAATCAGCCATACATATACATACATTCCATTCTTTGTAGACTTTCTTCCCATTCAGGTCACCACAACGCATTAAGTAGGGTTCTTTGTGCTATATCGTATTTTTTCATTAGTTATCTATTTTATACCCATATAATTTTTAAAAAGGAGAGCGTGATATGAAGCAGGCTGAGGTATGATCACCAAAACACAGCACAATGTAAATAAACAATAATGAATCATAGGCACTAGAATTCAAATGACCAGATGTTTTAGAGATGGGGGTTCCAGTTTTCAATTCTGGTTTGAACACCACATTACAAAAGAATTCTTTTAAAAAATAAAAGAGAATTAAGGGAAAAGAAAGAAAACAAAAAGAATATCTAAATGGCTGAATGAGCCCCTGTGTGCTCCTGATAAACTCCAATCACATCTTCCTCAATTCCCAGTCCTTTTGGAGAGTGATTATCAACAATTCTCTGACCTTCAAAGAGAAGTCTGAGTGAATTTATGGGAATGTCCTGTCTATGGCAGAATGATTCTTTGAGTTTCTTGAGATGTGTTGTCATTTTCCCTTTGAAGCGAATGTCACTGCTATCCTGACATGAACTTGCGTTTTAATATATTGTCTTTCCTTCTGTTGGGGGGATTTGTAATTTCCTTGGTTCTGTCTCATCGCAACAAAAATTTGAAGCAATGGACAGACCAGTGCTACAGCCCCATGTAATTCCCTTGGATGGACCAGTGTTACAGCTCCATTTTATTTAGAAAATAAAAGAAAATACATCCTCGAGGTGTGAGGGCAGACTGACCCAAAAGATGCAGAGAAGAGAAACCCATGGCCCAATTTTGGCTCCTCTTTTGATATGCTTTTTTCTCCTCCCCCTGAGCCTACCCTATGTAATTTGGGCTAGCCAGGAGGGCTGTTTGTTTTCCTGAGGTTCTCACTCTGGTCCTCGGACCTTCCTTTGTTCTATTTTTGGGAGCTTTTTCCCTTCTTTGTCTTTCAGTCTCCACCATTCTGGACTCCTTTTTCCTTTTCTCACTACTTAACACTTCTTACCCCTCTAAGTCTTCCATTAAAGTTTTTGCCTCCTGGCCAGTCATGGTGATGGGGGTTCCCTCCCTATCCTGGGATCTCCACACAGCAGTGGCCTGGGTAGGGAGAATCTCAATCCGAGGTTTCTCTCTTCCCCAGAGCACAATGCCTTGGCTCCAGGGTATATTCTTGATCCCAAATCCTCAGAGCAATTCCCTCAAGAAAGGTAACATGATCTTTTTCTCCCAAGAGGATGCTAAAACCCTGAGAGTTTAGATAATTGGGTCAAAGGCACTGTCAACTACTAACTGGCACTTGCCAAGGGCATTTCCCATCTACCTCTACAAAGATTAAATTAGGAGCTGCTGCAGTTGCTGACCTTCAACACCCCCTGAAAGGAGATCAGAATGGAGATCAGAAATGAGGTACTCTCTGTGCTCTGGAAAATCTGGCAGAACAGGTCTTAGATATTTTCAAGAGCTGATTTTACGAGCCCAGTTCTTGCATCTCCTCACATCTAGAAAAGCAATAAAGTCCTTCATGGTGACCTCTGCTTCCCGTGACTAGCAGAAACCTACAAAAATATGTGCTTGATTGAGTGAACTCCCTGTTCACTGAAGTCACATATATACTGACCTTCCCTCTACCTCTTTGGAGATGTTTCTCAGAGCTATCTGAAATGTGCTCTCCTGAGCTATTCCTTATTTGGGCCCAAATAAAACCTAACTTGAAACTCTCACACTGTACATTTTTTAAAGTCGGCAACACAGAGCAGAAAAGAGGCAGCAGCTACAGGTGATTCTGTGCTGTAAAAACCAGGTCATGCTCTTTTCCCCATCTCTGCTTGGAGCCCTTTGGGTATGACACGCCATGGCCAAAACACAGAGTGAGCTGGTGACAGCCCCCACTTGTCACCATGACTCATGACCCTCTGAGCTCTCCACCGCACACTCCCTGTCCTCTTCCTTTTCTACGTCCAAAGATGTTAACCGGCCCTTGGAATACTGTCTGCCAGCTACTGAGTGGAAAAATACCAACAGAGAAGCAGGGAAGCAAAAAAGAAAAGTGAAGAGGCAAACACTTTACTTATCACTCTTGACTTCATTACAAAAGATCTGCAAAGCTCACACACACACACACACAATCAACCTGCAAATCATGTTATGGTTAATAAAACAGTAATTTAACACCCCCCCTCAACCTTCCCTGGCAGTGTCCTGAGGTACTCACAATGCCCTTTCTATGTTTTATTTTAAGGCCCAGTACAAAAGGTTTTCACCTTAGTGTAATTAACTTTTTATCATTAAGATTCTGAAAAATTGAATTGTGTTAGACACAGGTCACCATAATGAGAATTTAATGGCGACGTATTACAATGCACACTAAGCTATGAATCTGTGCTAGAGGCGCCACATTGCTACTGACCTATGCAAATTTCCATCTCAGTGGCCCTTATTCTTCCACTGTGGCATCCGGCCCCCTCTCCGCTTCCCTCTCATCTCCTTAAACAATGATTCTCTCATTTTCATATTAATTGCATCACTTAACTGAGATAATGCTCCCTCTGAAATGAGCAGAGGGATGAATCACCGAAACGGGCCATTATTCTTTTTGCTTAACCAATTTCACAGGCCCCGCACAAAGCACTGCCTTCGTTTGGCTTCCTATAATTGCTTATCATTAGGCCCAGCCGCCCCACGAAATACCTTTTTATTTATTTAAGTCTCATCTCTGATGGATGGAAAATGAGTCACTTGCATATCTGAGAGGCCCAGACAGTTTGAGGCAAGGGAGGTGGTGGGATACCCTGGAGGCCATAAATGGAGGAGAAGCAGCCTGGGTGAACAGCTCTGCCCCTTCCCCCTTTCCCACAAGATTCCAGGGACAGCCGCAGCTATCAGGTGCCCTGTGGCTTCCAGGAGCAGCCCTCTGGCTCCTGCTCCCGGATGATCAGATGATTGAGAGGAGGGAGGGCTTGACCGCGCGATGATGGCAGCTTGGTACCCATGAGGGATGTGGATGAGGCTGTTCAGGTGCCTACTTCACCAGGGAAGTGAATAAGGCAGGTGAGAGGCTGTCCCCTGGCCTTGACGTTTATAGTCTGGACCCATCAGCATGAGATGGAAAGGGAATATCATGAAAAATTGCTGTTTATTCTTTCATTCTCTCTCTCCCCCTTTCATTCCTTTAAGGAAATCCAGAATTGTGAAAGAGAGAGGGAGAGAAGGAAAGGACATTTTCCGAGGGAAATGAGTCTGTTATCAGCCACACACATACTCAGAAAGGCATCAGGAGAGAACGGCTCCGTCGCCATGAAAAGGAAAATCTCCTATTAGACTGTCAGGGATCAGGGCTAAAGCGATCCCTGGAGGTTTACCTAGAGCACAGCCTGTACTTTGTTCCTGTGGATAAGAGGGCCTGTCAGAGCTAGCTGTCAGCGGCCTTGGGATCCGTTCTGTCGTAATATTGCTTCTCACATAGAGCTGGCATGACTCATGCCGCCGGTCTGTTTGGTAGCTGCTGTAATTTCACCTGTAACGCTCGTCCTCCTTTGTGCTCAGCACTCACCAGGGCTTCTCAGCTTGGCTCCCACATCCTCACAGGAACCCATCAGTAGCTTGACAGGGGACAATAAGAGTCTCCTGACTCATAGCTTTCGTTTCCTTGTCTGTGATGTTCCTGTGATGGCTGAGAGGGATGGAATCCAGCCCACAGCATTGTCCTCCTTGACAAGTAAGGGGGCTTACCTTGTCAGTATGCTTGGGATACTTGGTTTAGGGCTGGGGGATGCAGAGGGCGGTGGTGCTCAAATGTGGTCCTCCCACTATCAGCCTCACCCTCTGGGAACTTGTTAGAAATATTAATTCTCAGGCTCCACCCAGACCGCTGAGCTGGAAAATCTGAGGGTGGACTCAGTTAATAAATGATTATATTATTATTATCAGGAATTTAAATAAAGGAGTGCAAAGAGTGATACATGGGCTTCCCAGGGGGCAAAAGTGGTAAAGAACTGCTGATGGAGGACACATAGAGATGCGAGTTCTATCCCTGGGTCAGGAAGATCCCCTGGGGGAGCGCATGGCAACCCACTCCAGGATTCTTGCCTGGAGAATCCCATGGCCAGAGGAGCCTAGTGGGCTACAGTCCATGACTGAAGTGACTTACTGCACATCTCAACTCAACAATTCAAAGTGATGAGATCATCAGACATTTGCTGAGCTGCTGCTACATGTTCTGGTTTGAATCGCGGGGTCCTCTCACAGATATGGGACAGAGTGATGGGCAAAATTTGTAAAAGCCGAGAGGACTGGCATTGGGAGAGGAGCATTTTCTGAGGTGACTGGGGTGGCAAAGTTGGGGGGATTCAATTGCATGCAGGAAGAGACTAGAGTCAGGAACATAGAACTCAGTAGGGTGAGACCACATCGAGAATGATAGCAGAATCGGGCAGGAGGGGATGTAGTTTGTACAGGAGAATCCTGTAAGTCATTTGGGGCCAGATCAGAGAATCATGGGTGGTAAAGGAGCTCCATTTATCTGTGGGGCATGGAGATGGTTTGATGGTTTAAAGAGCTCAGGAGGATTCTGCTAGAGGCCACAGAAGATTTAATCTTGTATTTTTGAAATGATATTGAGAATTACTGTAAGGGAACTCTCTTCCTGTCTCCTGCAATCACAGGGCAGTAGGAACTCAGGGACACTGGCAGCCATCACTTGCCCTTTCCTAGGAGAGAAAGTGTGATCACTGGATGGGCAGTACCTGCTGTCGGTCAAGCCTGGGGAGTCCACTCCGTGGAAAGGTCTCTGTCTGATGGGAAATGAGATTGAAGGCCAAGTAGGAGCAGATTCTAGAGTCTTGGAAGCCAGGGTAAAGAGCTGGAGTCGTTATGAACTCTTGAGTTTGGGAACAAAAGAATAAAGCAGTGCCTCCAAGGCTGACTCAGCAGGTAAAGAATCTGCCCGCAAGGCAGGAGCCACAGGAGATTCCGGTTCCATCTCCAGGGTTGGGAAGATTCCCTGGAGCAGGAAATGGCAACCCACTCCAGTATTCCTGCCTGGAGAATTTCACGAACACACGAGCCTGGTGGGCTACAGTCCAAAGGGTTGCAAAGAGTAGGACACCACTGAGCACCCACAGCATACAAAGCATAATTGACAGTGATATTCGGATGAATCAAGTAGGAGAGGCTAGAAATCCTTATTATAGCATTGGCAACCCAAATTACCATTAATTTTTTTTTTTTTTAAAGTTGTGTTCCTTTCTCCACAAGGCTGAAAGAGGAGGGCCTCCCTGGAGCTTCTAAATCACACCCCATTGCTTGGTTCTCTGGGTTTGTTTCATGGGTTGTAAATGAGAACAACCTAGTCCATAAGTGGCTTCTCTCATAGGGTGTGACTTGTTTGTTTCTTGCATCAGATCATCCAAGCTTGGATAATTGGTGTTAGGAACCACTGAATTTTCTTGATTTAAAATTGTCATGATAACAGTTACAGTTTAAGAGAAATTGTAGAGTGGCAATGCAGACATTTTTATTATTGTGAACATATTATTAAAATGAACAGGTTGGCGTATGTCATAAAAATTAAGCTGGTGGAGAGCTGAGCTTAGAATAATAATACTGAAAAAAAATACTTTGCAGTTGCACAGTACATTATGACTTGGTAATGGTTTATGTGGGCAAAATTGCTGCAAAAAAGAACCTAAAAATGTAGCAGCTCAAGGACTTGCCTGGTGGTCCACTGGTTAAGACTCCATGCTTCCAATGCAGCGGGCATAGGTTAGACCCTTGGTCAGGGAACTTAAGATCCTGCATGATGTGAGGCATGGCCAATAAATAAGTAAGTAAATACAAATGTAGCAACTCAACGCAATGAAAGCTTGATTATTTCTCACCTAAGACTTGAACAGGGATATCCCAGGTCAGCAGAGGTGGTTGGTGGTAGAGACAATTCCTGCTCCATGCAGTCTTTCAGGGACTCAGGTTGGCGGAGGTTCTGGCATCTTCCACATACAACTTCCAATGCTGTCTCAAGGACCTTCTTTGTCTCTGACCACATAAAGGAGAAGAACAGAGAAGAGTCTGGAAGTTTCTTTGGCCTAGATCACTTACACTCACATCATATTGGCTCAGACCCAGTCACATGACTAAATTGCAAGAGAGCCTGGAAAATGCAATTAAGTCCTGCACGAGGAAAGAGAAAAATAGATTCCAGCTGGAATTCTTTTTATAGGAAATCTTACAGGTAATCTAATCTCAACTGAAAAAATCAGTGAAACACTGGTTAAACAAATTTCTCGGGAAATTTTTAGCTGCCAATGCACTAATCTGGGAATTATTCAAAATCATTTTTTTACCTCCCTATTTATAAAAGCTAAGTATTCTGCTCATATGTGTGCTAAATTGATTCAGTTGTGTCTGACTCTTTGTGACCCTATGGACTGCAGCCCTCCAGGTTCCTCTGTCCTTGGAGATTCTCCAGACAAGAATACTGGAGTGGGTTGCCATGCTCTCTTCCAGGGGATCTTCCTGACCCAGGGACTGAACTTGTGTCTCCTGTGGTTCCTGCATTGCAGGAGGATTCTTTACCCTGAGCCGCTGGGGGAGCCCTAATCATTCACAGAACTAGGGATTTAGAGAACATCCACCATGTGACTAGTTCACCATCTCTATATACTTGAAATCCAGTGGAGGTCATAGTTCTACTGGCTTTCCAACTGAAGACTGGTTTCTTCACATGTGTAATGGACAATGAAACTCCCTTTACCTTTGATCTCTGAACACTATTTGAAACCAGAAACACGTATCTTATTTCCAAGATGGGCTACACTTTCTAGATAACATACATATCACATTTGAACAGTGATACATGTTCATCATGCTGTAAGTTTCTCAAGAGGACAGAAAGTAAAAATTCTAGATATTTTATAAAATCATTTCAGTATCCAGCGTAGAGATTTAGCATCACACAGGAAGAGGTTTTAGTCTCAGTTTTGTAGTTCATTTACCCTCTTAAGCCATGGTTTCCTTTCCTAAAAACAAAAGAAAATATCCACACTGTTTATGGGCTTCCCTGGTGGCTCAGACAGTAAAGAATCTGCCTGCAATGCAGGAGACCTGGGTTTGATACCTGGGTCAGGAAGAACCCTGGGAGAAGGGAAAGAGTATCCACTCCAATATTCTTGCTTGGAGAATTCCATGGACAGAGGAGTGTGGCAGGCTACCGTCCATTGGGTCAGAAAGAGTTGGACATGACTGACCAACTAACACTTTCATTTTTGGCTTCCCAGGTGGCACAGTGGTGAAGAATCTGCTTGCCAATGCATGAGATGCTGAAGCTCCAATACTTTGGTCACCTGATGTGAAGAGCTGGCCCATTGGAAAAGACCCTGATGCTGGGAAAAATTGAAGACAAAAGGAAAAGAGGGCAGCAGAAGATGAGATGGTTAGATAACATCACCATCTCAATGAACATGAATTTGAGCAAACTGCGAGAGACAGTGGAGGACAGGGGAACCTGGGGCGCTGCAGTCTGTGGGGTTGCAAAGAGCTGGGCACGACTGAACAGCAACAGCTATGTTCATCTTGTAGGATGGTTAGTATAAATAAGTGATAATGGAAGTGAAAGGAATATGATATTACAAAATTTGGTGGAGACATTGAATCGTTATCACAGTCTGCATAGGTTCTCTGAATATTATCAGATTACTAAACACATAGTTGTTATCATAAAACATTCACAGTCTGGTATGTGAGGGAGAGCTTGTTATCACCACTATTTCGTGGAAGACAGAATTGAGATTCAGAGAGATCAGGGACTACTTCTCTGCCTGAAGTTACGAAGAATGAAATAGGCATTCCATGTAAGGAAAACACATTGGCTCTGGAGGACAAAGACTTGCATCTGAGGGCCACCTCTCTCATAAGTATTAGCTGGGTAAGTTTGGAAAGATCACTTTTCCTCTCTCTGTCTTAATTAGAGAGACTAGTATCTTTTCCTCCTTATAATTTCACAAGGTGCTTATGAAGATTGTAGAACCAATATGTCAAAATTCTCTCAAGGATTTTTAATGACTTTGATGAGAGTAGTTTTGGGCTCTGTCTCTCAAGTCACTCTGTAGCAGCAGAAGTCATATAAGTTGAACGACTTCAACTTATATGACTTAATCGACTTAGTCGATTCTTTGTGACCCTGACCCAGACTCCTCTGTCCATGGAATTCTCCAGGTAAGAACACTGGAGTGGGTTGCCGTTTCCTTCCCTGGCAATCTTCCCAACCCAGGGATTGAATCCCGGTCGCCTGCTTTGCAGGGAAATTCTTTACTGACTGAGCCACCAAAATCATTAAATCCATAGATTCTAGGTTTGTTTGCCACACACTGTTGTAAACCAGAAACATCCGGATAAGGACTTCTCAAAAATAATTACCCTCTTCTGGGAAATACAGTTTTGTTTGTCAGGAAGTTCAGTTATCAGCATGTTCGTAAGAGGTTAGATTGGCGTACCTTCCTTTTTTTTTTTCCCCCTAGAATGTGCTCTGATAACTGAGAGAGAAATGAATCACATGCCGGTTACTTTCATTGCTTCTTCTCCAGCTAAGCAGTGAAATATATTATGAACCACACACACAAGTTCTCTGACTTTGACTAATTCACTTAGGAAAGAAAAGAGAGCAGTCAGACAAATTTAACAGGAATAGTTAGTCTCCTGGGTGCTGATCAAGAACATTAATATGGTTAAAAGTTATACCTGTGTGGGACTTCTCTGGTCATCCAGTGGCTGAGACTCTGAGCTCCCAATTCAGGGGGCCAGGGTTCAATCTCTGGTTGGGGAACTATATCCCAGATACAATGACTAAGAGTTTGCGTGCTGTAACTAAAGATACCACATGCTGAAATTTAAACAGGTCCCACATGCTGCAACTGAAAAGATCCTGCACATCTCATATGCCACAGCTGAGTCCTGGTAACAGCCAAATAAGTAGGTTTTTTTTTTTTTTTTAATTTTTTAAATTTTTTTAAGTTATACCTGTAAGAAGAATCCCAATTTCAAATGTCAATTGCAGTTTGGAATGTCTGTCCTTGTGAGTTTTAGTTTGGGATTCATATTGGAAGCTACCATCATTATATTTCAGTCCTGACTAGAGAGACATGCCATTCACATGACATGCCTTCCTCAATCAGCCGTTTGTCTTTCCCTTAGCTTCAGTTACTCTGAAAGATGACTGTCTTGAGACTGCTGCCAAGGCCTGCCTGAGTGAATTCTGTGTTTGCAGAATAGTCTGTACTTTTATAGACCATTTCATAAAGATCTCAAGTTAGATAAAAATTTGTTTAGCTGTTTTAAGCAGTGCAGGAACAGATACACTCACAGAAATGCATTTTATTTATGTACATGCAGAAGGCAAACAATGAAGATACGCATAGAAAGTTGTAGGAGCAGATACCACGGGCATGCATAAGCTGAGACTTAGAATTGTGATTTGAAAGTCTGAGTCTTTCAAATCACAACTGGAATTTGGAGCATCATAAGAAGATTATGTTGTTTTTGTTTAGTCTCTCAGTCGTGTCCAACTCTTTTGTGACCCCATGGAATGTTGCCTACCAGGCTCCTCTGTCCCTGGGATTCTCCTGGCAAGAATATTGCAGTAGGTTGCCATTTCCTCCTCCAGGGGATCTTCCAGACCCAAGAATCAAACTTGCATCTCTTATGTCTCCTGCACTGGCAGGAGGGTTCTTTGCCACTAGTGCCACTGGGAAGGTCTAAGCAGATTACAGTCAAATCAAGAAGAACCAGGACCTAAGAGCACAAACAACTCTACACATGTGAAAACTACAAGCAATCTGGCCTTTGCTAAACATTAAGGGCTAGACAGGAGTGGTAGATGTCAGAGCTGGTGTGGCAGGCAAAAACCAGACAAGTCACGAGAATGCCGTAGCTGCCATAAAAGGACTTGGACTTTATCCTATTGACGTGAAATAGGGTTGAGAGACAGCCACTCCAATGCCAGTCAGCTGTGATAGGTGGAAGGCTTTTTTGTCTTTGACGACTACAGAGGATGAGATGGTTGGATTGCATCACCAATTCAATGGACATGAGTTTGAGCAAGCTCTGGGAGCTGGTGACGGACAGGGAAGCCTGGTGTGCTGCAGTTCACGGGGTGACAAAAAGTCGGACATGACTGAGTGACTGAACTGAAGTGTTAATTTGCAATGCTCTGTTAGTTTCAAGTGTACTGTAAAGTGATTGAGTTGCTGCTGCTGCTGCTAAGTTGCTTCAGTCGTGTCCGACTCTGTGCGACCCCAAAGACGGTAGCCCACCAGGCTCCCCCGTCCCTGGGATTCTCCAGGCAAGAACACTGGAGTGGGTTGCCGTTTCCTTCTCCAATGCATGAAAGTGAAAAGTGAAAGTGAAGTCGCTCAGTTGAGTGGGACAGGCCCTTTAAGGAGGAGAATATTCTCCCTCATGCTTTCCTTAAGCCTTGTGCAACAATGTATCTTGTCCAAGAACTGCTTTTCTTTAGGTCCAGAACTAATGGTCACAGATTCTTTTCCCTTATAGGTTATTAGAAGATATTGAATATAGTTCCCTGTGCTATACAGTAGGTCCTTGTTGTTTACCTATTTTATATATATATATATATATATATATAAATAGTGTGAATATTTATTTTTTTTTTCTTTTAAAGTTTAAATCTGCCCTTCTGTGCTGTCAAATTGATTTTACTCCTGTCCTTAGAACTAATGAGAAAATATCAGCTAAGAGCAGTGATGTTCTGGTAAGTGTTTAACAACTGATTTTCCAAATTTCCACCTTGGCTGATTTCAAAGTTCCAAGGTGAGGCCATTAAAGGAAGAGTTAGGAAGAGATGCACCTGGTCAGCTCTTGAAGTATAAACTGGTCCTTCTGGTCACTGTAGGGACTCAAAAAAACAAAACAAAACAAAAGAAAGGATCTGCCCTCCTAAGAGGATGGTTGAGGTTATAGTTACTTTTTTCTTCTTACTACATTTGAAAGGACGGTTTAGATAAATTATACTTTCAGGACAAGGCATTCTAGACTTTATAACTAGTGCTTGACCTTTTAAACCAGTGGTACCAAAACATGGGGCTTCCCAGGAGGTGCTAGTGGTAAAGAATTATTTTTGTCTGGGAAATTCCATAACAGAGGAGCCTGGTGGGCTACAGTCCAGGGGGTTGCAAAAGAGCCCCGCACGACTGAGGGACTAAACGACGAGAACCAAACTGTGAGCAGTGCTGCCCCCTAGAGTTCAGTTGCTAAGTCCCGTCTGGCTCTTCGCGACCCCACGGACTGCAGCACTCCAGGCTTCCCTGTCCTTCACCATCTCCCTGAGTTTGCTCAGACTCCTGTCCATTGAGTCGGTGATGCCATCCAGTCATTTCATCCTCTGTATCCCCCTTCTCCCCCTACCTTCAGTCTTCCAGCGTCAGGGTCTTTTTCAATGGGTGAAAAACTGGGACGTTGTAAGTGCTTAATGGGCAAGGGTCAGGAATGCTGAATATCCTGCCCCCGGAGAGACAGTCCTGCACAATAAAGAGTTGTTCTGCCCTCGAACTCTATGGCCCAGTCCTTGGAAAAAGCAGCTTTACACTGTTCCTCCCGCAGGTTGGCTTTCTGCCAGACGGTAGTGCTTTATTAATATATTCTGCTAAACTTTCGTGAGCAATCATACCCTGCTGCTTATAAGACAAGGAAGTCCTATGCTTAGTGACAGATGCTTATTTTATTCCAAAATGATTGAAATAAAATGCACTGGAATGAAACTTTTTTTTCCCTATTAACCTTTAGCAGCATTTATAATGACCATGTTAAATCAAACCTCATTACAATGTAATGGGGCCTGACTGAAATACTGCAGGTATGATGCTGAGTAATTTCATAAATTATTAAATGGTAATTGAAGGTAATATGGCAGAATACATTCTACTCCTGAGGGGGAAAATACAGAAGACTTTGGAGGGAAATAAAGTTGGTGAAAATATAGCATTTAGAAAAGGGTTGGAAGAAAAGTGGAGAGAGGCCATAGAAGATGGGAATAAGCCCTTTAATTTTTGACATTGGGCTAAAATAAGCAGTTTTGACACTGACTTGAAACATTGCAGACGTTCAGAGTCTTTTCTCACTTCCGGTGTTCAGGCTTTCTTCAAGGCAAAAGAATCAAAGTCAAATTATTTTTTAATACTAAATGTCTCTTGATACCATGCCTTTATTTCAATTACAGTTCACTTCCAGCCCTCACTTACCTAAACAGCTTTTTAGAAGCTTAAAAAAAAAAATCCCAATCAGTAAACTAATTGTGCTTGTTGTGGAAGAAAACTAAAATTCTAAAAAATGTAGATTTTGTAAGTCTCATCGTCACACATAGCCTTCACTGTAAACAGGATGTTCTTTCAGATTTGCACACATTATTCTTTTTAAGTTTTCTTTTTCAACATAGGTTATATTATAGGGATGGTCCCAAAACAGACTCTTTTCTTTTACTATTATCTTTCTATGTCTATACAAGCAGATTTAAACTTAAACACTTGCTGATTTAATTTAACTTTATAATACTTTAAAATTGAAGTAAAGTTGATTTACAGTATTTTTTTTATTAGTTTCAGGTGTACAGCTCTTCTGATTGAATATTCCTGTAGACCATGCGCCACTTAAAGTTGCTATAAACAATGGCTATTTCCCTCTGCTGCACAATGTATCCTCGTGGATTCTTTGTCTTTTACCTAGTAGTGTGTACCTTTTAGCCCCATACCTGTTTTGCCCTCCCTCCCTTCTGTCTCCCCATTGGCAACCACCAGTTTGTTCCCTCTGTAACTTGGTTTCTGTTTTGTTGTATTTGTTCACATGCTTTATTTTTTAGAGTTCACATATAAGTGATAAAATACAGCATTTTGTCTTTCTTGATATTTCACTAAGCATAATGGCCTCTAGGTCCATCCATGTTGCTGCAAACGGCAGAATTTCATCCTATTTTATGACTAAGTAGTACTCCATAGTAGATTACAATCAAAATCCTTCAAACTAGGCTTCAGCAGTATGTAAACTGAGAACTTCCAGATGCACAAACTGGATTTAGAAAAGGCAGAGGGACCAGAGATCAAACTGACAACATTCATTGGATCATGGAGAAAGCAAAGGAATTCCAGAAAAACCATCTACTTGAGCTATGCTGGAACATTTGACAGTGTGGGTCACAACAAACTGTGGAAAATTCTGAAAGAGATAGGAGGACGAGACCACCTTACTTGTTTCCTGACAAATATGTATGCAGGTCAAGAAGCAACAATCAGAACTGGACATAGAACAACAGATGAGTTTCAAATTGGGAAAGGAGTATGACAAGGCTATATACTGTTACTCTGCTTGTTTAACTTACATGCAGAATGGTTCAGTTCAGTTCAGTTGCTCAGTCATGTCCGACTCTTTGCAACCCCATGGACTGCAGCACGCCAGGCCTCCCTGTCCACCACCAACTCCCGGAGTTTACTCAGACTCATGGCCATTGAGTCGGTGATGCTAGCCAACCATATCATCCTCTGTCATCCCCTTCTCCTCCCACCTTCAATATTTCCCAGCATCAGGGTCTTTTCACATGAATTGGTTCTTTGCATCAGGTGGCCAAAGTATTGGAGTTTCAGCTTCAACATCAGTCCTACCAATGAACACCCAGGACTGACCTCCTTTAGGATGGACTGGTTGGATCTCCTTGCAGAATACATCTTGTGAAATGCTGGGCTGGATGAATCACAAGCTGGAATCAAGATTGCCAGAAGAAATATCAACAACCTCAGATATATGAGTGAAAACATTCTAATGGAAGAAAATGAAGAGGACTAAAGAGCCTCTTGGTGAACATAAAAAAGGAGAATGAAAAAACTGGCTTGAAACTCAACATTAAAAAAACTAAGATCATGACATTCTGTTCCATTACTACATGGCAAATAGAAGGGGAAAAAGTGGAAGTAGTGACAGATTTTATTTTCTTGGGCTCCAACATCATCACAGATGGTGACCGCAGCCATGAAATTAAAAGATGCTTCCTCCTTGGAAGGAAAGCTATGACAAACCTAGACAGCATGTTAAAAAGCAGAGACATCTCTTTGCTCACAACGGTCTGTATAGTCAAAGCTATGGCTTTTCCAGTAGTCATGTTTGGATGTGAGAGTTGGACCATAAAGAAGGCTGCAGACCAAATAATTGATGCTTTCAAATTGTGCTGGAGGAGACTCTTGAGAGTTTATTGGACTGCAAGGAGATCAAACCAATGAATCCTAAAAGAAATCAACCCTGAATATTCATTAAAAGGACTGATGCTGAAGCTGAGGCTCCAATGTTTTGGCCACCTGATGTGAAGAGCCAACTCATTGGAAAAGACTCTGATGCTGGGAAGGAGTGAAGGCAATAGAAGAGGGTGACAGAGGATGAGATGGTTAGTTAGCATGATTGCTCAATGGGCATGAATTTAACAAACTCCAGGAGATAGTGAAGGACAGGGAAGGCTGGTGTGTTGCAATCCACAGGGTCTCAGAGAGTTGAACACAACTTAGCGACTGAACAACAATGTTCTATTGTATATATGCTCCACATCTTTATCCATTCATCTGTTGATGGGCACTTAGGTTGCTTCCATATCTTGGCTATTGTAAATAGTGCTGCTATGAACATTTTCTTGTTGTTTTGTTGCTAAGTTGTGTCTGACCCTTTTACAGTCCCGTAGACTGTAGTCTGTCAGGCTCCTCTATCCATGGAATTTCCCAGGATAAAATACTGGAGTGGGTTGCCCTTTTCTTCTCTGGGGGATCTCCTGAACCAGGGATCCAACCCTAGTCTCCTGCTTGGCAGGCGGATTCTTTCCCACTGAGCCACCAGGGAAACCTACTAGGAATGTTGGTAGTTAACATATCTTTTCAAATTAGTGTTTCATTTTCTTTGGATATATACCCCTGAATGGCTTTGCTGGATCATATGACAGATCTATTTTTTAGTTTGCTGAAGACTTTCCATTCTGTTTCCATAACGGTTACGCCAATTTACATTTTCTCTACCTCCCCCGCAATGCTTGTTATTTACAGACTTTTTCATAACAGCCATTTGACAGGTGTGGGGTTGATATCTTGATGTTTTATAAAGTTAAAAAAATTAAAGTATGTTGTAAAGTGCACAGAATTTTAGTGTAGAGTTTTATGATTTGTCCTAAGTGAATGTTACCCACATAGTCACAACTTAAATTAAGACATAGAATATGATCATTGTCCTTTGTCCTTGATTTCTCTTTCCTGTCCCTCCTAATCATTTTACTCATCCTTGTTGAACGTAATCAGGCTTCTGAATTCTATCACCATATAATAATTTTCCTTTTTCTGTAGGTTAAAGTAAACTGGATCATTTAACATTAACTTTTTTGAGTCTGGATTTCTTTGCCTGTTTGGTTTATCAAATACTTCCACTATTGCATGAAGTATTAGCTCATGTTTATTGCTGCAGAGTATTTCATTGTATGACTGTAATATAATTTATTTGTTCTTGCTTTGACGAACTTTTAGATTGTTGTTTGGGGGCTACTGTGAATAATACTTTTACGCTTGTCTTTATACCTATGTATGTCTTTTGATGAATATATATGTATTCATCCTCCCTGGCACATACCAAGAAGTGAAATTGCTGTGAAAAAGTCACGTGCATATTCAGCATTAGTTGTTACTGCCAACAGTTTTTCCAAAGTGACTAAGAATTTTTATTTACATAGGTATTGTGTAAGGATTCTATTTGCTCTATGTCTTTGCCAACAGCTTGTATGGTCATTTTCTTTTTTTAAATTAAGTTTCAGCTCACTTTGTGGCTTTCCAGTGGTAATTTATTATATCTATTTTGCATTTTTCTTACGACTAAGGATTTTGAACACCTTAGGAGTTAATTGGTCAATTTCTTTTGATTAATGGCTGGACAAGTCTTTTTCTTCTATTTTATTGTTTTTTTTTTCCTCTTTCTCACAGTCTTACAGGAGTTCTTTATAAATTCTGAAAGTTAGCTGGATGCTTGTATTGCACATATCTTTTCCAACTCTGTGGTTTGCCTTTTCAATCTCTAAGAAATCTTTAATGAAGTCATTTTGTTTGTATTTTCTTGTATTATTATTACTGTTTCCTGTGTTCTCTTTGGGCTTCCCTCATGACTCAGATGACAATGAGGGAGACCTGGGTTGGAGACCAGGGTTTCGTTCCCAGGTTGGGAAGATCCTCTGGAAGAGGGCATGGCAACCCAGTCTAGAATTCTTGCCTGGAGAATCCCCATAGACAGAGGAGCCTGGAGGGCTACCTACAGTCCATGGGGTCACAAAGAGTTGGATACGGCTGAACAATTAAGCACAGCACAGTGTCCTATTCAGGAAATTCTTGCCCACTCCAAGTGAAGCTATTAAGTAAGTAAGTAAAGTCGCTCAGTCGTGTCCGACTCTCAGCAACCCCATGGACTGTAGTCTATCAGGCTCCTCTGTCCATGGGATTTTCCAGGCAAGAGTGCTGGAGCGGATTGCCATTTCCTCTTATATTATCTCCTGTGTTACTGTTTCATCTACCTCAATTAGATCTCTAATGCCTCTATAACTGATTTCTGTATATGGTGTGAGGAGATGGGTACTGTTATTTTATTTAACATCATTTATTGAAAAGACCATGCTTCTTCTGCTGAATTTCGTGGGCTTACTCTGTGATAAATCAGAAGTCTGTATATGGGTGGGTCTGTTTCTGAACTCTGTTTTTATTGTCTATCCTATTACCACTACCACACTTAGAACTGTGGTTTTATAAAAGTTGGTATATGTTATGTAAGTCATTCAACTTTGGTCTTCTTTAGAATTGTATTCATTATTCTTAGTCCTTTTAATTTTCATAATCATCTCATCAATTTCCATGGAATTTTTGTTAGAAGCAAATCAATACATTAACCTTTAGAATATTGAATCTTCTAATCAGTGAACTTGGTATAACCTCTGTTTCTCTAGTTCTTTAATTTTCTTTTAGTAATGTTTGGGCTTTGCTATGTAGTGATCTAGCCCATTTAAAAATTAGATTTATTTCTAAGTATTGATATATTTTAAGGCTATGTATACTAAAATCTGTAAATTTTGATTCTGTTACTAGAATATAGAAATACAACTATGTTTTACATATCAACTTTGTAATCAGAAATCTTGTAAAATTCATTTATTTATTTTCAAATTTATTTATAGATTTTTTTTGGTATTTTATATTTATATTGTCATGTTTTTATGAATAATAATATTTCTTTCTTTCTTTTATATAATCTTTAATTTTATTTATTTTCTTTTTGTGTCTTGTTGCACTCATTAAGCCCTCTATAGCAATAAGGTACTTCTTTGTTAAACTGCCCTAATAGGGTTCTTGTTGAAGGCAGGCCATAGTGATCAGATATGACCTGGAACGTGATGGGAGATGAGGACTTTGATAAAATATCAAGATTTTGAGGGTGGGGATTCTGGCTAACCAGCAGGGTTCTTGCTAAACCTGAACTCTACAGAGATGGAGATGGAAGCCTACACTTTGGGCTAGCTGAGCAGAAGGCTCAGAAGAACTTGACTAAAAGTTTGACCCAGGGCAGAATCTCGGTCAGCAGACATTCTTGTTTCATTCCCAATCTTAGGGGAAAAGTCTCTAATATTCCATAAAAATACTGTGTTTACTATTGTTTTCTTTTCTTTTTACCAGATACTTTTTAGTAGATTCAGTTCAGTTCAGTTGCTCAGTCGTGTCCAACTCTTTGCAACCCCGTGGACTGCAGCACGCCAGGCTTCCCTGTCCATTTTCAACTCCTGGAGCTTGCTCAGACTCATGTCCATTGAGTTGGTGATACCATCCAACCATCTCATCCTCTGTCATCCGCTTCTCCTCCTGCCTTCAATCTTTCCCAGCATCAGGGTCTTTTCTAATGAGTCAGTTCTGCACATCAGGTGGCCAAAGTATCAGAGCTTCAGTTTCAGCATCAGTTCTTCCAATGAATTTCAGGATTGATTTCCTTTAGGACTGATCTCTTTGCTGTCTGTCCAAGGGACTCCCAAGAGTCTTCTCCAACATCACAGTTCAAAATCATCTGTTCTTCGGCACTCAGCTTTCTTTACGGTCCAACTGTCACATTCATACATGACTACTGGAAAAACATAGCTTTGACTAGATGGACCTTTTTTGGTAAAGTAATATCTCTTTTTTAGATTAGTTTCCGTCCATATTTTTCTTTGCTAGAGTACTCTTTTTCCCCCTTAAATCATGAATGAGTGAATTTTATCAAATGCTTTCTCTGTACTAATTTAAATGTTTATGTTCTTATGTAAATATAAGAATAATGATCTTGTTCATTCTGTTAATGTGGTAAACTACATTGATTAATATTTGAAAAAGTGAAAGCCCAACTTAACATGGCTGGAATAAACTCTACGTTGTTATAATGCATTGCCCTTTTATGTATCACCACATTTGGTTTGCTATTACTTTTTTTCAGAGCCCTGTGTGTGTGTTCATTTGAAGGATTTGTTGTTTCTCAGTCTCTAAGTGGTGTCCAACTGTCTGTGACTGCATGGCCTGCAGCACTCCAGGCTTCCCTGTCCTTCACTATCTCCTAGAGTTTGCTCAAACTCATGCCCATTGGGATTCAACCATCTCATCCTGTCACCCCATTCTCCTGCCCTCAATCTTCCCTAGCATCAGAGTCTTTTCCAATGGGTCAACTCCTTGTATCAGGTGACCAAAGTATTGGAGCTTCAGCTTCAGCTTCAGTCTTTCCTATAAATGTTCAGTGTTGATTTCCTTTAGGACTGACTGCTTTGATCTTGCAATCCAAGAGACTCTTAAGAGTCTTATTTAGCATCACAGTTGGAAAGCAGCAATTCTTCGGTGCTCAGCCTTCTTTATGGTCCAAGTCTCACATTGGTACATGACCACTGGAAAAAACATAGCTTTGACTAGAAGGATTGGTGTAATATTTTGTTTTGCCACCTTATTGACATTTTGGGATTTAGGCTATGCCAATATCATAACAAGAGATACCACTGTTTTTCAGTTCTTAGAAAGAGTTGATACAAGTTTGGTATGATTTCTTATTTCAATATTCAAAAAAGTTCCCTGGTTAAGCTACCTAGGACTGAAATTTTCTTTGTTTAAGGACTTTTACTTACGGATGAAATTACTAACAGATGCAGAGATATTTAGCTCTTTTATTTATTCTATTTCAGCTTTGGTACTCTTCACTTAGAAGGAATTGGTCTATTTATTCTAAGCTTTCAAGCTTATTGGCAAAAGTTGTTAATACTGTCTTCCTATTATCCCTTTAATCACTGTAGAAACTGTGATGGTGTTCTTTTTATCTTCCTGATATAGGTTATTTATGCCTTTTTCGTCTCTATTTTTTCTTAGAATTGTAAAAATTTTATAAATTTTGTTAATCTTTAAAATTTTAAATTTTTTACTTTGCTGATTTTTCACACTTCTTTTTGAGTTTTATTTATCTGTTCTTTATCTCATGCTGCTTCAAATAACTATTTGGATCATGAATCGTTAGCCTCTATTATTATTATTTTTTAATATATACAGTTGTGGTAACTGAAAGAAAGAGGATTTTCACAAGGAAAGTAGACAGATATGGAAAGACCACATCATGGAGTGTGTAGAGAGGCTTGTAAAATAAACACAAACTTGAAACTTTCGCTAGGTTAATGAAAGACTGATGTGTTTTAAGCCCTAGAGAGCGGTTTGTAGGTGGGTGCAGGAAGCAAACTAAAAACGAGGGTGGCTGTGTAGAAGCTGGTTATGGAATCCAGGTGAAAGGTGACATTTGCTGGACTGAGTGCTGTCAGAGCATGCCTGCATGCTAAGTGGCCTCAGTCGTGTCCAATTCTTTGTGACTCCACGGACTGCAGCCTACAAGGCTCTTTCGTCCACGGGACTCCCAGCCAAGAATACTGGAGTGGGTTGCCATCTCCTCCTCCAGGGGATCTTCCTGACCAAGGATCAAACCTGCATCTCCAACGTCTCCTTATTTCTAATTTTTGTCTTTTTCTTTCAGTGAAAGTGCTACAAAACCTCTGTCGCTGCTTTCTATTTATCCTCTATACCCCTGCTGCAGATTGACAAAGCTCCAAAGGAAAAAAGCAGCAGTGGAATAGATCTCATCTTAGTACTTTCTCTTTGCGATTCTAATTCCTTGATTCTCATCTGCAGTGGTTGCTCTTGGATGCCTTCAAAAAGTGTCTTTTTAAAATGTATTTAATCCAGCTCCTAGGTTATTCTCAGTAGAAGGCTTACTATGTATGACACAAGCTACTCATAATAATTGAGACTATTTTATTCATTCTGGAGGCTGTATACAATTCTAAGTTCTGGGTTTGCCAATTAATTATTTAGTGCCCTATTGAACTTCTGGTTTCTGAGTTTTCACTATTATGAATAATGTTGCATAAACATGTTTGTAATATAATTTCATGCAATTGTTCAAGCATTTCTTTAGGATAATTGCTGATAGTAAATGGCTGGACATAACTTATATCATTTTTCTCATCCTTTTTTGGACAGAACTCAGTTTCCTGGCTTCAGTCAAATTGCAGGGTAGACTGGGAAATTCAGATATTTTTTATATACAGGAAGAGGAAATGTTGTGGCAAACACAGAATTGTCTTTACTGCTAACTACTTCCTAACTTGTCTCTCTAGGTCTAGACCCCTTCTATAATCCATATACTACATTATCACTTGACCTAATATCCTTAAGTACGACTGAGTGTAAGACTTTATGCTTTTGAAGGGTGCTAAAGAAGACTTTTGAGCATACCTGGGACAGCAAGGAGATCAAACCAGTTAATCCTAAAGGAAATCAACCCTGAACACTCACTGAAATGACTGATGCTGAAGTTGAAGCTCTAGTACTTTGGCCATCTGATGCAAACAGTCAACTCACTGGAAAAGCCCTTGATGCTAGGAAAGATTGAGGGCAGGAGGAAAAGGGGGCGATAGAGGATGAGATGTCTGGAAAGTGAAAGTCACTCAGTCAGTCCGACTTTTTGCGACCCCATGGACTATGCAACCCACGGAATTCTCCAGGCCAGAATACTGGAGTGGGTAGCCTATCCTTTATCCAGGGGCTCTTCCTGACCCAGGAATCAAATCAGGGTCCCCTGAACTGCAGGCAAATGAGTGGACGGCATTACCAATTCAATGGACATGAACTCGGGCAAACTTTGGGAGATAGTGAGGAATGGGGAGACCCGGTGTGCTTCAGTCCATGGGGTTACAAGGAGTCAGACATGACTTAGTGACTTAACAGCAACCACCACAACCACTGGGCAAGACTCACCAATAAATTAAAATCTTTTAGGATCTTTCTTTTGCTTGGAGAAGGAATTTGTGAGTTCTTACAAATGTGCAAGTGCTAGAACCTCAATGGAAGACTCTTTTGCTTTGTATTTCTGAATCTAATCTTTTATCATTTTACCCTGATACGTGTTTTTCTTTCTATAGATGATGGAAAGGGTTCAGTGGGGCTCTGATTCACAGTTGTATAGAGGTGTTCATACTTAACTGGGGCAAACTTGAAATTGAGGGTAGTCACCAGTTAGATTCCTTAAATTACAACTTGCCTAAAAAAAAAAAAATACAACTTGCCTAATAAGTAATACCCTCTAACTAGACTTGCCAATCAATCTCACCTCAACTGCTTCTACAAATTCCGTACCCTCCATGCTTCATGAAGCTTAGGCAATATATCACAAGACTCCCATAACTGCTATCTATAGATAACAACTCTGATGCATGGGTCATTATAATAAAGTTTGCTTCAGTTGTTTAGCAGGAACATGGAGTAAAGTCTTGCCCAGTTTGAACCGGTAGAGGTCACTGACCATTCAGCTGGGCCTGCATGAGTGTCTGATGAGTGACATTTGACATCAGAGGGTACAAAACTCGACCCTCCAGTTACATTAATGCTGCTATTTTCTGTGCATGGTTCTCATGAAGAGCATGTAACTCAAATATACCTGTTCATAACATGATTACTTGACCTTTTCCTTACCTCCAATCACCTTTCACCATGCCTCAAATCACCCTGCTTCTTTATCTCATAAATATCATGAGACCTACATCTTTAGGGAGGTGAATTTGAGTTTTGTTTTTCCATCTCTTTGCTTGGCTGCCTTGGGAATAAACCTTTTCTCTGCTGTAAACCTCAGCATCTCAGCTTTTGGCTTGCTATGTGTTGGGCAAATGATCCTGGTTTGGTAACAAGCTCTCCTCAAACACTATTGTAGTTGCAAGGGCAGAGACAAAGGAGACAGGGAAATATGGGGCGGACATTGCTTCTTCTATATCCAGCAGTATGACCTGGGGCGAGCTAGTCAATCTTTTCTGTGCTTCTGTGTTCCCAGCTCTGTAATCTGGTTCTGATAATGGAATAAAATGGCAGCACTATTATTTTGATCCACCAGTCTCCACCTAAAAAATACACCAGAAAGGACAAGATTTGTCTTTAAGGAAAACAGGAGGATTCTGAGTCATAAGGTAGTCATAGGTGATTTTGTGTGTGTGTGTGTGTGTGTGTGTGTGTGCTGCTCACATTCAATGTCCCAAGCTTCAAGCTGAGGACACCTTCACCTCCACTCATTGTTATTTATTTGGAGCCATGGAGATCAATCTTCCTAGGAGCAGCAAACACTTCAAGGACCTGGCTTTAAGTGTTAAGTGGCTCCTCAGCTTCCTTTCCAGAAGATCTAGTGTAAGGCGTCGCAAGTGGGTCTCTTGAGAGTTACTTGTGTTTAATCTGCAGTGAGAGGCCAACCTGGGTCACAGCCCTGAAGCCCTGGTATTTCAGCTTTCCTCTCTGGGAAATGATCCTCTAGGTCCATTATCTGGTTCTGTTCCAGCCATTAGGCTGTCCTTCCACAGGCAGTGGGTTAATGAGCCCAGGGGTAAAACCCTAGTGTGGGCATAATCCCTGAGTACATTCTCTTAAATAACACATCAACCACCACCGCAACAAAAATCACTGCTGTGTTGGCAATCAGACTCTTCCTGATTTGAAAGTAGACATCAAGAAGCCTATGGGCCCAGCTAAGATCCCACTTCTGCTGTTTATTGTCTCTGTGATCTGAGGAACATTGCTTAAAGTCTGCATGTCTCCGTCTTCTTGTGTATAAACTGAAAAGAAGGACAGTACAATGCCTAAAGCCCCTGCAAGGATTAAATGAGACAATTTATGAAAAGTACTTTGAATAGTGGCTGGCACATAGTAAATCCTGTATAAATGATCAGTAGAGTTCTTATAAATAATTAATTATCTCATTAGTTAATTATTTAGTTTGACACAGCACCCACTGAGGTAGATGTTTTCACTTATTCTCCTTTTTCAGATGAGGGAAGTGAGACAAAATTGACAGGTAACTCACCCGACCTACAAGTATTTACTATGTCATAGGATTGGAATTCAAAACCAGGCAGTCTGGGTAAGTAGAGCCATATAATGAGGGAGATGTGATATTCTGCCCCAAGGAGAGTTATATTATGACATAGCAGTTAGACACTCCAATTTCATGTGATTATGGCTTCTAGCTTCTTCAAAATATCAGGGATTTAAATGGACTACATAATTTTGGAGTAAAATTTGGGACCTTGAGTCAGATGGTTTTGAGTTAAAACTCAAATTTTGCCCCTCAATAGCTGTGGGACTTTCATCAAGTTAAATTGTATAAACCCACCAAAGCCTAATAAGACTGATATATATTAAGGTATGTAAACTACTTAGCAAATATCTTAGTATATTATAGATCCTCAGGAAGTGTGGGTTATTGTGGTAGATTTCAGAGTGGCCGCAGTTCCTCTCCCTTCCTATATTGACACCCTTATGCAACTTTTCAATGCCTTCATTTTTCATCTGAATTCAGCCACGTGACCTGTAGAATGGGGTCTGTGTCAGTTCCAAATCTCTTGTACCCCCACCATTACAATGAGATCATGTGCACGCTGGGGACGCAAGGGACACGTGGAGCTGAAGCAAGTCATAGACTTGGATATAAAACTAGGATTTGAATCTGGCTGTGTCTGCCCTGGTAACTAGAGATGTTGGTAACTAGAGATGTTGTTCCCTCTTCCAGGCTTCATTGTATTAGCATTGCTACAGGGGAAACTTGGGGGCAGATATAAACTTGGGGACAGATATAAAGCAAACTTTTTTTTTTTCATTTAACAGACTTCCAGGAAAGGTTGCAAAATCAATTTGTGTTTACTTAAAATGCAATTACAACAATGAGTAACAGCAAGTGAGAAAGAAAAAGGAAATTTGTACATGTAAGGGCAAAATTTGTTTTCTAACGTGCACACAGGCAATGCAGAACAGTTCCTCTGTCATTGTGTCTAATGTTTAATTTCCTTTTGTAACATATGAACTCAAATTCAGTGGGCTGAGCCTCTTTGATAAGGCAGGCACTTCATAGACTCACCAAGAGGAGGCCCAGAGCAATCCTGACTTTATTTTTATCGTGCTTCATTTCTTACCATCAGGTCATTGTTTCTGCAAGAAGTTTTCCAACCTTGTACATATGGAAAAAATGATCAGGGTTAGTCCAGGGGAAATGCCATGCATGGTCAGTTGTATTTCCTTCATGGGGGAAAGGAGTTGGGGTCTAGGTGCCATATATTGGCTTCTTTGCACAGTTATCTCCTTCCTCCTCTTGACTCTGGCCACATATTCTTTCTTCTATTGACACACTCATCAAAATTCGGTCTCTCTTTTCTTTCTTATTAAACCATTTTCATAGTATCACCACTGAGGAGTCATGTAACACCAATGACAATCATTTACGTTGATAACATGTACCAAGCGACTCCTTAGTTATAGGACCTGCACATTTACATTTAATTCTCACACTAAGAGACTGGCCCTAAAATGACCCCTGTTCTATAGAGAAAACTGAGGCTCAGAAAGGTGGTGTAAGTTTCCCAATGTCGCACAGTTGGGAACTGGCAATGCCAGGATTTGTACCCAACTCTATTCTTGTAATTACTACCTTGTGGTATAAACTGGGAATTTGTTCTGTATAAACTGGGAATTTTACTTGACATCCAGTATTATTTAATTCTCATAGCAATACTTTAAAGTTGGGATGATAAAGACAATTTTTCAGATGAAATCACTGGCTTCAGCAAAGTTAGTTTGCCCAAGATCTTCAACAAGTAGAAGAAGCAGCAGAAATCTTTACTCTCCATCAGATGTGTCAATTTATTTAAGTCATGTCTGACTCTTTGAGACCCCATGGACTGCAGCACACCAGGCTTCCCTGTCCTTCACTGTCTCCTGGAGTTTGTTTAAACTCATGTCCATTGAGTCAATGATGCCATCCAACCGTCTCATCCTCTGTCACCCTTTTCTCCTCCTGCCCTCAATCTTTCCCAGCATCATGGTTCCTTTCCCAATGAGTTGGCTCTTCACATCAGGTGGTCATAGTATTGGAATGTCAACTTCAGCATCAGTCCTTCCAATGAATATTCAGGGTCGATTTATTTTAGGATAGACTGGTTTGATCTCCTTGCTGTCTGAGGGACTCTCAAGAGTCTTATCCAGCATTAAAGTAAAAAAGCATCAATTCTTCAGTGCTCAGACTTCTTTATGGTCCAACTCTTACATCCGTTGCATTCAACTGAATCAAAGTCTTAAGGTTTTCTGTCCCAAGCCAGCAAATGAACTGCAAAATTCAGAATATGTCTTTTTCATTGACTTTCTCTTGCTCTTTTCTTATTTTTGTGACCTTGCAGGTCCTGTTACCATCTCCCCTTCAGAGAATGTTGTTCACATTTCCCCCTGGTCTTCCCATCCCCTGCTTCGGCCATAACGCTATAGCCAGACCCATCTACATTTTAAAGTTGTCTCAAGTTATGTTCAAATCTCCAGAGTATTTGCAGCTTTAAGAAGTCCTGAATCTAATTTTAAAATGATTTATCGTTGCAATTTGTGCTAATATCATTATAAATCACCAATTTACATAGACTGAAGATCTGATTAATTCAAATGTATTCATTTATTTTAGATTAATATGCACCCACTGACTAACCTCTGTATTCATTTACACACAAGATTAAAAACAGATTATTACACCCAAACAAGAACCTACACCAAGCAGCTTGAGTAGGACTGCCCATTTCCAGTACTGTCAGGGCGGCTCAGCAGTTGCCCTTGTCTCATATCTGGTATGTCATCATGGCAGCTGACCTTTGACTTCTAACTCCTACACTGTCACTGTTGCCTGCACTGCCTCTGGGGACACTGACACTTTGTCAGGTTGAATTTCCTGTCTACAGAGACATAATGAATATTCAAAGAAATGCTTACTACATGCTCAAGCATGACATAGGGCTTTATGAGGCTAACTTATTTAATCTTTACAACAGCCCTATGAAATATGTACTAATATTATCCCATTTGGTATAAAGGGATCTACCCAGGTGGTTCAGTGGTAAAGAATCCGCCTGCCAATGCAAGGAGATGTGGGTTTGATCCCTGGGTTGGGAAGATCCCCTGGAGGAGGAAATGGCAACCCTCTCCAGTATTCTTGCCTGGAGAATCCCCTGGACAGAGGAGCCTGTCAGGGTACAGTCCATGGGGTTGCAAAGAGTCAGACACAACTAAAGTGACTAAACCACCACCACCACCACCATTTGATTAATGCTCTAGAACTTTGGAGTTGTAAAGATGTGAGTTTGGTTTCCACTTCCATCGATTCTTGATTCAGTCACTAAGCCCACAGCTTCTGGGGTGCCTTGATTTCCTGCTCTGTAAAGTGGGTATCTTATTTCCCTGGCCAGCTTCTTCAGTCAGATTCACAAACTCTCATGACACATCAGCTTATTCCACACTTCAGTTTCATCGGCAGTCTGGCCCTATTAGGCTGGACCTGAGTTGCCAACCCTCCATAGTTTTTTCCAAGTGCTTCACTCCTGAAGGAGAGTCCAGGAGACTGGACTCCAATCTGTTGGGAGTTTACAGCCAAAGGCATTGGATAACTTGAAGCACAAAACATGGTTAATGATTTGGAGTACTAATGGAATGTTGGCCTTGCAAAAATACCTTCCACATATATTTCTAAAAAGGTCTTTCTTAACGAAGACCCTGAATTTTAAATTATGTTCCTAGGTCCACTCTTCAGAGTCTAAAACGTGTCTGTTGGCCACCTATTGTATGAAAAACATTTTGCCTGGTGGGACAGGAATGATGTTAACAATAATAAATATATCTTAAATTTGTAGAGCAGATATTTTTTTCATGCACTGCACTGTATCGTTGAATGAGAGACGAGAGACCTGAATCTCTCTGGTTCAAATGAGGCTTGATTCCAGGCTTTGTCATGATGAAGTCACTTTGGATAAATCACAAGCCCTTCTTGGGTATTGATTTCCTACCTGATTTGAGGTCTGGATTACTTGAACTCGGTTTTTTTTTTTTTTTTTTTTTAAATGAAGCTTGGCTCTTTGCTTATTTGAAGTGGAAATTGTAGCCTGTTGTACGTTGAAAGACACATGCTTGGTGCTCAATAAAGACTTGATGCAGGACTTCTCTGGTGGTCCAGTGGGTGGGAATCTGTCTTCCAATGCAGGGGTCATGGGTTCGATCCCTGGTCAGGGAACTAAGATCCCACATGCTGTGGGAAAACAGCCCAGGCATGCAACTAGAGAAAGCCCCTGCACTGCGATGAAGACTCAGTGTAGTCAAAACAAAACAAAACTTGATGGACTGAACTGAAAATGTACTCATTGTTTTAAATCACAGGATCTGGTATCAGGCAGCTGGTGTGCAAATTAAGACTTAACTACTTATTACTTGGAAAGTTGCTTGCTCTGTTTCCCCATCTCTAAAATGGAGATGATGATAGTACCCATCTCACAAGGTCAGCCAAGGTGTAAATTTAAGCCAACAAATAAATATAAAGTGCTGGAGTAGTGCCTGGCTTACAGTAGGAGCTCAATAGATGTCAGTTGCTCCTGGCTGGTTAAGAAGCTTGGAATATACTTACACACAGAATGAAGAACTCATATGTATGGTTTCAATAAATCCAAATCAAACACTGAGATCTGAAGTAGAGCTGAGCTGAGGACAGGGCCAGGTTCAGGGGTCAAAAGAGGAGTTTCTGAAATACGAGAAGAGGTTGTAGCTTTACCTGGGAGATGAGCATGTTTAAAGGACAGAGGGAAAGGGACCAGGTGAAAAAAGGCTCAAGATGTTGGAGCTTGGGATCCAGGTTCAGGAAAGAGTTGTCTCCACACCACTCATTCTGAGGATCTCCATGGTCAAATTTACTTTCATGAAGCTGTCCTTTTTAACAAAGTTAGAGAGGACTTTCTAGCTAATTCTAACTAGTTTTAGATCTATAATGGAACTTTATTGATTTCTGTATATAAAATTTATACACAGCCATCTACTAAATTTTTGTCATAGTTTTTAATGGATTCTTTTAGGTTTTCTAGGTACATATTCACTGAGTCTGTTAGCAATGATCCTTTTATAATGTACTTTTATACCTTCTACTTTGATCTCGAGTCTAATTGCACTGGCTACTACCTCTGTAGGGCTTCCCAGGTGGCGCTAGCAGTAAAGAACCTGACTGCCAATGCAGGAGACCTGAGAGAGGCGGGTTTGATCCCTGGGTCGGGAAGATCCCCTGGAGGAGGGCGTGGCAACCCACTCCAGTATTCTTGCCTGGAGAATCCCATGGACAGAGGAGCCTGGTGGGCTAAAGTCCATGGGGTCGCAAAGAGTCAGACGTGACTGATGTGAGTTAACATGCACTACCTCAATAACAATGTTAAATAATAAAGATCATATATGACATCTTAAAAAAAGTTAAAGAAATTTTTTTACAAGTACTTTTAGGATTACAACAAAATTGAGAGGAGTGTACAGAGATTTCTCATGTACCCTCTGCCCTCACACAGGCGTAGTCTCCCCTGTGGCCAGCATCACTCACCAGAGTGGTACTTTTTTTCTTTCTTTTCTTTTCCATTTTATTTTATTTTTTTACCAAGGATGAACCTACATTGACACATCATACTTGCCCAAAGTCCATAGTCTACCTGAAGGCTCACTCTTGCTGCCATACATTCTATGAGTTTGGATATATTTATGATGATACATATTCACCATTATGTCATGCCGAATGTTGTTACTTCCCTAAAAATTCTCTATGCTTTATTTATTTATTTTCCTTTCCCTCCTTTCCTAACCTCTCTTGCCTTCATCCACTGATATTTTCATTTTCTCTATGAGTTTGCCTTCTCCAGAGTATCGTAGAGTTGGAATCATACATATGTAGCCTTTAGTAATACATATTCAAGATTCACTTAATAATATGTGCTTAAGTTTCCTCTGTTTTTTCATGGCCTGATAGCTTATTTCTTTTTAGCACAGACTAACATTCCATTGTATGAGTGTATCACAGTTAATTTATCCATTCATCTAGTAAAGGACATCCTGGCTGCTTCCAAGTTTTGGCAATTATAAATTAAGCTGCTAAAAAGCTCTGTGTGTAGATTTTTGTGTGAATGAAAGTTTTTAACTTCTTGGATAAATGCCAAAGAGTGTGATTGTTGGATTCTATGATAAGAATATGTTTAGTTTTATATCCTTTGTTTTTAAAATTATTTGAGTTTTCTTGTCCAGTGACTTGATTTTTCTCAGCATTTTGCAAATTTGTAGGAACCATATTGTTGACCCCAATGGACTCTGGCCTTGCTCTCCATCTACAATTCCCACCCAAAGAGAAAGGTTTCATCATCTGAATTCAATCAAACCCCAAGTTCTGTGAATGTTATGTTCCCAAAGTATCTCCATCCATCTGATTCTATCTTTCTCTACCTTCAGGTCAAGATCACCTTGTCTCTGAAACACTGGGTAATAATCTCTCTCTTTTTTGTAATTCAGAAAATTGCATACTTTTGTGTTTCTGTTGGAGGACAATTGCTTTACAATGCTGTGTTAGTTTCTGCTGTACAATGAAGCGAATCAGTTATATGTATACATCTATCCCCTCCCTCTTGGACCTCTCTCCCCTGCAACCTACCCCTCTAGGCCATCACAGGGCACTGAGCTGGGCTTCCTGTGCTTTACACTAGGTTCCCACTAGCTAAAGTAGTACGTATATACAATGGAATTTTATTCAGCCACTAAAAGGAACACACTTGGGTCATTTACGGAGAAGGAAATGGCAACCCACTCCAGTGTTCTTGCCTGGAGAATCCCAGGGATGGGGGAGCCTGATGGGCTGCCGTCTGTGGGGTCGCACAGAGTCAGACACGACTGAAGTGACTTAGCAGCAGCAGCAGAGACTTTCATACAAAGTGAAGTAACTCCAAAAGAGAAAAGCAAATATTCTTTATTAACACATGTACGTGGAAGCTACAGAAATGTAATAATCTCTTGACAATCCCTTTACGTTTGAGAAGGGAGCCCCTCCTGGCTAGCTTCAGAGCTTGAACTCTGGCATCTCTACTATACAATGAGACAGAGCAGAGTCTTTAATTAATCTGGATTCAGTTCAGTTCAGTCGCTCAGTCCTGTTCGACTCTTTGTGACCCCATGAACCACAGCACGCCAGGCCTCCCTGTCCATCACCAATTCCCAGAGTTTATCCAAACTTGTGTCCGTTGAGTCGGTGATGCCATCCAACCATCTCATCCAGATTAATTTCCAGTATCAACTATATATTGTTGGGGAATTTAACTTGTCTTGCTTTATCTTCTTTTCTGTAGATCATTGTGAAGCAACGCAATTTTTAATCATGCAATTATCTCTGCTGAGTCCTTCACATAGTACCTGATTCATCCTCATCCCCCAAAATCAATATTATCAGTATTGCCTGGGATATGACCACCACCACTACCATCACCATTGTCATCATCACCACCATAGAAGTGAGGCTGGAGTGATGGGCAAGTTCTAGATGCACTCACATTGCTCTTCCTTGCGTCAGCCTGTCACTGACATACACATCCCTGTCTGTTGAATTACTAAGAGCATGAAGCACTTAAAACTCTAGCATATGCAAGACATCAAATGAAAAAAGGTAGCTGGGCTTAATGAAGGGAGATGGCACATATCCATATATTTTCAAGCCTGTGGGAGAGAAATTAGGGATATTAGTAAAAATAACTATTATAACAAGAGCAATGTAATCACTTCTACTACAACTGCTATTACACCTGCGAAGATAGGCACTGTGAAAATTCAACAATCTTCAGCTTACTTCTACAGCCAAAGGAGAGAGCCAGTCAAGGAGGTGGAATGCAATACACACCTTGCTCATTGATTTAACTTATTCTTCCCAACAACTCTCCACTAGTGCTTTCTTATCTCTCTTTTATATCTGAAGATTCTGAGGCTTACAGAGTTGAAAATGGCAGAGCTCAAAATTCTTCTAAGGCCTCCTATTCCTTCTTTGGGTTTTTGTTTGTCATGAGAAGCTCTTTCTAAAAATACCATCTGTCCAAAAGGGCAGTGATTGCATTAGGACCCAGGGAGATCCCCATCACAGGAGTAGTTGAAGCTGAAGCTAATGGGTTGAGGTGGGGGGATTTAAGCATTAGAGAGGGCTGGGATGATATGATTGTTAAAATTGTTCTGAGGCTGAAAGTTTAAGCCTTTGTGAAATGCTGCCCATGGCTGACAACCTTGGAACATTATAGTTTTGGCTTCATTCAGGACTATGTTATTCAGGATTGTATAAAAAGAGCTCTCCATTGCCCATTGGAAGCCCAGGGCCACACCTTGAAGATAATCTCCAGTTTGTGAGGGTATGTTTAAGAGGCAGTAGTTAGTTAGTAATCTTTACCTATAAATCCCCTCAATGAAATTCCAGAGTATTACTTGGTGATGAAACTCCACAGAGGGGCATTTTCTTTAGTTAAAGTCAGCACTTTCTAACTTCCTGCAAGGATTTGCTTGCATGAAGCAGTTAGTAGATTTTCTCAAGCAGAACATTCTTGGCCATCAGTGGAAACATTCCCTAAAAGATGGATTGCCTTCCTGTGCCCTTAGGACAACTTCAGGTTGGAATCTTTGTACTGCCTGACACCTCCAGTTAACATCAAGGCTGGAAGTACTGATTCAGGGGTCAGATGAAGACAGATCCACAAAGCTCCCACTTTTATTGTTTTACAAGCCTTGCCTCCATGCTGGGCACAGGGCTTGGGGCTTTCTATGCATTGTAACATTGCAAAGCGACCTTGCTTAGCATGTACTTTATGAAGGCCATTTTTCAGATTCAGGAGCTGAGTCTCAAACAGGCTAGATCTGGGCTGTGGCTATTTAGACTTACATTGAAAATTGAATAAACTTAAGAATTCAGCTCCTTAGTCACGCCAGCCTCGTTTCGAGTACTCATTAGCCACATATGGCTGGTGGCCACCATATTGGACAGTGTGTATTTGAATATTTCCATCATTTCAGGCAGTCCTGTTAGATTGTGCTGGCCTAAAAAGTTGTTTGAATGACAGAACTGGGATTGGAAAACCTGTGTTGTGCTGCACTTTAGAGAAAGTAGTGTGTGATCTAGAGAAGATGCTCTCAAACTCAAGTCAGACGAATAAGATGAGCAGGAGTTTCACCATGGAAGTGTGAGGGTTGTGGGAGACTGGGAGGTGAGCACTTAAAGTAGTCTTCTGGATGTCCCCAGATATTAGCCAAGTCCATACTATTGAATAGCATCAGGGCTCAGACCTGGGCCCAACTCCACAGCTCTTGCCTTCAAACTCTTTTCTGTGTGACTTGAAAACCCAGCGTGCTTCAAAATCTTTCTACCTAATCATTGCAGATAACTTGCCCATTGGCTGTTGGATGATAAGTTACATCCTTGATGTTGTAAACTGATCCGGGATCCTGTGAAGGCTCAGCAGGGACATTCGCTGGGGTTGATTCTCAGAGCAGCTTTTCTACTTGACTCCTCCTGGGGCAACAGCAACATGGTTCTGCTAGAATCTTCCTCACCACACTTCCGAAGTTCAGAGCCATCTCCAAAGTGCGTAAGAAAAGCAGACGGAATATTTAGTGCAGTTGCTGGAGCCGTAAAAGAAAAAAAATTAACCAAGCTTATTAGGCTCCCTGTTTCTTCTGTCCCATAAAGGGAGCAATTGGCAATAAATGCCATTCTGCTTTTTAACAGATGAATGGCCCAGTTGCGATAAATCCACTAGCATTTTCAAGGGGAAATATATTTTACTCCCGACAGTTTTAGGAGTGGGATCATATTTTTAAAAGGAGTGCTGAGGGCACTTTAGTGAGCGTTCAACTTTTCAAACCCATGTGAAAGCTGGGCCATGAGTGATCCAGCAGTCTTGGGGTTGGATTCCAGAGTCAGAGAGAGGTTCATTTGTTGCGGGTTCTTCCCCTTTCTTGGCAGCTTGCTGGCAGAATTTTTCGTTTCTCAACCCCTCTCTGTTTTTATTTGATTTACATTTCCTGCTGGAATTAGGGAGTATACATATATTTCCTTGGGTTTTTAGGTAAGAGAAGTAAGGCTCACAGAGAATAAAGGTATATACTCAGTGAGTCAGGAATCTAGATTTGGACTCTGTGACTTCACTTTCCCGTTCATTTAAATCAATTTAGTTCTTGTCTAGCAGAGGAAGAAGAAAATACATGAGACTCAGGAAGTCTAGATTCTAGCGATTATTTGCAACCAACTGGGCAAATCATCTCCCTTTTCTGATAGTTCTTTTTCCGTACATAGTGGATTTTAACCTGCCTGGGACTAAGGAGTTTTCCGTGATCTGAGACTTTTAGTTCTAAAGCCCAGAAAGTCCCAAGCAAATGGGGGTGAGTTGGCTATCCCAGTTCTGGTATTGATTCATTTTTATTCTCTACAGTCTCTCTTTGGAAAGGGTCATGTATCCATTCCACTGCCTTCTAACACTGGCAAGTTCTTACTCATCCTTGCTGTGTTCCTTCCAGCATCTCCCCTTAGCTTTAGTCCATCTGCTGACAGACATGCTCACTGGGATGAACAGGGTTATCCCTAGCTCAGTGTGTCCCAGCTTGCACTCATCCACTCACCTGCTCACCATCCAGACCCAATCCCATCTTTCCAGATGCATCCCATCAGTGGCACTGCCATCAACCTCATTACCCAAATAGCAACTAGGGAGTGGTCCTAGGATTCTCATTTTAGTACTTTTCAGGTATCATCAGTGTCCTTTCCAATGATTTCTGTCCATTCAATCTACTTCAGTAACACCTGCCCTAGTTCAGACTCTCATCATCTCTTCTTGAACTGTCACATCAGCCCCTCAGGCGTCTTATATTGTTTTCTTCCCATTTTTTCCACTCGGCACCCTATTTGATCAAATAATTCCAGTTTCCTTAGGAGTCTATTTTGGAGGTATAGATTTTGGAAGTGTAGCTCCGAGGCTGATTCTCCAGTGCTCCCTAAAGTTCCGTGAGTTGTCAGCCTCATTCCTACATCAATATTCTGTCTAAAGTGGCCAGTTGTCTGTTTCTGTTACTGGCATCTAAGAACTGATGAATATATTATGCAGTGATGAGAGATAAGGTCAGATCAAAGACAGTTCTGAGAAGGATGAAGCCTGCCGTGGGAGACTTAAGGGGGAAGTTTGTCATCTGAATGAACGTATCAAAACCAGGATGAGACATTTACCTGGCACAGCAGTTTCTCCAAACTGCTGAGAGCACTCTGCTGAGTTGAAAAGGGTTCTTTGGACATATTTAGGCATACACAGCTGGAGTGGTGCTTACTCATTAGGCCTAGGTTCTCATCCAGCTGAACCACCTATCTGAGCTTTGCTCTAGGTTGATACTGCATGTTTGAACAACTGAATGGCTCTGTGGCAAATCTGTGGGGCTTCCCTGGTGGCTCAGATGGTAAAGAACCTGCCTGCAATGTGAGAGACCCTGGTTTGAGCCCTGGGTCAGGAAGATCCACTGAAGGAGGAAATGGCTACCCACTCCGGTATTCTTGCCTAGAGAATCCCATGGACAGAGGAGCCTGGAGGGCTGCAGTCCATGGGGTCACAAAGAGTCAGACAGGACTGAGTGACTAACATTTTCACTTTCACTTTGGCAAATCAACCAACCTTTCCAGCTTTTGTGTCCCGATCTCTACAAAAGAAACTGATATGTTCGGAGAACTTACTGTTTGTAGTGGGAAAGAATCTCTATATAAAATTAGGCTGCAGTCATTTCTACATTCTGAAGGTAGAGTGGCAGTGGAAGAATTCGTGTTTTTTATTATTGTTCAAAGAGTCTTTTGCTATAAAAGATAAGTCCTCTGAGCCTCCTTTGAATTGCAAGATAGATCAAAAGAATCTAATGTTGTCTTCAGTTCAGTTCAGTTCAGTTGCTCAGTTGTGTCCGACTCTTTGTGACCCCATGAATCGCAGCACACCAGGCCTCCCTGTCTATCACCAACTCCTGGAGTTTACCCAAACTCATGTCCACCGAGTCGGTGATGCCATCCAGCCATCTCATCCTCTGTCATCCCCTTCTCCTCCTGCCCCTAATCCCTCCCAGCATCAGGCTCTTTTCCATTCAATGAGTCAGCTCTTCCCATGAGGTGGCCAAAGTACTGGAGTTTCAGCTTCAACATCAGTCCTTCCAATGAACACCAAGACTGATATCCTTCAGGATGGACTGGTTGGATCTCCTTGCAGTCCAAGGGACTCTCAGGAGTCTTCTCCAACACCACACTTCAAAAGCATCAATTCTTCGGCGCTCAGCTTTCTTCACAGTCCAACTCTCACATCCATACATGACCACTGCAAAAACCATAGCCTTGACTAGACAGACCTTTGTTGGCAAAGTAATGTCCCTGCTTTTCAATATGCTATCTAGGTTAGTCATAACTTTTCTTCCAAGGAGTAAGTGTCTTTTAATTTCATGGCTGCAGTCACCATCTGCAGTGATTTTGGAGCCTGGAAAAATAAAGTCTGACACTATTTCTACTATTTCCCAATCTATTTCCCATGAAGTGGTGGGACCAGATGCCATGATCTTCATTTTCTGAATGTTGAGCTTTAAGCCATATTTTTCTCTCTCCACTTTCACTTTCATCAAGAGGCTTTTTAGTTCCTCTTCACTTTCTGCCATAAGGGTGGTGTCATCTGCATATCTGAGGTTATTAATATTTCTCCAGGTAATCTTGATTCCAGCTTATGCTTCTTCCAGCCCAGCGTTTCTCATGATGTACTCGGCATAGAAGTTAAATAAGCAGGGTGACAGTATACAGCATTGACGTACTCCTTTTCCTGTTTGGAACCAGTCTGTTGTTCCATGTCCAGTTCTAACTGTTGCTTCCTGACCTGCATACAGATTTCTCAAGAGGCAGGTCAGGTGGTCTGGTATTCCCATCTCTTTCAGAATTTTCCACAGTTTATTGTGATCCACACAGTCAAAGGTTTCGGCATAGTCAATAAAGCAGAAATAGATGTTTTTATGGAAGTCTCTTGCTTTTTTGATGATCCAGGGGATGTTGGCAATTTGATCTCTGATTCCCCTGCCTTTTCTAAAACCAGCTTGAACATCTGGAAGTTCATGGTTCACGTATTGCTGAAGCCTGGCTTGGAGAATTTTGAGCATTACTTTACTAGCGTGTGAGATGAGTGTAATCATGCGGTAGTTTGAGCATTCTTTGGCATTACCATTCTTTGGGATTGGAATGAAAACTGACTTTTCCCAGTCCTGTGGCCACTGCTGAGTTTTCCAAATTTGCTGGCATATTGAGTGTAGCACTTTCACAGCATCATCTTTCAGGATTTGAAATAGCTCCACTGGAATTCCATCACCTCCACTGGCTTTGTGTATAGTGATGCTTCCCAAGGTCCACTTGACTTCACATTCCAGGATGTCTGGCTCTAGGTGAGTGATCACACTATTGTGATTATCTGGGTTGTGAAGATCTTTTTTGTACAGTTCTTCCATGTATTCTTGCCACCTCTTCCTAATATCTTCTGCTTCTGTTAGTTCCCTACCATTTCTGTTCTTTATCTAGCCTATCTTTGCATGAAATATTCCCTCAGTATCTCTAATTTTCTTGAAGAGATCTCTAGTCTTACCCATTCTGTTCTTTTCCTCTTTCTTTGCATTGATTGCTGAGGAAGGCTTTCTTATCTCTCCTTGCTATTCTTTGGAACTCTGCATTCAAACAGGTATATCTTTCCTTTTCTCCTTTGCTTTTCATTTCTCTTCTTTTCACAGCTATTTGTAAGGCCTCCGCAGACAGCCATTTTTCTTTTTTGCATTTCTTTTCCACAGGGACGGTCTTGATCCCTGTCTCCTGTACAATGTCACGAACCTCATTCCATAGTTCATCAGGTACTCTATCAGATCTAGGCCCTTAAATCTATTTCTCACTTCCACTGTGTAATCATAAGGGATTTGATTTAGGTCATAACTGAATGGTCTAGTGGTTTTCCCTACTTTCTTCAATTTAAGTCTGAATTTGCCAGTAAAAAGTTCATGATCTAAGCCACAGTCAGCTCCTGGTCTTGTTTTTGCTGGCTGTATAGAGCTTCTCTATATTTGGCTGCAAAGAATATAATCAATCTGATTTCAGTGTCGGACCATCTGGTGATGTCCATGTGTAGAGTCTTCTCTTGTGTTGTTGGAAGAGGGTGATTGCTATGACCAGTGCATTCTCTTGGCAAAACTCCATTAGCCTTTGCCTTGCTTCATTCTGTACTCCAAGGCCAAATTTGCCTGTTACTCCAGGTGTTTCTTGACTTACTACTTTTGCATTCCAGTCCCCTATAATGAGAAGGACATCTTTTTTGGGTGTTAGTTCTAAAAGATCTTGTAGGTCTTCATAGAATCATTCAACTTCAGCTTCTTCACTGTTTACTGGTTGGGGCCTAGGCTTGGATCACCGTGATATTGAATAGTTTGCTTTGGAAATGAACAGAGATCATTCTCTCATTTTTGAGATTGCATCCAAGTACTGCATTTTGGACTCCTTTGTTGACCATGATGGCTACTCCATTTCTTCTAAGGGATTCCTGCCCATAGTAGTAGAGATAATGGTCATCTGGGTTTAATTCACACATTCCATAATGTTGTCTTATGTCATACAATAAGGTTTTTCAGGTCCTTCCTGGAGATCTTTGAGCCTTGGAGGCTGGGAGTCACTGAACTAGGTGAAGATGGTGGCTGTCTTCTGGTTGTTGAGTGGGTGCAGATGATGGGAAAGATGACCTCTTGAGAAAATACAGGTCTGGAGGCTGGACAGGAGGTGTACACACAGGAGAGAGACAGCCTGGGTGGGCTTGACTGATAAACTTTGTAAGCAGTGATGACTAAAGCGACTTTCTTTCCTATCTTATACTTCAAATCCTGAAGCTTTCAGGAAAATCTGTCTGACAGAGCAGCACTGTGCTTGGGTGCTTTGAGGAATCAAGGGGTGACAGTTGCATCTGTGACTGGGGTGAGGAGAGAGACAGAGAACAGCAGTCAGCCAGCAGGAGCAAACAAGAGATGATCACAAGCCTGGAGGCGTTGGAATGGGAGGTGGAAGGCCACGCCCAGGAGGTGAGAAGCCAAGCTCAGGGCACACACATCAGAACTTCCTTCTCTCCCAGCCCAGTGGGCAGACTTGTTCAGGAGGGACATGCCTTTCCTGAAGAAACCATGCAGGATTGGGACGTAAGTTACTCGATTTACATGTTGGAGGAAACTGTGAGTCCAGAAGTAGAAATGCAAGTTTCGTTTGTGCCAAGTGACTTACTAAAGATTTATTGAATGTCCATTATTTCCGATTTTTGTGTGTGTTATTTCATAGGATCCTAGCCTAGCAGGTGGGAATCATTACCACCTGACAGATGAGGAAATTTAGCTTTGTGAGATGGGCTGACAGTCCTGGTCCCGCCTTCTCATGGATTAATAAGCAGCTTGCATTTGATGATGTATGAGGAGGTGCTACGTCACTACACGGCCCTGGGAAAATGCAAAGGCTTATTGCCATTTTTAAGTTGGATGAGAGGATGGTTTAGTCACTAAACTTGTCCAGCTCTTGAGACCCCATAGACTGTAACCAGCCAGGCTCCTCTGTCCACGGGATTTCCAGGCAAGGATACCAGAGTGCGTAGCCATTTTCATTTCCAGGGTATCTTCCCAACTCAGGTATCAAACATGGGTCTTCTGCACTGTGGGCAGATTTTTAACCATCTGAGCCACCAAGGAAGCCCCTGGATGAGCAACCAGAGCAGAAAAATAGAGTAAAGAGGGAATTGTGGCCTTTTTCTGGGCTGGATGGTTGTAGTGTCAAGACCAGAGAACCTGTGAGTTGGTGTTTCTTCCCTTACTGAAGCTGGCTCTGATTATATTAAGTGCTTTACAGCGTCTTTTATTAAGTGGACCTTGACTGGTATGGCTCTCATTTGCAGCTGAACTGCTTCAAGCTTAAAAAAGTTAGTGTTTCCTCCATCTCATCCCTTCTACCTATTGTAGGCTGAACAGTTTCTCTCCCCTTCCACCAGCATGTTGAAATTCTAACCCTCATTATCTGTGAAGGTGACCTTATTTGAGAACAGATGTAATCAGGTTAAGATAAGTTCATAGGATGGGTCCTAAATCAGTATGACTGGGGTGATTATAAGACAAAGAGACAGAGACATAGGAGCAGGCACGTGGCGACAGGGGCAGAGACTGGAATGAGGCAGCTGCAGGCCAAAGATTGCCAGCCCCCACCGGAAGCTAGAAAAGATTCTACCCAGAGTCTCCAAGGAGGCAGGGCCTTGGCAACACCATCATTTTGGACGTCTGTCCTCCAGAACTGTGAGACGGTACATTTATGTTGCTTTAAGATACTCAAATTTTGGTACTTTGTTACAGCAGCTGCAGGAAACTGATATATCACCCTAAGTCACCTTCAGGCTGGCAGAGGGCAGCTCCTGAGTTTCTCACCCATGTTCTGCACCCACCATCAATTCCCATTTATTCATTCATGTGCATGGCTGTGGTAGACATGTCACAGGAGATACAAGCCCAGGTCACATTCTCAAGTTCACTTCAACATGAGGAAACAAGAAATTCACATCAAGAGATGGATTAAATGAGATGAGATGGTGAGTAGACTGTACCTCTGGGCTCGTCCTTAGCATAGGTACTAGAGTCCTTAGCATAGGTAATAGAGTAAGAAGGTGTTATTGTGAATAGTTAACACCAAGAGAAGTGGTGAGAAATTCCATGGACTCCAACAAGACTGGCAGAGTTGGAATCATGGCTTCCCCAGCCTCCACTCACTGTCTGTCTAGAGAGCCTCCTTCCTGTCTTACCCCAGTGCTGAATCTCATTTGCCTGCTTATTTTTTTTCAGGGTCCTCAGCAGTTCCTGAAATGATCTTACACATTTGTTTACTTTTTGAGAGTTGGCCTTCTTGACCTTGGCATTGACATTTTGGGCCCAATCGTTCTTTGCTATGGGACTGTCCTGTGAGGTCTGGTGTTTAGCAGAGGCCCTGGACTCTACCCACCAGATGCCAGTCACATCCTCCCAGGCACAACAATAAAGTCTGTTGCCAGATGTTCCCTGACAGGGGAGAATCACCCCTAGTTGAGAAGTGCTGTCTCATCATCCTTCTTGCTTTCTGTCATTTCTCCAGCCCCAAGAACAGTGTGCTTAGCTTAGACAGTGTATTAAAAAGCAGAGATGTCACTTTGCCAACAAAGGTCCATATAGTCAAAGCTATGGTTTTTCCAGTAGCCATGTATGGACTTCCCTGGTGGCTCAGACAGTAAAACATCTGCCTACAATGTGGGAGACCCTGGTTCAATCCCTGGGTCAGGAAGATCTCCTGGAGATGGAAATAGCAACCCATTCTAGTACTCTTGCCTGGAAAATCCCATGGATGGAGGAGCCTGGTAGGCTACAGCCCATGGGGTTGCAAAGAGTTGGACACGACTGAGCGATTTCACTTCACTATGTATAAATGTGAGAGTTGGACCATAAAGAAGCCTGAGCACTGAAGAATTGGTGGTTTTGAACTGTGGTGCTGGAGAAGACTCTTGAGAGTTCCTTGGGCTGCAAGGACATCAAACTAGTCAATACTAAAGGAAATCAACCCTGAATATTCATTGAAAGGATGGATGCTGAAGCTGCAGCTCCAATATTTTGGCCACTTGATGTGAAGAGCCAGTTCTTTGGAAAAGACCCTGATGCTGGAAAAGATTGAAGGCAGGAGGAGAAGGGGATGACAGAGGATGAGATTGTTGGATGGCATCACCAGCTCAATGGACATGAGTTTGAGCAAACTTTGGGAGATACTGAAGGACAGGGAAGCCTGGCGTGCTACAGTCATGGGGTTGGCAGTGTTGGACATGACTTAGCAACTGAACAATCACAACATTTAGTGAGCACTTTGTAAATGTGGGTTGACAAGCTGGCTGGAGAGGGGCTGCAGAGTGAGGTTTGCTATTTTGTGGGAACTCAGAGCAAAGGTGCCCCATCTCTGAGCTCAGCTGGGTGCTCTTTGATGACTTAGAGAGGTGGGGTGGGGGTGAGGGGTGGGAGGGATGCTCAAGAGGGAAAGGATATATGTAAATGTATAGCTGATTCACTTTGTTGTACAGCAGAAATTAACACAACATTGTAAAGCTGCTATACTCCAATAAAATTTTAAAAAGGACCCTGTCTCTGATTGGAAAACCCTGGGAAGGTGAGTCCTAAAGCTGGCATGTGGGTGGAAACCTGTAGTATTGGCAAGTTTTCTTTTGACCAGGTGCAGAAGGTGGGCGATCCCAGAAAAGTGAGTGGTCCTCAAAAAGAGGAGGAGGTCAGATAGGGCAAGCGTTGAGGCAGTCTGAGCACAAGTTGGGAAAGAATTTTCAGACACAGAGCATTTCAGAAGGGAGTGAGTTTATTAAGAGCAAAGAGCAGAGATAATGAGGTCACTGTGAGCACAGCGGGCCAACCTCCTGACAGACCAGGGAAAGTTGATGCCTTTGTGAGTTACTAACCAATTTTTCTAGCCTTGAGACAAAGAGAATTTCTGCTGGAAGGTTGGCTTTAGGTGATTGGTTGGGGCAGTATAGGTTGACTGTAGAGGTGGGCATCTCTGCCTAGTTTGGAGTCAGGAAGCTTGATAGTGATGATCAGAGAGCTTTTGGTAATGGTTACTGAGGGGCTCCGTCAGCTTCCAAGGCGACCTTGGTTCTGACTCCACTTCTGTGGCCTTGGTACAAGGACTCGTACCTGTGGCCTGGGGCAGGACTCAGCAGAATGGGATGCTGGTGCAATCCTGGTGGTGGTGAGGCTGGGGTGGTGAGTGGAGGATGGGGTGGGTAGTAAAGAGGCTGTAGGGGCATAAGTGTGAAGTCATAAGGGCCTGAACTAAGGCAGTGGCCAAGGGATCAAATTCCACTTTAAGATGTCTGATTCATAAGAGACGGTTACTCCAAACTTGTTAATATACCCAATTATTCTCTGGATTTGCATTCTTTGCTTCGTGAAATGCTGTTGCCCTCGTAGCTCATATTTCTCCATTTTTTATTTTTACTAAGCAACCATCACTTCTGATCATTTTTACATTAATTGTATATAACACTGCTTTGCTTTAAACATATTATTTTAAAGCATTTTGCTTTACAGTTCACTTCACAGCTTGAAATTCTGGAGACAGTGGTCATAAATCTCTCTTGAAAGAAAATGGAAGTTGTCTGTTTTAATTTCATATCAATTCCTGACTGCCTAAGAAACACATACAAAAAACTTTTTTTCTTTTCAGCCCTTGCAATTGTCCATGTTCTACTGTCGGGTTACTTGCAAATTGTATGCGCTTGAGGTTAGAATTTGAAGACAGGTTTTGGGGATAAGGTACAAGATTTTGAATAGAAATTGCCATTTAATTTTGGGATGCTACTAAAAAAGTGGAAGCAATGAGATTGAAGAAATAGCATAGGTTCTGGGCCAGAGATTTCCCTTGAATTCTGGCTCCCAACCTTCCTAGCTCTGTGAGCCTGAGCAGGTTATGTTAATCTCTGTCAGCTTCATCTGTTCACTTATTTAGTGGTGGGGGAGTGCAGCAAATCACCCCCTCCCAAATTTAGTGCCATAAAAGATCAACAACAATCAGGTCCTTTTTTTTTTTTTTTGAGCAGGGCTCAGTGGTGACGGCTTGTTTTGCTGCTCATGGCTGCAGCTGCAGTGATGAGACGAGAAGTGGAGGGTACATTTTCAAGGTGGTCCACTCACCTGGCTGGTCAGTTGGCATCAGTTGTTTACTGGTGAGGAGCTCTGACAACTAAGCCCGACAACTAGAGCGCCTACATGCGGTCTTTCCCAGTGTGGCCTCAGAAGGGCTGGACCACCCAAGAGAGCTAGTCATAGGTCTCCCACGCTGTGAGCTCCGCCAGGCAAAAGCTGTAACTCTTGTTTCCCCTTGACACTCTCTCTTAGAACGCAGGGTGATGTCCAGTGGTGTAGTGGCACTCAAGTAATTGTTGACTAAACGAATGGACAAATTTCAGTAGGAATATCTTGAAAGCTATCTTACTTCTCTAAGGTCACATTTCATTTTCTTTCAGTTCAGTTCAGTCGCTCAGTCGTGTCCGACTCTTTGCGACCCCATGAATCGCAGCACGCCAGGCCTCCCTGTCCATCACCAACTCCCGGAGTTCACTCAGACTCATGTCCATCGAGTCAGTGATGCCATCCAGCCATCTCATCCTCTGTCATCCCCTTCTCCTCCTGCCCCCAATCCCTCCCAGCATCAGAGTTTTTTCCGATGAGTCAACTCTTCACATGAGGTGGCCAAAGTCCTGGAGTTTCAGCTTTAGCATCATTCCTTCCAAAGAAATCCCAGGGCTGATCTCATTCAGAATGGACTGGTTGGATCTTCTTGCAGTCCAAGGGACTTTCAAGAGTCTTCTCCAACACCACAGCTCAAAAGCATCAATTCTTCGGTGCTCAGCCTTCTTCACAGTCCATTTAAAACTTCATAATTATGTGAAAATATATATGAATGTGTAAGTGGGAACATACCTGGAGAGAGAAAAAAAAAGGATCTTTTCTAAGTCAGAATACTCTACCAAGGGGCTCTTTACCTGCTTGTGATCATTTGGGAACAATCATCAATAACCTCAGATATGCAGATGACACCACCCTTATGGCAGAAAGTGAAGAGGAACTCAAAAGCCTCTTGATGAACGTGAAAGAGGAGAGTGAAAAAGTTGGCTTAACGCTCAACATTCAGAAAACAAGATCATGGCATCTGGCCCCATCACTTCATGGCAAATAGATGGGGGAACAGTGGAAACAGTGTCAGACTTTATTTTTGTGGGCTCCAAAATCACTGCAAATGGTGATTGTAGCCATGAAATTAAAAGACACTTACTCCTTGGAAGAAAAGTTATGACCAACCTAGATAGCATATTCAAAAGCAGAGACATTACTTTGCCAACTAAGGTCCATCTAGTCAAGGCTATGGTTTTCCCAGTGGTCATGTATGGATGTGAGAGTTAGACTGTGAAGAAGGCTAAGTGCCGAAGAATTGATGCTTTTGAAGTGTGGTGTTGGAGAAGACTCTTGAGAGTCCCTTGGACTGCAAGGAGATCCAACCAGTCCATTCTGAAGGAGATAAGCCATTGGTGTTCTTTGGAGGGAATGATGCTGAAGCTGAAACTCCAGTACTTTGGCCACCTCATGTGAAGAGTTGACTTATTGGAAAAGACTCTAATTCTGGGAGGGATTGGGGGCAGGAGGAGAAAGGAACGACAGAGGATGAGATAGCTGGATGGCATCACTTACTCGATGGATGCGAGTCTGAGTGAACTCCGGGAGTTGGTGATGGACAGGGAGGCCTGGTGTGCTGTGATTCATGTGATTCAAAGAGTCGGACACAACTGAGGGACTGAACTGAACTGAACTGATACATTCATTTTTGTGGGGAAGTGGGGTCATGTGGTTTAGTTATTTATAGTACAATCTGAAGAGATTTTTTTTAAACTCAGAACTTTTTGATAATGATACAAGAAAATGATACAAAGAAACTTCTGGTGTATAAATTATCCATTATGTTCCACTGTTGCTTTCCACATAAGGGTTATTGGGTTCTGAAATCAACTTCAGGGCACTGGGGAGAACTCTTTGCCAGTTTTATGAGGGAAGTTATTGATTTAGAATGACTTCTTCACTTCGGGTGAAGTCCAATGGTATTTTTGTCTAATACCCTTCATTCTGAGGTCGGTTAGTATTTTAAAAGTTATTATGGAAAATTTCAAGCACATAAAAGAGTAGACAGCACAGTATAATAAATTATTCCCATGTACCCATAATACAGTTTCCCTGGTGGCTCAGTTGGGAAAGAATCCACCTGCAATGAAGGAGACCCAGGTTTGATCGCTGGGTGGGGAAGATCCCCTGGAGAAGGAAATGGTGATCCACTCCACTGTTCTTGCCTGGAGAATCCCAGGGATGGGGGAGCCTGGTGGGCTGCCGTCTATGGGGTCACACAGAGTTGGACACGACTGAAGCGACTTAGCAGCAGCAGCAGCATACAGATTTAAGCATGTATTCAACAGTTATGTATTCTTTAAGGATACATAATGACAATACTATTTTTACTCTAAGAAACTAAAAATAATTATTTAGAGTAATGAAATATTGAGTTAGTGTTCAATGTTTCCAATTATTTTATATTATTTTTATAGTTTTTTTTATCAGTAGTCAAATCAGTTTCATACACTGCAATAGCTGGATATGCCTCGAGTCTTTTTAAATCTCTTTTCTCTCCTTGTAGGCTTTTTTCCCCCTTGCAATTTATATGTTAGAAAACTACCTGTGTGATCTGTAATCTTTCTTGTATTTTGGATTTTGCTGATTGAATTCCTGTAGCGTCATTTCTCATGTTCCTCTGCCCCTCTATTTCCTCTAAATTGGCAGTTAGATTTTGAAGCTTGATCAATTCAGGTTGGGTTTTTTCACAACAGCACTATTGTCTTTAGATGATGGTGTATTTTTCCATCATGTCTAATGGACTCTCTTTTTGTGATGTTAGCAGCCACTCATGATCACATTATTTCTTTAGGGCTCAAGAGATGTGATTTTCTAATTTTACAATTCTTTGTTTTTATTTTGAGCTGGAATATTCCTTTAAAGAGAATCCTTTCATTAAGACTTGGAATATTCTCAGATATGCTTTGTACAGAAAAGTCTAGATTGCTTTTACTTCTCCTTACCAAATTTTCAAAACAGCAAGTGATCAGTGAGCTTGCCCCATTACCTTTTCTCTTTCAATTCTTCATTCATCTTCACCCTCCTTTTCCTTCTTCCTTTCTTGCCCATTATTAACTCATTTAAATGTATTTTAAACTAGGTTTGTAACTAAAACACCATCACTAACTTTAACACATTTGATGAGTTTCCATAGAAATTGTTGCTTTTAGAGTCTTTATTTCTATTTGAAGAAAATATTTCCATACTGTCTTTAAATATCGGTTCTTCATCATTTGGTTATTTTCTATCCTCTGCAGTATGCCAGTGAATATATATAAGCAGAAATCTACCAAATGAGGGTTCTAATTAAGTTCTAAATAAGGTAATATTTTCCTGATAAAAATATATGTAATTAGTGCATAATTTCTGCCCTTCTCCCTTTCCTCTTCTTCCTACCTGAGATGTGGCTGGAAGGACTGGAGGAGTAGCAGTGATCATGTCACAAAGAGGATGAATACTTGCATACACACTCAGGAGCAGAAATCGAATCCGACCCCAGTTCCTTGATGATTTCCTTATGGAATTGCTCCACTCTAAGATTACTGTATCTGACTTCTTTTGATATGAGAAAAACAACTCTCAGTTTTCTTAGCCACTACTTATTGGCATTTTTGATATTTGCAGCTGCATGTCTTCCATGAAGAGTTTGTACAAAGTCACGTACATAGCTAAGTGGGAGAGCTGGCTTCCAAATCCACATTTGTTAATATCTAGATGCTTGTGTTCTCTTATGAAATGGTGTATATAACCATGGACAAGGAATATAGCTGAATACATGCATGAAGAGGACAGCTTTGTTAACTCTTTGATTGCCCTCGTGTATGCTTTGTATAACAAAGGCAGGATATATGCTCAATCTGTAAGCCAGCCTCCTCCTGTCCAAAGCCAGAGCCCAGGATTACCACACACTTTCAGAATCTCCTCAAGCAGGAAATGAGATGCTTCTGGCTCCATGTAATGAGCTGATGAAATATACAAGCTTTTTCTTGCTTCTTGTCAAATGATTTCCAACTTTTCTATACCTAAGAGGCCTCTTTTATTAATTCCCTGCAAAGTATAGCATGTTTTGAAAGATTTTGTCAAGCAAACTGCACTTAAAAATAAATATTTAATTCACTCATCTATTTAAATTTAATCAAATGCATATGTAACCTCTAATCATAGTTTCTGATCTACATGCCTAGTGTTAGCACACTGAATTGGTGCTAATTTCAGTGAGAAACAGGAATGCTATTGTTAGGCTGTACTGCCTTAAATTCTGTTAGGATTTTATGGGTAATAGAAATGCCCTGTGAATCCCCTGGTCACCCTTGAAGACTCCTGTGGGTCAGAAGACTCTGCTGGGGATCCAGGTTGGGAGTCCCTGCTCTAAAGTCCGTTGGTCCATATTGCAGTAAGCTGGTTGGTTTCCATTACAATAAAAGGTGTAGAAGAGGCTTCAGTCAGAAGACGGCTTTGCTCCTGTTTCAGGTTCTTCTTGGTGCCAAACACTGCTTCTGAGCTAGGCTGACTCTGATTTAGCCCTGATGGATCTGAGCCCATTCAGCTTCAAATGCTAATTACTGCTCATTTATAGGCTCAAACAGGATAAAAACCAAATTCTGCAGTATTTTAGGAGTTCTATCCACAGTGGTAAGGGGGATCTAGAATTGGTCTTCCTCAGGTACCAGATTCTCTGCTTGGTGCCCTGCAGATTTTTCTGTAGCTTTTCTCCTGACACTGTATCACTGTAACTCATCATCACTGATGAGTTCTGTCTGAAAAAGCACTTACTGAGCACCTGTCATAGAGTTGCATGCCAGCTTATAGATGAATAAGATCCTGTGCTTATGGTTGGGCTTCTGCCTTGATTTCTGGTTGATAATCAGTTTTTATCCTCATTTTGAAAACTTAACCCTAACAGGGCTTATGAGATGCTCTACAGCTAATGCTAATCTCCTCCAATCTTTTACTGAAGTCAGACTCCTTTTGTGGGGTCCAGCGGTGGACTCCTGTTAGAGCCCAGATGAATTATTTACCATCTTGACACTGCAGGTCCTGCCCTTTGGCTGAGAGGGGCCTGTTTGCCCCATATTCCCTACCAGATCAGGTTCCTACTTGACTTTCTCTGTGATTCCCTCTCCATAAGCTCCTTGAAGGCTGGGACTGTATTCACTTTAGTATCCTCAGCACCATGAGCAGTGTTATGGTGAGTGGCAGATGCTGAATGCTGTTTGTGAAATGATGAATGGAAGCAAGTGCCATGTGGAGAGGGGGAGAGAGACTTTGAGATGAGGGAGCCATGGACCTGAGAAGTCTGGTGACCTTACAGGCCAGCCTCTGGCCATTGTGAATGTGGAAATAACCCAGGATCATGTGGGCTGAAGGGGAGTCTATGGGTTGGATACCGCCATCACCATCAGACCATCATTTAGAGCTTTGGCAGAATGGGTGAAGTCCATGTGTTGCTTAAGGCCAGCACCAGAGGCAGAGGCAGAGACTGGGGTGGCTGGAGGAACCGAGCTTCAAGAGGAGGGGGACTTTGGTGTAACAGCATATGCAGCTGGTGGTGGCCCTGGGGAGCCAGCGGACTGACCATAACCCTGAGGAATGTGGAGGGACACGTTGAGAACAGGTAGATTCCATCTGAGATGACTCTCAAGGGAATTGTGTTGCCAGGGGAAAAGCCAGTTCTCAATTACGGCAAGGAAGTGATGGCGATGTTCAGGGAAAAGGCTGTGGATGTGTGTGTGTGTATGTGTGTGTGCATGCCCAGTTGTGTATGACTTCTAGACCCTATAAACTGTGGCCTGCCAGACTCCTTTGTCCATGGGATTTCCCAGCCAAGAATACTGGAGTGGGTTGCCCTTTCCTCCTCCAGGTGCGGATGTGTGGTGGTGGGTTCATCGCATTTCAGACTGCAGGGGGCAGCACCTTAGCTGGATCAGTCCCCAAGATGGCTGCCTGTTCCCTCGCATTCACTCTCCCGCCGTCCACCACCACGGTCTCCCGTGCCTCCTGGGAGTGCTGACGGCTTTGGCTTTGCCCCCACTTCCTGCCTCTCCCCAGGCTGTCTTCTGGCCAGCTTCAGCCCTGAGTTTTGTCCTAGGCAGCTGCCTCTCTATCCGGTCTCAGCCTCTTTCCTGTCCTCTCTCTCCCCCCAGGGGAAACCAGATCTGAAAAAGTAGCTCCTGCAACTCGTCACCTCGTTATCTTCCCAGCCAGAACTTTTACTTAATTTGCTTACTGACATTTCACACTGATAAGTGGGAAATAGTCGAGTTCCAAGTGTACGTATGACTCACATGTTTTTGAAGAATATGTGGAGGAGGGAAGGAAACAAAAAAAATGAAGGCAGGGAAAATGAGAGGGAGAGGATTGGAGTCCTGTAACTCGTGCAAGAGCCTAGGAGGCTTGCTTTGGTTTTGTTTGCTTTAGAAAATGACTGGAGGCCATCATGTTTGAACTTTTCCATTGTCAAGTCTGCTGAGAATTCACGCGGGGCCAACCCCAGAGACTTCTCTTTCTTCAGTTCCTGAGATGGGAAAAATGAAAATCTGAATCTTATTAAGCAGATCCACAGGACTTGGATCGAAAGAAATCTGAAGGCACAGTTATGCATTCAAGCTTATGAAGGGGAAAAAAAAAAACACTTCAGAGTGAGACAGACATACTCTCTGACTCAGCGACTACTCAGTGTGTGTGTGTGTGTGTGTGTGTGTGTGTGTGTGTGTGTATGTGTGTGTGGTGGGTCAGCTTTTGGCTGACAAATTGGTTCCAAACTTTTCACAAAGAGACAGTATCTTTGCTACTGAACTGGCACAAAAAATGTATCAAAGGATGTTCCCAGATGGAATTTACTTCTTATGAAATGGGTCACTGTGACACTTTTGTTCACCTGGAGCCTTTGCCAGCAAAGTCCTCTCTGCTCCCAGCTTCCCAATTGTACAAATTCCAGGGAGCAATCAGGCCATCTTCCCTGATCCCTCCATCATACAGCATTCTCTCCCTTTTCAGGACCTGCACAGGCCTTATCATCTGCACCATTTCATCAAATACACTCTGCCCTGCCTTCCTGGGTTTTTGAGTCCTTTCAGGTTGCCTCTGGTTTATTCAAGGCTGCCTTTCCTTGGAGCTGCGGCTCCCTCAATATTGCTTTCCTGTAAACACAAGCTAGATTTGTCCTTTCATTCTCTGTAGTATCTACAAAGTTAACTGAAAGTTTGTGAAATGAGAAAGGAATTACAATGCAGGTGCATATTATGAGGTGCAGCCTGAGCTCAAGTTCCTCCACGGAGGGGCCCTGCCCTTCTGGGTTCCCCTGAGCCCCGAGAGAAAGAGCCCTGAACAGGTGGGTTTCTCCTAACCCGATCCAGCCCTCAACCTTCTGGAGGCATGGAGGGGGGAATCACCAAGGCTCCCTCTAAACTTTTGACTCTTAAACAGTTCTCACAGATGTAACTGTTTTTCTTTTTTTCATTTTGGAAGACGATCTTACTTTACCTTTGTCTAATTAAAGTGCCCTATGTGTATTTTTCCCTAAACAAAAACATTATGTTAGCCTCTTGGAGGAACTTGACCCTCCACTGCAGAAGCAGAAGAATTACTGGCAGCTTTCAAGCATGCTTCTGACTGTCAAGATTTCACAGCATGTGCTCATGTAGCTTCAGCCAGAGCATCCAGGGCACATTATGTACCTTCTTCCTCTCCTGCCTCAGTGCAGTTTGTATAGATAAAGAAAACTGAATGCCAAAGAATTGATGCATTTGAACTGTGGTGTTGGAGAAGACTTGAGAGTCTTTTGGACTGCAAGGAGATCCAACCAGTCCATCCTAAAGGAAATCAATCCTGAATATTTCTTGGAAGGACTGATGTTGAAGCTGAAACACTAATACGTTAGCCACCGATGTGAAGAACTGACTCATTTGAAAAGACCCTGCTGCTGGGAAAGATTGAAGGTGGGAGGAGAAGGGGATGACAGAGGATGAGATGGTTGGATGGTATCACTGACTCAATGGACATGAGTTTGAGTAAACTCCGGGAGTTGGTGATGGACAGGGAGGCCTGGCGTGCTGCAGTCCATGGGGGTCACAAAGGGTTGGACATGGCTGAACTGAACTGAACTGATGGTGCATTTGTTAAGCCTAAGGAACCAATATTGATAACTTATTAATAATTCAAGTCCACAGTTTACATTAGTATTTACTGTTGATATTATATATTTTATGGGTTTTGACAATATATATTGCCATTTATCCACTAATACAATATTATATATAGAACAGTTTTTCTGCTCTCAAAAGAACAAAGTTGGCTGAGGACTTCCCTTGTGGTGCAGTGGTGAAGACTTTGCCTTCCAATGCAGGAGATGTGGGTTCAAGATCCCACATGCCTCATGGCCAAAACAAAACAAAACAGAAAAGGCCCCATAAAACAAAGCAGTATTGTAACAAATTCAATACATACATGCTAGTCGCTCAGTTGTGTCAATTCTTTGCAACCTCTGACTATTCCTCCAGGCTTCTCTGTCCATGGGACTTCTCCAGGCAAGAATACTGCAGTGGGTAGCTATCCCCATCTCCAGGGGCTCTTCCTGACCCAGGGATTGAGTCTAGGTCTCCTACATTGTAGGCAGATTCTTTACCCACTGAGCCAGGAGGGAAGCCCAAATTCAATAAAGACTTAAAAAAAAAAGAACAAAGTTGTCTATTCTGGATCTTCTCTTTTTCCTTCTAGCATTCAGAATCAGCTTGTCAAAATCTACAAAATAATTTGCAGGGAATTTGATTGGATAATGTTGAATCTGTAGATCAAACTGGAAAGAACTGACATCTTGACAATATTGAGTCCACCTATCCATGAGTATGGAATATCTCTCCATCTATTTGAATCTTCTTTGATTTCTTTCACCAGAGTTTTGTGGTTTTCCTCATTTAGACCTTATACATACATTGTTAGATATATACTTAAGAATTCAACATATTTTTAATGTTGATGTAAATGATGTTGTGCTTTTAGTTTCAAATTCTAATTGTTCACAGCTGGTATATAGACTTATTTTTATCAGAAAAAAATCTCCAAACAAGCTCAGAACAAATCATCTCAGTGCAAATGACATCTCACAGAAGATTGAATGTAATTTCTTATGGAAAGTCTGATTCCTTTGTCCCCATCAGGAGTTCATTTATCCTATGCTTGAATATTGCCTGTGATGGGCAGCTCACTACCACTCAAAACAACTCATCTTTTAGACAACTTAACTTTTAGACAGGTTTTCCTTATACTGGATTCTTTGTGGATGAGTTACAGCTTCTGAAATAACAGTGGTATTTGTGATCCAAGTTAATGATTTTATCTGCATTCTCTTACCTTCTTAGATAAATGTTGGGTTGTCCCAGCATTGGTGAAGCTGGGGTGTCCTATGTGCTGTGGGAGTCTGTGTGCTAAGGGTCCACACTCTAGGGTGCTACCTGGGAGCTGAACACGTGACTATAGGTGTGGATTTGTCACTTATTAGCTGAGTAAACGTTGGCAAGCCCCAGTGCTTTCCAATTTCTTGATTTTTAAAAAATGGGAAAATTAGTACCTTCACGGGGCTGTCATAAGAAAGAATAAGGCAGTGAACATGAAAGCAATTTTAAATCAAGCTGTTCAGTGGAAGAATAATTTCAGCTTAATATCTTTCAAGTCACTGTCACCACCCAAATCCGTGAATCAACAAATGGACCTCGGAAAAAAGGCAGAGGGAGAAACAAAGAGTTGAAATCCTCACAGTAAACTTAGGGAGACATGATTTCCTGGTTTTCAATGTCATGGCTAAAGAGAGTTTAAACATAATCTAATTTAACCCCTTCATTTCATAGAATGAGGACACTGATCCCTGAAGAAGGAAGTGTCTTGCCCAAGTTTAAGAGTCAGGCTATTTAGCTTCTGAACCAGGAAATGGTCCAGTCTGTCTAACAAGTAGTGCTCATTCTCCTAACGTCCTTGGCAGAAGAAGCATCCGCAGCATCTGGTCCAGGTTTTGCCCTCTATATGTTCTCCTCCTTCTTCCCTGATCATGAAACTCATGGCTTTGCAGCTATAGCACTCGTCAAAAATTTGGGGGATGAGTCACACAGTGGCCATTCCTTCCCCAAGAGAAACAACTGACTGCCCATCTCTGAAGCAGGGGGCATTTTTCAAGGCTCAAACTAGTCAGGAAGAGCAAAGGACCTCAGCTGAAACATTAATTTACACTGATCAAAAGAACAAAGTTCCATTTAGGTGTTCAAGAAGAGTTAACCTAGTCGTGGTGGAATTAATGAAAAGGAAATGAATGCTTTGCAGAAATTAAAATTCAAATATACTCTTGAAAATTAATAAAAGGTTTTCTGGGAATGAAACGTAAGATCTTCATGTAGCAAGCATTTTTTTTTTATTTCCACACATGGTACTGGATGATTGGTTTAAAAAAATGAGTTGCATATGGTTTTTGACTTTGGATTTCCCACAGACTGCTGCATTTCACAGACATCTACTGCCAAAGACTGTGCACCCTTGGGCTTATGACTCAGTGTATCATCTCTAAAATAGGGATAATAATGGTATATACCTCACTGGGCCAGCTTACCAGGTGGTGCTAGTGGTAAAGAACTTGCCTGCCAATGGAGGAGACATAAGAGACTCTGGTTCAATCCCTGGGTCGGGGGGATCCCCTGGAGGAGAAAATGGCAATCCACGCCAGTATTCTTGCCTGGAGAATCCCATGGACAGAGGAGCCTGGTGGCCTATAGTCCATAGAGTCACAAAGAGTTGGATATGATTGAAGCGACTTAGCACACACATACAAATGCCTCATTAGATAGTGATATGGGTTAAAGGAGAAGATATCTATAAACCCCAAATTACAGAGTCTTGCAGAATGTAAGGAACATTAGCAGGGCCTATAGCAGGTATTCAAATGGAGGTTTGAAAACTCATAGATCTTAGGTTCTGGAATGAGATATTTATCTGGGGCCATGGACAGGTATAGCAGACACTGTGGGCTGTTTTTTCTAGAGACACCAAGTTCATCAATTTTCACTTGTCTCTTCCTTAGAGATGTTCAGGTATCTACTACCCTCTTCTAGCCACATAGGGCTTTGGGGGGATTGGTCCCTTTTCCATGCCCTAGGGTAGGTCCTGATTGGTCTAAGGTGATCAATGTAGTACCCAGTCTGCCTGGCACTAATTGACTTAGACTTGGGCATATGATACAATTATGAGCAATGAGATAGAAGAAGTTGACAAGTAGACTTCCAAGAAAAGTTTTCTAGCTCTTAAAATAAGATACTACTGTGTGTGAATTTTGTTCTCCAACTGCCCCCCCCCCCATATATGTGACTGTCATCTATTTAGAAATAAGGTCTTTGCAGATGTAACTGAGTTAACATGAGGTCATACTGAATGGGGTGGACCCTAAATCCAACATGACTGATGTCCTTATAAGAAGGAAAAAGAAACAGAGACATATACATGGGGAAAATAATCTCTCCGAGGCAGAGACTAGAGTAAGTCTACAAGCTAAGGAGCAGCAAGGATTGCTGGCAACCACCAGAACTCAGAAAGAGGCAAACAAACAAACCAAAAATCCTTTCCTAGAGCCTTTAGTGAGGGCATGGCAGCTTAGACCTTGATTTCGGTCTTTTGGCTTCTGGAATAGTTAGAGTATACATTTTTGTTGTTTTAGGGCATCTGCTTTGTGGTACTCAGATAGCGGTCCTAGGAAACGAGCAGAGGCTAAGAAAGGATATTCTGCCAGTCTCATCACTGGATGATTGTGTCTGGATGAATCCCTGAAACTGCTGAAATCTCTTTGCAGCTCTGAAACCGTACCTGAGGTCCAAAGGGCTGGCAGAATGAAAGGCTGCAAATAGGCTGAAGTTACAGAATTCACTAGTCTTGGAGCTGTGGCATTCTGTGTTTCCTATTGTGTTAAATATGTTTCCCTCACTGTTTAAACCACACTGCATTGATTTTTGTTACTTGCAGACTAAATTATACTAAACCGATTCAGCACGTCATTCTCTCTGTTTCTTGTTTCCTCATTTATAAAATGGCAAGGCTAAGAATCCCTTCCTCACTGGATTTTTAAGAAGAATAAAGGAGATAGAGAATGATATAGATTGTGTTTTCTTCTTATCTAATTTTCATTTCAGGGCATAATGCAATACAATTGTATACATGTACATGTACAATTGACATGTCCAATTCAATACTTGTCAGCTATTATTATTATTCTTTTTCTGTCTCTTCAGCCCTAGCACACAGTAAACATTCAATAAATATTTACTTTCAAATGAATGAAGGGATGAGGTCAGTCTAATGCAAAAAGGAACAAGGGAATGATAATAAAGGACAAAGAGGACATGGAGAGATTCACTCTGCACCTTGGTTCCAAATGAAGACCTGGGGGCCGCATGGACTGGGCAAGTTGGCAAGGACCTGTTTTGGGGAAGTCTGGTATTTTTGTGCAGAGAGCTTTGAGTCAAGGGATACCTGTAGGAGTCTGCAGATAAGCTGGGGTGCAGAAGGAGCAGGAGGAAGTGAGCTCAGAGCCTGCCTTTGAAATTTCCTGAGGGCATAGCCTTACTCCGAGTGTACAAGGATTAAGGCAGAAGTGGGGAGCTTTGTTAGGTCTCAGAGTTAAGGAAAAGCGCTTTCATTTTGCCTGAGGGAGAACAACTGACTGCTTTTCCCAAAGACCTTGTTTGAAATTAAGGTCTTGGAACAGTGGATTCAATTAACTACAGGTTTAAGAACCTCAGGGAATCTGACTTGCCGAGCGTTTCTTTCTCCTTTACAAATCACCTCCTGTTTTCTTGCCTTCGTTATTTCTCCATCTACAGAGAATTCTGTTCTTGGGGCTAGGTCAAGATAACTTTCTTTTTCCTGGGTTAAAAGTGGGAGATACTGGGCAGGCAAGGTCAGTTTCCTGTCAACTTGACCTAGAATCAAGATTGTGTGTGTATATATACACACATATAATAAGTACATGTAAAGGCATATATTTATGCAAGTATGTATGTATGCTGCTAAGTCGCTTCAGTCGCGTCTGACTCTGTGCGGCCCCATAGACGGCAGCCCACCAGGCTCCTCTGTCCCTGGGATTCTCCAGGCATGAACACTGGAGTGGGTTGCCATTTCCTTCTCCAATGCATGAAAGTGAAAAGTGAAAGTGAAGTCGTTCAGTCGTGTCCGACTCTTCGTGACCCCATGGACTGCAGCCCACCAGGCTCCTCCGTCCATGGGATTTTCCAGGCAAGAGTACCAGAGTGGGGTGCCATTGCCTTCCCCAGTATGTATGTATGCATCTATCTAAATAGAAGTTGGCAGAGAGTTAAATGTTCAATTTAATATAAAAAATTTTTTTTAAAAAGATATTGTTTCAGTCTCTGTTCTGGGAGTATGCAGAATAAGAGATGAATTAGACAAAATCTTTGTCCTAGGATTTCACAATCTAGCTGAGACAGACAGGCCGATAAATGCCTTGATTTATTGATAAATGCCTCAGTACTGGTAGATGCTATGAATAACCATGGCTCTCAAGTCTACATGAAATAGGGAGAACATAGAAGGGAGACTGGAGGGTGGTTAAAGATGGGGTGAGTCTGGCCAGGCTTCACAGAGAGGCAATGCTTCATTCAGCTAAGTCTTTTGGGGTGTAGGGGTTTACCAGGCACGGATCTCAGTAAAGATACATGGCAGCAAAGCAGGGCCCAACTCTGTGATGGGCACACAATATCTCTAGAATAAATTAAGATAAGGCGTGGATTGATTTAATTTCTACATGTGGTTCCTGCTGTGTTTGGAGGAAAGTAACTTGGGGTCCCTTTTTGAAGCATATAATAAAACCCTTATTCTGAATATAATGTATTATAAAAATTAGAGTTCCTTTTTGCTTGTTATAAACAATGATTTTCATCATTATTATAGTAGCTGCTGCTGTTGCTGCTAAGTCCCTTCAGTCATGTCCGACTGTTCGCGACCCCATGGACTGCAGCCTACCAGGCTCCTCTGTCCATGGTGTTTTCCAGGCAAGAGTACTGGAGTGGGGTGCCATCGCCTTCTCTGTTATTATAGTAGAGGGTATATAAATTTGGGAATCTCTTGTGGTGGGAACGGGGACTGATTGAGAGCCAGGAGTAGACCTAGCCCTGCTATATTTGAGAAAAGATGCCTTTGGGACTTCCCTGGTGGTTCAGTAATTAAGACTCTGTGCTCCCAATGCAGGGAGCACAAGTTCAATCCCTTGTCAGGGAACTAAGATCCTGCATGCTGTAGGACATGGCTGGAAAAAAAAAGTTTTTTTTTTTTTTTAAAGAAAAAAAAGATGCCTCTAAGCCAAGACTTGTAGAGTAGTGCTGTTCCCTATGACATACTATGTTCTGTGTAATTTAAATGCCCTCCTCTATCTTTATGAAATGTTGAGTGGATTCTCTTCAGTCACTGATATGTTTACAGGAGTGGCATTTTGTTTTAAAGGAGTTTAAAGAAGCAGGTGAACTGGTAAGTGATACATTATTAACTGACTTAGGGAAGAACGTACTTAACATCTTAATTAATGGAAATGTGTCTTCTCTCCACTGATGCCAATAAATATGGAGAAATGTTTAAGAGTATCAGCCTGTACAAAGACCAGCTCCAAGTGAAGGGAGTAAGATGTTTGAAGCCTGCGAGGTGGGGCCCTGCACTTAGAGACTCGTGGGTGGTTCGGAGGAGCTGGCAGAGAAGATGAGTGTTCAGAAGGGTGGAAAGTCAGCAAGCAGATGGGAAAGTGCTGGATCATGAAGGTGTTTGAATGTCTTGGGGAAGATTCTGTTTATCCCAGTAGACTTTTGCAGATATGGCAAGCTCCTCAAGTCATCTCTCACTGTCCAGTAGGGCATGTTTTGGGTTGGCCAGAAACTTCTATATCATCTTATGGAAAAACCCAACTTATATTTTTGATCAACCCCCAAATTATAGCTTATAAATCATGGAGAACGATTAGGAAGGTAGGTTTCTATTCAACAGCATCTTATAGACTATGAAGAACTATTTCAGGAAACAATGTAGTGGGTTCATGTATACTATTCTGATTTTGGGGAATGGAATCTGAGACTGAGAGAGTGGACATGTCCCTGCCCAAAGGCGTTCAGTTAAGTGTGACAGAAATACTTACGTTGAGCTAAATTTTGCCTCTCTGTAGTTCTTCACTGTTTATTTCCTCTTGTGATTTATAAAAAAGAGCCTGAAAGCATGTTTTAGTGAGAACACAACCTGGGAAGCTGGAAGATAGGTTAGGCTAACATGGGTTCCAACTCTATCACCTGCTATCTCTGTGACCTTAAGTTCAGTTCAGTTAGTTGCTCCGTTGTGTCCGACTCTGCGACCCCATGAATCGCAGCACGCCAGGCCTCCCTGTCCATCACCAACACCTGGAGTTCACTCAGACTCACATCCATCAAGTCAGTGATGCCATCCAGCCATCTCATCCTCTGTCCTTCCCTTCTCCTCCTGTCCCCAATCCCTCCCAGCATCAGAGTCTTTTCCAATGAGTCAACTCTTCCCATGAGGTGGCCAAAGTACTGGAGTTTCAGCTTTAGCATCATTCCTTCCAAAGAAATCCCTGGGCTGATCTCCTTTAGAATGGGCTGGTTGGATCTCCTTGCAGTCCATGGGACTTTCAAGAGTCTTCTCCAACACCACAGTTCAAAAGCATCCATTTTTCGGCACTCAGCCTTCTTCACAGTCCAACTCTCACATCCATACATGACCACTGCAAAAACCATAGCCTTGACTAGATGGACCTTAGTCGGCAAAGTAATGTTTCTGCTTTTCAATATGCTATCTAGGTTGGTCATAACTTTTCTTCCAAGGAGTAAGCATCTTTTAATTTCATGGCTGCAATCACCACCTGCAGTGATTTTGGAGCCCCCTCAAAATAAAGTCTGACACTGTTTCCACTGTTTCCCCATCTATTTCCCATGGAGTGATGGGACCAGATGCCATGATCTTCATTTTCTGAATGTTGAGCTTTAAGCCAACTTTTTCAGTCTCTTCTTTTACTTTCATCAAGAGGCTTTTTAATTCCTCTTCACTTTCTGCCATAAGGGTGATGTCATCTGCATATCTGAGGTGATTGATATTTCTCCTGGCAATCTTGATTCCAGCTTGTGTTTCTTCCAGTCCAGTGTTTCTGATGATGTACTCTGCATATAAGTTAAATAAGCAGGGTGACAGTATACAGCCTTGACATACTCCTTTTCCTATTTGGAAGCAGTCTGTTGTTCCACGTCCAGTTCTAACTCTTGCTTCCTGGCCTGCATACAGATTTCTCAAGAGGCAGGTCAGGTGGTCTGGTATTCCCATCTCTTTCAGAATTTTCCACAGTTTATTGTGATCCACACAGTCAAAGGCTTTGGCATAGTCAATAAAGCAGAAATAGATGTTCTTCTGGAACTCTCTTGCTTTTTCGATGATCCAGCAGATGTTGGCAATTTGATCTCTGGTTCCTCTGCCTTTTCTAAAACCAGGTTGAACATCAGGGAGTTCACAGTTCACATATTGCTGAAGCCTGGCTTGGAGAATTTTGAGCATTACTTTACTAGCATGTGAGATGAGTGCAATTGTGCAGTAGTTTGAGCATTCTTTGGCATTGCCTTTCTTTGGGATTGGAATGCAAACTGACCTTTTCCAGTCCTGTGGCCACTGCTGAGTTTTCTAAATTTGCTGGCATATTGAGTGCAGCACTTTCACAGCATCATTTTTTTCAGGATTTGAAATATCTCTACTGGAATTCTATCACCTCCACTAGCTTTGTTCATAGTGATGCTTTCTAAGGCCCACTTGACTTCACATTCCAGGATGTCTGGGTCTAGATGAGTGATCACACCATCATGATTATCCAGGTCATGAAGCTCTTTTTTGTACAGTTCTTCTGTGTATTCTTGCCACCTCTTCTTAATATCTTCTGCTTCTGTTAGGTCCATACCATTTCTGTCCTTTATTGAGCCCATCTTTGCATGAAATGTTCCCTTGGTATCTCTAATTTTCTTGAAGGGATCTCTAGTCTTTCCCATTCTGTTGTTTTCCTCTATTTCTTTGCACTGATCTCTGAGGAAGGTTTTCTTATCTCTCCTTGCTATTCTTTGAAACTGTGCATTCAGATGCTTATATCTTTCCTTTTCTCCTTGGCCCTGCACTTCTCTTCTTTTCACAGCTATTTGTAAGGCCTCCCCAGACAGCCATTTTGCTTTTTTGCATTTCTTTTCCATGGGGATGGTCTTGATCCTTGTCTCCTGTACAATGTCACGAACCTCTCTTCCACTGTATAATCATAAGGGATTTGATTGAGGTCATATCTGAATGGTCTAGCGGTTTTCCCTGTTTTCTTCAATTTCAGTCTGAATTTGGTAATAAGGAGTTCATGATCTGAGCCACAGTCAGCTCCTGGTCTTGTTTTTGTTGACTGTGTAGAGCTTCTCCATCTTTGGCTGCAGAGAATATAATCAATCTGATTTCGGTGTTGACCATCTGGTGAAGTCCATGTGTAGAGGCTTCTCTTGTGTTGTTGGAAGAGGGTGTTTGCTATGACCAGTGCATTTTCTTGGCAAAACTCTATTAGTCTTTGCTCTGCTTCATTCTGTATTCCACGGTCAAATTTGCCTATTACTCCAGGTGTTTCTTGACTTCTTACTTTTGCATTCCAGTCCCCTATAATGAAAAGGACATCTTTTTTGGGTGTTAGTTCTAAAAGGTCTTGTAGGTCTTCATAGAACAGTTCAACTTCAGCTTCTTCAGCGTTACTGGTTGGAACATAGACTTGGATTACTGTGATATTGAATGGTTTGCCTTGGAAACAAACAGAGATCATTCTGTCGTTTTTGAGATTGCATCCAAGTACTGCATTTTGGACTCTTCTGTTGACCATGATGGCTACTCCATTTCTTCTAAGGGATTCCTGCCTGCAGTAGTGGATATAATGGTCATCTGAGTTAAATTCTCCCATTCCAGTCCATTTTAGTTCACTGATTCCTAGAATGTTGACGTTCACTCTTGCCATCTCTTGTTTGACCACTTCCAATTTGCCTTGATTCATGGACCTGACATCCCAGGTTCCTATGCAATATTGCTCTTTACAGCATCGGACCTTGCTTCTATCACCAGTCACATCCACAGCTGGGTATTGTTTTTGCTTTGGCTCCAACCCTTCATTCTTTCTGGAGTTATTTCTCCACTGACCTCCAGTAGCATATTGGGCACCTACTGACCTGGGGAGTTCCTCTTTCAGTATCCTATCATTTTGGGTTTTCATACTGTTCATGGGGTTCTCAAGGCAAGAATACTGAAGTGGTTTGCCATTGCCTTCTCCAGTGGACCACAACAGTTTCCCATTATTTCTGAGACTCCTGAATAATGTCAATTTTTACCTGAAAAATAGAATATTAGTATACAAATTTCTTGTCTAGATATTCAGAACTCTTATCATATCAACATGTTTCCAGGTTGAGCAGAAGGATTCAGAAACTCTAGAATGACTGTCTTGCTTGAGTCTGTAGCTCATCTTTAAAATGGAGAACTTTCTCAAGCAATTTTTAGAGCCATACCTTATCACTCTCCCTAATGAAACAAATGCCCTCATTAGGTATCAGTAACTGCTTGTGGCATATATTTTAGTGACGAATGCTACCTGGGAAGGTACCCAGAAAAATCAAATGTCACATACAACTCGCCTCTACCTCTTGCTCTTTCCCCCATCACATAGGCATTTGATGCTCCAACCAAACTGAGCTACCAGCTGTCTTCCACATCTCCTGGTTTCCTTCTTTTGTAATTTTCTGCTGCTGTTGCCTTAGTTTAGAATGCCTTTCCCCAGCGTTACTTGTTCAAATTATCCTTGTCCATCAGGAGTAACCTCAATTCCACTATATCTAATACATCTCTCTTTCTGCAGTAAAGAGGGAATAATTTCTTCTTCACAAGTACCCAGTAGTTCTTAAAGCATTTACATATCTCAGCTCTCCAAAAATCTAAGCTTCTTGAGGTCAGGACTTTCATCTTAACATCTGGGTATCTTACATCTTTGGGAGGCATAAGGTCAAGGGCATGGACTGCCGATCAGGATCCTGGATACAAACTGAGTGCTGCTGCTGACCAGCTGTGTGATCTAAGTGACTCCTGGAATACTGTGATCACTCAACAAGTGTCCCAATTTCCTATTTATATTCTTAATAACATGGAGGGCAATGCATATTATTCATTCCATGCTCAGTGAGTATTTATTAAATGAATAAATGAAAAAGCAAACAAAAAGTAGTTTGTTGTTGAGTGTCTGTTAAATGAATGAATAATTTAACAGATTCAGAAGAAAATTTGTTGAGCATGCTGCTTTTCACTGAACCAAAAGATATTCTACAAATGTTATGCTCAGCCTTCTCCTGGGACTCTCCTCAGAGCTTTATTCCCTTAAGTACCCTTCTCTTAGAACCATCCACTGCTAAGATGATACAGCTTGTAAGAATATTTTATTTTTGTTTAAGAGTGACTGCTTTATGCTCAAGAGCTGCATCAAGACTTGCAGACTGAAGGAAGAGGATTTCTTTGCTGGCCTGTGGAGTAGGTTGGTTTTTCTGTAAGAGCTGAGCCAAAGGATCTTCGCCACCATTGTAATCATGGATCTTCTGAGTAAATAAGATACAGATGGCATGCGTGAAGGTTCCTGGACATCTTGGCTCTCCTTTCAAAATGAACGTCGAGGCTGCTCATCCTGTGTGTTGTAGGATATGGGACCCTCCACTCTCCCCGTTCTCACCAAACAGGAGAAGCTGCCCGAGCCGGAGGGGCAGCTGGATTACCATTTATGCTGCCCCCGGGGGTACCTCTTTCATCTTAACTGTGCTTGTTCAGCTGTAGGGATGCACCAGTATCTAGCTGATTTTTGGAAAAGAGCAAAGCCTCTTTAATACCACAACCAAACAGCCTCCATTTGAGACAGGAGAGGGAGAATGTGAGGAAAAGGACTGTCTTGTTTTCTGGTATTCTTTGCTTCGTATAGAAAGATTCAGTGATGGCTGCAGGTGGTTTTCCAAAACTTCTTTCTGATCAAAGTTGATAAAGCTCTTCTATATAGGAAGAATGTGAATGCGCTCTCTCTCTTTTTTTGAGTAGCTTAAGTTTTGTTTCTTATGGAGAAACAAAAATCGCTGTCTAATATCATACAACCATAGATCCTTATGGCCAGAGTCTGATGTCATCACAAATAGTAATTCTTAATCCAATGGCCATGAATTAAGTGATTTCTATGTGCCAGGCACTGAGCTAGTTGTAGGCAGCTACAACTGTATTTCCTCTCAAAGATTGAGAAGAAAAAAAAATAGCTAGCATATATGTATATATATATTTTGTACATGCTTATTATGTTCCAACCACTTGAGAAAAATACTTTTGTGTAATATTTATGAGGAAAAGCAAGGTAGAAATGATTATTTCCATTTTATGGAAATGTGGCTGAAACTCTGAGAAGTGAAATAATTTGCTTTAGATGACTCATTAAGATCCGATATTTGGGTAGAGGTTTTTGACATTGGCTTCCAGAGAGAGGTGAGCCACGTTGGGAAGAGGAATTGGTTCAACAAAAGCAGGGAGACAGAAAGGCTGGGTCAGGTTCTACGAAGAGTAGTGTGTCATTATCCTTCAGACCATAACAAGAGAGATGTTTGAATGGAAATGTAGGCTTGATAAGATGGAGCAAGGCTTGGAATACCAAGCTATGTCAATGGGATTCATTCTCAAACACTTGGATCATTGCTGTTACAGACTCTAATATGGATTAATTACAGGTAGAACTGAGTTAATAGGAATAATCAATCAAATAATACATCGGTGATTTTTATTGTTTTTCTCCATTATCAGAGCACTATGTGCTCATTATAAACATTTTGGGAAAATGCCAAAAAATAGAAACAAAAAGAATTGACATTTGACTCACTTCCCAAAGCAGCTACTGTGCACAGTTGGGCCTATTTCTTATCAGTCTTTTTTTTTTTTTTCTCCTTAATAAGATGGTAACTTTTATTTTGTGTGTTATAGTTAGTGGTAAAGAATCCATCTGCAATGAAGGAGATGTGGGGTTTGATCCCTGGGTTGAGAAGATCCCCTGGAATCTTCTACTAGAAGTGAAATGTAGATTCTTCTACTAGAATCTTCATCTAGTAGTGAAATGGCTACTCACTTCAGTATTCTTGCCTGAGAAATTCCATGGACAGAGGAGCCTGGCAGGCAACAGTCCATGGGGTCTCAAAGAGTCAGACATGACTGAGGGACTAAACAACAACCAGGCCCTTAAAAACATACACACTTCAATGGCTACTATCCACTGATGGATATAACACATTTTACATAAACAAGGCTTTGGAGTTCAATACACAGATGTTTTGTGATCGGGATACTTATAAGTAACAAATTTTTGATAAGTAATATTTTGATGACAATATTTGTGCTTCAAGTTTTCTGACACTTTAAATGATTCTATAGAATGAATTTTTAGGAGTGGTGCTGCCAAATTAAAGGTTACCTGTGCTACTTTTTACTGTGCTTTAAGTCTTCCATCATAAAGACAGCGTCCGTGCTTTTTTAAGTTGCTTTACGCATTTGTATGTGCTGAACTTTCTTCTGTCTCTTTCACATATATAACATCTCTTATAAATGTCAAGTAAACAGCTGAGATGGAAATTCCTGTGCCCTAAGAGAGACTTTCCTGGACTCCACAATCACTGCAGATGGTAACTACAGCCATGAAATTAAAAGACTCTTGCTCCTTGGAAGAAAATCTGTGACAAACCAAGACAGTGTATTAAAAAGCAGAGATATCACTTTACTGACAAAGGTCCATATAGTCAGAGCTATGGTTTTCCAGTCATCAGGTACAGATGTGAGAATTGGACCATAAAGAAAGCTGAGCACCATATAGAAAGTTGATGCTTTCGAACTGTGGTGCTGAAGAAGATGCCTGAGAATCCCTTGGACAGCAAGGAGATCAAACCAGTCAATCCTAAAGGAAATCAATCCTGAATATTCATTGGAAGGACTGATGCTGAAGCTGAAGCTCCAGTACTTTGGCCACCTGATGTGAAGAGCTGACTCATTGGAAAAGACTCTAATGCTGGAAAAGAGTGAGCACAAGAGAAGAAGGGGGTGACAGAGGATGAGATGGTTGGATGGCACGATCAGTTCAATGGACATTAACTTGGGCAAACTAGGGAGATAGAGAAGGACCGAGAAGCCTGATGTGCTGCATGGGATTGCAAAAAGTCAGACACGACCGAGCAACTGAACAGCAACGAAGGGAGATTTATCTGTCTTGCTGGAGGAAAAATTTTTGTTGGAAGCAGGGAAGAAAATCCTATGCATTCTGCTGAATGACTTCCCGCAATGCTATTGACCAAAAAAGTTTCCATCTCTTAGTAAAAACCCACAGTTTCTGCAGAGCATGTCTGCAGCCACCCCCTGCCCCGGGGAAATCTGAGAAGTCGGTGCTTATTTAAGGATTCTTTAAGTGGCTTGAAGCTCTACCGAGAGGCTTAGGAATGCGTGATCTATTAATATAATACTTACTGAGTGACTAAGCCACCAGCATCACAAAGCTTACAGATGACTAATCATTTTTCTCATTCTGCAGAGGGTGGTTTATGAAACAAAGCAAACAAGGCCTCTGCCCTTTTGTTCTGTGATTCACTCCCCTGAAGTGCCCAGTGGGAAGGCTGCGGGAGCATGAGGACACCTGCCAGTTCTCCTGGCTCTTCCCCACTGCTTGCTTTATCCATCCCCCCTCCCACCATGTCCCAACTCACTGGGGCTACACCTCTGTGTTCAAGGCTTGAGGAGAGCGGTGGGGTGCGCCAGGGAAGAATCAGCCTTTGAACTTTAATACAGCTTCACATTCAGGCTCCAACATGCCACAGCTGTGTGGCAACCTTGGGCAAACAACTTGGCTTCCCTAAGCTCCAGTGATTCTCCTCTCTTAGGCTGAGATAAAGAAAGAAGTCACAGGGTTGTTACGGGAACCTGTGAACACAAAGTGCTTCATGCCATGCCTTGGTACAGAATGAGGGTTCAGGAAATGGTGATTGTTACTAAGGCAAGCTACACATTTTTCCAGGCCGTCTCCCAACAGTCAAGTAACTGTATGACTTGGGAACTTTTCTCTGATCTTTTGTTTGTTCATTCTAAAAACCAATTATAATAATTTCCACCTGGTAGTTTTGTAAGGGAAATAGAATAAGATGTGACAACGTGTCTGGCACAGAGTAGCTTCTCAACACATCCTTTTTTTTCTCCTTTTCTCTCTCTGTGGTTGACTCAAGAGTCCCTTGGGATGTCCAGCCTCCTGAAATTGCTCTCAGAGATTCTTCAGGTAGAAGACTATTGTTCAGAAGCAGTAACCCCAGAAGAATGATTCCAAACACTGGCACTGGGGATTTCTCTGACTTGGAGAAGAAAAGGAGTTTGGGGCTTCTGGAAATGGCAGCAGCTTGGGTACTGGTTGATGTGTTACCCTGGGTGGGGGCTGGCCAGTTATAAACCTAGGGAGGTTAGATTCTGGCTGGCACAGTTTAGGGGTGACATAGAGTAAAGGCTAGAGGGCCCATCCCCAGTGTTCTAGACCAACCAGTAAGATGGGTCTAGAGAAGAGGAGGGCTCCCCAATAATAACTGCTGTTGAGCTTCCTGCCACTCTGTCCACTGGGGGCTCCCAGGTAGACTTCACTTGATTGAGACAAACAGCGTGATGTGGCATTTCTTGTATGCTCAGTTCAGTTAAGTCACTCAACCTTGTCCGACTCTTTGTGACTCTATGGACCACAGCACGCCAGGCCTCCCTGTCCATCACCAACTCCCGGAGTTTACTCAAATTCATGTCCATTGACTTGGTGATGCCATCCAAATGTCTCATCCTCTGTTGCCCCCTTCTCCTCCTGCCCCCAATCCCTCCCAGAATCAGGGTCTTTTCAAATGAGTCAACTCTTCGCATGAGGAGGCCAAAGTACTGGAGTTTCACCTTTAGCATCATTCCTTCCAAAGAACACCCAGGGCTGATCTTCTTTAGAATAGACTGGTTGGATCTCCTTGGGGTTCAAGGGACTCTCAAGAGTCTTCTCCAACACCACAGTTAAAAAGCATCAGTTCTTCAGTGCTCAGCCCTCTTTACAGTCCAACTCTCACATCCATACATGACCACTGGAAAAACCATAGCCTTGACTAGACGGACCTTTGTTGGCAAAGTAATGTCTCTGCTTTTCAATACGCTATCTAGGTTGGTCATAACTTTCCTTCAATATACTATCTATGCTAGTGTGATATAAATTAACATTGTGGTGCTGGTGGTAAAGAACCTGCCTGCCAACGCAGGACACATAATAGACGTGGCTTCAATTTCTGGTTTGGGAAGATCCCCTGGAGGAGGGCATGGCTACCTCTTCCAGTACTCTTGTCTGGAGAATGCCATGGATGGAGAAGCCTGGCAGGCTATAGTCCATGGTGCTGCAAAGAGTTGGACACAACTTAAGCTACTTAGCACGCTTGCGTGCACATCTATAGCCACCAAGGACAATAGGGTGTAATCGACAGGGCTTAATAAATGGCGGCCAATACTGTTTCTATTCTTGTCTGACAGGGAGATGGGGTGTGAGGCATAAAATATAGCTAAGAGTGTGGATTCTGCAGTCAAGGCAAGAGCAGTGTCCATCATTTACCATCCGGGGGCTCTTGGGCAAGTCATTAAACTGTCTTGATCCTGTTTTTTCATCTGCAGGTTTCAGATACTAAAAGTACTTCTCACAAAATGCTGTTGGTCCTAAGAACCATGTTTGGCTTGAATAATTGATCAGTCATTGGTAGCTGTTATTATTAACATTAACCATGATTGTGCGGTAGTTGTTGAAGGAAGCTTCATGCTTCCTCACCACCATTTTTAAAGATCTGTACAGAAAGGTAAACATTCAAAGTCACAAATTCTACTTACATTAGGCTCATTAACATTTATTCCAGAGGGTATTGGGATGCTTTATGGCCCGTTTTATGTAGGCTTAGAAAATTCCTTTGAGAACAACCATGCATTTTCATGTAGATGCTCTTGAACCTGAAGAACTCTGCATGTTTGGAGAAAACCAAGGACAAAGATAGGAAGATAGAAAGTTTATAGAAAATTTGCCCTGGAGCTGTGAATGCTTCTTACTCAGGACTTAGAGAAGCTGAAGGAAGAAATTCAGGGAACCAAGGGGCTGCAGGACTTGGCTCAGCTCCACACCAGCAAGATGAGCAGCAAGCGAGAGCTTATGGTGTCTGGTGCCGAGTTCGTGGTCTCCAAAGGAGAAGATTGAACTCTGGGACCAAAGTCAGTCTCAGTCATTCAGAGCTTTGTGTAGCAAAATTTTATTTAAAGTGACAGGACAGAGAGAGCTTCTGACATAGATATCACAAGGGAGTAGAAAGAGTACCCACCCTCACTAGTTTAAGGGGACCTTATATACATCTCAAATGGCTGCTGAGAATAGATAAAAAGAAAGCCTCAAGGTCGTAAGAGTTCCACCAGACCCTTTCCTAAGACGTACATCCTGAGATAATTTGGCACAACCTTAGCCAGAGAGAACAGGTTCTGGACAACATCTCTAGGAAAGATATACTGTTTCTGTGTAATCAGGGATGTTAGTCTTGAGAAACAGATTCCCAGGCAAGATTTGTTACAATTATGATCATTAACTTGCTACTACTACTGCTAAGTCGCTTCAGTCGTGTCCAACTCTGTGTGACCCCATAGACGGCAGCCCACCAGGCTCCCCCGTCCCCAGGATTCTCCAGGCAAGAACACTGGAGTGGGTTGCCATTTCCTTCTCCAATGTATGAAAGTGAAAAGTGAAAGTGAAGTCACTTAGTCATGTCCGACTCTTAGCGACCCCATGGACTGCAGCCTACCAGATTCCTCCATCCATGGGATTTTCCAGGCAAGAGTACCGGAGTGGGGTGCCATTGCCTTAACTTAGAGCCTAAGAAAAGCATTTCCATGAGTAAAACCTTGTGCTCTGTGACCATTAGTTCTGGACCTAAAGAAAAGCAGTTCTTGGACAAGACACATTGTTGCACAAGGCTTAAGGAAAGCACGGGGGAGAATATTCTCCTCCTTAAAGGGCCTGGGGCTGCCTGCCTACGTTTTAACTCTCTCACAGGGTCAGTGACAACGTGCACAAGCTGCCATAGTCCCCCATGCGCACACTTGAAGGTGCAAAAATTGGTCGATGCTTCACTGCAGCCTTTTGTATTTCCTGGGCATTTCTCCTATAGCCTCTCCAGCCTCACAGACATGGGATTCTGGAAATTGGCTCCCCACTTAGCTAAGGTGATACATAACAAAGCCACCGACCCTCTAATCTATTTATAGGGTCATAGGCTTCAGCAGTACCTGAACTGGGAACATCCAGATGTACAAGCTGGATTTAGAAAAGGCAGAGGAACGAGAGATCAAATTGCCAACATTCATTGGCTCATGGAGATGCAACCAGTCCATTCTGAAGGAGATCAGCCCTGGGATTTCTTTGGAAGGAATGATGCTAAAGGTGAAACTCCAATACTTTGGCCACCTCGTGCGAAGGGTTGACTCATTGGAAAAGACTCTGATGCTGGGAGGGATTTGGGGCAGGAGGAGAAGGGATGACAGAGGATGAGATGGCTGGATGGCATCACTGACTCTATGGACATGAGTCTGAGTGAACTCCAGGAGATGGTAATGGACAGTGAGGCCTGGAGTGCTGCAATTCATGGGGTTGCAAAGAGTCGGACATGACTGAGCAACTGAACTGAACTGAAGTGAACTGATTGGCTCATAGAGAAAGCAAGGGAACTCCAGAAAAACATCTACTTCTGCTTCCATGACCATGCTAAAGCCTTTGACTGTGTGGATCACAAGAAATTGCAAAATTCGTAAAGAGATGGGAATTCCATACCACCTTACCTGGCTCCTGAGAGACCTGTATGAAGGTCAAGAAGCAACAGAACCAGACATGGAATAACAGACTAGCTCAAAATTGGTAGAGGAATACCTCAAGGCTGGGGGTTGTTATCCTACTTATTTAACATCTATGCAGAGTGCATCATGTAAAATGCTAGGCTGGATTAAGCACAAGCTGGAATCAAGATTGCTGGGAGAAATATCAACAACCTCAGATATGCAGATGACACCACTCTAATGGCAGAAATCAAAGAGGAACTTCTTGATGAGGATAAAAGAGGAGAGTGAAAAAGCTGGCTTAAGACCCAACTTTCAAAAACTAAGATTATGGCATCTGGTCCCATCACTTTCTGGCAAACAGAAGGTGCAAAAATGGAAACAGTGACAGACTAATTTTGGGGGCTCTACAATCATTGTGGATGGTGACTGTAGCCATGAAACTAAAAGATACTTGCTCCTTGAAGAAAAGCTATGACAAAACTAGACAGTGTATTAGAAAGCAGAGATATCACTTTGCTGACAAAAGTCTATATAGTTAAGCTATGGATTTTCCAGTAGTCATATATGGATCTTAGAGTTGGACCATAAAGAAGGCTGAGCACCAGAGAACTGATGCTTTTTAACTGTAATGTTGGAGATGATTCTTTAGAGTCCCTTGGACAGCAAGGAGATTAAACCAGTCAATCCTAAAGGAAATCAACCCTAAATATTCATTGGAAGGACTGATGCTGAAGCTGAAGCTCCAATATTTTGGCCACCTGATGTGAAAAACTGACTTGTTGGAAAAGACCCTGATGCTGGCAAAGACTGAAGGCAGGAGGAGAAGGGGAAAGACAGAGGATGAGGTGGTTGGATGGCATCACCAACTCAATGGGTATGAGTTTGAGTCATGCCCAAACTTTGAGTCTCTTAGACTCCTGGAGATGGTGAAGAACAGGGAAGCCTGGTGTACTGCAGTCCATGGGGTCGCAAAGAGTCAGACATGATGCAAAGAGTCAGGCATTTATTGTCGTGTTGTTCACTCTTTTATTTGCTAATTCTGGAGTAATAGGAAAAGTCCCACTTACTTATTGAATATTTATAACATTTGTACAAACATACTCAGACATGTGTACACTTAGATAAGAGATCCAGAGAGAGTGAGCAAGAGAGCTGTAGGTTCTCTACCAAAATGTTAACAGCTGTGCCCACTGGGTGGTAGTAAGGATGAAGGATTATTATTTTTTTCCTTTGTGCTTTACTGCCATGCTCCCCATTTTTAAGATGAAGTCCAATAAACATGATCTTTAAAATGTTTCAGAGCCGCAGTGCCGTTCAGCCGGTGAACCAGATGTGAGGGGCATGGGCCGGGGCTTTCTGACCTCCTGGCCCCCCAGCTGGCTCCTGGTTTGATGGAACATCAGCTGCTCTGAATTCTTACAGCACCTGCCACAACAAAAGGAGGCCTTGTCCTGGGCAGGCTCATGCGCTTGTGCACGCCTTTGCAGAACAAAGAAACTGAAAGAGGAGCCCAGTGAGCCTCTCTTGGACACTGTCCACCCACCCGAGCCCTCTGGGGGAGGTAACAGCCCACCTGCCAAGGAAGATGGCCACGGCCACAGTGAATCCTCTCCACCTCCCTTTGCTCCTCTCTGGTGGTCTCCTCCCTCCTTTGTCTGGCCCCCTGCCTCCCGCTTGGCTCACACCTCAGCTCCTGCCTCGTTCTAAGGACCATTTAGCATCTGCTCCTCTGATGATGCCTCTGTGTTTCTCTCACAGATCCAGCTTTGCCCAGCACAGCACAGCTGTGTCTAAGAGATGAGTGGGCTTCCCAGGAGGCAAAGGCCACAATGAACCGGCTGTCCCTCAGTCTTTCCAGCTTCTCTCTGCCCACGTGCTCACACTCTTGGCCCAGACGGAGGAAAACAGCCAGAACAGATTTTCTGGCATGCTCGAGTTTGTCTGGTGGAGGATGGACTCTGCATGGGGATGGGAGGGGAAGGGGGTGGGACTCTTATCCCACTGCATGTTCTGGCAGGTTCAAAGTGGTTTGGGTGATTTGGGGATTTTTGGCTGCAGGACTGTGTGGGACTTGCCTGGTGGCTCAGACAAAAAAGAATCACCTGCAACGTGGGGGAACTGGGTTCAGTCTCTGGGTTGGGAAAATGCCCTGGAGAAGGGAATGGCTACCCACTCCAGTATTCCTGCCTGGAGAGTTCCATGGACAGAGGTGCCTGGCAGGCCACAGTCCATGGGGTTGCAAAGAGTCGGACATGACTGAGCGACTGACACTCGCTTTGTGGCAGATTGCGAGGGTGATTTCAACTCTTCACCCCGTTAGCCTCGTTGTTTACTATGCCATTTAGCAAGTCCTCTCAGTACAGATGGAATCTTTTGCACCTTGACTTTGGGCTGGCCTTGTGACTTGCTTTTGCCAGTAGAACCCGATGGAAGTAATGGTTTCCTAGTTCCAAGCCTAGACTTCAAGAGGCCTGTTACTGACTTTTGGTTCTTCCTGCCAAGACCATAAGGGCACGCGATCTTTGGCACATGGAACTGAGCTGGATCATCCCATTTGTCCCAGAATAGCCTGACCTGGCTAGTGGACACCAAGCCATCTCTAAACTCTTTGAGTGAGCCAAGCTAAGATGAACAGAGTCATCCAGCTCAATATCCTAGAGACGTGAGCAGTAAACACTTATGATTGTATGAGCTTTTAAGTAATCTTTCTTATGTAGCGTTACTGTGAAGAGAGGTAACTGAAAAGTGGCCTTGCAACATAAATTCATTTTATTCCTCACCTTGAATTCACTCAGTCATTCAATAGATATGGAGTATCTACCATCTGTCAATCCCATGCTAAATGTCCCCGGGGAGACAAAAGTGGTGGTGGCATTACTTCACTAGGAGCAGGTTGGCAGGGCAAGAATGTGTTATATAAGAGCAAGGGTTTTGTAGCTGATTCACTGATGTGTCCCCATCACCAAGAAGAGTAAGCTGGCATTTAGAAGATGTTCTGTAGACACTTTTTGTCTTACACGGGTGTGTGCCTGTGTGTGTGTGTCAGTGTATGTGTGTGTGTATCATATAGCTCACTGAATATTTTATACAAATACATTTCTCTTGCCCTCCTTAGACTGGCAGACTGTTCCCAATTCTTTTCTCCACTATCTACACCCCGCTCCCCCCCGCCCCCGACTCTCTTCCTAAGCTGTCAACAGCAAAAAGCGCAGTGTGCCATAAACTCACCTCCATAACAGAATGTAGATGCATAAATCAAAACAGCTTCTAACGGGTTGTCTGCAGTCATAAATGCTGCCGAGGCAGCCCGACTGGCAAGAGTAAGAGAGATTATACAAACCACTGCCTGGAGAAAACTCAGCGTCATGAATAAACTCAGCCTTGAATTATTTATATATTTTCAGCATTATTTTCCCTCTCCTATTCTGCAAGGCTTGCGAATGGTGTTTGTGGAGGGCTGACAGTGCCTGGATTTGGCTATAAAGGAAAACAGTTGGAGTTTTGTCTTAGGGCAAGTTTCAGGGTGATGATTCCATTGTTTTCCTCGGGGCAGCCGCATGACTAGCAGGGCTGTGTGGTGGGGAGAGGCTGTTTAGGATTCAGGGCAGCCTGCTTCTAAGCCCAGCAAGCTGCGTCCCTTGGGGCTTGCTGGCTTTGTGAACCACCTGGGAGCCACGTGGCTGGAGGGTGAGCCTCGGGGCCAGCCTTCCCCACCTGGCCCAGGCTGCCTCATTCTCTCTTGTGCAGTAGGTTTCAACCTAAGATGCTGTGGTGAAAAAAAAAAAAAATTATTCTGACTGTAAAATAAAATTTAAACTTTGGAAATCACCGGTCCTGGCTGATTTCTGAGAGTCCAAAGTGGCTTCAACTCAAGCTGCCTAGGAGAGGCCCTGGGAGCGTTTAAAACCTATTTATGCCTGGACCTCAATCTTGATCAATAAAATTGGAATTTTTCTAGAGGTGGGTGGAGGTTAAGATTTTTAAAGCTCCCAGGTGATTCTGATAGGCCATGGGGTTGAGGACCACGGCTCCAAACCCTTCGCTCATCCAGTAGGATGTGTATCAAGCACCTGTTGTAAGCCAGGCACACAGCAAAGAACTAGGGATGGAGTGATGAAGGAGACATGACCAGTCCTTGCCTTCATCAGTTCAGTTCAGTTCAATTCAGTTCAGTTCAGTTCAGTTCAGTTCAGTAGATCAGTCGTGTCCGACTCATTGAGACCCCATGGATCACAGCACACCAGGTCTATCTGTCCATCACCAGCTCCTGGAGCCCACCCAAACTCATGTCCATTGAGTCGGTGATGCCATCCAACCATCTCATCCTCTGTCGTCCCCTTCTCCTCCTGCCCTCAATCTTTCCCAGCATCAGGGTCTTTTCAAATGAGTCAGCTCTTCGCATCAGGTGGCCAAAGTATTGGAGCTTCAGCTTCAACATCAGTCCTTCCAATGAACACCCAGGACTGATATCCTTTAGAATGGACTGGTTGGATCTCCTTGCAGTCCAAGGGACTCGCAAGAATCTTCTCCAACACCACAGTTCAAAAGCATCAATTCTTTGGCTCTCAGCTTTCTTTACAGTCCAACTCTCACATCCATACTGACTGATGGAAAAACCATAGCCTTAACTAGATGGACCTTTGTTGGCAAAAGAATGTCTCTGCTTTTAAATATGCTATCTAGGTTGGTCATAACTTTCCTTCCAAGGAGTAAGCGTCTTTTAATTTCATGGCTGCAGTCACCTTCTGCAGTGATTTTGGAGCCCAGAAAAATAAAGTCCGCTGCTTGCGTTCATGGAGTTCTCCATTTAGTGGGAGATTCTAACACATGAATAAACAGGAAAGGCAGGAACGATACAAGCTGTAAATGGTTGGTGGGATGTGTACTGACATGGGGAGAATAGAACACTCTAAGAGTTTTTTAGTAGTCTTTTACAATTATTTATTAACTTATTTTTGGCTCTGTTGTGTCTCCGTCGCCGTGTGCAGGCTTTCTCTATCTATGGCGAGTGAGAGCTCCCCTCTAACCGCAGTGCGCGGGCTTCTCACTGCGGTGACTTCTCTTGGTGCGGAGCTCAGGCTCCCGGCGCACAGGCTTCAGTAGCTGCCGCTCTTGGGCTTAGTTGACCCAAGACAGGTTGGATTTTCCCGGACCGGGGATTGAACCCCTGTCCCCTGCATTGGCAGGCAGATTCTTAATTACTAGAGGAGTAAGGAAGTCGCTATACTAGGCTTAACAGCAATACTAGTAATAGTGATATTATCTTTTTTTTTTTTTGCTGAGATAACATTGCTTACATCCTCTCTAAAATTCAAGTACTGTACTAAAGTATTTATATGAAAGAGCTTATTGAATTCTCATGCCATTCTTATAAATAGGTGCAATTACCATCTTTGCTTTACAAATGAAGAATTTGAGGCCCAGAGAGGTTAAGTAACTTAGCCAAGGTTGCACAGCCCACACGGGTAAAGTATGGGGAAAGGGAAGTGCTTCCCAGCCTTGGGGAATCAAGTTGGTGTCTCCATGATTCACACGTCTTTGCACAAACTTCAAGCTGCAGAGACTGTGGAGCTGAATGAAGGTCAGAGTATATGTTATGGAAGGAACATATACTGTGCATCCAAGTCGATGCACTGATATAAATTGGGACCTTGTACACACACACACACACACACACACACACACACACACAGATGACCTCTATGGTTTATTTTGTTTCTGGTTGCCTCTGCTGTGGAATCTGACTACAAAAATTGTCTAGAAAAAATTTTCTATAGAAAAATAAGCAAGTTTGGGATCCAAAAGTGTTTCAATTGATCCCGTCACTTCTACTTGAATTCATATGTCTCCAATCCACTATGGGCTTATTTTTGACTCTAAACCTAAGTGTTTTCTTAAGAACTTCTGTACCTTCCTGCATCCAGGTGACTCCTCGATCCCAACAGACATCTTCCAGGTAAAGAACAGGCCCATCCTGAGAGCTCCCAGCACTGGTCTCTCATTAGCCGCGCACAGCTTGCTGGAAGCTAATGAAAGCCCACACTTTCCCCCTAATGCAAGACCTTGAACTTCAAGTGTACATTTTCTTCTAGTTGGTCAGGGAATGTAGAGCTGAGATGCCAGTGAGCCTGGATAAGGTCAGAGAAATAATCAATCCATGTGTGTACAGAGAACTCAAAAGAAGGCTTGTGGGCTTGCTTTTGTAAACCCCCCAAAAGAAGACACACACTAAGAATTTCATGAGACTATGTTGCTGTTGGGAAAGAGGAAAGCAAAATCCATGGCATGGAATGAGTTAGGCCCTGCCTCTCTGTAAGTATCACAACACATGCCCACATGCTTGCACGCATGAAATGCCACAGGTGGAAGAGACTAAGAGATGACACTTTTATCTCACAAGGAAGCAAAGAGGCACAAGCACAGCTCACACAAGCCCACACTTTGGCACACTTGGTATGATAATCCAGTCCGCCTGACTCCCCACTGATGGCTCTTCACCTGATCTCCCTTTAACTGTGTGCTTTTCTTGCCTACAATCCCATGATCCAAAGTGTCAGCTACAAATCGGTGCTTGCCATCTACCTCCGGGCTTCCCTGGCAGCTCAGATGGTAAAGAATCTGCCTGCAATGCAGGAGACCTGGGTTCCATCCCTGGGTCAGGAAGATCCCCTGAAGAAGAGAATGGCAATCTGCTCCAGTATTCTTGCCTGGAGAATCCCATGGACAGAGGAGCCTGGTGGGTTACAGTCCATGGCGTTGCAAAGAGTCAGTCACGACTGAGTAACTAAGCATGCTTGCATGAATCTGCCTCCACAAAAATCAAATCATAGGCTGCTGCACCTGCTGACTTTCAATATCCCCCGAGAGAGTTCAGGGTGGAGAGCAGAAATGAAGTTCTCCGTGCTCTGAAAAACTGGCAGAACAAGTCTTCAGATAGATATTTTCAAGAGCTGATTTTATGAGCTTACTTTTTGTATCGCCTCATATCTAGAAAAGTATTAAAGTCCTTCCTGGTGATCCCTGCTCCTCTTGACTAGCAGAAATCTTCTTCGAAAACAAGTGCTTGATTGCATGAACTCCCCCTTCAGCAAAATCACATGTATACTGACCTTCCTCCACTTCCTCTGTGGAGCAGTTTCTCAGAACTTTTTGAGATGCTGTCTTCGGGACTATAGTCCTCATTTTGCCCCACGTAAGACTTTACTTGCAACTCTCACATTGCTTTAGGTCAGTAGAAGGAAATTCTGCCTGATGTCACCGAGTACGATTTCACCTGAAACTTCATAATGAGATCACTTGATGATGAGGCGGTTCACCCTGCAAGCACCTTGGTTCACCCAGGCTGAACCTCACATTTGCAATGCCACAGCATGTCAGACTCTTTTGTGACCCCATGGACTGGGGTCCACCAGGCTCCTCTGTCCATGGGATTCTCCAGGCAAGAATACCGGAGTGGATAGCCATTCCTTCTCTAGGAGATCTTCCCAACCCAGTGATTGAACCCAGGTCTCCCACACTGCCGGCAGATTCTTCACTGTCTGAGCCACCAGAGAAACCTGTCCCATTTCCTCTTATAAACAAGATTTATGCCTTCAGTAGATGAGGGTTTTTTTTTTTTTCCCCCTGAGAATTGTATAACCGTTTCTACTTGTTTGGAATTGGTACTTTTCAAAGCTTGCTAACAACCACTGTCTTATATAATCCTGCCAAATGCCTCTCAATGCATAGGCAAGCTGTCATTATCAACTTACTTTGCAAGTGAATTGCATTAGGTACAGAAATGGCCTCCTCCTGGGTCCTCCTGGGAGCTTGGTGTCATCATCATGGTGACAGGATGATGAAGCTGTTGGTGAGTTCTGGTGACCTTCTCACTTGCCCTTAAAAAGTGCCTTTACCAATTCTGTCTGCATTTGCTCCACTGTGTTCCCATCACTAACTTCAGGTCTGCTTCCTTTTCAAGTCATTAGACTGACTCCCATCTTTTAGAACCAAGAGATCCAAACAGCCTAGATGCTTAAGCTAGGGAGCGTGTGTGCGCGCACATTATTGTGGGTCTGGGTTGTTGTTCAGTCACTCAATCATGTCTGGCTCTTTCCGACCCCATAGACTGCAGCGTGCTAGGCTTCCCTGTGCTTCACCATCTCCCTGAATCTGCTCAAACTCATATCCATTGAGTCAATGCTGCCATCCAACCCTCTCATCCTCTGTCATCCCCTTCTCCTGCTCTCAATCTTTCCCAGCATCAGGGTCTTTTCTAATTAGTCGACTCTTCACATCAGAGGCCAAAGTACTGGAGTTTCAGCTTCAGCATCAGTTTTTCCAATGAATATTTAGGGTTGATTTCCTTTAGGGCTAACTGATGTGCATGTAGATTTTTATTATCTTTCCATCAAGAGCACCTCAGAACCTGCTACCACCCGCCCCTCTCTCCAGTGAAATCGGAATTTCCTTTTCTCCAATGGATTAAAAAAAAAATGCAGTTAGCTCTTTCTCCAGGCTGATTTGCAAAAGCAAATTTCCTACATTCCCACCCATTTCCCCTCTGTTTTCTTTTCTTTTTTTTCCCCCTGTTCTGATTATCTTCCTCTAGTCATTACCAACTTTAACCAAGATAATACAAAACATTTCTGTAGAGTCTGGCCCAGTCAGGGCTCCTAAAGGCTCATATTCCCTTGAGAAACTAAATGATACAATAAGGGAGATCATTTTTGGACAGTTTCTTTTTATTTTTTCTGAGAATTTCACCTATTTTTAATTTTATCTGAGCTCCAAAAGCATAGCTAATATCTTTGAACAAATAAAGTATGGAAGTTTCCTTTCCTTTTTTTCTGGATCTTCTATTTTTGGACAGTTCCTTGAACACGCCCCTGCTTGCTTGGCTGCTCAAAGACTCCATCCAAGACTGACCTTTAGAGAAGCCACAGGTTAAGGGGAGCTGCTATCTTGAGACTTCCTGCCTTCTGAGTCAAAGGAGAGAGACTTCAGTCTCCAGAATCAGGGTGTGGGGGTGGGCGGGGCACTCAGCCAATGACCAGCTACTCAGCAGGATGAGTGCTGAGAGAGAGCTGATCAGAGGGAATTTGGAGCTTGGGCCACATGGGGGCTTTCCAGGAGCCCTGTTGGGAAGAAAACATACCAAGCAGACCAGAGTCAGCAAACAGGGACCCAAGGTCAATGTGGACAGAAGAGATTGTGAGGAGTCAGGGTGATTAGCAGCAGCTTTCCTGGGTACATTTAAACAATGCTGTTACCTTCCTTTTCTTATAAGGTAAGCCCCTGCTTACCTTACCAGGGGCCAAGGTAAGCATTCACCTTACCTTGGCCCCTGAAACAGAAAGACTTTTTCAAACATGTGGTCTTGGGGTGCAAAATCAGCTTGAATGAAGGCCAGTCACTGTTCTCTTTACAGACGTTTTTTTTTGTTTTTTTTTGTTTTTTTTTTTTTTTTTAATGTGGATCATGTTTTAAGTCTTTCTTGAATTTTTTACTTATCGCTTCTGTTTTATGTTTTAGTTTTTTGGCCATGAGTCATGGGGGGTCTTAACTTCCCAACCAGAGTTCAAACTCACATCTCCTGCCCTGGGAGGTGAAATCTTAATGACTGGATCCCCAGGGGTCTCTCTTGTTACAGACTTTTGTAGGAAAAGCATAAAATAGATCTTAGAGGTTGTAGATCCTGCCAGCTAGGAGCACCTTCTCACCTCCATCCCTCTGATCCCCAGACTTTCTCAGAGAACCTATAAGATCTGGTGTAAACATCAGGGACTCAAAGCCAAAACTGGACTGTTCTCCTCTTGAAGCTCCAGGGTCCTTTGTACAGAGGCCCCTAAGAAAAATCCCTTTTGGGGGGGTGCTGTTGAGACCCTGTGTCCCTTCCATGTGAGGCATTTCCCCTTCCTCTGAGAGGGCAGATGATATAAACAGACCATAATGATTGTTTATAGTCTTCAAGCACAGGATAAGCTATTTCTGCAACTAGGCAAGGGAGCGTGTAATGTCTAAAGTGGCCTGCATTGTTTGGAAATATACCTGCTTTTCAAAATCTACTTTTGCAGAAAGGTTAGGGAGAAAACTGTTCTTTTGTTTCTTACATGAGGGAGCTGAAGTGTTTCAAATGTCTGCTTTCTCCTTTCTCACCTACTACTTAGGACAGAAGCCTCATGGGGCCTACAGAGCTTAGTGGAAGCTTAGTGGTCCTCCATAGTGTACCCTTGAATCCTAAGACCCAGAACCATTGCATGATATAAAAGTCCTATCTTCAGGCAGAGAATTGGAATCAGTGCAAATAATAACTGGGTATTGTTTGGCTCATTGGGAAAAAAAATAGAGGGTATAATAATAATGTAATTTCTGTGAGTGCCCTGAAATTTTAATTACACTGTGCTGGAAAAAGAGAAGTGTTGTATTAGTTAGCTAGGGTTGCCATGTCAAATTATCATAAGCTGGACAACTTAAGGGCTTCCCAGGTGACGCTAGTGGTAAAGAACCCAACTGCTAATGCAGGAGACGCAAGAGTCACGGTTTGATCCCCGGGTTGGGAAGGTTCCCCAGAGGAGAGCATGGCAACCCACTCCAGTATTCTAGCATGGAGAATCTTATGGATAGAGGAGCCTGGTGGGTTATACAGTCCATGAGGTTGCAAAGAGTCAGACATGACTGAAGCATCTTAGCACACACACACGCATGAGCAATTAAAAGAACAGGTATTTATTCTCTCACAATGATGGAGGCTCAAGCCTGCAACCCAGATGTGAGCAGGGCCATGGCGTTTCAAAGAGTCTGGAGAAGGATCCTCCCTTGCCTTTCTCCAAGCTCCTCATAGTCGCCAGAAGTTCTTGGTATCCCTGGGCTTTCAAGTACTTTGCCTCTTGTGTCACAAATGGGTGTTCTCCGGTGTGTCTGTTTGTGTCTAAATATTCCTTTTCTTATAAGAATACCTGTTATTGGATTAAGGACCACCTTAATCTAGTATGTATATGTGTGTGTTCAGTTGCTCAGTCATGTCTGACTCTTTGTGACTGCCGTGGACTATAGCCTGCCAGGCTTCTCTTTCCATGGAATTCTCTGGCAAGAATATTGCAGTGGATTGTCATTTCCTTCTCCAGGGGATCTTCCTGAGCGAGGGATCAAACCTGTTTCTCTCACGATGACCTCCTTTTAACTTGACCATAAAGACCCTACTTCCGAATGAGGACACATTCATAGGAACTAGGAGTTAAGAATGGGATATATGTCTCGGGGGATATGATTCCACCCACGACAAATGCACTCTGTACTGGAGAGAGAAAGCAGCCCTTATTTAGACAGATCCTGGAGAGCTGTTAGGTGTGTACTCATTTGGCATTCTTCCAAAATGAATTTACCAAGTACCAAATATTTCCCATGCATGGGCTGAGCACGGAGGCAGAAAGCGCAGCCGGAGATTCCCTAGGTACCAGCTTGCTTTATTCTGTTGCTGTTTTAAATTTTTTTTTAATTTAAAGAGTTTGTCTGAGGGACACTGCTTCTGTCTACCTCCAGGGCCTGACACTCTGGGCAGGGTGTATCTTACTGGTCAATATTTGGTGCCAGGAGTGAAGATCTCTCTTCCCCTTTCCTGTCTCCAGAGGCCAGGTAGGGCCTTAGAGCCTAGACCTGGAGGCTGGCTGGCCCATCTGTTGCTTCCTGTTTTTTTTCCCTGCTGTGGGGTAGAAGGCTCCAAGGGATGAAGTCACCTGTCCTCTCACTGGAGAGGGCAGTTGCATCTGCCCACCCCGAGGGGGTTGTTGGGATGTCCACACTGGCCCTTGTTCACTTTTCCAGGGGAGAGTATGCCAGTTTGAATCCACTCCTTTAGGACTCTTGGTACACACAGTTGAATGTGACATCACCCTTGGCCATTTCCCTTGCAGGGTCCTGTGTATGGGTTGCATTGGAACCTCTAGAGGGAGCTCGAGGCCCGTTTCCAATTCCCACAGCTACTGCCTTAGAAGGAAGAAGCTCTGATGGATCAAGGATTGAACGATAACCATAAAAAGCCACAGAGTTCAAAGCTTATTGCCATCTCCCACAGCTACTGCCCAAAGGAGAAGATGCTTTGATGGATAAAAGACTGAGTGATAAACACAAAAAGCCACAGAGATAACAGGGTAGGAATATTTAGTGGGAAGGAAAAAGGAAGGCTGAGGTTTTGTTGAGAAGTGACGGGCTAGTGGTTCACTCTTTATCTGTGAGTCCAATGAGGGCAAGACGCAGCCTAGGTAACTTTCCTGTTTGATTGACAGACTGGTCCATGGAAACCCATGGGCAGGATGCTGTCCATGGGGAAGGGGGTGAGGAGGGAACAACTGAGTCCCCTTCTAGGTCAGTGGTGATGGTGTATGGGATTCTTCTGCTCTCTTCTGTTCTTCTTTCACTGGAGTAGGAAGGTCTGAGGACAAGTGATTAAAGAGATAAAGTGATTGAGATTCACTCTTGAGCTACAGTTATTAAAGGGACTGCTGAAGCTTGAAGTGGGTGCGGTGTAGGAGAGTTAAAGCCTGTGTGTGTTAGTTGCTCAGTTACGTCTGATTCTTTGTGACCCCATGGACAGGGGAGCCTAGGCAGGCTACAGTCCATGGGGCTGTCCATGGAATTATCCAGGCAACAATACTCAAGTGGGTATTCATTCCCCTCTCCAGGGGATCTTCCTGGTCCAGGGATCAAACCCATGTCTCCTGCATTGCAAGCAGATTTTTTACTCTGTGAGCCAACAGGAAAGCCTAAATTAGTCATATTAATGAGAATTCTTTGGGCCAGCCTGCCCCCATGTCACAAATCCCTCTGGAAGTCGTGGGAAATGGATGGGATTCAAGGTCCTGACCACATCTCATCCCTTTTAGGATAGAAAATAAGAGGCATGATATTTGCAGCAACATAGATGGACTTAGAGATGATCACACTAAGAGAAGGAAGTCAGAAAGAGAAAGACAAATATCGTATGATATCACTTACATGTGGGTTCTAACATATAACACAATGAACTTAACTATGAAACAGAGGCAGACTCACAGACGTGAAAAACAGACTCACAGTTGCCAAAGGAGGGGGGGTAGGGAAGAGATGGATTGGGAATTCGGGGTTAGCAGATGCAAACTGTTACATATAGGATGGATACACAACAAGGGAGAACTATATTTATTATATTTACTTATGATAATAGAAGAAGGAAACGGCAACCCACTCCAGTATTCCTGCCTGGTGAATCCCATGGATGGAGGAGCCTGGTGGGCTACAGTCCATGGTCGCAGAGTCGGACACAACTGAGCGACTTCACTTTCACTATGATAATAGAAAAGAATATTAAAAGGAATCCATGTGTATGTATAACCGAATCACTTTGCTGTACAGCAGAAATTAACACACCATTACAAGTCAAATATGTATGTGTGTGTCCTCAGTCATGTCCAATTCTTTGGGATCCCTTGAACTGTAGCCAGTGAGGCTTCTCTGTCCATGGAATTTTTTAGGCAAGAATACTGGAGTGGGTTGCCATTTTCTCCTCCAGGGATCTTCCTGACCCAGGGATCCAATCCGCATCTCTTGTTTCTGTCTCCTACATTGGCAGGCAGATTCTTTTGCCATTTTGCCACCTGGAAATCCCCATATAAATCAACAATACTTCAATAAAAAGGAAGAAGAGAGAGACACGGAACAATGGAAAAGGGGGAAACTTATTTTGCTAAAAAGGCAACCTGATTAGTTGGGTGATATTGGCTTAGTTTCCAAGAAATTTAGTCTCTCTAACTATAAAATGAGGATTGTGCATGTGCTAAGTTGCTTCATTTGAGTCTGACTCTTGGCAACACTATGGACTGTAGCCTGCCAGGCTCCTGTGTCCATGGGATTCTCCAGGCAAGAATGCTGGAGTGGGTTGCTGTGCTTGTTATGAGATTTATAAGGAAAAACTGAATATAAAAACAACTGGTATGGGGTTTAGCACACAGTAAGTGTTCAACAATCGGCAGCTATTATGACAGCTAGACTTCTGGCTAGTTAATGCTTATGGTTGCCATTAATAATCACTGAAGAACAGGATAAATACTTGCTCTCATTCAACCACATCAGGAACTCCACTGGGAAGTTCCACCCTCATTCTCCATCTGATAAAGCCAAAGCTTAACAAGGCTGCTAGTAACTGTTGGAGCCAGATTTGTACACAGGTTGGTCTCACTAAGCCATACCACTTCTTTGTCTTTCAAAAAATGCTCTCGAGTCAATCAATGGTGAATTCTAAGCCCTTGTGATTCTTCTCTGCGTGTCGGTGCATCTGGGGTGCTGTATGATCGAATCTGGATGGGGGTGATATGAAATGCTGGCTGAGCCCAGCCTCGGCTGCTCTCAGGGATTCATGCCTCTGAACGAGGCACTCACTGGCTGTGCAATAACCCTCTCCTCCTTGAATCTCAGGAAGTGGATGCTTCTGAGTGCCACTTTTTAATCAAGGAGATGATCCGTCTCCCGTTGTCATCTGATCTTTCTTAAAACAGCAGCCACACATCTCCAGGCAACGCAGACATGACGCAGACAAAAGAAAACGGAGGAAGTCGCATCTTTCTCTCATTAATGGGAGAGGAGAAAGCAGCTTCTGCCTTGAGTGTTTGGGGACATGTTATTTTTAGAAGAGAACATTTTGTGATTTTTAGTTGTTGATTTCTGAGAGGGCTTTCTTTTAAAACTCTTTTCAATAAGTTGCTGAATCAAAAAAGAATAGTAGATAGAGCAATAATAATCAATTAGCAAAAGTATATTGAGCTTCTACCTGCAAAGCGAGGAAGTAGAGACAGAGAGAATAAAGCTTTGTCCCTGCTCTTTAGATACCCAGAATCTACTAAAGAAATCATATGGCTATGCACATACCAAGCTCAGAAAACAGGGCAATCTGATCTATTGTGGTTCACTGGAGACAGAATAACTGGTGAGGTGGTAATTGTAGGACTCTGAAGAAGGCATGAAGTCTTCCATTGTTTATTTCATAAATATGTATTGAACACCTTTATATGTAGGAGGCACTGGGGAAAGAAAGCTGAATAAGACCTTGTCACTACCCTTGAAAAGCTTGGAGTTCACTGCAGATGTAGAATTAGAATTATAACCCAAGAAAAGCTATGAAATAAGTAATAGATATTTGTATGAATAATATAAGGCCATGGTTGAGGTGGTCAGATCTACCTGGAAGAGAAAGTGATCCAAAAGACTTCATGGAAGAGAGGATACTCAAGATGAGCATTGGAGGATGGAGACTAACTGACCAGAAGGAAGATGAGGAAAGGCAGTCCAGGCAAAAGAAGAAACATATGCAAGGATTTGTGAGCTAGTGCCCTGTGGATGAGGCTCTGTTTATAACTGGGAATGATGAGAGTTCTTGGGGGTATAAAGAGGTGAGGCCAGAGAGGTAGCTAGTCATGCTCACATCTGGAAGCAATTAGGGAATCTTTCAAGGATTTGATAAAACAGAATGAGTTGGTCAAATGTTTGTTTTAGAAGCAAGGTTCATATTATTTGAGGGCACAGGTACCAATAATTAAATAAACCCATGTAATAAATACTACTATGAACTGAATCTTTGGGTCCACATGCTCAGTCGCTCAGTAGTGTCTGATTCTTGTGACCCCATGGACTGTAGCCCACCAGGCTTCCTTTTCCATGGGATTTCCCAGGCAAGAATACTGAAGAGGGTTGCCTATTCCACCTTCAGGGGATCTTCCCAACCTAGGAATTGAACCCACATCTCTTGTGTCTCCTACAGTGCAGGTGGTGGATTCTTTACCACTGAGCCACCAGGGAAACCCCACTGAATCTTTGCACCCTCTCCCAAATCAATATGTTGAAATCCTAACCCCAATGGGATGGTATCAAGAAGTGGACCCTTTGGGAGGTGATTAGGTTATGAGGGTGGAGCCCTCATGAATGGGATTAGTGTCCTTACAAATGAGACCTTAGAGACCCTTCTTTCTCTCTTCCACATAAGAACACAGCAAGAAGATGTTGCCTAACCAGGAAGGGGATTCTCACCAGACACTGGATCTACCTGCACCTTGCTCTTGGAATTTTCCATCTCCAGATCCATGAGAAATAAATATTTGTTGTCACAGTCACTCAGTCTATGGCATTTTTATAATAGCAGCCAAATTTGACCAAGACAAGTACTGTGATGGAGTAGTAGTTGTGTTCCTACAGAAATTTAAAGGAAAACCATTTCATCCAGATTGAACTTTTCTACTGAAGATCTCTTGGAAGAAGTGACATCCGCAAAATTAGTATAATGAAGGCAGGGGTGAATTTGAGGAAGACAGTTCTCCAAGAAAGAGGGAGATAGGTTTTGTTGTCCAGTCATTAAGTTGTGTTTGACTCTTTGTGACCTCATGGACTGCGGCAAACCAGGCTTCCTTGTCCTTCACTGTCTCTTGGAGTTTGCTCAAACTTGTATACATTGATTCAGTGATGCCATGTTCAAAGTACCGTGTAATTGTGCTCATCGTACAGGCTAGCAAGGTAATGCTCAAAAATCCTTCAAGCTAGGCTTCAACAGTATGTGAACTGAGAACTTCCAGATGCACCAGCTGGATTTAGAAAAGATAGAGGAACCAGAGATAGGTTTGGGACATAGCAAACTGCTCTGTGTGGCTGGGAGGCTGGATCAAATGTATATAGAATGAGGACAAAGATGAGGCAGGGATAAGTGAACCTGGACATCAGGCTCCAAGAGGTCTCTTCAACAGACTATGGTGGCTTGAAGGGCTGTAAGCAGGGTGTTGGAGGGAATGATGCTAAAACTGAAATTCCAGTACTTTGGCCACCTCATGCGAAGAGTTGACTCATTGGAAAAGACTCTGATGCTGGGAGGGATTGGGGGCAGGAGGAGAAGGGGACGACAGAGGATGAGATGGCTGGATGGCATCACTGACTTGATGGACGCGAGTCTGAGTGAACTCCGGGAGTTGGTGTTGGACAGGAAGGCCTGGCGTGCTGCAGTTCATGGGGTCGCAAAGAGTTGGACACGACTAAGCAACTGAACTGAACTGACTGAACTGAAGCAGGGTGTGGCCTCGTCAGATTTGTCTTTTAGGAATAACATTCTCGCTGTAGGATAGGGATTGTATGGTCAGTATGCAAACATGGAGGAAGAGGAGCTTATTAGGCAGTGTTTGCATTGGAGATCCAACCAGTCCATTCTGAAGGAGATCAGCCCTAGGATTTCTTTGGAAGGAATGATGCTAAAGCTGAAACTCCAGTACTTTGGCCACCTCATGCGAAGAGTTGACTCATTGGAAAAGACTCTGATGCTGGAAGGGATTGAGGGCAGGAGGAGAAGGGGACGACAGAGGATGAGATGGCTGGATGGCATCACTGACTCAATGGACATGAGTCTGAGTGAACTCCGGGAGTTGGTGATGGACAGGGAGGCCTGGCGTGCTGCAATTCATGGGGTCGCAAAGAGTCAGACATGACTGAGCAACTGAACTGAACTGAACTGAACTGCATTGGTCAAAGGAAGAGAAAATGGCAGACTAGACCAAGGTGGTCACAGAAGAAATGGAGGGAAGCTCATTAAACAAGAAATTACTCAGGAGGTAAAAGAGTGGGATTCTTTGGATAGCCTGAGATGCTGGGGGAGGTCAGTGATAGAGAAGAGAATTCATGGAGATCTAGGAGAATGGTGAGGACATTCAGAGCAATAAAGGGCAGCGTAGAAGTATCTTTGGAGTTAAGGTAGATGCTTTATGGAAGACAGAGATTCAGTGTGTCCTGCTCAGCATGTGTGGGGGCTGTTGGATAGGAGGGAGGGAGTAAGGAAGTAGGAGATATTAGATCAATTCAACAGACACGGAGCTGCTGCTGTGCCTTAGGCTCTGGGCTATCTGCTGGGAACAAACCCAAATCAGAGACGATTCTCAAAAAATTCTACAACCGAGTGAGTAATGAATGTGGGCACATAGATAGTTTCAACATCAAGCATCAATGTGTTGCTGGATCTATGCGCAAAATTGGACAAATTCTGAACACTACCTGTTCTATGCCGGGATGATGCTTGTACTGCAGTCGTGGTGGTGAGTGAGTCCAGTGAGAGCCTTTCCTTAGAAGAAATAGTGTTTTATTGGAGAAAGTCAATAAAGAAAGAAAGGAAGATGGGAAAGAAGAAAAGGAAGGCAGGGAAGGAGGAAAGAAGGAAGAAAGGTTGGTTGTATAAGAGAAGTCTCAGGCTGCCACTGAATATAAGAAACTTTCAGCAAACTGATGGGAGTCCCCTAGCCAAAGTTACTGGTCAGAGGAGTCCCACGTGTCCCAGAAACAGACTGCCTTCGAGTCCCTGCCACCGGCTGGGAGCAGCCCACACAGCCCATGGGAAGTGTGGGTTCAGAGCATGCCTGTGGGGAGATTTCAGAAAGCTGCAGTGGAGGCCCTTAGACAACTATACTCTGCAAGGCGATTATTACAGCTGCCACAGCCGGGAAGGAAGTAATTCAGGTGCGGAGAGAGAACGACCTTGGTCAGTGAACATTCAGATGCTCTGGGATGGATGGTCTCTCTGTTGAAATGACATTTAACTTAAAATGAGGAAGATCCAGCCATGTGAAAAGCTTTGGGGAAAGGATTTAAGTAGAGGAAACAGCAGCAGTGTAAAGACCCCATGGTGCTACCCAAGGGTCCCTTGAAGGCCAGTGTGGCTGGAATGTAATCAGGAAAAGAGCAGAGCGGCAGAAGCTATACACGGGATAATAATCCAGGGTTTGGCAAATCGCTTTAAGTAGTTTAGATTTTATTGCAACTTCAAAAGAAAGCCAGTGGAGAATTAAGCTGGGCAGGGATACGATCTGACTTATATTTGAAGAAGATTCTCTGGCCACTGTGTGCAGCATGGCGTATAGGTTTTCAAGAGTGGAAGTGAATTAGATGGTGACAGGAGATGATGCCTGATGCAGTCTAGGTGTACTGACCCCATCTGGAGTTTGCAGGGTGCTACCGGTGTGGTGAGAAAAGGCTTTGTGAGGGAGAAGGCCTCTTAGCTGAGAATGAAAGGGGTGGGATTTCAGGGCAAGATGCAAAAAAGGTGGCATTTAAGGTGAACTTTACTGGCTTTCTGAAGGGAGGAGCAATCTCACAGCACTTTTCAAAAATCACTTCACTGAAACATAGAGCCAAAGCAGTCTTTAATTTAGTGCCTTTTATAGGACTGAATATAGTTCAGAAGTAACCAAGGACATTCACAGGTGAAAAGTACTTAAATCAGAGAGACAGAGTAGTTAGGGAAAGGAGACCAACCATTTCTTTTTTTATGGCCCAGAACATTAACTGAATACCTCAGGGGCAAAAGCAGAGAAACTGAGAGAATACTTGTCTTCCTTCTCAACTTGGCTCTGAATCCAGACTGGAGCTGCTGTGCGCCATTTTGAGCTTGGAGGGCTGAGGTGAAGTTGGGGTGACCCTCAGTTGGGCTGATACTGGAGGTCTGGTTTTCAGAACTCATTCTTTGCTACTCCCATGTTAACAATAACAACAAAAAGGTAGAGCCTGTACCTACAGTCACAACAATGACACCAAGGACAAAAACAACAGAAAGTGAAAGGCACTCAGTCATGTCAGGCTCTTTGCAACCCCACGGACTGTAGCCCGCCAAGCTCCTCTGTCCATGGAATTCTCCAGGCCAGAATACTGGAGTGGGTAGCCATTCCCTTTTCCAGGGGATTTTCTGGTCCCAGGGATTGAACCCAGATCTCCTGTACTGCAGGTGGATTCTTTACCAGCTGAGCTACCAGGGAAGCCTGAAAAAAAATCACAGAGTCCAAACAACTGGTCACATTGCTTCATCTGCCATTTGGTGGCTTTCTCCTGGATTCCATCTCCTGACAGCCATCTATCCCCTTTCTTTTCATTCCTCATTGGCCCTGCCTTAGGTTTATACTTTAGAAATAGATTTCAAACCATTCTTCCATACTGTACACAGGTCAAGTGAAAATGATGACTTGCTGGGTAAAAAGCAGCTCACTGGCACATTTCATTTTTCTCTAAACACTTTGGGGAGAAGATGTCAAAATTGAAAAATCAGATGATTTTGCATAAATATCCACATTTCCGGTGTCTCTTGAAAATTCACATGATCTTACCTCACTGGTCCACGTGGAAGCAGCAGCTGGATGAGGTGAAACCGTGGCACTTCCTTTTAGCTCAAGCATCAGATTTCTCCATTTGTCATAATCTTTCTGCCTCACTGCTGTTTTATACTTTTCTTTTTTGTTATCTGCCTGAACCTGGGCTGAGAGGGAGCAGGTGTGGAGTACTTGAATTTGAAGGCATCACTTCACAGACGGTTTTCTAAGACATAGTTCTGATCATGTCACATTCTTGTATTAAAAACCTTCACCAGCCTGCTTATTGGCATAGTAAGTTCAAACTCTTCACCCTAACACGAAAGGCCTTCATAACCTGATGTGAAGCTTTCTGTGGATCAGTTCAGTTCAGCTCAGTCACTCAGTCATGTTTGATTCTTTGCAACCTCATGGATTGCAGCATGCCAGGCCTCCCTGTCCATCAACAACTCCTGGAGCTTGCTCAAACTCATGTCCATTGAGTCGGTGATGCCATTCAACCATCTCATCCTTTGTCGTCCACTTCTCCTCCTGCCTTCAATCTTTCCCAGCACCAGGGTCATTTCCAATGAGTCAGTTCTTCTTGTCAGGTGGCCAATGGAGCTTCAGCTTTGACATCAGTCCTTCCCATGAATATTCGGGACTGATTTCCTTTAGGATTGACTAGTTTTGTATCTGTGGATATCTTTCCGAAATCATGCCCTTCCTGGCAGACATCTAAAAGGTTGTACCATGTTGTATACACATGTCTCTCACCCATGGTAATTTTCTCCTTCCAGATGGAATGCTATTTCTACTCTTATTCACTTGGTGAATAGCTACACTTGATAAAAGATGAAATATAAATCCTCTTACCTATAGATTACAATGGTACTAACTACTATTCTTACATTGATATCAGAGGATTTGAGTGGGAATCAAATTTTCAGTGTCCTTTGCAAAAGCACTCGGAAACTGTGAAGTAATTTATGAATGAATGGAATTAATTCAGGAAATAATATATTCATTCTATTTTTTTTAAAGTCACTCAATCATGTCCAACTCATTGCAACCCCATGCACTGTTCAGTCCATGGAATTCTCCAGGCCAGAATACTGGAGTGGGTAGCCTTTCCCTTCTCCAGGGGATCTTCCCAACCCAGGGATCGAACCCAGGTCTCCCACCTTGCAGGTGGATTCTTTACCAGCTGAGCCACAAGGGATGCCCCAAAATACTGGAGTAGGTGGCCTACCCTTCCCCGGGGCATCTTTCTGACCCAAGAATTGAACCAGGGTCTCCTGCATTGCAGGCAGATTCTTTACCAACTGAGCTATGAGGGAAGCCTGAAGCTCACTTTAAATGATTTAAATGCACTATTTCTGCAGAGAGCAGTAACCTGGATGGTAGGAGGCAAGGGCTATGGTTCCAGCTTCATTGCCAACTAGCTGGGTGACATAGGGCAAATCCTTTCACTATTGTAGGCCTCAGTTTACAGAGCAGAGCTATAGAAAGTGAAAGATATTTGTTCTTTCTTTTACAAATTTTTTCCTTTAATCTTCCCAAGGGTAAGACATTTTTCTTATTCTTAAAGACTTTCATTCTCCCATGTTTGCTATGGTATATTAACCATAATAAAATAATGAATATAGAGTAATTACTTTTTTCATTAAATATACAAATCAGTGACAATAGCTATTGTGCAGAGCTGATTACTAAGATTTTCCTGACCTGGAATTGTTTTCATTATTTAATCAACATTAACAAGTGACAGCTTCAGAGCTCAGAATTTAAAGATCTTAGCAGCTGTAGCACAATGTGTCACCCAGTCTCATCTTGTCTTTTGCTTTATATTCACATGTCAATGATGTATCCCTCTTCCTATGTTACTTGAGAGTCACCCATGTGACCGATGCATTTTGGGGGGGAATTTGAAGGGGCAAGAGTGGGGAGGAAATGAGGACTGTACTGGGAAGGCAAAAAAGTAAAAAGCTTCCTCCTTTCCTCCTTTTCTAAATTGCAGCTTATAAAGTTGATTCACTGACTGCTGGTTTAAAATGGTATCTGCCAACAGCTCCTGGCACGGCGTCTCTGTAATGTGCAATAAAACACCTACGAAGGTTTAGAAGAAGACGTAAACTCAAAACACAGCCGTAAACTTGGACTGACAATCAACTAAAGGTTGGATCCGGGAGAATCTCATTTTCGCCACCTTCAGTGTTAGCGCAACTGGAGAGAAGAGAGTATTCCATGGCTTAGGTGTGCTGTTGGATTGTTATTCTATAGAAAAAGGGTAGATAGGACCATTGCAGTTGTTCAGTTGCCAAGTTGCGTCCAACTCTTCGAGACCCCATGGACTTCAGCATGCCAGGTCCCCCTGTCCCTTACCATTTCCCAGAGTTTGCCCAAGTTCACGTCCACTGAATCAGTGATGCCATTCAACCATTTCGTCCTCTTCTCCTTCTGCCCTCAGTCTTTCCCAGCATGTGGGTCTTTTCCAGTGAGTCAGCCATTAGCCTGTGATTATCAAAGATTACCATGAAAACGCAAAGGGAAAACAAACCTTTGACAAAGATCTGCTGCAGGAAATGGATTTTCTTCTTTTAGGAGATTATTTGGCATCCTTAGATGAGATGCAAGAAATGATAGCCTCTTAAAAATAGGAGAGATATCATAAAGAAAGAATAATAAAATGACATAGAACAGGAGCTGGATGATGTGAGGAAGCTTTTCTAGGAAACTAAAAGTCAACTGCAGAATAACGAGCATTAAGAACCAGGTAAGAACACAGCTGAGGTTACAGAAAATTATATTATTATGAGAGATGGAATTTAGAACTTCTGGAGTATTGAATACCAAAATGCCTTTTAATAGAATTGCATCTGTGCATTTTTATGTGGAAAATATACTGAGCACTGTAATAGGATTCTCCACAGAAACAGAACCAATGGGATATATATGTTGCTTCTGTCCAGTTTCTCACTCATGTCCGTCTCTGTAACCCCATGGAGTGCAGCATGCCATGCTTCCTTGTCCTTCACCATCTCCTGGGGTTTGTTAAAAATCATGCCCACTAAGTCAATAGTGCCATGCAACCATCTCATCCTCTGTTGCCGTCTTCTTCTCCGTCCCTCAATCTTTTCCAACATCAGAGTCTTTTCCAATGAGTCAGCCATTTGAATCAGGTGGCCCCAATATTGGAGCTTCAACTTCAGCATCAGTCCTTCCAATGAAGAATCCTTTAGGATTGACTGGTTTGATCTCCTTGCAGTCCAAGGAACTCTCAAGAGTCTTCTCCAGTTATTATAAGGATTATCTCACATAATTATGGAGGTTGAGATATCCCATGATCTTCTGTCTACAAGCTAGAGATCCAGGAAAGCCTGTGGTGTCCAACACGTGGTACTGAGAATTGGAGGTAGACAGCGCAAAACCTATGTCACAGCTCAAAAAGTTAGAGAGAGCCGATTTCCCCTTCCTCAGTCTTTTTTTCTTTTCTTTTTCCCTATTCTGGCTGTCACAGATTGGATGAAGCCCACCCACACTGGGAAGGACAATGTGCTTTATTCAGTTTACTTATTCAAATACAATCTCACATATAACTCTCATCACAGATAAGCGCAGAGATGATGTTTAATCTGAGCGCTCCATGATCCAGCCAAGTTGACACATGGCATTCATCATCACAAATCCATCTGTTATCAACTTGGCACCCACGTGCATCTCCTTAAGCCACACTTGTATTTGTTTCTCCATTGACTTAGTGAGGTAGGTAAAGATAGTAGTGATGACAGAGGCCCGGAAGGTTGGATGGCATCACTGACTCAACGGACATGAATTTGAGCCCGTTCTGGGAGATGGTGAAGGACAGGGAAGCCTGGTGTGCTAAAGTCCATGGGGCTTCAAAGAGTTGGACATGACTGAGCAACTGAATAACCAGAACAATTTCATAATAAAGACAATAACAAGGTCATAATTCTGCCTAGCATGAAACAACTATCCTGAATACAACCAAAGATGAACTAACTGCTCCTGAAAATGAAGTAAAGTCCTTAAGCGACATTTACTCTTTTCCTTGATATCCCATTTTTAAATACTATAATGTAAATTTAGTACTTAGCTACTGTAGTATAAAGTTAATAACTCTTATTGTTACACAATAAAGGAATAAGGTAGAAAAGAAAAACAGAGAAAACAACTTTATATATTTTGTTTAAATATAAAATCAAACATATCTCTTTATATTAAGCAAGTATGTGTGTGTGCTCAATAGCTTTAGTCGTGTCTGACTCTTTGTGACCCTATGGACTGTAGGCCACCAGGCTCCTCTGTCCATGGGATTCTCCAGGCAAGAATGTTGGAGTGAGTCGCCATTTCCTCCTCCAAGGGATCTTTCAGACCCAGGGATTGAACCTGCATCTCCTGTATTGCAGGCAGATTCTTTACTGCTGAACCACTGAGGAAACTCATATTAAGCAAGTATACATGCACACACACACACACATACACACACACACACAAAGCCTAACAAAATAAGGAGGAAATACTTCTGACAATACAGTCCTAGTTTTTAACTGGTCACAGTCATAATATTTATAATTATCTTATCCCACTGTCCATTCTTTATTCCCTTTGCCTTCATCAAGTGCCTCAGCCAGTCAGGGGTCTTTACCTGGTACAGTGCTCCAAACCTTCATTCCAAAAGAGTCTATGCCATTATTGTTGTTGTGTTAGCCTGTAAGAATGCTAAGAATACTGGAGTGGGTTGCCATTTCCTTCTCTCTGGAATCTTCCCGACCCAGGGACCAACCCCTGTCTCTTGCCTTGCCAGGTGGTTTTTTGTTTTGTTTTTTGTTTTTTTTTAACCAATGAGCCACCAAGGGAGCCAGTGCTATTATTAGTCCTGCCTACTTTGAGTTGTTATAGCTTTCCGTTGACTTCAATCATAGCACATGGTAATACTAAGAGGTCCAGATGAGAGTTCCTGTTTCCCAGACACTCTCTCCCTGACCTCCACTGCGGAGTAGTCATTCAGCTTCCTCTTGGAATCATGGTCCATCATTCCAGCTAGCACAGTAGCTCTTTCACTGTTAGCCTGTTGATTCAGTATCATGAGGAGCTCAGAGTAACTGGGTAATCTTAATTTCCATTTCAATGGATTCACTTCTGTGTCTCCTGATGGAAGCATTCTCCTTCTGGAACCAAGATGTCTATGTCAGCAGAGCTAAAGTTGAAGAAACAGGAAGCAAAACTTGCGCTAGTGGGTTACTAGGAGTAATAGTGAGTGATGCCACTCCCATTGCCAGCCCTTGATTCCCGGACCCTTTTTAATCTTGGGTGTGGGAGAAACAGCCACATCCTGGGCACTAAATCAGACCCCTGTTGAACCATGTACAGACCCCTGTTGAACCATGCCCAAGCCCTGAGGAACAGGGCCTCCAGACTGGCATTGCAGCTGAATACTCCAAAGGCCATCACATGGTTCTGTAAAGCCAGCTACTTCAGAATGGTCTGGAAAATGGTAATACCAGTGAATTCAATGAGTATGATTCTATATCCATGATTGATGCCCATTTAAAACAATAATTCTTATTTTCTGTTCAATCACTTGGTAGTTATTGCTAAATACTGGAATGTTAAAGCACCTGAGGGGATTAATAAACCACCACCACCACCAACAACAAATCCATTTCATCTTTACAAAAATGTAGCTGCAGAGAGTGACATATGGCCAATTCCAATACTACAGAAACTGAAAAGTGATTTTCTGTATCTTTAAAATTTATATGAAGCACCTGAGTTTTTGGAAAGAAATATACCACCCACTGGCAGATATTATCTGTCATTAAGCCACTCTTTATTTTATTTTTCATCTAGAAACTATGAACATGTCTGAGTTCTTTATACTTAAAAGCAACATGTGCACCATTATTTCAAACTCATTAAAGTACACAGAAAAAGTGGAGGGCATAAACAAAGGTAGCAATCTCTGGCTATTATTAGTTAATTACTTGATTATCATTATTTGTGAAAAGTCACATTGTATATTTTATCCTTTCTTTGTCCTTTTTGAAATTTCAAATTTTCTATAAGAATGAAATTTTCTCTTTTAAAATAAAATAGTATGCTTAATTTTAACAAACAGTAGCATCATGATTAAAAACATACACATCATTCAAACTAGAAGAAATTACTAAAATAAATATTGATGTGCTAAAATATTAATGTATTATATGCTATTAGTATATTATATGCTAAAATATTAATAGCGGCTGCATCTGGATAGTAAAAATAGTTTGTTTTTTCTTTCTTCATATGTTATAAAGAACCTTACTATTTTTAATTATGAAAAGCAATTTAAAATTATAGGTATTAAAACTACATTCAATAAGAATTTTAAGATAACCTATCAGCATCAGGATTGCTGTAATTACATGCACGAGTGAGTCACAGACCCTTTATTCCAGTGGTTCCCATCCCATGAGCTGTTGTTTTAACTGTCCACTTAAAAAGAGAAGAGAAGAATCACTTTTCACTAACAGAGAACAGCAGTAAGATGGGCCCTTGGATCAATCTGAACTGGCTTGGTATAATATTCGGTCTGTTAAACATATCCTGGTAGGAAGTATGGTGAAGTTCAAAAGGCATGATCTGTATAAAGTCAGACCTGTTTGGATTTCAAATTCTCCTTCACCTCAGCTTTGCCATGTAAACCCAGGATTACATTATCTATGTCTCAGTTTCCCTATTTTTAAAATGTGGAGATTAGTACTGAACAGGCTAAGTCATTGAGACTCAAGGATAATGTAAGAAAGTGCATATTGCAATAACTTTGTGGAGGTCCCTGATGCTTGAAAAATTTTCCTCTTTTTATCTTTATCTGCAGGATTAAAAGTTTACATTAAGAGTGACTGTTGCTCCTATTTGCTGCAGTACTTCAGAGTTTGCAACCTGATCTCGCATACTTTATAATTCTCACAAAATGTCTCAGGTAGCGAGGGCATGTCAGGAAGTCTCAGGAGTATCAAACGACAGCTCAGTAGGATGCAAATCCTGCTCCCAAGAGAGGCAGCCAGCAGGCTCAATCTGAGGGCTCAATGAGGTGTGTTTAACTTTGAACAGAGCAAGGAGACTGGGATTGATGATGAGCAGAGATCAAAGAGGGGCTGGTGGAGGACAAGGGTCAGGGAAGAGTAGCTTGCCTCTCCTAAAAGTCAGGAGGCCAGTTGTTGTTGTCCAGTTGCTAAGTCATGTCTGACTCTTTGTGACCCCATGGACTGTAGCACACCAGGCTTCCCTGTCTTTCACTGTCTCCTGGAGTCTGCTTAAATTCATGTCCTTTGAGTCGGTGATACTATCCAACCATCTCATCCTCTGCTGTCTCCTTCTCCTCCTGCCCTCAATCTTTCCCAGCATCAGAGTCTTTTCCAGTAAGTTGGCTCTTTGCATCAGCTGGCCAAACAATTGGGGCTTCAGCTTCAGCATCAGTCCTTCCAGTAAATATTCAGGGTTGATTTCCCTTAGGATTGACTGGTTTGATCTCCTTAATGCCCAAGGGACTCTCAAGAGTCTTCTGTAGCACCATAGTTCAAAAGCATTAATTCTTCGGTGCTCAGCCTTCTTTATGGTCCCACTCTCACATTCATGCATGACTACAGGAAAAACCATAGCTTTGACTATCTGGACCTTGGTCAGCAAAGTGATATCTCTGCTTTTTGATATGCTGTCTAGGTTTGTCATAATTTTCCTTCCAAGGAGCAAGCGTCTTTTAATTTCATGGCTGCAGTCACCAACTGTGGTGATTTTGGAGCCCCCAAAATAAAGTCTGTAATTGTTTCCATTGTTTCTCCATCTATTTGCCATGAAGTGATGGGGCCAGATGCTATGATATTAGATTTTTGAATACTGAGCTTTAAGTCAACTTTTCACTCTCTTCTTTCACCTTCTGCACGAGGTCCTTTAGTTCCTCTCCACAAACCATCAGCAACCTTCAACTTTGAGGAGCTGGGACAAGCAACACTGCAATTAAGGTAGGTAGAGCAGAAAATGTTTCCATTTCCCTGAGGAGGGAATTGGGCTTCCCAGGTGGCACAGTGGTAAAGAATGTACCTGCCAATACAGGAGACACGGTTTCAATTCTTGGGTCAGGAAGATCCATTGGAAGAAGAAATGGCAACCTGCTCCAACATTCTTGCCTGGAAAATCCCATGGACCAAGGGGCCTGGCAGGCTACAGTCCATGGGGTCACAAAGAGCTGGACATGGCTGAGCATGAGTACAACGATGAGACTCACAAAGGTCCCAGAGACCTAACTTGAGAGGCAAATCCAAGTAGACCTGTTTTTTTTTTTTTTCCTGAATTTTGATACCTATCATCTTTTCCCCTCATGTTCCCATTCTTTTACTACTAAAGATTAAAACCAGTAGACAAAATATATCAGGTACTTTTTCATGCAACAAATATTAAGTGAGCTTATTTCCTGGTGTTTTTCTATGCTTTGGGAATGTAAATATAGCTGACAAAAATCTCACTCTCATGGAGCTTACATTCTAAAGGAGGAAGACTACATAGAGAGATATATTGTAATATAATATAGTGGGATAAGAAGCAGTAATGGCTATGAAGAAATAGAAAGAGGGAGGGGTAAACAGAGAGCCTTCACTGAGAAGACACTGAGGAAAGACCTCACAGGGGTAAGGGGGCCAGCCATGTGTATTTCTTGGGGAGGAATGTCCCAGGGCCTGAGAACAGCCAGCTCAAGAGCCCTGAGATGGGGGTGCTCAGGAGGTGCTGTGGGGTTTCAGGAACAGCAGGAGGCCACTGTGGTTGGAGCACTGTGGGAGCAGGATGTGGAGTCAAGTGTGGCCTTCCAGGACTTTGGTTTTATTCTGGTAGTGAAAAGGAGCAGCACCATACGAGTTTCTTTCCAGGACAGATCCCTGTCCCCTCACACCGGCCACCCCCCCTCAGCCCATGTCCTCTGTTCCCTTTTGTCTGTAGAAAAACTTTAGCCAAAAATAAATTTAATCAGATAGAAAGTGCAGAAGCAAATGAAAACAGTCAAATAAGACCAAATGATAATAGTTGAGTCATTAAACAAAGTCAAGCACTTGCTGTTCCTTTTCAAGAGCTATAGATAATATGCTGATCTACATCTTTTGAGCTGTCCTGTAGATACTGAAACACCCATCAAGTGGAAGAAATTAACCACATAATGACCAGACTGTAACTATGGCATCAGTTCAGTTCAGTTCAGTTCAGTTGCTCAGTGGTGTCCGACTCTTTGCGACCCCATGAATTGCAGCACGCCAGGCCTATCTGTCCATCACCAATTCCCAGAGTTCACTCAGATTCACATCCATTGAGTTGGTGATGCCATCAGCCATCTCATCCTCTGTCATCCCCTTTTCCTCCTGCCCCCAATCCCTCCCAGCATCAGAGTCTTTTCCAATGAGTCAACTCTTCACATGAGGTGGCCAAAGTACTGGAGTTTCAGCTTTAGCATCATTCCTTCCAAGGAACACCCAGGGCTAATCTCCTTTAGAATGGACTGGTTGGATCGCCTTGCAGTCCATGCGACTCTCAAGAGTCTTCTCCAACACTACAGTTCAAAAGCATCAATTCTTTGGCACTCAGCTTTCTTCACAGTCCAACTCTCACATCCATACATGACTACTGGAAAAACCATAGCCTTGACTAGATGGACCTTTGTTGGCAAAGTAATGTCTTTGCTTTTGAATATGCTATCTAGGTTGGTCATAACTTTTCTTCCAAGGAGTAAGCATCTTTTAATTTCATGGCTGCAGTCACCATCTGCAGTGATTTTGGAGCCCCCAAAGATAAAGTCTGACACTGTTTCCACTGTTTCCCCATCTATTTCCCATGAAGTGATGGGACCAGATGCCATGATCTTCGTTTTCTGAATGTTGAGCTTTAAGCCAACTTTTTCAGTCTCCTTTTTCACTTTCATCAAGAGGCTTTTGAGTTCAATAAGTTAAATAAGCAGGGTGACAATATACAGCCTTGATGTACTCCTTTTCCTATTTGGAACCAGTCTGTTGTTCCATGACCAGGTCTAACTGTTGCTTCCTGACATGCATATAGATTTCTCAAGAGGCAGGTCAGGTGGTCTGGTATTCCCATCTCTTTCAGAATTTTCCACAGTTTACTGTGATCCACACAGTCAAAGGCTTTGACATAGTCAAGAAAGCAGAAATAGATGTTTTTCTGGAACTCTCTTGCTTTTTTGATGATCCAGCAGATGTTGGCAATTTGATCTCTGGTTCCTCTGCCTTTTCTAAAACCAGCTTGAACATCTGGAAGTTCATGGTTCACATATTGCTGAAGGTTGGCTTGGAGAATTTTGAGCATTACTTTACCAGCGTGTGAGATGAGTGCAACTGTGCGGTAGTTTGAGCATTCTTTGGCATTGCCTTTCTTTGGGATTGGAATGCAAACTGACCTTTTCCAGTCCTGTAGCCACTGCTGAGTTTTCCAAATTTGCTGGCATACTGAGTGCAGCACTTTCACAGCATCATCTTTCAGGATTTGAAATAGCTCCACTGGAATTCCATCACCTCCACTAACTTTGTTCGTAGTGATGCTTTCTAAGGCTCATTTGACTTCACATTCCAGGATGTCTGGCTCTAGGTGAGTGATCACACCATTGTGATTATCTTCATCGTGAAGATCTTCTTTGTACAGTTCTTCTATGGCATAAGGTACCTCAATTTCGAGAACTGGCCTCAAGGAAATAACAACAAATCAACCCTGGAACTAAACAGTAACTGTACTTGAAACAATCAAGATGATGCTGTTCAGACAACTGCATAACTAATTTCAAGATAATTGTCAGAGCTAACTCTGCTGTTCTGCATATAGTCCTCCTCCCTCCACCTACACACACTTGAGACTCCCCTTTCAAAGCTCTTGTTCACTGATCAACAGCAGGGAGTTGGCCTTTGGACATGAGTCCACCTTCTCTCCTAGTTTAGACCTCCTGAATAAGGCAAACTTTCCATTTTACCAACACTTGCCTCTCAAGCATTTGCTTTTGAGCAGTGAGCAGCCAGACCTGAGTTCAGTAACAGTAGAACAGAGATCCATAAGAGGGTGTTGAGTAAGAGAGTAATAACATCAGACCATGTTAATAGGATCAGTCTGGCAACTGCTCATTTAGGACTGGGTGGTGTGATCTAAATTTCCATAGGAGTTTAGAAATACAAGGTTTTTACTTTAGGTAGAATACAAGTCTGTTATATTTAAAGGTGTTTTTCTTATTTCCCCTTCTCCTCTCTCCTTTTATCTCTTTCTTTCCTTCTCTGTCTTCCTTCCTTTAACAGATACTTACTGAATGTCTATATCAATAATATGCCAAATATTTGGGCTTGAGTGCATGATCTTCCTCTCCATAGATAGAAGTGCACATTAAAAAAGTGCAAAGGTATTTCAGTTTGCTTAATTTTGGCATCTAGGTAAATGAGGTTGCCAGATAAAATGCAGAGCACCTAGTTCAATTTGAATTTCAGATAAAGAATAATTTTCTAGTGTAAGTGCATCTAAATATTGCATGGTACACACACACACACACATGCATACAACTATTCTATCTTTTTCCCTTTTTGCTATGTCTAGAAACCCTATACCTAAGAAATATTAGGAAGTGGGGTTATAAATATAGGCTGTTGATTTAGAAATCATCTTAAGGAATTGTAAGGTCTTGCTGTTATAATAGAGTGCCATTGGAGTACATTATGCAAGGAAATAAGATTGCTTTGGGAATGTGTAGTTGATTCTGGCCACAGTGGAAAGACTGTCCGAGAGAAGAACAGTACCAGTGGCGGTAGGACCAGCACCTGGCCTAGGCAGCATTAGCAGCTGGAGGGATGGCACTAACATCACTTGGCAATGAGAAGAATTTGAATGAGGGAGGTGAGAGAAAAAGGGAATTTCACAAAGCCCCCTCCACTCACATTTCTGGTTTTAGAGACCAGGTCAATGATTCTGCCATCATTCATACTGATGTTTCCAGTAGGAAGAAATATTTCAAGACATACATTATTTATTTATTTGTATCCATTTTACCACGTTTACGCAACCTGAGGAGAAGAGGTCTATAGAGGATTAGATCGTTGGATAGCATCACTGACTCAATGGACATGAGTTTGAGCAAATTGCAAGAGGTAGTGAAAAACAGGGAAGCCCGTCACACTGTAGTTTGCAGAGTCACAAAGAGTCCGACATGACTCAGCAACTGAACAACAGCAACAAAACAGCCTGAGACTAGAAATCTCCCCAATCTGTCCACCTTGGGTCTCAGTCTTAAACAAGAACTCTCTCATCCTAGATCGCCCCTAATCTCACTCAACTGTAATGTAAAAAGAAGAAGCTAAACTAAAATTGTTTTATTTTGCAGAAATAAACATTGTGTTGAAGTCTGCTCATCGCCTATCTCCTTTAGTCATGCTTGGGATAATTACTGCTTCTAAGAATTCAATAGACTCTTGACACAGTTAGGTATTTCTGTCCTCCTGTGTGAGTACCCTGGAGAGGTAAATGGCAACCCACTCTAGTATTCTTGCCTGGAAAATCCCATGAACTGAGGAGCCTGATGGACTACAGTCCACAAGGTCGCAAAGAGTCAGGCACGACTGAGCAACTAACACTTTCCACACTTTATGTGAGTACTTAAATAACTCAAAATTGAATTTTCACTCAACTAATCTCATATCTCAGTTCAGGAATTCTGTTTGGTATATCAGACCTTTAGCCTAGTGGCTTCAAATTTATGCTTGTATGTGAAATCAGCCTTGAAAGTGAAATCCTTAGATGCTAATCTTTTACTGTATGCTATAAATGAAGTAGGAAAGTTAGAATTTGCTAAGATCAAGTCTTATTTGGTCTACTTTAATGATAGATAAGAAGCAATTGGAATTTAAAGCATTAGGAGAATGCAGATGGGATGACTTCCTTGGTTGTCCACTGGTTAAGAATCTGCTTTCCAATGTAGGGGATGTGGGTTTGATCCCTGGTTGGGGGGCTAAGATCCTACATGCCACGGGACAGTCAAGCCCATACCACAGCTACTTAGCCTGCATGCCTCAACCAGAAATCCTGTGGGCTGAAACTACAGAGCCTACGTGCTATGGAGCCCACACACCACAACTAAGATGCAATGTGGCCAAAAATAAATAAATATTTTTAAAAGGAGAATGCAGATGATACAACTAAAGCACCCTTTTCACCATGCCTTAAACGTTAGGGATTTCTTAAATATATTAATGCATTTCTCTCAAATCTCACTTGCTAACAATTTATTTGCCAAAAGACTCAAAAGAGTAGAAAAAAAAGATATGTAAATGTGTATGTGTGCTTAGTTGCTCAGTCATGTCCAACTCTTTGCGACTCCATGAACTGTAACCTTCCAAGTACCACTGTCCACGGGGATTCTCGAGGCAGGATACTGGAGTGGGTTGTCATGTCGCCATGCCCTCCTCCAGGGGATCTTCCCAAACCAGGTATTGAACCCATGTCTCCTGCATTGCAAGAGGATTCTTCACCATCTGAGCCACCAGGGAAGCCCAAATGTGTATATATGTGTATGTGTATATACATACATATATATATGTTTGTATATATATGTGCGTATAAAGAAGATATATATGTAAATGGTATATCTGTTAAGTTCAGTTCAGTCCCTCAGTCATGTCTGACTCTTTGTGACCCTGTGAATCACAGCATGCCAGGCCTCCCTGTCCATCACCAACTCCCAGAGTTCACTCAAATTAAAATCAATCGAGTCAGTGATGCCATCCAGCCATCTCATCCTCTGTCATCCCCTTCTCCTCCTTATCCTAATCCCTTCCAGCATCAGGGTCTTTTCCAATGAGTCAACTCTTCATATGAAGTGGCCAAAGTACTGGAGTTTCAGTTTTAGCATCAGTCCTTCCAGTGAACACCCAGGACTGATCTCCTTTAGGATGGACTGGTTGGACCTCCTTGCAGTCCAAGGGACTCTCAAGAGTCTTCTTCAACACCACAGTTTAAAAGCATCAATTCTTTGGCACTCAGCTTTCTTCACAGTCCAACTCTCACATCCATACATGACCACTGGAAAAATCATAGCCTCGACTAGATGGACCTTTGTTGGCAAAGTAATGTCTTTGCTTTTGAATATGCTATCTAGGTTGGTCATAACTTTTCTTCCAAGGAGTAAGTGTCTTTTAATTTCAAGGCTGCAGTCACCATCTGCAGTGATTTGGAGCCCCCAAAGATAAAGTCTGACACTGTTTCCACGGTTTCCTCATCTATTTCCCATGAAGTGATGGGACCAGATGCCATGATCTTCGTTTTCTGAATGTTGAGCTTTAAGCCAACTTTTTCACTCTCCTCTTTCACTTTCATCAGGAGGCTTTTTAGTTCCTCTTCACTTTCTGCCATAAGGGTGGTGTCATCTGCATATCTGAGGTTATTGACATTTCTCCCGGTAATCTTGATTCCAGCTTGTGCTTCATCCAGCCCAGTGTTTCTCATGATGTATTCGGCATATAAGTTAAATAAGCAGGGTGACAATATACAGCCTTGATGTACTCCTTTCCTATTTGGAACCAGTGTGTCGTTCCATGTCCAGTTCTAACTGTTGCTTCCTGACATGCATATAGGTTTCTCAAGAGGCAGGTCAGGTGGTCTGGTATTCCCATCTCTTTCAGAATTTTCCACAGTTTATTGTGATCCACACAGTCAAAGGCTTTGGCATAGTCAATAAAGCAGAAACAGATGTTTTTCTGGAACTTTCTTGCTTGTTTAATGATCCAGCAGATGTTGGCAATTTGATCTCTGGTTCCTCTGCCTTTTCTAAAGCCAACTTGAACATCTGGAAGTTCACAGTTCATGTATTGCTGAAGCCTGGCTTGGAAAGAAGAGAAGCAAAAAGCAAAGGAGAAAAGGAAAGCATCTGAATGCAGAGTTCCAAAGAATAGCAAGGAGAGATAAGAAAGCCTTCCTCAGCGATCAATGCAAAGAAATAGAGGAAAAGAACAGAATGGGAAAGACTAGATATCTCTTCAAGAAAATTGGGGATACCAAGGGAACATTTCATGCAATGATGGGCTTGATAAAGGACAGAAATGGTATGGACCTAAAAGAAGCAGAAGATATTAAGAAGAGGTGGCAAGAATACACAGAAGAACTGTACAAAAAAGAGCTTCATGACCAAGATAACTACAATGGTGTGATCACTCACCTAGAGTCAGACATCCTGGAATGTGAAGTCAAGTGGGCCTTAGAAAGCATCACTATGAAAAAAGCTAGTGGAGGTGATGGAATTCCACTTGAGCTATTTCAAATCCTGGAAGATGATGCTGTGAAAGTGCTGCACTCAATATGCCAGCAAATATGGAAAACTCAGCAGTGGACACAAGACTGGAAAAGGTCAGTTTTCATTCCAATCCCGAAGAAAGGCAATGCCAAAGAATGCTCAAACTACTGCACAGTTGCACTCATCTCACACTCTAGTAAAGTAATGCTCAAATGGTATACATATATATATATGTAAATGGTATATATATATATATATAAATGGCATATATATATATATTTTTTGTTTGTTTGTTTAGTCACTAAGTCTTACGTGTCTCTTTGTGAGTCCATGAACTCTTTGTGAGTCCATCAAGCCTGCCAGACCCCTCTGTCCATGGCATTTCCCAAACAAGTATACCAGAGTGGATTACCATTTCCTTCTTGAGGGGATCTTCTCCCACTCAGGGATCAAACCTGCATTTCCTGCTTGGTAGGTATATTCTTTATCGCTGAGCCATGGGGGAAGCCCATATGTGTGTGTGTGTACATTTCATCACATGATTTACATAGGTGTGTATACACATATCACACAGAGCCTTTTGCATAGATTGCTGCAACTGTGTAAGGAAAATGAAAAAAAATTATAGACAGATAAGTAAATGATTAAAGAACTCTATGATATGATGAGGTGAGGATTACTGAGATGTTTTGTGAGAATGACATAATTAGAGCAATAATATTCGACATAGATTGTGGCAGTAATTTTTTTGGACATGACCCCTAAAGCACAAGCAACAGAAGAAAAACATTAATCTGTGGGAGGATGTCAAACTAAAAAGCTTTTGTATAGCAAAAAAGCAGTCAACAAAATGAAAAGCCAACCTGCAGAATGGGAAAAAATATTTGCAAATCATGTATCTAAAAGGGGTCCCTGTAGCTCAAATGGTAAAGAATCTGCCTGCCACGCAGGAGACCAGGGTTCGATTCCTGGGTTGGGAAGTTCCTCTGGAGAAGGGAATGGCAATCCACTCCAGTATTCTTGCCTGGAGAATTCCATGGACAGAGAAGCCTGGTGGGCTACAGTCCGTGGGGTCACAAAGAGTTGGACACGACTGAGTGACTAACACACATATGTAAAATATATAAAAAACTCATACAACTCAATAGGGAAAATGGGGAGAGGAAATGAATGAATGTGTTTCCAAAGAAGATGTATAAATGGTCAACGGGTTTGTGAAAAGATGCTCAACATTGTTAATCATCAGAGAAATACAAATCAAAACTACAATGAGTTATCACCTTTCCCTTGTTAGAATGGCTATCATCAAAAAGACTAGAAATAACAAATGTTGGCGAGGATCCAGAAAAAGGAATTGTTAGTGGGGATGTAAATTGGTGCAGCTACTATGGAAAACAGCAGGGAGATTCTTCAAAAAATTAAAAACAAAAGTCCCATACACTCCAGCAATCCCCATATTTTCAAAGAAATGAAATCAAGGTCTCAGAGATCTCTGCACTCCCATGTTCACTGAGACTTTATTCAGAACAGCCAGGACACAGACACAGGCTAAGGGGTTGTCAACTGATGAACGGATGAAGAAGGGGCATATATCATGGCTTTCGTGGTGGTTCAGTGACAAAGAATCTGCCTGCAATTTAGGAGAGGCAGGAGGTGTGGGTTTAATCCCTGCGTCAAGAAGATCCCCTGGAGGAGGGCATGGCAAGCCACTCTAATATTCTTGCCTGGAGAATTCCATGGACAGAGGAACCTGGCGGGCTAAGGTCCATAAGGTCACAAAGAATCGGGCATGACAGCGACTTAGCACCACACATGCATATATAATGGACTGTTATTTGGCCATGAGAAAGAAAGCCATCCTGCCCTTTGTGACAACATGGATAAAATTTGAGGGTATTCTAAGTAAGTCAGACAGAGAAGGTAAATGTTAATACTGTGCGACCTCATTTATATGTGGAATCCGAAAAAGCTGAACTCATGCAAGTATGTAAGAATGATATTTATCAGGAACTGAGAGGTGGGCGAAATGAAGAGATATTGACCAAAGGGTATAAACTTCTAGTTATAAGATGAATAAACTCTGATAATCAAATGTATAGCCTGGTGACTATAGTTAACAATATTGTATTATACACTTGAAAATGTCTAACAGAGTAGATCTTAAATTGACCTCATGCAGATTTAGGTGGTGCAGTGGTGAGCAGTCCACCTGCCAATGCAAGAGGCGCAGGAGATCCAAGTTCGATGCCTGGGTAGGGAAGATCCCCTAGAGGAGGGCCTGGCAGCTCACTCCAGTATTTTTGCCTGGAGAATCCCATGGACAGAGGAGCCTGGAGGGCTATAGTCCATGGAGTCTCAAAGAGTTGGGCATGACTGAGTGATCAGCATGAACACAGATGGTGGTAATCATTTTGCAATATTTAAGTGGGTCAGTTCAACATGATGTACAACTTGTAACCACATGACCTTAAAATATGTATATTTTGCTCAGTTGTGTCCAACTCTTTGTGACCTTATGGACTGCAGCCTGCCTGGCTCCTTGGTCCATGGGATTTTCCAGGCAGGAATACTGGAGTGAGTTGCCATTTGCTACTCCAATATAATGTTATATGTCAATTTTATTTCATTAAATCTGAGAAGGGGAAAAAAAAAAAAAGAATTCCTAGCCTGGGAGAGGTCAGTTTGGATTAAATCACATTTCTGAAGTCATACACTTAATAAATAGCAGTGCCGGTTTTATACTCAAGTCTGAATGGTTCCAAACTCACTTTATATAAAACTTGTGCTTTCCACCTCTTCACTCCCCACATAGCATTAGCGTGAGGCAAGAATATACAAAAATACAGAACTACATAACTTCAGCTAAATAGGTAAAGAATCCACCTGCATGCAGGAGACTTGGGTTTAATCCCTGTGCCAAGAAGGTCCCCTGGTGAAGCAAATGGCAACCCACTCCGGTATTCTTGCCCGGGAAATTCCTCCTCCAGAGGACACTGGAGGGCTATAGTCCATGGGGCTCAACACAATTTAGCGGCTAAATCACCATCACATGTGATTTTAAGCAAAATTTTATATTAAAATATGCCTGAGTATTTTAAGAAAGAGAATGCAAATTTCATACGAATACTTAAGATAAAACAAAAGACTTCAAATAAATGAAGGCTTGCAGTGCCCAAGCCCCTGGGAGGGGAATATTCTCTTTGGCACATTTTTACTCACAGTAAGAAGAAATGAGAAAAATAATCAAGTCTTTGGGGAAAAAATGCACAAAGGGAAGCCTCATAATAGCAAAGATTTAAACAGAGAGAAGAAAAAGAGGAAAAGTTTGAAGGAGAAGCAAGCCCTCAGATGCAAACTTGAAAATGACTTTCACAGAGTGTCATCGGTCAACCTGCCACTGAGAAGCCTAATTAAGACATCTGCAAAGAGTTGCCAATTGATGGTGGTCTCACTGTCACACCGTTTTAATTGACATGCTGTGATTTTGTTCCAGATTAACTTCATAAGTGGTCCTCCTAATAGAAAGATCAGTTAAATTAAAAGTGGGCTGTAAATGGGGATTTGTGATGTTAATAGGCCAGTATAACCTCTGTGTCATTTACATACATTTCCATTTTTTCCCAATGCATATTTGCATATATCTGAGGATGTCACTGAAGGCTTTGCAGGGGCGACATTAGTATGATAATGAGCATGTAACTGGCACAGTGTCCAAAGAGTCCTTTCTTTGATGTCCCCTCAGCATTAAATTTGGAGCTGACTTTGAGCCTCCAATATTAATAACATAAAATTCGTGTTCCAGAAAAACCTAAGTTTGGCTGATTTACACAGATGCAATAAATGTTTGGAATATTGAATCAAATTGAAGTATAGAGCCTGTAATAATATTAAAAGATGTGCTTAATACTTCAACAACTCAGTACATCAGCATTGCTAAAAACCTCCAAAAATATTGACAGTTTGGTGGTAGTGGTGTTGTTCAATTGCTCAGTCATGTCTGACTCTTTGCAACCCCATAGACTGCAGCATACCAGGCTTCCCTGTCCTTCACCATCTCCTGGAGCTTGCTCAAACTCATATCCATTTAGTTGGTGATGCCATCCAACCATCTCGTCCTCTGTTGTCCCCTTCTTCTCCTGCCTTCAATCTTTCCCAGCATCAGGGTCTTTTCCAGTGAGTCAGCTCTTTGTATCAGGTGGCCAAACAATCGCAGCTTCAGTTTCAGCATCAGTCCTTCCAATGAATATTCAGGGAAGGACTGAATATTCATAATATGATTTCCTTGACCTATTGGTATTTCTCCATGTGTTACCTACTGTACCAGGGGAGCCCAGGGCAGAGGCCAACCAAGTTGGGTTCAGAATAGAGGTTTCAGGGAAAGGGCACTGCAACTGGAGTTTACCAGGCCAGAGTCTACCTGTGGATTTGCCACTAACAGATCTTCATGCCTTCGGAGTCTCAGCTGTATATCTATACATTCTGGATAAGAACACATAGCTTATGTCTATGTTGAAGACTAACATGATGACTGTAAAAGCACTTGTATGCAAAGTATAAATAACTGATGCCCCCTGCTAACCAAATGGAAGAAACAGATAATGAACAATTCAGTTTTCCTTGCCTGGCTCTGGGGTTCTCTTTAGTGTTAAGACCAGCTATGGAGGGGTGGAATTTTCAGTGGGACCTTCCAGGCATGCTGAGTGCTCAGTCACATCTGATTCTTTGTGACCTGTGGACTGTAAGCCCACCAGGCTCCTCTGTCCATGGGATTATCTAGACAAGAGTACTGGAGTGGGTTGCCAATTCCTCCTCCAGGGATCAAAGCGGAGTCTTCTGTGGCTCCTGCATTGGCAGGCAGATTCTTTACCGCTGAGCCATCTGCATTTCCATATGCATTTTGAAAAACTCAGTGGAGCACATCAAGTATGCAGGGTAACTGAACTTGCATTTCTTGTTATCTTCTGTGTTACCTGAGCATCCTATTTTACGATGGCAGACTTGAAGTCCCTGAGAAGCTTACGTTGAAATGCAGTTCTCTCTATCACACTGACAATGGGCTGGCTGCTTCTTCTGTACAGTTCCATTAATCATCACTGCTTTCTTGGAATAATAGGACTCACACACCCTGCCCCCTGCCCCCAGTATTCTCCACAGCAATTGGACTTTCTTCCACCCTGCTCATGATGACGCCTATTAGAATAATTCTCACTAGCAGGTCTCCACCAGAACCAACTCTAAAGGAGTGAGTTATATACAGTGATTCCCCTCTGATTTTTGCACTTTCTTATTCAACATCGACTCAACTTATTTTGGGCAAAAATTGCAGATCTACCTCTTGTGATTATTTTAAACTGGAAAATGAAATAAGGGCATGGCAAAAAATGTTTTGTTGTGTCTCATATCCACAAAATCCTCAACAGAAGCTTCATAAGAAGCAGCATTATTTAAAACCCTGGAGAAAGTTAAGGGCTGAAATGTCACCTTCCTTATCCTGCAGATAAGAAAATCAGTTTGAAAGGAGGGGGCTGATCTTAGGGAGTCATCTGACTGCCAAGGGTGGGTAGAGAGTCTTGGTTTGCAGCCCTGGAACGAGATTACTGGGGCTTTCATTTCCAAACTCCATTGGAGCTTGGCCACCAGCTTTACCAGGCCTGGGGGATGTGTTGATGGACCATTTACATGACTCCTTGCAAAGTGAAGCCCATTATTTGGCCCTCCATGCTGGCTTTTTGAAAAGGCTTTGACAGATGCAGTTGGAATAAAATAATGAATGCCCACATGCTGGGTGACTTAAAAATGAAAAGTTGAAGTCTGAGAAACTTCAGTCAAAAAGTTATGGGTTTGACATCACAGAACCCTAAATATTAAAGGGAATGGGCAGGGTTCAGGGCCTCACTGTAACAGAGTTCCTCTGAGAATGGGGTGGGGCTCCACTCTGGGTCCTCAATTGGAGACCTCAGTTCTAGTGCAGGGCTGGCCAGGGGAAGGATACAGTGTCTTCAACAGCAGCTGAGAACTGCTGATTTCTGAGATTGAAGCATAAGATACCCCAGATGCAGAACCACGTGTGGGCTTAGTCTTCTCCCTGGACAGGGCATTTCCGGGCAGTTCTGGATCCAGGTGTGACTTCAGTCTGCTGATGACTCAACACCCCCATCTTAGCATGTCCTGCCTTTTGTGTGATTGTCCACCTCAGCCTCTCCCTCAGGAGGCTGGTCTCTAGGCAGGAGGTAATGGGATTTGAAGGGGGTGGACACTCCCTCCCTCCTTCAGATTTGTGGCAAATTTGTGATGTTCAAAAGTAAGAAACGGGCTTCCGTGGTGGCTCAGGCGGTAAAGAATCTGCCTGTAGTGCAGGAGACCCGGGTTCGATCCCTGGGTCAGGAAGATCCCCTGGAGAAGGGCACGGCAACCCACTCCAGTGTCCTTGCCTGTAAAGTCCCGTGGATGGAGGAGCCTGGCAAGCTACAGTTCATGGGGTCGCAAACAGTCTGACACAACTGAGTGACTTCACTGTCACTTTCATAGTAAGAAACAAAGATCATCAAACAGTGATCCAAAGCGAAGTTGAATTTATTTACTTGCCTGGCGAGGGAGAGAGATATCACATAGATGGAGGTTATGCAGGTCTCCCAGAGCAGAAATGAAAAGGGCTAGATAGATTACACACAAAAAAGTGGAGAAAGTACACTAAACAAGGCCCTCTACTGAGTTCAGGTCTCTGGTTGGCTCAGGACCGCGAGCTCTTTGCTGTGCTCTCTTTCATGTTTCACAGCATCCCTGAAGCCAGGAAGCCCAGGCTCAGTTATGTACAGAAAGAACTGTGCAAAATTCCAGCTTCAAATTCAGTTAACAACTTCATGCGCAAATGCTTCAGAAGGTTATATTCATAAACAAGGCCAACAGTAGATTATTGCATTACCTTTATATTGCCACTTGTGGCAGTTTAGTTTCCCTGGGGAGCAGATTCTGAAATGGAGTCCTGTGTGTAGGATATTTATACAAGTGCATCTCTGTACCCCAGATTTGTAGAAGAGGCAGAATAAAGCAGGAGTAGGCTGAGGGAGATGAGTTGAGATGCTGACGTAGGAAAAACCTTGGCCAGACCCAAGGGATACCCTGGTGATAGCTAGAGTGGCATTTTAGAATTGCTCCCTATTGGGCCAAGATGACCAGAATCTCATACTCTATCACTGATCATAGGGTGTGCAGAGCCTGAGGCCATGCCCCAAGGGCCGATGGCTGAAGGTTTTCTGCTCCCACTGCCAAGGTGTACACAGAAGGACTTGGAAGGCGCAGCAGAATATTCACGAACCCCAGTCTCCGTCCCAGGCTTGGCTTCACTTCAGGTTTAAAATAATCTTGTGATGTGATGTGAACAGAACTGGCTCGTGGAAGGTAAGAAGCCTACTGAAGTCTGCATACCTGCTTGCTGATCCTCTGGGCATTTAAACTCAGACCCCAGTTCTCCTAACGTAGTCTCTCTCTCTAAAGAGGAGGGGTTATCATATGTGAGGGTGGAGTGGTCACAATAGAAAACTCAGGACCCCAAACCAGGCTTTAGTTAGTTATGCATATAGATCAAGGTGTCTCAATTCACTTATTAAAAAAATCCATTCTCAATGGGGACAATTTGCAAAAATTGGTTCTTGGGGGTAGTGGTAAAGAAATTATTGTTGTTGTTCGGTTGCTAAGTCGTGTCCGACTCTTTGCAACCCCATGAACTGCTTCCCTGTCCTTCTTACAGAGTTTGTCCAAACTCATGTCCACTGAGTCAGGGATGCTATCCAACCATCTCATCCTCTGTCATCCCCGAATCATGCTGTTTATGTATAAGGCACGTGGAGCACATAAACAGATACACAGCATATCTGGAGTCCTGAAATTTAATGAGAAGTGTGATCAGGAGAAAAAGTGTCTAATATGGCTTCTGGAGATAGAAAAAAAAATGTGTGAGAGAATATAAAAAAAGAGGAGAAGGAATTTCTAAGCCCCAGATGTTCATCATGGCCTCTGTGTTCCAAGACTCGGGTCTGTTCAAAGTCTTAGCGAATAAATGTCAGCAACTGGTGGTCTTCATACTACCAGCATACACAAACCTTTTTGTTTTTGATTATTTGTTTTTTGTTCTTGCTTAAACAGCATTAAGAAGGGAGAGAGAACAGTCACAGCCGAGTCACTGTTTAAAGTTTTGGAGATTTTGCACGTGTGTGTACATGTTTTCTCACACACACACACACACACTAACCATCTCCTCTTGCATAGTGGGATACCTGGAGTCCCTGGATCTCTAGCCCAGTCCCCACCTCTAGCTCCTCATGTGGAAACAGTTGTCAGGCTGCAGTCACTTCCTGCCCTTGCCACAGGGCATCTACGTCAGCACAACCCCACCAGTCTCATTTGCGGCAGGTGCTCCCGCCTGGCCTCATGCAGTTACATCACCCTCGCGGCCTCTGTTGGCATTTGAGTTGGCAAGCTCTGCCTTGGATGTCAGAGCTGAAGGAGGAGCCCAGAAGTTCTCAGACCTGGCTGCACAACAGGGAAGTTAAAGAAAGAATCTTTCTAGGGATTCTGGTGTCATTGTCTGGGCCGCAGAATGTTGTGGAAGCTCCACAGGGGGTTCTGAAGTGTAGCCTGGATGGAGAACACTGATCTAGTACTGCTTCTCTTTTTGGAGCTCAGAGAGGGAAAGTGAGTTGTCCAAAGACACACAGCTATAATTAGAGAAGCTTGAACAAAAACCGCATCTCCTTACCTGGCCTGGAGTCTTCCCTCCACCTCCCCCTGTCTTCTGTAAGATTGTACAAGGAAGGCTAAAGTAGCAGGTTATCTGATCAAAATACCAGACTTTGATTTTATTTCTGATTTTGCCCAGTGATGAGCACTTAGGGCTTCTAAGTAATCTACTACCGAATAGTTCCTTCTCATCCCTTGGTTTTATCACCGAAATTGCATGGGGTCCTGGGAACAAAAGGCAGAAAAGGGAGGGGACCTAACGTGTATTCAGTAGCTTCAGTGAGCCGAAATCGCTCTAGGTGCTTTGCCATGGTTTTCTATTTTCACAATAACACTAGAAGGTTGGTATGACTCGTTCCCTTTCAAAATGATGAAATAGACTCAAGTGGGTTTGGTCAGGGCTCCAGGGTCGCTCAGCAGATAGGTAATTTGTGCTCAGTTCATAACTTCCCAAAGCAGATATTCTGTCAGAGTAAACAAGGATGTAAGCTTCACAGAGGCAGAGATTAAAAAAAAAAAAAACTTTTCTCACCGATTTCTTTCTATGTTCCTACAACACTGATGACACATAGTAGGTGCTCGATAAAAATTGGTTAGTTCTGTGAGTTAATACCACAGAACTCTACAGGCCTTAAATTTTAAGGATGAGAGAGTTTTGAGTTCAATAGAATATAAAGCATCAAAGGAAAAAAAAATCTGCTTCTTTTAAATTTTGGAATCCAGCGGCTTTCGAAACATCTGCAAGGGAGCACGGGGCTTTTAAAACACCTTGTCAGACCTTGTCTGATGTCAAGTGTTGCAATGTGTTGAGAGCTGTGTCCTAAGCATATCAGAAGAGAGAGTGTGTGTGCAAGTTACAGTCTCTAGGGTATTTTTTTTTTAAAGCTGTAGTTAAGAAGAAAAAAGTATTAATATCTCATAGATTGTTCCAGAACACTGGAGTCAACAATGTGAGCAGAGCTGGCTGTGGGCTTTTGAGAAGTTCAAGGAGGCATGTTGTTCCTTATCATCTTAGACCTGAGTTAATCTCCATGCTCAGTAACACCTTTGCATTCATTAGTTTCCAAATCACATCAACTTGCTTGTAAATGGAGCCTCCTCAACCTTGCATCTCCAGGGCTTGGCCCATAGGTACCCAGAAATGCCTGCTGACTCACGTGATGATTGTGTCCCTGTAAAACTGGAATTTCTCTTAGGTGAGACCCATGTCCTGGGTATTGCCATTTCTAAGACCTTCCCCCAAGAATGACCTCTGGTTCCTTTTGATTGAGGCAGGATATAATTAAATTTCACCGCTTTTTAAAAAATTTCAGCCACTAGGATATTAGTTCCCCAACCAGGGATAGAACCTGTGTTCCTTGCAGTGTAAGCTCAGAGTCTTAACCATTGGGCTGCCAGGGAAGTTCTGATTTTCGTCACTTTCATAGTTTCTAGTGTCCTGGGAGGTGTTAGAGAAACTAAAAAGAAACTAAAATATGAGAAACTAACCTCATATTCGTTTCCAGCAGTCATCTGAGACATTATTGTCTTGTTACAAGTCAATCAAAAAAGCCTCAGAGAGTCTTAGGACTCTTCCTGGGCCACTTAGCCAGGAAGTGGTAGCAATTGGATATAAATCCTCTTTGTGGAACTGCAAGAGGGGACTGGTTCTATGCAGTAAAGAATTAATCGTGCCCATAGAAAAGTTTGACACTTGACTGCTCCTGGAAGGTAACCTCTAAGCCCTTGGAATACTCTTTGTTTACCTGAGTTCCAGGCCCACACCAGGTAGTCTTGGCTAACAGTGATTTATCAGGGGGGGCTTGGGACAATCAGTATTGGCTTGACTTCTTGGAGAGGTTGAAGACTCAGGTCAGCCACGTGGGTAGCCAGCCATGCCTATGAGACCAGCTTTCAGCAAAAATCTTCGACACCAAGGCTCGGGTGAGGTTTCCTGGTTGGCAGTACTCCAGTGCATGCATGCTCAGTTGCTAAGTCATGTCTGACTCTTTGTGACTCCATGGACTGTAGCCTGTCAGGCTCCTCTGTCCATGGGGTTCTCCAGACAAGAATACTGGACTGGGTTGCCATTTCTTTCTCCAGGCGATATTCCCAACTCACGGGTCGAAATTGCATCTCCTGGGTCTCCCGCGTTGCAGGTGGAATTTTTCCTGCCAAGCCACCAGGGAAGCCCAATACTCCAGTGTCTTGTTGCATATTGTTGCTGGGAGTCGTAGCTCTGTCCACAGCTCCACTGGGAGAAGAAAATTTATGCCTGGACCTCTCCTGGACTCTAGTCTTGTGTGCTTCTTCCTGTTTCTGATTTTATTTTCTAAATGTATTTATTTATTATTTTTAATACTTATTTACACAGGGGGCTCAACATAGTGTTCTGTGACAACCTAGAGGAGTGGGATGAACGGGGTCAGAGGGAGGCTCAAGAGAGAAAGGACATATGTATACTTATTGCTGATTCATGTGGTTGCATGGCAGAAACCAATACAACACTGTAAAGCAATTATCCTTTAATTAAAAATAAAAAAAATTAAAAGTATTTATTTATTTGGCTGCACCAGGTCTTAGCTGTGGTACGTGGGATCTTTGATCTTCATGGAAGCATGTGGGATCTTTATCTGCAGCATGAAAACTCTTCTCTGGGGATGTGAGATCTAATTTCCTGACCAGGGACCGAACCTGGGCCCCTGTGCTGGGGGCATGGAGTCTTAGCCACTGGGCGATCAGGGAAGTCCCCCTGTTTCTAACTTTAACCTGTGTCCTTTTGCTGAAATAAACCATAACCTGTGCATAACAGTTTTTTTGGGGTTCTATAAACCCTTCCAGCAAATTATTGAACCTGAGGGTGGTCTTGAACTCCCAAATGCTCACAGTTCCTTTCAGTAATACTGATGTGAAGATCGACAAGAAAGGTAATTGCGAGTCGTGATGAGTGGAAGTTTTGAGTTTGAGTCTCTGGCCTTCACTCTTACCCTTTCTTCCTCAAGAGCTCTTGGTCCTTCCCTAGGTGGGGATGGAACTAGGGTGAGGCAAGTGAGGCACTCTAGCCCCAGACCTGTCTTATTTCAAATGTCTTATTGTGAATATGGAATTAAATTTATTATCTACCTCTGTGGTTATGAGAATTAGAGTTACTTTTCCCCTCATGCTCAGCCCCTACTAACACAGAGTAAATTCAGTCAAAGAGTGAGCAATTTATCTGAATGGTTGGTAACCACAAAGAATTCTCCATCTTAAGAGAAGGTAAGTAATTGACTATACAGGAAAGATATGTATGTTTTAGGTCAATTAAGGGGTGTAGACTCTACTCTGAAAGAAGTAGGCCAGTTTCACAGGGTTTGGACAGAGCACTCCCCCCCCTCCCCTAGGGAAATCTGACTGTCTATAACTGAGATATCTGGGTTTCCTCCAAAAAATAAATTCCTTCTCACCCATCAGCTGCCCCTCTCTGAGTGATATGATAGTACACAACTATATGCTGATTGTCTAAACTCTGCAGATGCTGAAGGCCAGACGGCTTAGGATGTCCACAGCATGGTGGGCGTTGGTCATTCAGTTGTGTCTGACTTTTTGTGACCCCACGGACTACAGCCTGCCAGGCTCCTCTGTCCACGGGATTCTCCAGGCAATAATACTGGAGTGGGTTTCCATTCCCTTCTCCAGGGGATGTTTCTGATCCAGGGATCGAACCCCAGGTTCCCTACATTGCAGGCAGATTCTTTACCATCTGAGCCACCACTGCCATTTTCACAGCCTGGAGGGCAGCCTATTTCTATAGGATGACATTTAGAACACTTCTTGATCAGAATTAGGGCAATGGTGTTTAGCCTTGGATGCATGCTAGTATCCCCCGGAGAGACTTGCAAAGTCCTGTGCCTAGGAATAGAAATTCTGATTTAATACTCTTGATTGGTGCCAGCAGAGTAGTTCCTATGTTTCCCAGGATTCTAACTGCACCAGTATTTTAAAACCACATCTTGTGCCTTCATCACCTGCTCAGCTGCTACCTTCCTTGGAAACTGTGTCTTCTCCTGTCTACCCAACCTTAGCCTCTGTTGTTCCCACTGCCAGGTATATTCTTCCTTCTTTGTCTGCCTGCTGGTACCAAGTCACTCTTTACAACCTGACTCAATGTGACCTTTCTGAACATCTCTAGGCAGCTTGATGCCAAGCAGAGATGGTTGCTGCCTTATCTGTGTTCCCATAACATTTTCTAGACATTATCTGTGATGATACCTATAGAGAATTACAGGCTTTCTGTTTATCAATTTGTTCACTTGAGAGCTGAGACCTTGTCTTCATCACCTGTGTTTCCCCAACACCTGGTAGAGTCAGTCCCTGGTGTGGGAGAAACATTCAGTGAATATTTAGTTGGATTAAATCGAGGTACTCAAAAGAGGTATCATGTCATTGAGGCTGAAATATCCATTCCTTGTGATGCTGGTCTCTTGTTTTGCAGAGGCAGTTGCTGTTTGGCATATCAATGTGCCTCCTTTGTGCAAACTCTGTTCTCCCTCTTGAATGTTGAAGCATTTTGCTAATTGCAGAATTGCTCGTGGTCACAGTGTGCTGTTTCTTGATGTGCCAGTCACAAATTAAAATGAAGTGTAAGGGCTATAGTTAGCGGGCTGGAGCAAGTCTGAGTTTATGCAAATGTTAAAATGCATCTGGGGACTGTATAGGTATAAATGAAAACCCAGAAGGGATATTTTGTCCTGTAGTCCATTCTAAGGTCACACAACTTTTACTTTTTCATTACGGATGACATCCGTATTCTAATCGTAAGGTTTAAGTTTTCTTTTTCCCCCGTTTGTAGCAAGTCTTTATGGTGCTAGTGGTTAAAGAACCTGCCTGCCAGTGCAGGAGATATAAGAGGTGTGGGTTTGATCCCCAGATCAGAAAGATCCCCTGGAGAAGGAAATGGCAACCCACTCCAGTATTCTTGCCTGGAGAATTCCATGGACAGAAGAGACTGGCAAGCTGCAGCCCATGGGGTCTCAAAGAGTCTGACATGACTCCAGCGACTTGGCACACACAGCACAAGACAGTGTTATACTCTGCAGATGGGTGGATGCTTCAGAAATGAGCAGGCCTGGAGGCAAGAGTGTCATTCGTAGGGATCAGCAGGCGTGCACTTCGTGGCCATGCTGTTGCTCAGGACGGTGTCCTAAGTGACTGCTTGTGAGTGTGTCCACACCAGTGGCTCATTGCCTTGAACTTGATAGTTGTATTTTCACTCATTTCTGTCAACAATACTTTGGAGGTCTGTTAGACATATGAGAAGACTGGGAGCAAGATGTTAATCAATGGAGTTTTTAAGCTCCTTCCCTCTGGGGATCCTGAGAGAGGTTAGTGGCAAATGTGAGTCGGGCAGAGTGTGGATCAGGCAGACGGCAGTCACTGGGTGGTTCGTGACTTCCTAGAGGGTGAAAGATAAGTGACCATAATGCAAAGAATGGAGGAAAGGCCAATGCTGGTCATCTCTGGAAGGTGATCATAGTCTGAGAGGGTCTCTCAGTTAACTTTTTTTTCTTTTTCTTTCCTACTATGATGCAGTCAAGCCAAATAAAAACTCTTTCTCTCTTAGGTACCTGTCTGAGTATAAGCAGTCAGCCATACCAAGTTTGGACTTCCCCAGTGGCTCAGATAGTAAAGAATCTGCCTGCAATGCAGGATACCTGGGTTTGATCCTTGGGTCAGGAAAAACCCATGGAGAAGGGAATGGTTACCCACTCCAGTATTCTTGCCTGGAGAATTCCACAGACAGAGGAACCTGGTGGGCTACAGTCCATGGGGTTGCAAAGAGTTGGACATGACTGAGCGACTAGCATTTTCACTTTCTTTCACCCACATCAAGTTCAGCTGGTGTGGACTTTCTTATTACTCTGCTGTCCTCAACATGTAGCTTCCACCTTGTGGTCTAAGATGGCTGCTGTAGCTCTGTTATCACATCTATATTTCAGCCAACAGGAAGTAGAGATGAGGAAGGAAGACTGTGATCCACGTATGTTAAGGGCTTGACTCAGAAGTTACAGTTCAGTACTTGAACCCACATATTGTTGACCAGAATAGAGTCACATGGCTACATCTAGCTTCAAGGGAAATTGGGAAATGAACTGTATGGCCATTTAACTGCATGGCCATGCGCCCAGCTAAAACCTTTATTATTCAGGAGAAGAGCAGAATAGATACTAGAGAAATAACCAGCCATCATTGTCTCATAGGAGACATTTTTCTGGCTACTGCTCAAACTCAGTGAAATTCCGGAAGTACTGGGAGGGATGAATTCAGAAGGAGACATATCTCAATGCCTTAAGCGCCATCTCAGAACAAGAAATCGATGGGTGAGGTTAAACATATTAGCATTTTGAGGTTGCCCAGAAAATCTCAGCCTCTAAAAACATATCTTGCTTGATGTATGTCCTACAATGCTTAATGGCAATTTGACTTATTATAGTATCTTAGTGAGAATGTTTGCCCAATATTCCCAAGAGTGCTAAGGATTCTCTGTGTGTGTGTGTGTTGGGGGAGGGTGTAACCAGGAGGATAAGGGTTGTAAATTTCCATAAAATTATTTACCCGAAAGAAGACATAAAAATTGCATGAATGGGGGTGCTTTCTGTATAATTAAGTTTCTATTTTGAAAAAGGCATCTTGATTTTATGTGTGAGTATAAATGGAATGTGTTTGTGTGTGTGTGTGTATGTGTGTGTTTACACCTAACTTTAATATGATCCTCAATACAGTCATATGATGTGATTAAAGCCTGCATAATTTCCATTTTATAGAAATTTGGTGGTTGGATCCCAAGTCTGGAGCTTAAACCTGATGCGATGCTAAATAAAACTGCTTGGAGTACAGCAATGTCTCCGGAGAGGATGGAGGTAATGTCATGTGGGAGGAATGTGGACATATGCAGTTAAAGGTTGGGCCGTGGTGGTTATTACAACAGTCTGCAAGTTCTTTGACATTTTTCTTGTTGAAGGGTGGATTCTGATCCCTTTCTCCTTTGATATGGGCTAGTCTTAGTGAGTCCATTCCAGTGACGACAATGTGAGGGTCGTGACCCTCCATGTCCTCCCATGGAGCCCTTCTGAAAAGGCTTGTAGTCTCCACCTGGCTTGCTCCTGGGACTCTGGCTCGCAGACCGAGCCGCTGTGTTGCAAGGAAGCCCAGGCCACACGGAGTGAGTTGAGTATGTGTTTTGTCCACGTTCACCTTTGCATTCTCTCTTCTCTTTCTCGTGTAGAAGAAAACTCACTCCTAAGTTCTTGGAAAGTGGTGGAGACATTAGACAAGATCTTCTCATTCTAAAGACACTGGGGCTCTTTTGTGAAATGCACAGCAAGCACAGTTGATACTCTAGCTGATGGCAACACTAACTGTGCCTGTCACTCTCTTGCTCTGGTCTCAAAGACTTCTCTTCCAAAAGCTACAAGATATTTGCTGAAAATTTTCTCTCCTTTCAAGAAAGAGGGCTCTGCCTCAACCAGAGTTGCACTCAATTAGATTTGCGTAAGTCTGTGAATTCAAGCTGGAATTACCCCATTAAAAAAAAAAATCATGTGTATCATAGTTTTCATTCCCACTCATAATATTATTTCTTGAGAAACAATAAGATGTATTATTAACAAGAGTAATAACAATAAGAAATCTTAAGAAGTCATCTGTCTATTTGGTCTTTAGAAGGTTTTAGCTTAATCTATGTTAGACATTTTGGTAATGATCAGCTCGCTGTCAAACATGTCTCTAGCCAGGCTAGATTCCTCATTATCTCCAAAGATAGATACATATATAGAGATTTATGTACATAATGCTTTCTTCACACTCCCTCACTTGATCTTTTAGGGTCCAGCAAAATGTAGATTTCAGTGTTCCCCTATTCCCGGATTTCTGAGATGATCTGTAACACAATATGGGGCCATAGACAAAGGTTTTGGGTACAGACACATGTTGTGAGCCCATGACCAGATGCTTTACCAGCAGTGGACATGTGACCTTCATGAGGTTCAGTTGTTGCTGTTGTTCAGTCAGTAGGTCATGACCAACTCTTTGCTACCCCAAGGACTGCAGCACTCAAGGCTCCCCTGTCTTCACTGTCTCCCAGAGTTTGCTCAGATTCATGTCCATTGAGTCAGTGATGCTATCTAAACACCTCATCCTCTGCTGCCCTCTTCTTTTGCCTTCAATGTTTCTCAGCATCAGGATCTTTTCCAATGAGTTGGCTCTTTGCAACAGGTGGTCAAAGTATAGGAGCTTCAATTTCAGCATCAGTCCTTCCAATGAGTATTCAGGGCTGGTGTCCTTTAGGATTGACTGGTTTGATCTCCTTGCAGTGCAAGGGACTCTCAAGAGTTTTCTTCAACACTACAGGTTTGAAAGTGTCAATTCTTCAGTGCTCAGCTTTCCTTATCATCCAGCTCTCCCATCTATACATGACTACTGGAAAAACCATAGCTTTGACTTATCCCTTCCCTATAATGGAGGTAAAGTTGGTGATAGTAATAACAATATCTTGTAGAAACGTGGTCATGATTAGAGAGGCATTATGACTAGTAGCTGCGACATCATAGAACATTGCCAGTTGGTAGCTCTTTTATGTCAGTACCATAGTACAATATAATCTCTTGCCTTGGGATTCCTTTAATGGCACCATATCACTTGCAGTCACTGACATCTAGCCTTTGCTAGACTGACCGCACATCGCCATTTCTGTTCTCCACCAAAAGTCATAGCAGTAGACACATCTGTATATACCTTAATTTTTCAAGTTCCTGGGAGGCAGAGATCGAGATTTACAACTATTGTGGAAATGCACCCAATGCATGAATGCCAATAAAATAAAAAATTAGAAAGAACCACTTAAAAACTCTCTTAATTCTATTGTGTATGTGTGTGTGTGTTTTAATTCTATTGCTTTTTTAAGGCTGTAGAAGGTAAGTTGGGACCTTGTGATTATTAGTTTTGTTTCTAAGAAGCACATTTAATAGGTTCTTTTCTATGATATAATTAAAGAGCATATGCTATGCACAAATATCACCTCATTTGATCCCTTTGATTTCCCTACAAGGCAGATATTGCTGGCATTTCCTAATTATCATAAGTGAACTAAGGCTCTGAAAGGTGATATGACTTACTCAAGGTAACACAGCTTGGACAGTGAAAAACAGGCACTTGAGCCCGTGTCTAACCCTCTTCTGTGCTGGGCTGACTCTACTTGAGAATGTCCTAGTCGGTAATGGATGTGAAAATCCTTCACAAACTCCACAGTGGAATATGAATGTAGGGGATTATCGCTATTATTTCTAGGGCAGGCAGGCTATAACCTCTTGTGAAATCATATATCAACCAGGAAATCCTGTTGCTGTTCACTGAATTGTACCCCAGTGACCCAAGAGATAATGCATTTCCCAGTGTACTTAGCTTAATAGTACGGACTGACCTGTACCTTGAACTGAGCTGAGTGAGTAATATTTAAATACAGAGTCTGACAGCTTATAACCCAAGGCAGCTCACGTCCCCCTGTGGCAAGCTGCCAAGCCAGGGAGGGAAGAACAGCGGGATGTGGGGATGAATAAGATTAGGCTTGGATGGTGTTTCTCCAAAAACAACCCATGGTTTAGATTTATTTTGGATACCTTGATGAAAGGAACAGCTTTGTGCATTTTTATTATCAAGAGTGCTTCTTGGGACACCGCCCACAGTCACCCTTGGATTGTCAATTTCAGCCACCCTCACACTGGGCCAGAACCATTCCATGCTGATTTAAAAACCCAGTAGGGGATCACTGGACTGGAGTTTGATATCGTGGTTCAACAGCCCGCTGGATCCTCCAGTGCCCGCAGGGAAGCAAAAATGCTTGCTGGACGCTTCTGTAGGCCAGAATCAGTGGGAAGGCGAAGGGTGGAACATTTCTGCCTTAATCTGTTATTATTGGTCTAAAACTACAATTGAACCATAAGAGTTAAGAGCATGTTTGAAATGGAAGAGAGCTTGGACATCCAGGCAAAGACCCTAATTTTATAGACAAGAGAATGGAGACTCAAAAGAGCAAGCCTAAATTCATCCAATTCAGACATATGTTTTATCTAAATCAGTAGGATGAGGCATTCCTTATCCTCAGATGCCCATTCTATTTTGCCCTCTCATGCTGCCAACTGCTGAGAATGATATCTGTCCAAGTCAAGAATGACCTGAAAGGCTGATATTTAGGGAATCACTTCCCTTGTTTGTCTATAACAATACTCAGCCAATCAGCAAACAGGCAAGAACTCCACACAGCACCTGACACAGAGTTCAGAGCTGTGAAGGGGACATGAGATGTTCTCAGTGCAGTATCAGTTTCAAATGATGCTCTGACAATGGGCAACTACCTGCAGAACTGTTTGATAGGGGCCTTATGTGGTAGGATATTTCATTTGGGGATCCAGTTTGGGCCATTGTTTTTCATGTTGTTCAAGGCTGACACAAAACATAAAATTTCTCTAGGAGTCTCTGGACCTTTGAATTGGATTGAGGGCACTAATTAATCATACCCTTTTTCCGTGGGCTTGAACCAATGGAAAAATAGCCCCAAGAGCCAGATATTGATTAAAAAGAAGTCAGATTTATTTCAGGTGAAACTTGAGTTGGACAATGGAGATTAACTCCAGTGGCTGAGCTATACTACCCAGTGTGGGGCTTGGAAAAAGTATATCCCATGAGACAAGATGTAAGAAATAGAGCAAATATGACCCCGGTGAAGATGAAGATAGAAAGGGAGTTAGGGATTGGAAAAGAGAAGGGGAAGAGGAGAAGAGAGCCATTGCCTTAATTCTCTAGTAAGTCAGTCTTTCCTCCTGGTGAGAACTGAATAGAAGGGGATGGAGAGGATGAACGCTTTTAAAAGGCCAAGGAAGGATTATGCAGAGAGGGAGAAAAGATGTAAACACCTGAAATCACTGAGATTCAGAACGAAGATAGGTATCCTGACTCTTAAGACTGTTTCTCTTGGTTCACACTTTATCTTAAGGGTCAGATAATAAGCAATGACTTGTGGGGGGTGGTTGAAGTTACTGATAAAGAGGCTGAAAGAAGGAGATGATCATTTACCCCATGCCCGCTGTGCCTGGGGAGCTCCATGCTGGCGGGGGCCGTTAGCTACATCATAATCCTTATCACATGCCAGCCCTTTTCTGCAGCTTGGTACACTGCCATTCAGCACAAAAAAAAAAAAAAATAGCTTATAAAAGGGCACATTCAAGCACAGGTCTCTGTTAAACTTGGCTCTTGTTCTTGTAACTCTGATTCTTTATCTGTCTGCAATGCAGGATACCCTGCTTTGATTCCTGAGTCAGGAAGATCTGCTGGAGAAAGGATAGGTTACCTACTCCATTATTCTTGGACTTCCCTGATGGGTCAGCTGGCAATGAATCTACCTGCAGTGATGGAAACCTGGGTCTGATCCCTGGATTGGGAAGATCTCCTGGAGAAGGGAAAGGCTACCCACTCCAGTATTCTAGCCTAGAGAATTCCATGGACTGTATAGTCCATGGGGTCACAAAGAGTTGGACATGACTGAGAGACCTTCACTTTCTTTCTTTATTAGAATATATGTGATTAAAAAGAGTAAGTTCAAAAGCTTCAGTAATAAGTCAGTAATATCTAGATGCTCCATGTTCCATTCATTCATTTAAAAATTTTTGAGTGACTAATATGTACCATGCACTGTGCTAGGATTGAAGAGATGATGCCTTCCTAGACACACTATCAGATTAGTGGACAGAGAGGGCCAGAAGCTAAAATGATGTTGCTTTATGCTCCAAATATCCCATGGGTGTGTGTGTGTGTGTGTGAAGACAATTTCATCACATTTTGATGACCAAGCATCATTTGTTTCTTTTGATCTTTTAATCTGTAGCCTCTTTATCCCAGGCATTTGGACCTGAGTCCATGAGGAGGGATAAGAGACAGCTCTGAGTGGTACGCCAATTAGATGTTGGAGGTGCTATTGCTAGACAAAACTTGTATGATTGCATCTGTTCTATAACTTACTAGGCATGTGGGTTTCCATTTTACCACTTACTAACCATGTGGGTTTGAACAAATGGCTCAACCTTGCTGTGTCTTGGCTTCTTCACCTGCAGTAGAGAGATGCTCAGAGTAGAATCAAACCAGGTCACAGCTGGAAGACCCAAATGAAGTGATGAAAGGAAGAGCAGAATTCGCTTCACCCAGGGTAACTTGCACTGATGCTGTAGGATCTGAGTTGGGCATGGAGGGAAGGTTCTGCTAGATGGTACCCACAGAGGTGGAAGTGCCTTCATCCCCCAGGTGGCTGCATTCTCTGGACTAGCAGGGGAGGGGTCAGATGGATCCAGCTTTTGGGTGTGGGAAACAAGAATAAAATTCATGGGGGCTTCAAATTAGCCAGAAAAACAGTGGTGTCTACCTTCACAGCAGCAAAATCACAGGAAGCATGGACAATGTAAGTTATGTGTTAGTTGCTCAGTTGAGTTGGACTCTTTGTGACCCCAAGAACTGTAGCCCACCTGGCTCCTCTGTCCATGGAATTCTTCAGGCAAGGATACTGGAGTGGGTAGCCATTTGTTTCTCCAGGGGATCTTCCTGACCCAGGGATTGAATTCACATCTCCTGCCCTGCAGGCAGATTCTTTACTGTCTGAGCCAACAGAGAAGCTATGGCTGAAGAATACTGGAGTGGGTTGCCATTTCCTTCTCCAGGGGATCTTCCCAACCCAAGGATAGAACCCAGGTCTCCCGCATTGCAGGCAGACGCTTTAACCTCTGAGTCACCAGGGAAGCCTGAATTCAAGTCAGCAGTAGCAAATTGGACATATGCCCAAGGTGCAGGTCCCTGTCCAGGCACTCTGATTTGGGCTTCTCAGATGGCACAGTTGGTAAAGAATCTGCCTGCCAGTGCAGGAGATGCAAGGGACAGGGGTTTGATCCCTGAGTCGAGAAGATCCCCTGGAGTAAGAAATAAATTCTTGCCTGGAAAATTCCACGGTCAGGGGAGCCTGGCAGGCTACATCCATGGTGTCACGAAGAAACAGACAGGACTGAGTATGAATGCACTATGAACTAATGTCATAAACCGACCTGAGACTATTTCCGAAGCCCTGGAATAACAGTGGCAGAAAATGTACCCGAAGACTGTTGGGTGGCAGCTTTAAATCGCAGCTTCATTACTTACAAGTGGCACATTTTAAGATTCATGTGGTTTCTCTGAGCCTCAGTTTCCTCATCTGTAAATTAGAAAAACAAACAAGCCCTATTTCACATGCTGGCTGTAGATTTTAAATATATTCAAGTCCATAAAGGTGCTTTGCAAACTATCAAGCCCTGTCCTTGTTTGAGAGTTTGTTCTGTTATTTCCAACCTGGTTAGAGTGCCTGTGGATTTTAGTTGGTGGAGAGAAATTCTTCTAGTACACATTCTATGCGGTAGCATCTTTGAACCTCATGTTCTCACTCATCAAACACCTTGAAATACGGAGGCACCTAGGGTGGCTGGAACAGAAAATCTATCACTTAATTCAGAGCCTCCTCCTTCCTGTAGCTCATTGGAAAGGGTGTGGAGAGCACTTCTTTTGTTGGGCTTGCTTCAAGAGGGAGAAAGAGAGTTGCAAATGAGAAATGCAAATCGAAGAAGTTATCCAGCAACGTGCCTGGCTTTAATAATCGCTCAAAGAGGAAAATCTAGTCTCCAAGCCCTCCTCTCCACGCATCCACTCACATTCACATTCACAATATTTTAGGGTCCAGGCTTCCATTAAATGCCACCAACAAAGATCCATCCCAAACCTCCTCTGTTCCTGTCGCATCTCACTGCTTATTTTCTGCATCACATTCATCACTGTTTGAAATTATTTTATTGTTTGATTTATGTGTTTGATTTGTTTTTATGTTTTTGCCCCAGTGATAAACTCCAAGAGGCCAGGTACGATTAATATTTACCTGAATATTGCCAACACCTAGCTCAGTGTGTGGATCATAGTGGGAATTCAATAATTATTTCTTGAATGATTGAATCAATTCCCAAATCCTGGGGAAGGGGTGTGGGGCATTGGGAGACAGAATCAATGATAGCAAGACAGAATCAATCAAAGGTAGCTACTTCTTGTTTGCAAGAAGTAACAATTGGGGCAGAGATGAAGCAGGAATGGCAGCCAGAACTGGCAGGGTAGTCTGGATGGGAGAGATGGACAGTACAGCTCTTTAGGACAGGAGTCTGTGATGATGGAGGTTTTGGCAGCCAGGCCCTGGAGGAGGGTTGCAGACACTCTGGTCTGGAACCCCCAAGTGACACAGTCATGGGCCTTTAGGACCAGCGGGCACAGAGGCCAAGCATTCTGAGAGTACTTGCAAGGAGAACAAGTGTTGATGCCTGAGGTGGGCTGGAGGGTTGCCAAGGGAAAGGAAAGAGAAGCAGAGATGCTGGAAGCTGTTCAATGCTTGATGGAGGGAAAAAAAGACAAAGATCTCTCAGTGGTCTTTTCCTAGACTGCCTGCCTGGAAAACAACTCTCATTCAGAGACTAGGAAAAAAATCTAAAAACACAAATACATGAATTTTTTTTTTCCTCTAAAGTCCCTTAAGACATCTAGCATTTTAAATATATGTGGGCTTCCCTGTGGCTCAGCTGGCAAAGAATCCAGAATTTTAAATCTATGTATTTATTTATGAATTGTTTTTGTTTAGTCTCCCAGTCATGTCCAACTCTTTGTGACCTCATGGACTATAGCCTTCCAGGCTTCCCTGTCCATGGGATTTCCCAGGCAAGAATATTGGAATGGTTTGCCATTTCCAAGTCCGGGGATCTTCTCAACTCAGGAACCGAACCCACTTCTCCTGCATCGGCAGGAGGATTCTTTACCACTGAGCCACCAGGGAAGCCCATTTATACATGAGGTATTAGAATAAACACTTTAACCCTATGATCTTATTCAGTCCTCCAAACAGGTGATTCCTCTGGTATTCCCATTTCACTTAGTGGGTAAACTGAGGTTCAGGGAGTTGAACTGACTTACCCAGGTGAATAAGTGATGGAGCTCAGATTGGAAGCCAGCTAGTCTGACTCCAGAGTCGCTGTTTTTAAATCATCATTGAGCATATGAATCATCTAACCTTGGCAACAACTTCTTAAACCTTATAAAAATAGAGTCCTGGTTTACCGTCTTGAATCTAGCTTTGTTATTCTCAGCTACCACGGGGTGACCTCAGTCCTCTCTGCATCAGTCCCACATCTGTGAGTCTAAGCTTCAGCTCTCTACATCCAGCTACTGCTGATGTCTCAGGCTGGCTGTCTTCCAGCAACTTCAGTGCAACACATCTATAACTGAATTCACTATTTCCTGCCCAAACCTTCTTTCTCTCTAACTAATCTGTCCTAGTTAAATGGCAAACTCATTCGGCTAGCTACCCCAGTGAGAAATCTGGAAATTATTTCTAACACATTCCTTGCTGCATCTTGAAATGTCTTCCTCCTCAGGCTGACTTCAGTATATTGAGTTCACCCCAATCAGCACTGCCTCACTTTGTCATCATTGACTATTGCAGCTGTTTGTCAATTGGTCTCCTTACCTCTGGCCTTGTCCTTCACAAATATACCTTATTCAATGTTACTAGAATAATTTTGGGCTTCCCTGGTAGCTCAGCTGAAAAAGAATCCACCTGCAATGCAGGAGAACCCGGGTTGATCCTTGGGTTGGGAAGATCCCCTGGAGAAGAGATAGGCTACCCACCCCAGTATTCTTGCCTGGAGAATCCTAATAGACAGAGGAGCCTGGCAGGGGCTACAGTTTGTGGGGTCACAAAGAGTTGGACACAACTGGGTGACTGAACTGGTTCTTTTGTCATCTCTTCCGGCTCTAAATTCTGATAGCCTATCAGCCATTGGCAGATATGTCTCTATTTTATATCTTTTTTTTTTTAATACCATCTGTGTATCTTATTTCTTTTCTCCTTCCGTCTTTGCTTCATCCTTTCCATGAATTTTCTTTATCCTCTTCTTTATGGCAGATTTTGAAACTAACACTTAAGAAGGCTGACAATCTAAAAAACATTTCCACATGTATCACTTCATTTATATCTCACAACACCATGGACAGGCAGGTAGACTTCTCTGTATCTTACAAGTGGGAACGTGGGCTCGAATGGGTCATGTTCAATGCCCAAAGTCACAGAATCGGGAAGAGCTGCAAGTGGTCCTGTGTCCTTGGCTTCAAGTCCTGTCATTGCCCTGCTCTGCACCATTTGAAGGTAGGTGTTGGACACTTATTCATTCCAGCTCATCATGCTACATTGTCAGTACATAGAGATAGTTGATCCCATGCAACTGGGACAAGTGGTGTTCAATCAGAAGCACACAGCATAATAGGGAGGACTCTATTTGTTATACACGTTCAACATGTTCTGGGAACAAGTCAGTATACTTTGTCTAGTGAAGGAACGCCTTCCTCTGTCCTGGCTACTTGGCTAATGGAGGGCAGTGGCCAGTTTCTCCTATAGCTCTTTGTGGCTTTGGCTGACTCAGCTATGAACCACCAAAGCAAACTCGGCCCCTCACGTTGCTTTGTGTCTTGACTACCAAACACAGACGAGGTCCCTCAATAAGTAGCTGTCTATTATATGGGTCTAGCTATCCAGGTGGCACGGTGATAAAGAATTAGGCTTACAATACTGCAGATGCAAGAGACATGGATTCGATTCTTGGATTGGGAAGATTCCCTGGAGTAGGAAATGGCAACCCACTCTAGTATTCTTGCCTGGAAAACCTCGTGGACAGAGGAGCCTGATGGGCTACAGTACATGGGGTTGCAAAAGGGGGAGATAGCCAGGTGCCTACAGGGACATGTCTGAGCAACTGAAAACACACAAGTGTTGTATGGGTCAACCCTGAGGAATTTAGAGAGGGAAGGTAACTTAGGGAGCATCTTTGCAGACCATGGTTTCTTAGACTCCAATCACCTATGCCCAAATGCCAACAATGGATCTGTATAGTAGCTTGCACAAATTTCATGACATTTGGGTCTCGCCCATATTCTCACTTACTATTTATTTACTCTTCATTATTCATTTCCGTTATTGCCACCTTCAATTTTACAGGGAAAGAAATGAAAGCATCACCTGATCAGTGTACGTGCCCCAGTTAAGGAATGAGGGTCAGGGCTGAATCTGAACAGAAACCCTCATATCCTGGATCCTCGGGTATGTGGCCAGCCCTTCCTGCCTCTGTAGCTAAGGTTTTGCCTTTTTTTTTTTTCTTTTCTGCTTTTTGAGCCAGAGAGCCATGCTCTAAGGAGACTGCTGATAGGGAGATAACCAGGTGCCTGCAGCTACCCGTGAGGGGAATGCAAAATTCCTCAAGAATCCTCATAGGGGAAACTTTGGCCCTGCTTCCTGGAGAGGAGGAGAGAGCCCAGGAAAGGGAGGAATCTCCTGGGAGCCGAGCTGGGGAAGATGGCAGTCCCCAGGACAAGCAGGGAAAGCCAGACCGAGTTCTCTCTGAACTGACAATGCTCCCCATCAATTTCAAGCCTGTGTGGAAGGAAAAGGTCTAATGCCTTCTGAAAACCGTTCTGTCTTCCTTTCCAAAATGAAGGTCAGCAGGGGAGAGAGGCAGCGTCTGTAACGATAATGAAAGAAAACCCAGATGACTGCAGAAGCAATTTAAAGATTTGCCTGGATTTGCTTAGGCCCCCGTGGCTGCACCTTCTTCTTGCAACTCCTCCTCAACAGTCTGGATGAGGAGATAAACACATTTTTTAAAAGTCCAGCATCCAGGCACTTTTGAAACTAGGGAACGTGGTACCTAGGAGGCTGAAAATAGGAATCATGTATCCAAGCTTGTCAGAGAAAAGAGGATAGCGTTCTGCAGGTGTAACACAGGGAGAAAATCCCCTCCAGGAATAAGGGATACGGAGGTGGATTTCATCAGACACAGGCAGAAAGCTTGATTCATGCTTGATGCAGACCTGGATTCCAAGGCCCCTCCTTAAAGGGAAAGCTGCAGGCCAAAAGTGTTCCTTTAGGACGCTCAGAGACCTCATTAGCCCATCATTAAACAGCCAACGAGGCTCTGCTATGGCAACAGGCCAAGTCCAGAAGTGTGGATGAAAGGTTTTCAAAATGTTGCAGTAGAAAACAAAGCAGGAGCCTTCAGGGATTATGGCAAGATTCCAAACTCCCTGGTCCAGAGGCTAGCAGAGAGCATCCTCAAAACGCAGAGCCAGTGACTTCATTCCAACTACTTCTTTGGAGTTCTCTGAGTGACTTCCCTTTCATTTTTCACTTTCATGCATTGGAGAAGGAAATGGCAACCCACTCCAGTGTTCTTTCCTGGGGAACCCCAGGGATGGGGGAGCCTGGTGGGCTGCTGCCTATGGGGTCACACAGAGTTGGACACGACTGAAGTGACTTAGCAGCAGCAGCAGCAGCAGCAGTCCTAGGAGGTGGACTTGGGAAGATTTATCCAGGAGCCTCTGGGCTTATCCACTGCTCATCCCCAGGGCTCCCTCTCAAGCCAAAGCTGTTTCCTGTCCTCATGTTGCTTTCTTATCATAGGTCCCAGAGACTTCTTTTTTTCCAATCTTCTTCTGAATGGCCTCTGCCAAGCACCAAGCACTCTAAATCATGTTTTTTTTTTTTTTAAGTCTATTAATTTCTTATTTTTGTGTTGTCAAGGATGAGCACCAAGATCTCTTTTGAATGTAGGATTTTATTTTCACCTCCTACAAGGAAAGTGATGGAAATAATAAGACTCTGGACTTTAGGGAAGGAACTGATGTGTGACTTTAGACTTCTTAGAACTTGATTGTTGACTTTAGCTCCTGTCATCATTCTGGGACATTCCTAAAAGTCCCAAGGACTTAACCTTCTGGGCTTTTTTTTTTTTTTTGGTTCTTTTGGTTTTTGTTTTCTTGGCTTTTTTTTTTTTTTTTTTTTTTGCCATACTGTGGGGTATGTGGGATCTTAGTTTTTTGATCAGGCATGGAATCCATGCCCCTTGCAGTGGAATCACAGAGTCTTAACCACTGGGCCACCAGGGAAGTCTCTCGACATTCTGTTTTCATTCCTAAAGTTGTACATCATCTCCTCTGACCTCTTTCTCCTAAAACTTGCCGCCTATACTTATTTTCACCTTCATAAAACTCTTCCTCATAGAATTAAGCATGGATTGCATTCTTACCATCATCCAATCATGATGCATTCCTTCTATTTACATGAATTCACTTTATAGCAGGAATCTCATATATTTATTTCTAGAAAATTCCTGAAATATCCTGGCATGTAGTACATGCTCAATAAATAGGAACTGAAAGAAAGGAGGGCAGGGTCCTAATATTGAAGAAACAAAAATGATTCCACCAATATCACTTTCTCAGGTCACTGTGCTTTTTGGCATCGGAGAGCAGTGTCAAGCGACACGCAACATGCAAAGTCAGAATCCGAGGTGTCTGCATGCTGAGGGAGGGAGGAGGATAAGTGAGATGCCAATTCATTTGTAACATGTGTCAAGATCTTTAGATTCTCAGACACTCGCAGCACTATTCATTTTTGACCTTTGGATTATTATTGACTCAAGCTTTGCCTGCTGGATTGTTCACTTGTCCAGTTTCTTGCTCGACTCTTAGTGTGCTTTGGAGGAGAATGGCTGTATTCCCCCTGCACCAAGACTGACCATGGGTGCCCTGGACTTTGGATCCTAGGAGTCTGTCTCTCAGGTCCATTCTCCAAACCCCAGCTCCTCAGAGGGACTCAACTGGAAAATGGACTGTTCTTCTTCCTCTCTAGGTCTGGTTGTGTCCTTCAGATTTTCAACCACATTTTCCTCCCAGTTCTGGTTACCCAAAGAAAATTCCAGAATAGTGAAACACACACACACACACACACACACACACACACACACGCACACACTCTTTCCACATTCTTTATGTTTCCCCAGATGATCCACATAGAACCAGATGGCAATTAGGAGGCAACTGGAACCTGGTAACCAAGAAAGTCCATCCCCTCCCCACTCCTTCCGTTTTTCCCTGATGTAAAGTCCATAGGCTTATCCTTCCAATCTCCATCAAGGTGCTCAAGTGAGCTTCTTGCTATAGCATGACAGACTCAAACATACAAAACCATAAAATCCCACAAGTTAACTCTTCAGTAGGGCTTTGGGTATCACACACACACACACACACACACACACACACACACAGTGAAAAATATATTGAGATAGGAAGACAGAAAGCCCAGGTCCACATTTCCAGTTCTTTCTTTCACTAGAGAACTGTGGAAACAGCCAAGTTATAATCAGAACCTTTCTTAGTGAGAGTGCAGTCAGAGAAAAGGGCATTTACTGGATCTGAGAGTCATAGGATCCTCTGATATCTCCAACTTCCATCTGGGATGCTTCTGCCAAATCGGAATGAAGCTGAGTTATCGTTTTCTCTTTCTTAAAGACCCAACGACTTCACAAACCTCAGTTGCTAGGATTAAAGTCTCAGAAAATGAGAGGCTGGGGGAAAACAATTTTTAAAATTTACTAAGTAGATTTAAATGGCACAGTGAATAAGTATTCTAGGAGATATTCACTTGCTTTAGCCAGCCAGATTCATGACTATGAAACCCTGCTCCAATAAATAAGCTTCTTCTGGATGACTTTCTTCCTTGCTCGGGAAATATTGCTGCAGTTTCACAATCTGCGAGACTGAATATTTCACCCATTTATGTCGTGCAAACTGAACCTCTCCTTCAACTTTTTAAGCCAGCCCTTCCTAGCATGTTTGTCAGCTTTTGCACCTGAGTTTTTTGCTTGTTTCTTTCTGCCTTGCTTTCTTAGGTCCCAGGACAATGTCTGGCCATTTCACAAGCTATAAGCATGTTCTGGGTCCCTGACTCTTTGCTGGCTATGTTTTATTTTTTGGCTGAACAGCATGTGGGATTTTAGTTCTCCAATCAGTAAGCAAATTCATGCCCCCTTCATTGGAAGCACAGAATCTTAACCACTGACCCACTAGGGAAGTCCCTGTAGGCTGGATTTTAAACAAGATGTTCAAGAAGGAGAAGGTAGAGTTAAATTTAAGCAGTGAAGTGAAGGGGCAGGGAAGCCATGCCAAGTTTAGGAAAAACAAGCCCTGGGCGAGAGAACAGATGCTGCATAAGTGACAAGAAGGCCAGGCAGAGAGTGGACAGAAGAGGGGAAGTCAGATGGGGAGAAACGTGCTGGGGTAAATGATGTAGAGTATCATGAGCCACGTGAGGAATTTGCGGCTTTGTCCTCAAGGTGATTCCAAGGCATTGGATAAGCAACGTGACCTTGGAGAGGGCTTGGATCACACTGGACCCATTGCCTCTGTGGTTCTCTGTTTCCAAGCTGGTCAGTTTCCTTCTGATCAAAATAATTTTTCCATAGACACCTTAATATCTTCATTGAGCTTAGCCCGCATCCTGCTGCCTTGTCTTTGGGAGCTGACTTCACATATCTTATTTTAACGCTACTGACCTTTTGATTTAACTCTTAGGAGGACAATCTCTGTGCCGCATTTCCTAGTTCTGGGGGAGCATATGATTGTTACCTTCCTACCCACACTCCAGGAACATAATTATGCCCACAGGGGTTTTAGGGATTCAGGCCAACAGCAACAGCAACAGGGATGCAGTTTGGAGTCAAGGTGTGTTGGGAGCTCTAAATGCAGAAGCCAGACTGAAAACACTCAGCATTCTGAGAGAGAGTTAGAAATAAACACTTACGTCATTCCCTCCCTCCCCTGCATTGATGCAGTCCAGACAGATGATGGCCCAGCATTTTGGATTTGTCTGGTTTCCTCATTAATTCTCCTCTCTGTTCTGCTTTTATTATCTACAGTGACAACTGCTCACTATCCCTAGGCAGCTCCTAAAGTCATCTAACTGTCATTAGAGCAATAAAGACTTTCCTTTTTCCGCACAGTAAACAAATTAAAGTGCTCCTTGGTGTCTAAACTTCTTGATGGAAGCATAGTTGTCTTATGCCACTGTCCTTTGAAAACTTACTGCGTGCTGAGGATAGTTAGCTGTGTTTTATAAGGATAGTTATAAGGATATCTTTATATATATCTTTTATAAGGATAGTTAGCAGCGTTTTCTTTCATCTTTCAATGGCACTTTCAAGCTAAGAATCAGTGGCCTGATACACAAAAGAGGCAATGACACTCAGAGAGGTTAAATACTTGCCAGTAAGTAATCAGTCCATAGCCAGATCTGCGTATCCATGCACCCCATCCCCTGTCCACATAACCCCATGCTTCTTGCTTCTCCAGACTGTTCTTGACATCTTCCCTCTCAATGGCTCTCTCTCCTCACTGAAGTACATACATACTCACTTGTGCTTTCTTTTATTAGAACGTGTCCTCGAAATCTTGAGGGGAATCAGACTTCTCACTCCTCTCTCTCACTCAAATCCCTACGTCACAGAGCGTCATTGCTGGAGGGGACCTTGGAGATTATATTCTCTGGAGGTTTCCAATCTTAAATCCACAGATGGTTAGACTAGTTTCAATATTCAGAAGTCTCTAGTTAAATCACAATACTGCTGTTGAGTTTGTATTCCTGAAATAAAGTTACATAACTGTTAGATGGAGAAGGCAATCGCAACCCACTCCAGGACTCTTGCCTGGAAAATCCCATGGTTGGAGGAGCTGGGTAGGCTGCAGTCCATGGGGTCACTAAGAGTCAAACATGACTGAATGACTTCACTTCCACTTTTCACCTTCATGCATTGGAGAAGGAAATGGCAACCCACTCCAGTGTTCTTGCCTGGAGAACCCCAGGGACGGGGGAGCCTGGTGGGCTGCTGTATATGGGGTCGCACAGAGTCTGACACGACTGAAGTGACTTAGCAGCAGCAGCAGCAATTGTTGAATAAATACAACTTGTCTAATGGATAGAAAACTTCTGATGATGGATCCCATATTGGGTAAGTGGGGAAGAAAGACTATAAAAAAAGATGTTGGTGAAAACTCTCAGAAGTGGCATCAGTTTAGTCTGTGCTCTCTTTTATAAATGATTCAGTGAATGTCCACTGCGAAGGAAAATGGACAAAGATTAAGCTTCTCTGGTTTGGAAGAGATTTAATAGTGTATGCTGTCCAACCATGTTGCATTTCTAGCACGTCATAGACCAGTCATTGATGGAGAATGTATTGCTCCCTTAGGCATCCTCTTTCAATGTAATAACATTCGTTGTTTAAAATTCTTACTTTTCTGTAGTTGCTATCAGTTGGTTCTAGTCCTTTGGAACATCATGCAGTAGCTCTTATCACTCTTCTCAATGGTGTCCTTCATGCTCAAGGACAGGACAATTCTGGACTCACAGTTGGAAATGGCAGCATCACCATAGTGATTACGTGGACCATGACTGGTAAGTCACTCGTTTTCCTAAACAAGAAAGACCCATAAGGCATTTTGACTCTTTTCCTCTGCTTTGGATCATAAAGAAAGCTGAGTGCCGAAGAATTGATGCTTTTGAACTGTGATGCTGGAGAAGACTCTTGAGAGTACCTCGTACTACAAGGGTATCGAACCAGTCCATCCTACAGGAAATCAGGCCTGAATATTCATTGGAAGGACTGACGCTGAAGCTCCAATACTTTGACCATATGATGTGAAGACTCAACTCATTGGGAAAGACCCTGATGCTGGGAAAGATTGAAGGCAAAAGGAGAAAAGGGTGGCAGAGGATGCGATAGTTAGATAGCATTACTGACTCAATCGACGTGAATTTGAGCAAACTCCAAAGAGTGGAGGACAAAGGAGCCTGGCATGCTGCAGTCCATGGGGTTGCAGAGTTGAACAAGACTTAGAGCTGAGCAGCAACAACTTCTGCCTTTGCCACATGCCCTAGAACTTTAGAAATACTGAACTCTTGAACTTTTTCTTATTCTCAGTCCTGCTTATTTCTAGAAAATGTCTCTCTCCCTCTTTTCCCCGGATTTCCCTCCTCTGGACAGCTTTTCATGCCCCAAATGGGCTGGCTAAAGCCCTGTAATAACTGCTTCCATTATATTCGAGTGTTTCCTTGCATATAATACTCAGTTCAGTTCAGTTCAGTTGCTCAGTTGTGTCTGACTCTTTGTGACCCCATGAATCGCAGCACGCCACGCCTCCCTGTCCATCACCAACTCCCAGAGTTCACTCAGACTCACGTCCATCGAGTCCGTGATGCCATCCAGCCATCTCATCCTCTGTCGTCCCTTTCTCCTTCTGCCCCCAACCCCTCCCAGCATCAGAGTCTTTTCCAGTGAGTCAGCTCTTCACATGAGGTGGACAAAGTACTGGAGTTTCAGCTTCAGCATCATTCCTTCCAAAGAAATCCCAGGGCTGATCTCCTTTAGGATGGACTGGTCAGACCTCCTTGCAGTCCAAGGGACTCTCAAGAATCTTCTCCAACACCACAGTTCAAAAGCATCAATTCTTTGGCGCTCAGCCTTCTTCACAGTCTAACTCTCATATCCATACATGACCACAGGAAAAACCATAGCCTTGACTAGATGGACCTTAATTGGCAAAGTAATGTCTCTGCTTTTGAATATGCTATCTAGGTTGGTCATAACTTTTCTTCCAAGGAGCAAGCTTCTTTTAATTTCATGGCTGCAGTCACCATCTGCAGTGATTTTGGAGCCCCCCAAAATAAAGTCTGACACTGTTTCCACTGTTTCCCCATCTATTTCCCATGAAGTGATGGGACTGGATGCCATGATCTTCGTTTTCTGATTATTGAGCTTTAAGCCAACTTTTTCACTCTCCTCTTTCACTTTCATCAAGAGGCTTTTGAGTCCCTCTTCACTTTCTGCCATAAGGGTGGTGTCATCTGCATATCTGAGGTTATTGATATTTCTCCCAGCAATCTTGATTCCAGCTTGTGTTTCTTCCAGTCCAGCGTTTCTCATGATGTACTCTGCATATAAGTTAAATAAGCAAGGTGACAATATATAGTCTTGACGTACTCCTTTTCCTATTTGGAAGCAGTCTGTTTTTCCATGTCCAGTTCTAACTGTTGCTTCCTGACCTGCATACAGATTTCTCAAGAGGCAGGTCAGGTGGTCTGGTATTCCCATCTCTTTCAGAATTTAACCATTTATTTCTCTCTCCTCACCAGCACTGTAGGATCCTAGGGGCCTAAAGTGATGCTCTATTCTCGTAGTTACAAACCTAGCACTTGATTGAGACACATAGTGCTCAATAAAATGAATGAATTAATGAATTTGGGTCCTTCCTGTATCTGGTCACCAAATTCTCAGTTTCCATTGTCTCCATCATGACAATGGAAACAGAGGGAGTTGAGAATGAAAGAAGATGGGTCAAAGGAGGGAGTGAAAGGGAAGTGTAACCAAAGAGAGATAAATTAATCAAAATAAAAAAATGTAATTTTCTGGATGAGGAAACTGAGACTTAGAGAGGAACATGATGTACTAAGTCACACAGTGGGGACTGGCATAATATTTCCTGGCCTCAGACCCTGGGCCTTGCCTCTATGCTATGAATATTATGGGAAGAAAACCTTTAACACACAGAGAAAAACATACTGGCTCATCTCTAAAGATGACAGCCTCGTTGCCAGGGTGAAAGGGTCATTGGTTGAAATTAAAAAAAATTAAATCCTGATTTAAATGCAGCCTCTCACTTGGAGCAATGACTCAGGCTGATTCTGCAGGCGGCATGTTTTCCTCTGAGATTTCTCATCGGGTCTATTCCTCATTCTCCTGGATTATATAAGGGTAATGACGAATTCTGTGACTGGATCCCAACTTCCTGAGGCCCGAAATAATCATTGTTCTGTTTTCCATGGGAGATGAAGATATATATTAGGATTTTAACATTCTTCGAACATCAACTTTAAAAACAGAAGACATCCACGGCAGGTGGGGCTTGCAAATGATATTTCTAATCAGATGTTTGTCTAGAAAGTAATTAAGAAATCTCTTCATTATAAGGCCTGGAAGCTTCTGAAAAGACTTCTCAACTCTCTCTTAACACTCTTTGTCCCTGCTTCTCACTGTGTTCCAGAGCCCAAAGGAGGCTGAGAGGCCAGTCCTGCTGATAAAGATGCCATCATGTATAAGCGTCACAGAGCCATAGGCAAGAAGTCCTTCTGTCTGCCCGCTCTGTCCCAATCCCAGTACCCTCAAAACTGTGTTTTCTCATGTTTTGTAAATTACTTAGCACTCTGCCAGGTTCTCTGGTGCCAGCTGGCTCACTGCCTTGGCTTCCCTGTCACTCTTTTTAGGAAATTTAAGGGAGGAATTTGAAGTCAGATACACATGAGTTCAAACGCAGGGTCTGCTGCTTCCTGGCTGTGTCGTAATGAAAGAGTTAACACCTCCTTCTGGGTCTCAATTTCCCACCTAAAAATCCCCCTGGATTGTTAGGGGGGACTGTTGTCATGATTCACTGAAAAAGTCCCAAGACAGCATTCAGCTTGATACCTGCTTTCTAGAAGATTCTTAGCAGATTTTTGACATTCTGCTGTATCTCCATTCTACATCTTACTGGTAAAACAAAGTCTGTACATATTTGGGCTACTGGATTACTTTCCTGGGGATTCCCTGGTGGCTCAGATGTTAAAAAATCCACCTGCAATGCAGAAGATCCAGGTTTGATCCCTTGGTCAGGAAGAACCCCTGGAGAAGAGAATGGCTACCCCTTTCGAGTATTCTTGCTGGGAAAATTCCATGGACAGAGGAGCCTGGTGGGATATATAGTCCAGGGGATTGCCAATAGCCAGTCATGACTGAGTTTCCTAAGGATGTTGTACCGAAGTTCCACAAAATGGATGTCTTAAAAGGAAAGAAATTGTCTCACAGTTGTAGAGGCCAGAAGGTCTGTCCAAGTCAAGGTGTCAGCAGAGCCAGGTTCCTTTTGGAACATGTAGGGGAATCTTTTCCTGCTTCTTCTTAACTTTGGGGGCTTTGTGGACCATCTTCGACTAGCAGCTGTGTAATTCCAATGTCTACTTTGTCATCACATCCTCCCTGTATCTTGTCTTCTTATGAGGACGTAGTCACACTGGATTAGAGGTCCACTCTATGCCTATGTGACCCTATCTTAACTAATTATATGTACAGTGAGTCAACCCTATTTCCAAATCATGTCACAATCTCAGGTACTAGGGGTTAGGACTTCAATTTTTAAAGGGAGGTATGGATGCGAGAGTTGGACTGTGAAGAAATCTGAGCATTGAAGAATTGATGCTTTTGAACTATGGTGCTGGAGAAGACTCTTGCGAGTCCCTTGGACTGCAGGGAGATCCAATCGGTCCATCCTAAAGCAGATCAGTCCTAGGTGTTCATTGGAAGGACTGATGCTGAGGCTGAAACTCCAATATTTTGCCCACCTCATGTGAACAATTGAGTCATTGGAAAAGACCCTGATGCTAGGAGGGATTGGGGGCAGGGAGAGAAGGGGATGACAGAGGATGAGATGGCTGGATGGCATCACCGGCCCAATGGACATGAGTTTGAGTGAACTCCGGGAGTTGGTGTTGGACAGGGAGGCCTGGTGTGCTGTGATTCATGGGGTCGCAAAGAGTTGGACACAACTGAGTGACTGAACTGAACTGAACTGAACTGAAGATGGTGGAGAACATACTTCAACCCATAACAAGATAGTATGGAATTATAGACCAAAATGTTCTAGTCTATTTAGTCAGTATATCATGTAGACTTCTGTTTTGAGGAGATTAGATTTCATTGTTTGAAAAGTCTAATCTTAGAATTGAAGTGTTCCAGCTAAAAGGAAATGCCATTTTTTCGCTTCTTACCTCTTCAGGCCCTTCTCCTAGTTTTCCTTCTTTTTCAAGCCCACGACTCTCATCATCTCTAATCATCATACACCCAGCAGCCAGAATTATCTCCTGTCTCCCTCCCCTTTCAAAACAGGCATGTGTGTGTGTCAGTCACCTTGTTCTTTACAGGACAAAGGTTAAACCTCTCACCTGGGTACAAGCTGTCCTTTAGTACCAGATCCTCTGCATCTGGGGTGGTTAATTATCTTGGTTTATCCCAGATGGCTCCAGCTTTAGCACTGAAAGTTTTGCAACCTGAGAGACTCATCAGTCTTGGAAAAACCAGAGCAGTTGTTCACTCTATCCCCTCCCTACAGTTTTAGATACTCTCTAGCTGTTGCAGATTTAATTCTGTCTTGCTAACTGTGTATTGTTTGGGCACTAGCAGTCAGGCTCTCCTGCTAAATTATGTTTCTTAAGGATGTCTAGATTCAAATGAATCTAGGTTTAAATTTCAACTCTGCTGATCCTGGTCATTGCATGTCTTATTATTAAACATCAGTTTCCTCAAAAGCAAAAGGGTCAGAAACCCTATATCCTTTGGTGGTTGTGAGGATACATTAGACATTATGAGTGAACCACCTAGCAGAATCTGATATGCACTTGGTGTTATGTAAGTGGTAGGTGGTTTTTACTGGTGGGCATGTCTGTATACTCCACAGTACCTATGCTCACTAAATGCTTTGGAAAGAAAGCTCAGGGCTACAGAGCTCAAATTTCTTGAGCCACGATTTTTCTGTCCTGCCATTTTTTCTCTCTGACCTAAAAAAACCCCCAAAAAACAAATGCATTCTTTCAAAGGTTAGCTTTAGTAAGCACTTGGCTGAAAGCCCTGTTGATTATCATGGAATATGACCTACGGACGTTTACCACTGGAATTTTCCATGTGTCAATCATTTTCTATTCTCTGGCAAATCCGATCTGGTTGGATCCAGCAACTGGTCCTTGAAGGGAAAACAGACAACTGAAAAGACCTTGCGTCCCTTCTTATGCCCCAGTTCTCTTGAACTCAAAACAGAAATATTTAAAGTTGGTGTAGCATCATCAACTGAAAACAGGGTTAGATCAGCCCCTCAAAGGAATCAGCTGTATTTTACAGCACTTGATGGCTCTCCAGTTATGTGTATGATGCAGCTGAGAATAAGGGAGGTTGTCCTCTTCCCCAGGGGGGAGCAGAAAAAATCTTGATTGTGGTCAAAAGGATATCACAGACTCTTGGCTTTCTCTGAGAATCTCATTGTGGAGGCCACTGGTTCCTTTTATCTACTGGGTATTTGATGTCATGATAAGATTAATAATTCATAGAGTCTGGGCAGTACTTTTCCATGGAGGGCTGTGTGCAGAGACCAGCAGAAGTGCTGCAAAAGCCCGAGGGTTCCTGACAAGGTCGGATGCCTTATGCTTCAGCAAGTCTCCAGTCCCTAATAACCCTTTACTTGCTGTGACAGATACAGAAGAAGGGCAAGGATTCTTGAAGGCTTTTTAGCTTTCTTGGTTGTGGTGAAAATCAATCCTGTCAAACAGAACTCTAAGAGATGGTAAGTCCATGACAACAACAGCCACAAAATATAGATTAAAAAATGAGTATTAGTTCCAAACAATAATTCAAGAGATGTTCTAGAGTCAAATGTAATCAATTTCCATAGGCGATGAGAGGATTAGTAGTAAGTAGGGGAAGATGAAGCTTGACCTATTCTTATTACTATTACTAATGCATATTTTGATTAATGATGTCTACTACTTTTTTTTTTCTTTTTTAGAGTCTCAGGCACTTTGTATCACATGTAATATCTCTTTTGATCTTTCTGCTAATTTTGCGGAAAAGCCCATCTTCTCCCCACCTACTAAATGAAGAAACTAAGGCTCAAAATGTTAACTAGGCTTTTCCAAGGCCACCAGGTTGGTAAGAGGTGGAGCCATAGTCTGACCCTGGGGCGACTGTCCTTGAGACTGCTTTCGACATGTGCTATATCACCTTCTCCCCTTCATGGGTCACAGGCTTGTTGTGGCAAAGGGGCTTGCAGGAATCAATGAAACTATGAGCCATGCCATTCAGGGCCACTCAAGACGGACAAGTCATGGTGGAGAGTTCTGCCAAAATGTGGTCCGCAAGAGGAGGGAATATCAAACTACTCTAGTATTTTTGCTGTGAGAACCTCATGAGAAGCATGAAAACGCAAAAAGATATGGCGCTGGATGGCGGGCCCTCTAAGTCAGAAAGCGCCCAATATGATACTAGGGAAGAGTGGGGGGTAATTCCTAGCAGCTCCAGAGAGAATGAAGTGGCTGGGCCAAAGCAGAAATGATGCTCAGTTGTGGATGCGTCTGGTGGTAAAGAAGGACTGATGCTGTAGCTGAAGCTCCAATACTTTGACCACCTGATGCAAAGAGCTGACTCATTGGAAAAGACCCTGATGCTGGGAAAGACTGAAGGCAAAGAAAGAAGGGGATGACTGAGGATGAAATGGTTGGATAACGTCACTGACTCAATGAACATGAATTTGAGCAAACTCTGGGAGATAGTGGAGGACAGAGGAGCCTGGTGTGCTGTAGTCCTTTGGAGTGGCAAAGAGTTGGACAGGACTTAGTGACTAAACAACAGCAACAACAATATCACTTTCTAGTAATAATTAAAAAACTAATGATCATGAGGAAGGTTCTTAGCATTTCGCAGAGACTTAAGACTTCTCAAGACCATTCATATCTTTCTTCCCATTTACTTCTCACAGCAGCCCTGTGCAAGGATAGGTTGGGGATTACTATCACGACCTGGAAAATGCAGAACTTGGACAGGACCAAGTTTATGTGATTCTCAGGGTCACCAGCCAAACAGTTAGTGGCCACAATGCACCTGCAATTGAAGGCTTCTGATTTCCCAGCTGGAGCTTTGTGACCTTTCCTTTAGAACACAAAAGAGGTCACACTAGTGGGAGCTGTCATTTTTGGTTCCAATCTCTGCCAAAGGAGAAGAGAACTGTCTGAACTTGATAATCTACTTCCGCTGATCTTTAAATGTCTCTTGCCAAGCCTGCATGGCTTCCTCATTAACCAGAAGAGTCTCACTCACCAGAATTCTGGTGGCAGTGATGAGAGCTGCCATCTTTTGTCCTTGTTCATTTCCAAACTTTGATTGTCCAGACTCCTGGCAAGTCTATGATCTTCCCAATAGCTTTTTAATAAGTTTATTTTCTACTTTAATCAACCAGAGTCAGGTTCTACTCTTTGTAACTGAGAACTCTGGTGAATACGGTCTTTCACAGTGCTGTTGCATAGTCTGGCTTCAAGTAACCTTAGTTCTGGCCCATTCTTCTTTTTTACAAACTATACATTTTCAAAGTATATCCCATACTTTCCAAACCTTTGCTCAACCATTATCTCAACAAGGCTTTATTTAACTATTTCATGAATGAGTAAAGATAGCTAGATGCTCCCTAGAGAGCAGGCTTTAGATTTACCACAGAGAGGAGAAGAGAGTGTAAGGATGTGGAGAAGGAGGATGAGAGGTCTTGGGAGAGCTTCAGCTGGTTGGGTGCTCCTTGGTCAATGCATGGACTTTTTCTCCTTCCTACTTTCCTTGCTATTTTTTCCCTAATTTCGATCCTCTTTTTCCTCCTTACTTTCCCAATCTCACTCTTATTCTTTTTCCAAGATGTATACTAATGAGGGATATATGGCTCTATCAGAATCCAAACATCAATTTGAGTTTTTTGTGTGTCCTGAGCTTGCCCTGTGCTCTTCATCATGCTAATACATCTATCACTTAATTTAAGCTCCTCAAACCCATTAGAAGGAGGGATTATGTCTCTATTACGAGAGGGAAGAGGTGAGAGAAAATGAGGCTTGAAGCACGCTAAGACTTACTCATAACAGAATGGCTTCTGAGCCTCCCCTCAGCTTTCCCGTGAGGTTGCAAGCATCAGATGAAAGGCAGGACAATTCTGATATTACAGCGACAGACAAGGAAATAGAAGGCTTTTGGGAGCGCTTGTTCTGTTACATATTAACTGTGTGTTTCTTGGGCAAGTTATTCCAACTCTTTAAGTCCTTAGCACCACAGGTGTGCAGGAGAGTAAAGTAAAAGGCAGATAGAATAGAAGCATTTCACTTGAAATGTTTCCTTTGTCCCACATTCACTTTGCTTCCCCACAGTGTTCCTCCTGTGATAGCCTTGGGGACATGAGATCTCGCTTTCTTTGCCAGCGTGCAGTGATGCCTGGGTCCCAGCGTGTTTGTGCCACTAGCCAGATGGCCTCTTTGTATTGGGAAGATGTCCCATTAGAGCACCTCATTCTTTTTTTTTTTTTTTAATGAAAGCTCCAAATGTCCATGGCTGCTCCTGACTGATCACACGTTTCTTTAAAAGGAAGTTAAGAGTACCCATATTAAAATTTGTATGGGGGTTAGAGTATGGTAGATTTATGACAGTCATCCTCAGTTTCACCTAGAACTAGGGCAGTCTGCAGAGTCCAGGGTCATGCCTCAGACCTAGGAAAATCATTCAAGGCTTTCAGACAGATATACGTGATGCTGCATGTTGTCAGATATAGTTCAGGTAAATTCTTGGTTCTGCTGCTTGCTTATTGATGTTCTTGGACAGCTTACTTAATCTTTTTTTTTTTTTTGGCCTCACTTTCTTCTTCTAAACTGAAGACAGTAAACCTAGAATCTTCCTCTTGGAGTGGTTGTGAAGATTAAATAAGATGATTCCTCTGAAGCTGTGAGCACTGATGCAGAGTGGGCATCCAATAAATATTCACTGAATATGGTCAATGCTTCAGACACATAGCTAAAGACAAACAGCAGTTCTGCTTCCCACTTTTCTGTATTTGTTCTGTCATTGCTCAAGGTGACGTAACACATGAGTGAGGTGCTGGGGTAGAGTTTTCAGAGTAAAAATGGCAAATCCTTTCACTTGAATCAGGCTCCTAGATCAAGGAAGTTGGCTGGCAAGAATAACAGCTTTAGGACTTCCCTGGGGGAGACCTGGGTTCGATCCCTGGGTTGGGAAGATCCCCTGGAGAAGGGAACGGCTACCCACTCTATTATTCTGGTCTGGAGAATTCCATGAACTGTATAATCCATGGGGGGTTACAAAGAGTCCGGCACGACTGAGCAACTTTCACTGTCTCTTTCACTTGGTCATACAGAGGATAAGAATCCGCTTGCCAGTGCAGGGGACATGGGTTCGATCTCTGGTCCAGGAAGAGTCTACATGCCATGGGGCAACAAAGCCCACGTGCCACAACTACTGAAGCCCACTACTTGGAGTCCACACGCGGCAGCTATTGAGTCTGTGTGCCTAGAGCCTGTGCTCTGCAACGAGGGACACCCCACAACCAGAAGACCACCCTCCACCAGAAGAGCAACCCCGCCTGGCCGCAGCTAGAGAAAGCCTGTTCACAGCAACGAAGACCCGGCACAACAGAAAAAAGAAAAACAGATGTATGTGCGATCTTCACTAAAAAAATAAAAGGTATACCACTAGGTTTTTGACCGAATAAATATTGAAAGTAGACAGCCTTTGGTGCTCTTATTTTTCAAATTAGGCAGTCATGTGCTAGAGATGTCCCTGGGGCAGGGAATGGCTCCCCACTGCAGTATTCTTGCCTGGAGAATCCTATGGACAGAGAACCTGAAAGGCTGCAGTCCATACAGTCGCGGAGAGTCAGATGTGACTGAAGCAACTCAGCACAAGCGCGTATGCTAGAGATGTAGAAAAGAGTGAGGAGAGGGTAAGATGTTTGAGGGGCATTTTACAGGGTAGCGAGAGATAAGTTTTTGCTCCTCTTTTGAAAACTCACCAGTTTCCTATTTAGAGGTTGGGTCTCTCTGGTGAGATTGCGGGTTCTCTACAGCTATCAGCGGTGATTGAACTCTGGGTTTCTTACACGTAGGCACCACGTGAGTCCCTTTATTCGATCTATGCTGTCTATGTGCAGTTCTCCCCAGTTATGCCTTTGTATCTTTGTGTGTGTTGTTTTCTCGGCTTGGAATGTGGTTCCCACACTAGTCTGGCTGTAGAACTCTTTTCTCAAGATGTGGGGTAAATGGCAACTCCTCTGGAAGGTGCCCGAGGAGGGCTTGTTCAGTTTGCCTTCCTGATGCCCTTAGGATTTTTTGAACAGGAAGCAGAACTGTTCCTTGTGATATCAGCTGGATAAAAGCAAGTGCTCAGATAATTCGGACACAGCCAGCACAAACAAAGTCATCAATACTCTCAGACAAAAAGTCTGTGTATATTTTTCAGGCATTCACCTGGCTAAGGCATCTTGACTCTCTAGCTAAAGATAATAGACTTTTGATGTCTTGGACTTCCTGTTATGAGGAAGAGACTTGTGTGGTTTGGAGGCAGAGGAATCAGGATCTGACTGTTGGTTCCCACTACCTATTAGACTGAATATCAGTTTTCTCATTTTTAAAAATGAGTGTAATGATAGCTATCTCAAAGTTCTGACATGAAATTAATTATGATAATATAGGTCAAGTATCAAGCATCCAGAAGACACTCAATGAATAATAGTTATCAAGAGTTTGTCTGTCCTTGTAGGATAATCTTTGTCCTTTTTCTAAGAAACGGAAGTACAGTTCCCATTATGCACACCTCTTTTTACAACATGATCCTAAATGTAGTTTACTGTAGAAACGGCCCAGCTGCATGTGTTGCTCCATCTTTCTGGAAATAGAACTCTTGCCAACCAAAAGGATTACATTCCTGGAAAATATTATTATTGGTAAAGATTGTTGCTATGGAAATCAAGATACAACAAAAACTTGAGCTTAAGGGATAAACAATGAATGTATTTTAAAGGCAAATAAATGTTATAAGGGACATCTAACTCCAAAATACAACTGACTTGTGAAGATTGAATTCTTTTTCTTCTCTCTATAAGCATTGCTTTTACCACAATCATAAGAAACTGAGGCTTTGAGAGGCATGTATTAAGTATAAATCCCATTATTTGCTTGATCTTCCTTCATGGCATCTATACATAGTAGTTTGGGTTAAATAATTAGAATCAAAACTTCCTGTCAAGTTTGCTATGAACTCTCCAAGAAATCAGTGTTGCGACTGGTTGCTATTTTCTTAGTATGATGACCAAGGACAGTAATACTTCTAGAAGACACATGCAAGGTACAAGGACAGGATGAAAATCAAAGTAGAATACTCTTAAAAAATATTTAACTTTGAATTTTAGACTTGGAAAAAAGTTTCAAAAATATTACAGAGTTTCCTTGTATGCCTTACCAGGTATTAACAATGTTAATGTCTTATATAACTATATAACTATAGCTCAATTATCAAAAGCAGGGAGTTAACATTGGTACAATATTATTAACTAAATTACAGAGTTTCCTTAAAATTCACAAAATTTTTCAATATCATTCTTCTAAGATCCAATTCAAGATTCTACATTGCATTTAGTTGTTAATATCTGCTGCTGCGGCTGCTAAGTTGCTTCTGTCATGTCCGACTCTGTGTGACCCCATAGATGGCAGCCCACCAGGCTCCCTCATCCCTGGGATTCTCCAGGCAAGAACACTGGAGTGGGTTGCCATTTCCTTCTCCAATGCATGAAAGTGAAAAGAGAAAGTGAAGTCTCTCAGTTGTGTCCTACTCTTAGCGACCCCATGAACTGCAGCTACCAAGCTCCTCCATCCATGGGATTTTCCAGGCAAGAGTGCTGTGAGTGCCAGGCAATAGCGGGGTGCCACTGCCTTCTCCATTAGATCTCTCCAATTTTAACAGTTTCTCATTCTTTCATTGTCTTTCATGGCCTTGGCATTTCTAAAGAGTACTGACAAATTATTTTGCAGAATGTCTCTCAATGTGAATTTGTGCAATGGTTTTGTGACATTGGAGTGGTTATGTGTTTTTGCCAAGAATGCCCTGAAAATGATGCAGTGTTTTCCATGGACCATATCAAGGGGTTCATGATGTCAATATAGCTCATCATGAGGGTTGATTACCTTGATCACTTGGTTGACTTGGCATCTCTCAAGCTTTCCCACTGCAAATTGTTATCTTTTCTTTTGATGTTGAAAAAACATCTTGGGTGAGATATTTTGAGATTACACAAGTCCTCTTTCTCCTCAGATTCTCTCCCTCTAACTCATGCATCTTATCTCTGGTGTTTTTTTACTGTGGCGTTTGCCTTCTGGTGATTCTAGATTTCCCCTTTCCCCTTTTCACTTATTAATTGGAATTCTACTGTGAAAAAGAGCTATCCATTTATTATGCATGTAGGTATGCGTTTATTTAATGCTATTACATCAGTAGATTTCATGGATACTTGTACAATTCTATGGTTAAAATCCAAAAATGCTATTATTTATTTCTGTAAGCAGCACTCTTCACAGTTGCCCCTACTTCATTAGAAAGAAAATTGGAAAGGATGATTAGAGGTGCAATTTAAGCTCAAGGTCTAAGTTGAGACTTGTCCTCCACTATGTGTTGAAATATTTACTTCAGCATATTCAGATCAAAGCAGTCAATCCTAAAGGAAATCAACCCTGAATATTCATTGGGAGGACTGATGTTGAAGTTGAAGCTCTAACACTTTGGCCACCTGATGTGAAGAGCTGACTCACTGGAAAAGACCCTGATGCTGAGAAAGATTGAGGGCAGGAGGAGAAAGGGGGCAGAGAATGAGATGGTTGGATGGCATCAACAACTCAATGGACATGAATTTGAAATAGTGAAGGGCAGGGAAGCCTGGCATGCTGCACTCCATGGGGTCACAAAGAGTCAGACATGACATAGTGACTAAACAATGACATTCAGGCCTACTTGTGGATACAGAGATAAAGCACAGAGGATAAGAACATGAGGGAGGAAGGGAGAGAGAGAGAGAAAGAGAGAAAAGAGAGAGTGGGAATGTTAAGAGGAACCAGCAAGGAGAGAGAACAGTCAGCTCTATCTAGAACTGTGTCCTGAGTAGAAGCAGGCATCAGAGATCATCTATTCTATCCTGGAATCAATAGCATGAGGAATTACCTATTCATCCTGAGAAAGCATGCTTAGACCTTCAGTAAAACTTGCAACATACAAAGATCAGCAAGAACTGAGGGTTCCTCTGTGATGAAATTTACCTCTGGCCAAATAAACATCTTGTAAATTTTGTTCTATTTCAAAATAGATGGAACACAGGGCTGGCCAGCAGTATGAACTGAATCTCATCTGTGAGCCTGGATATCAGGATATACAGGAGATATACAGGATATATATATATATATATACACAAATATACAATATGCAGGATATATACAGTATATATAGGCTATGTGCCCTATAGTCTGTATAAGGCAAGGGTTAGAGAAAACATGGAATGCTCTGGAGAGACTTACATATCATGTGGAATAATGACAGAGCAAAAAAAAAAAAAAAAAAAACCAACCCCAAATGATGGAATAGTGATCAGAAATTCAAGTTTCTACCCTAGTGACTTTTTATCCTTGAGGCTTAATTTCCTCATCTGAAAAATGAAAGTTACATTTTATGGTCTCTGAAATCCCTTCAACTCTCATATCCTGCTCTATTCTCTCTTGTGTGTTTGTTTACTGTTGGTAAAGCTGCTGGGTTATATTAATTTATGAGAAATTCCTAGAGGGCTTAAAGCATTTATAGCCCCAGGGTCTATGAATTGAGTGAAGTAATGCCCAAAGAGGACCAAGGCAAGATGGTAGGATTTATGATGCCCGCAGAGGCTATGGGAATTCCTGAAGACAAATGCATAAAGCTGTTCTGTGCTGGATGTTTCAGTGAAATCATTCACAGTCAGTTGCTCGTGGGCACATATGCTACAGAGTTTGGTTTCAAGCCTAGCATATGGCAGCTTTGGAATAAAGTGTGGATTCTTGTGAAGACCCTTGGCTCATGTGTATTCCCAGTTCTAGCAAAAGACAGGAGAGAGGGTAGAATTAGGGGACTATTCTAGTTAAGGGTATTACATGAGTAAAGTCTGCTTTTCACCGCCCTCTGAGAGGGCTGACATTTAGCATTCAGAATCATGCATCACTTCCTGTTCTTTGCATCTGTCTGTCATTGCATCTTTTTTGTTCCTTATTTCTTTGTGTCCTTTTTTCTTCCCTTTTTTCCTCCCTCCCTTCACTCCTTCTCTTTTTGTTAACCTGTGACCCCAAAATGAAGAGAGATTTTTCTATGAGGCAAGTTCTTGTTCCTGGAGAACTTGGGGGAAAAAGCGAGGCCGCAGGCAATGTGTTTTCTCTGTAGGCAGCTCAGAGTCTTCTCTCTGCTGAGGAATGGCCCCTCCCAGGGGACACGGTCCAGCTAAAAAGGAGATAAGGTCATTTTGCTCTACAGAGCTGAAGTCTTCTGAGTTTTGCATTTACGTGAATTCCTTCATGTAGAAATTCGATTCAGAAGAGCCATTACAGGCTTTTTTAGTTCAGGTTTGTCCAAATTGTTCTCTGAGGTGAACTGGATTATTGGAGATATCGCAAGGTTGCGGAGGCAGATGGGTGGGTCTCTCAGTCTCCCAACTCCGCTGTAGCTAACGTGGCTTGTTACTTACGACAGCGGATAGCGTGGGCTTGCTGGGTGTGATCCCGATGATTAGCTATGAGACCTAAAGCAAGTTAATTCAACTCTGTGGCTCAGTTACTCATCTGAAAAATAGAAATAATAATAATGATGCTTACCTCATAGGGATGTGTGAGAATTCAAAGAGTGAGTACATTTCAAGTGCTTAGAATGACACGACTTAGAATGGGAGGAGAGGATGGAATGCACTGCGAGAGTAGCATTGAAATATATACACCGCCGTGTGTAAAACAGATTGCGAGTGGGGAGCTGCTGTGCAGCAGAGGAAGCTCAGCTTGATGCTGAGTGATGACCTAGAGGGGTGGGACGGAGGGTGGCAGGGAGGCTCCAGAGGGAGGGGAGATGTGTATATATATCTATATACACACTTACAGATTACTTATATATACTTATATATACACTTATATATACTTAGGACTCGATGGACATGAGTTTGAGCAAGCTCTGGGAGTTGGTAATGGACAGGGAAGCCAGGCATGCTGTGATCCATGGGGTTGCAAAGAGTCAGATACGACTGAGCAACTGAACTGAACTTACAAATTATTATATATATATATATATATATGTATATATATACTTACAGCATATATATGTAAATGTGTATATATATATATATATGCTTACAGCTGATTCATGTTGTTGTATAATAGAAACTAACATGACCTTGTAAAGCAATTATATTCTAATTTTAAAAAATAAAGTGCTTAGAATGGTGGAAGACCTGTGATGCTGCAAAGTCTTTTCTGTTATCATTAGTAGTGTCCACATCATATTCATGGCTGAAATTCTATGCATTGCTTCATCTGATAAGAGGGTTTAGTTGTTAAGAAAATACTTTGCACACAGTACTCTGGTATTTTTCTAATTTTATCCAAAGCAAAACCACCTTGTTATGCAGTTGGCTAAACACTGCTTGAACATGCCTGATGATAAAGAGCTATTTCCCTGACTTGCAAGACCTCCTGCTTTGTTGGTAATAAGCCCTTGCTAATGAGCTAAAGTCTATTTCCTTGTAGCTTCAACTGACTAGCCCTTTTCCTCTCTCGAGTCATGCTAAATGAGTCTCCTTTACTTCTATACGAGCCCTCTTCCATGGGACTCAAGAGTTAATTGTACGTTGTTGATGAGATTTGTCTCCTTGCTTATATACTTCCAATGGGAGCAAGATCACTACTTCCTGAGGCAGTTTTCCTGATTGTTGGTCAATGCTGATGATGAGAAATTTCTTCCTGCAGCCAAACTGACTGGCTTTTCCTTGTATTTGCACCAGTAGTTTCTAGTCTCCTTGTGCAGATGAGCTTGAAGATAATAAAAGATGCTAATATACAAAATAATAAGCTTTCTCTTCTCTCCCCAAGGACAGTGGTTCTTTCAACTATTGTTATGTGAAGAATCTTCCAGGATTCATCATTTGGCCTGTCCAAGTAAAGTTGTGTCATGGCCGTTTCTCTGGTTTATTCCCAAGCCTGCATTCTTAGAGCCCTTACGTCTTTTGGACAAAATTTAGATGAAAACTCTAATTAGAAAACATTACTGCACTTCAGTGTTTATAGAAGCACTATTTACAATAGCCAAACACGGAAGCATCCTAAATGTCCATCTACAGATGAATGGATAAAGATATATATATGTATATATAATATACACAGGGGCTTCCCAGGTGACTTAGTGGTAAAGAATCCACCTGCCAATGAAGGAGACGCAGGAGACACAGGTTCCATTCCTGGGTTGGGACGATCCCCTGGAGGAGGAAATGGCAACCCACTCCAGTATCCTTGCTGGTATAATCCCATGGGCAGAGGAGCCTGGCGGGCTATAGCCCATGAGGTCACAAGAGTCAGACACGGCTGAGCACCTGAGCACACGTGCATGCTCATATGTACACGCTGGAATACCGAAGTGAAATACAGGGAAAGGCACTCAATCGTGCCCAACTCTTCGTGACACGTGAGCTGTAGACTATCAGATTCCTTCGTTCATGGTATTTCTCAGGCTAGCATGCTGGAGTGGGTTATCATTTCCTCCTCCAGGGGATCTCCCCAGTCCAGGGATGGAACCTGGGTCTCCTGCATTGCAGGCAGATTCTTTGCTGTCTGAGCCACCCCTGCAATACAGGAGACATAGAGACACAGGTTCGATCCCAGGTTAGGAAGACCCCCTGGAAGAGGACATGGCAACGACTTCAGTATTCTTGCCTGGAGAATCCCTTAGATAGAGTTACGATAGGGTCTCAAAGAGTTGGACGCGACTGAAGGGATTTCTCAGCACACAGAAAAGTGTAGCTCTATTGCTTTGCCTGGCAAAGAGGGTCACAGCAGCCTCATGCCACCAAAATAATGTGTCCTTACTTGGGGAAGATAGTGAGAAGTTTTATATTAAATGTCCAACATGATCAAGGTGTGGACATTCTTCTGATGGGTTGGTGGTGAAGTAGAAGTCTGCATCATCAACCTTCAGGGTCAGCTGATCTGGGGTCTACATGCTTGTGGGCAGCATACCATCATTAATCATTAACTTCTTCCACCCAGAGGGGATTTCAGGCTCTGCAAAATAGTTCAAAGATATTGTGTGTATCCATCCATGGGGAAACAGGCCCTTGCCCTAAGGCTGCCCTTGACTGTTTTTCCCTGGTCTCCCACCCCCTCCTTTCCCATCTGCCCACTGGAATTCAGTGAAGGTCAGGGAGGATAAATGAAGGCTACTTCCTATTATCGAAGATGTGGAGGTCAGAGAGGCCTTGTACCCAGAGCCCCTGGACTCTGCACAGCATCGAACATCAAAGTCTCTGCCCAAGGCTGCTGCTTCTCCAGACACTGTCAGCACTGCAGGGTGTGTGCTCCCACCTCAGAACATCAAAGCACTTGGAGCTCTTTGTCCTCAATGTCAGTCCTCAACATCATTTCCTCTGGGTACCGAAGCAGTGAGGCTGTGTCCCTGCATCTCAGGGCTAAGAGTGAACAGCCTCTCTTTATCCAGGGCTGGCACAGGTCCATGGGGTTGGTGACTGAATAACTGCAAAGGCCATTTCTTCTCATCCCTGTACCACCCCCGAAGGCATATGAAAAAATATTTTTCTAGTTTTGTCCCACTCATATATATCCAGTTTGAGCTCAAGGTGGGATTCCCCTCACCCCAATACTTGAAACAAGCTTTCTAGGCTCATCACCATCGAATTTCCTTACCTTCAGTTGAACCAACAATTAGTTTACAGAATCAAAGTGAAGTTGCTCAGTCATGTCCGATTTTTTACTACCCCATGGACTGTAGCCTATCAGGTTCCTCCTTCCATAGGTTTTTCCAGGAAAGAATACTGGAGTGGGTTGCCATTTTCTTCTCCAGGAGATCTTCCTGACCTAGGGATTGAACCCAGGTCTTTTGCATTGTAGGCAGAAGCTTTACCATTGGACCCACGAGGGAAATCAGAATCAAATGATGGTGCAAATACAGATATTGGGTCCAACCTGGGCTAGTGACAGTAAGTGTTCCACAAGATAACTTGAGTGGGCATGAACAGAGAGGGGTTAATGAGGGGGTGCGGTTTGACCTAAGAAGAGTTTTTATAATCAGACTAGACAAGCTGCAAACTGTCAGGATTATAGTGCGTGTGTGTGTGTGTGTGTGTGTGTGTGCGCATGTGCACACATATGCTCAGTATACTCTCCTGGAATATATGGATGGAATATAATGTGATTGCTCTGGGGGATATTTAAAATAATAAGGTTTAAATTAGAATGCTTGACTAGGAAGGCTATTTTCTAACAGTGATTTACTCTTAATACAAACACACACAAAAAATCAATACTATTTACATAATGCAATGCCATTCAGATTGCTATATTTAGTTAGCATTTACAGTTTACTGGGGCTGACAGTAACTGTTTATTTGTCCATAATGGTCAAGCTGTAACCAGACAATTTGCAAACAAAATTAAAGCCTTTGTTTTATCATTTATTATTTTCAACCGCATCAATTTCCTATAACTGAATCAAGAGCTGATTCTAGACTTCAGCTCTTTTGAAGCAAGTTTTAAAAATCATGACTTAAAGTTTTTTCATTCCAAACACAACTATTTTTATATGTGAGATCTATCTTTAAACCCATTTATTCATTTGTATTTTAATGGATAAATATTTATTTAACATTTAACATGTGCAGGGCAATGATGCTAACTGCAATAGGGAATATAAAAATTGAGAAAGATATCATTCTTGCTCTCAAAGAATATGATGACAAGTGAAGGTGAAGTTCACCTTGTGCTTTAATCCCAGATAGAGTTTAATTAGTATTAGGATGGTGGAACAGAAGCAGATCAGTTCAGTTCAGTTATTCAATCTTCTCTGACTCTTTGTGACTCCATGGACTACAGCACGCCAGGCTTCCCTGTCCATCACCAACTCCCAGAGCTTGCTCAAACTCATGTCCATCCAGTCAGTGATGCCATCCAACCATGTCATTCTCTGTCATCCTTTTCTTCCTCTGCCTTCAATCTTTCCCAGCATCAGGGTCTTTTCTAGTGAGTCAGTTCTTTGCCTCAGGTGGCCAAAATATTGGAGCTTCAGCATCAGTTCTTCCAATGAATATTCAGGATTGATGGCAGATAAAATGGGAACAAATAGGAGGGAGTCATAACCTTTTAACTGGGGTATCAGGAAGACTTTGACAGGTTTCTTTCTGAAGAAAAATCTCAAGGAAGGGTCTTTAGGAATAAAATAACATATTTGCCAAGACCTGAACAACTGAAAAAACAGAAAGTATTTTGGTACTAATGATGAAGGTGGTGCTTGGGAAGAACTTGGGCTGATCAGATTCTGTTTTTTTCTTGATTTCATAAGGCGTTGTTGTTGTTGTTCAGTTGCTAAGTCATGTCCAGTTCTTTTTGACACCATGGACTGAAGCACGCCAGGCTTCCCTGCCTTTCACTCTTTCCCAGAGTTTGCTCAAACTCAGATCCATTGAGTCGGTGATGCCATCCAACCATCTCATCCTCTGTCACTCCCTTCTCTTCCTACTTTCAGTCTTTCCCAGCATCAGGATCTTTTCCAATGAGTCAGTTCTTTGCATTAGGTGGCCAAAGTAATGGAGCTTCAGCTTCAGCATCAGTCCTTCGAATGAATATTCAGTGCTGATTTTCTTTAGGATTGATTGGTTTGATCTCCTTGCAGTCCAAGGGACTCTCAAGAGTCTTATTATACATTAAATAAATATATAAAAGCAAGGAAGAAACTGCACAGTCCTCAGATCTGCAAAAGGTTACATGCTCAGAGCTGGTCTTCCCAACATTTTCCATTACTTGTTTCATAATCCTTTTGCCCTCTGTAAGCATCTCAAGTCATCATAACTCCTTGTGTCCTTTCTTCAAAACTTTGTTCAGGAAGGTCTGTACTATTTGCTGTTCTGTCTATATTGGGTTATTGTACTTTTCCATTAACTTTTTTTTGCACTTTTAAATGTATTTTTTAATTTGAGTATAATTACTGGCAAAGAGTCGGAAACGACTGAGCGACTGAACAACAACAAAATTGTTCTACAGGCGTCCCTGGTGGCTCAGATGGCAAAGAATCCACCTGCAATGAAGGCGATACAGGGTCAGTCCCTGGGTAGGGAAGATTCCCTGGAGGAGGAAATGCCAACCCACTCCAACATTCATGCTGGGAAACATTTCATGGGCAGAGGAGCCTGGCAGGCTATATAGTCCATAGGGTCACAAAGTTGGTTATGACTTAGTGATTGAGCACAAGCAGGAAAAAAAATTTGCTTATCCACCTAGCCAACCCTTTCAGGGCTATTGTGAGAATTAAACAAAAGGAAAACCTGTTAAGAGTTCTAAAATCTACTTAAACATATACTACATCATCATTATCTTTATGAATATATTTTAGAAACTCTTTTCTACTCTCCTGTCCCAGATTACCATGTAGTCATTAAATACAAGCTCACTCTCCTATGTTAGACAAACATAGAAATAGGTTGCTAGGGATGAAGAAAAATAAAATTATTTTGGAGTTTTCTGCTGTTTTGTATTACTATCTTAATGATATCTTTCTAATAACATGGCTACTTAAGAAATAATTTTTCAAGTCTTTAAATTTGACATTAAAAGGAAAAAAAATATCTTAAAGATTTTGGACTTCACATCTGGATCTGTCAGGAAAATATTTTGAGAGAATAAGTTTAGAAAGAGTTTGAACTTGGTTCTCTGATTCCCAAGTCAGAAGTAAATGGAAGTCATAGGAGTCAGAAGAAATTGTTCCTGGGACCTTGGGTAAAAATTGAGGTTCTGAACCTTGGAACACATTATTGACTCTTTCCATGATGAAACGTAGGTCTCCTGGGGAGTCTGCAAGATTGGCTAGACCCAAAACATAATGGACTCTTTGATGAGGAAATGGTTGAAAGAGCTTTATTGAAGTTATATACAGCAGGATGTGTGCTTGCTAAGTCACTTCAGTCATGTCCAATTCTTTGCTACCCTATGGACTTAGGCTAATAGGCTCCTCTGTCCATGAGATACTCCAGGCGAGAACACTGGAGTGGGTTGCCATGCCCTCCTCCAGGGGATCTTCCTGACCCAGGAACTGAACCCGTGTCTATTATGTCTTCTGCATTGGTAGGCAGTTTCTTTACCAAGAGCACCACCTGGGAAGTTCATACGGTATGGTATCCATGCCATTTTTTTTTCTCCTTTATGTTGCTAATACATCACTTTAGTAAGTTCAAAATCTCTAACAGCACAACATGGTGATGAGATGGATCAGTCTCTTAGAGCTATATCCCAGCTGTAGGAAAGGAAGTCCCTTCCTTTTCTTATCAGAATCCAGTCCAAGTACCTATAGACCCGTAGTTCTGTAATTTTAGGAATCTCACAGTTTATTCACTACTTTTATAGCAGTGGAAACCAAACAAGCTCACAGAGAATAAAGTGTTTAAATAATGAAATTGGTTTTAGCAAACAGAAGTATCAAAATTAACTTAGTTCTTCAAAGTGGCTGCTCTGAGAAACAGGTACTTACATCAGTCATGGCAACTTGGGTGAACTGTACACAAATCAGAAATAGGAAGTCATAAAAACTGATAAGGTCATAAAAAGAATCTGGAACATTATCAGAATCTTTCCCCACACCTGTAAAATAAATAATTCTAGGAGCTTCTCTCTAGATCCAAAATTCTAGAATGTTTCAAATATCACAGCCTCAATAACTTCTTGTTTGTTCTTTCACTTTTGTGGCTCAGCTGGTAAAGAATCTGCCTGCCATGCAGGAGACCTGGCTTCTATCCCTGGGTTGGGAAGATCCCCTGGAGAAGGGAAAGGCTGCCCGCTCCAGTATTCTGGCCTGGAAAGTGTCGGACATGACTGAGCAATTTTCACTTTCACTTTATATTCCAGCAGATATTTATTCAGCACTTACTAATGTTTCAGGCATTAATCCTGCTATTGATATTTACTTGTCTGTGCCACTCAATGGTGAGCTCTTCAGTCATGTCCAACTCTTCTGTGACCCTACGGACTATAGCTTGCCAGGCTCCTCTGTCCATAGGATTCTTCAGGTAAGAATACTGGAGTAAGTTGTCATTTCTTCCTCCAGGAGATCTTCCTGATCCAGGGATCAAATCGGCATCTCTTAGGTCTCCGGCATTGACATAGAAGGACATAAAAGCACTTCAAAGGTATTATTAAGTGAAATATGGATCTTTAGTAGGTATATGATCCTTATCAAACATTTTTGATTTTTAGGAGTCTTCAGGGGGCTTTTCTTTTGCCCACCTGCTGAGTGCAGCTATTCCATCTATAATTCTGAAAAGGAAAAAAAAAAAAACAAAAAACAAACCCACCAAGATGTTAAAATAGGGTTAGAAATTAGGTATGGTGTGAGTTAAATATTCATAGCCAATATTTTCATTATCCTTATAAGAAAATGCCCTTGAAGAAGCAAATTCGGAACCTCCCCTACATTGCGGTATTTTTTTAATCTTGTTATCAGTGTGATGCAGATAAAGCTCAGAGCAATGATGCACAAAGGTTCATTCAATCAGCCAGGGCATTGGAATGCTGCATTCGGGAGGAACAATGAGCACACTGAGGCTCTATCAGCCTTCCCCCAGACAGCTGATTTAAAATAGAACATTGCAGTTAACACAAAAGTTTGGCTGCATAAAATATGTCTATAAAGTATTATCATCGGTGACCTCACTTCGATTCTTCTTGTACAGTTGAAGATTTTAGACATAAATTTCTATTAAGCCAGGTTAACATCCTGTACAATGGACAAAGTGGAGTAGTGGATAAGTAGATGTGGAAAAGATGCCTCAAATACTAATAGCCAATGGTCCCAATCTGTCATCACACAAGTCCAACTCCTGTCCTGTAAAAGGAATACCAGGTATGGGGATGAGAGCAAGACTTGGGGGGGTCTGTCAAAAAACATGTCTGCCTAGTGCCTATCCCTTGGTTTTGACGCAACTGAAATTAATGGTTTTACACTGTGGTAGGTTAGGTTCTCTGAAAGTAGCTTCTGAGGCAGAATTAGATGTATCAAATGTTCAGTATGTGTTCACTGTGACAGGAAGAAGGAGAAAGGGGGATCGGGCAGGGGGATGTGGCCCCAAGATCCAGGTCCAGCAGAACTTTCGCCAGTCCCCAGGACACTCTAGTGAAAATACTGCCTATTGGAAGACTCTCCACTGAGCTGAAATGGCCAGGCTCTTAAACCACATCTTGCTCATTTATTTGATATGGAAGAGGATGGTTCTGATTCTCAGAAGACACATGAAGCCTGGGATAGATGTCTTGCAGAAGGATAGGGAAACAGTGGAAACAGTGGTAGACTTTATTTGCAGGGGCTCCAAAATCACTGCAGATGGTGACTGCAGCCGTGAAATTAAAAGACACTTACTCCTTGGAAAGCTATGACCAACCTAGACAACATATTAAAAAGCAGAGACATTACTTTGCCAACAAAGTTTTGTCTAGTCAAAGCTATGGTTTTTATAGTGGTCATATATGGATGTGAGAGCTGGACTATAAAGAAAGCTGAGTGTCAAAGTTTGATGCTTTTGAACTGTGGTGCTGGAGAAGACTCTTGAGAGTCCCTTGAACTGCAAGGAGATCCAACCAGTTCATCCTAAAGGAAGTCAGTCCTGAATATTCATTGGAAGGACTGATGCTGAAGCTGAAACTCCAATACTTTGGCCACCTGATGAGAAGAACTGACTCATTGGAAAAGACCCTGATGCTGGGAAAGATTGAGGGCAGGAGGAGAAGGGGATGACAGAGGATGAGATGGTTGGATAGCATCACTGACTGAATGGATATGAGTTTGAGCAAGCTCCAGGAGTTGGTGATGGACAAGGAAGCCTGGTGTGCTGCAGTCTGTGGGGTTGCAAAGAGTTGGGCATGACTGAGTGACTGAACTGAACGGAGATTTCTTATGATAAAGTGAGAAGTCAGTGGAATCCTGCTGTATAGCACAGGGAACTCAACCTGGTACTCTGCGATGACCAAGAGAGGTGGAATGGCGGAGGTGGTGGGAGGGAAGCTCAAGAGGGTGGGGACACATGCATATTTACGGCTGATTCATGCTGTTTGTATGGCAGAAACCAACACAACATTGTAAAGCAATTATCCTCCAATTAAAAATAAAGAAAAGAAATGGAATGTGGTTCAGTGAAGGAGGATCTGGGCAGTCCATCTCTGTCTGCTGCAAACTCCAACTGACTGGGACAGAAGGCAAATGTAGCCTAGGAACAGGAGATCCAGGTAACATAGCCGGAGAACCAGATAATCACTCTAGTTAGTGGAATCCTGGGAAATTCTGGAGACTATTTGAAGAAAGAACAAGGCAAGTGATGGGGATATCCTGGGGGTTCAGGCCATGACTATTTAGCAAATAGTATAGAAACATTTCAACTTTCTGCCAACTGGAATATATGAATCAGTGCATATCAGCTTAATATTTGCCCTGGATGGAGATGAGGGCTGAGGAGCCCACAAGGACCAGGCAAAGAAGTGTTCATGTTGTCATCTGAGACCTTACATTTCACATCAGACTCAGGCTGAATCAGAATCACCACCATCTACTCTTTCCACCATGAATGGAGTTGCTGTTGAACAAAGAATTTAACAAGGCTCTGAGGATGGGGACCATGGTCACCAAGAAGTATCCACTAAGATAGGAGTAAAATAGACTTGAGCAAGCAGTGCTTCTGAGCTTATGGTTCATTTTACTCTTTGCATAACCATGTCTTCCTCTGAACTGTGTTCTTTAAGCCATTGCCTGCCCATCTCATGATTTCACTTGTCTTGGCCAGAAGTATCCCTCAAGTCTGAAACATCAAAGCCTCTTTGTCCCTTCATGCCCTCATTTATAAAGCTCATGTCAAGGCTCATTCATTTTCCATGACAAGATGCATCATTAATAGATTCATCATGCTCATTGCCCTTAGTCTGTTGTCTGAGAACTACTCAAGTGCCCTTAAGTTCCTCTGGTTGCTGAATTGCAACTTGCTCATCAGTCACTGCTGGCACTATTTAGCTGTTCTGTTCACTTGCCAAGAAGTGTCTGAGGCCTTTATTTCCTCTCCTGCCAGGTAGAAGGGTCCACTCAGCAGTCCTGGGAAACCTCATATCTACAGAGCAAGATGAAAGAGAATGCAGAAGGTGACATTGGGGAAGGCGGGAAAGAGCACAAGGGTGCCATCAACAATTCTGTCCTCATGTGGAGGGGAAAATCTTCTAAAAGCATTACATAGAGAAAAGGATCAAAAGGATTATTTGGCCCAAACATCCCAGGTTATAGATGAGGATACCCGGAAAGACCCTTGGTGGTTCCTAGTTCACTCAGTATACTTGTGACACTTGACCAAGTAGCTTTGTCTACCTTGCAATCTGAAGGGCACTGAGGGGTGGAAAGGCCACTCAGGGAATGCAAAGGGGAGGAGTCAGAGAACAAAGGAGACCAGAATGGAGGAAAGAAAAGAGAAATAAGAAAGGACCGAGAAAGAGAATGGGTGGGACTTCCCTGGTGATCCAGTGGCTAAGATTCTGCACTTTCAATGCAAGGGGCATGTTCCCACATGGAGCACCATCAAAAGAAAAAAAAATTGAGAGAGAAAATAGAAGCAAGCTGTCATGAAATTTAAGAAACTAAGTTGTACTTTAGATCTTGAAGAATAAAAAAAAAAAACACAAAGATTCATTTTCTTTACCTCTTGACTGTGAAAGGTATAAGGATGAAGAAAGGCGAATGGTTTTTATTGATTCAGAACTGCAGAACTGGAAGGAAACTGAGGGGTAAGGAGTTTGAGGCCTCAACACAGAGAAAGAGATTGACCAGGTTTGCATAGTGACTTCAGCACACTGCACTTATTGTGAATGGTGAGCCTTGCCCCAGGATCTGATTAAACATACCTGTCCCTTGTTCCACTTGCTGTAGACATATGGCATGGCAATCAAGAACCACAAGCTGAAATAAGAGGGATGCGGCAGGTTCCAAGTCTGTACCTTTTGATAAGTGTCTCTGCTCCCCCATTTTCTGTATCACTCACATCTTTGGATTTAGCATCCTAGAGATGTTCTGACATTTAAAGGTGCAAGTCCAAATTCAATGAACACATGGGGAGGAGTACCAGGACTTTATTTAAAAAGTAAAATGAAGAAAAAACTACCATCATTCATTATCCAAGGGGAACTGGTTCCAGGACCACTCATAACAAAACCCATGGATGCTCAAGTCTTTTTATAGAATACTGTGTATATTTGCATATAACCTACACATATTCTCTGCGTACTTTAAATCATCTTTAAATTAACTATAATACCTAGTGCATTGCAAGTGATGTGCAAATGTGTGGCAAATTCAAATTTTCCTTCTGGGAATTTTCTAGAAATTTTATTTCAAATATTTTTGATCTAATGCTGGTTGAATCCACAAAAGTGGAACTCAGGGATATGGAGATACCAAAGCATTTATGTTTTCACATTGATTAAACTTTTCTTTTCCTTCTTCATTGCAGCCATATTCAAACAATGGAGGTGGAATCCTAGATGGTAATGTCTGCTTTTCTAGATTGTGGCTTTATACACTAGTTATTTTCATGTAATGCTTTTGAATTGTGGTGCAGGAAAAGACTCTTGAGAGTTCCTTGGATTGCAAGAAGATCAAACTAGTCAATTCTGAAGGGAATCACCCCTGAATACTCATCGGAAGGACTGATGCTGAAGCTGAAACCGAAGCTCCAGTACTTTGGCCACCTGATGCAGAGACGACTCATTGGAAAAGACCCTGATGCTGGGAAAGATTGAAGGCAGGAGGAGAAGGGTGGCAAAGGATGAGATGGTTAGATAGCAGCGACTCAATGGCCATGAATTTGAGTAAGCTCCAGGAGAGAGTGGAAGACAGAGGAGCCTGGTTTGCTGCAGTCTATGGTTGCGCAGAGTCGGACGTGACTCAGTGACTGACAATAATACATTTTCATGTAAACCTGGAGATGGATTGCAACCAAAGCCAGCACTGTCCATCACTGACAGAGGAGAAAATTGGGCTTAGGGATGGGGTCTGTCCTATACCAGTGTCCCCTGGAGGGTGCCACACGGGCATACAATGCTGAGATCTGAGTTTTACTGCAGTGATCCTGGCACAGTGCAGAGCATTGATTTCAGGAGGATGGGGAGGGTGAGGCTGGAGGCTGACTGGAATCTCTGCAGACAAGAGATTTCTGTGATCTTATAGCCAGACAATGTACAAGGCCGTGCTCCTTCTGTGGGGGCTGCCCGGAGAGGTGTGGGCTTGCACACATATCCAGGATTTTTCTGCAGTTCTTCTCTCCTTTAGACATTGATAAATGCTGCTTTGTGAAGTGTGATTGCTGTAGACCCACAGGAATCATGATTAGAATTTCTTCAGTGTTGAGAGTGAGGCCCAGGTCACTCTCTTTTGAAGAAATAAAAGAGAGTTACAAACATCAGACCTTATTTAAATGTTTATCTTGAAATATTTAAGTCTTTTTTTTTCAAGTAAACTTTTTGCAAATGCAAAAGTACAAAGGGAGGAAAATAGCTCACAACATTGTTAAAAATATAGTTCAGAGTGTATTAGGGGGGCAAAGAATCTGCCTGCCAAGCCAGAGATGTGGGCTCGATCCCTTGGTTGGGAAGATCCCCTGGAGAAGGAAATGGCAACCCACTTCAGTATTCTTGCCTGGGAAATCCTACAGACAGAGAAGACTGGTGGCCTTCAGTTCATGGGGTTGCAAAGAGGTCCACATGACTTAGTGACTAAACAACAACAAATACAAGTTTAAGATAAAATGATGAATGTTCTCCTTCAACATTGCTGGTCTTTCGTCAAGACTGTGTGAATAACCTGAACAGCCCCTTCTAGAAGGAATAAAGACCTCAGTGAAGTTGAGATTCAGGTCAAGACTAATCCCTCTTGCCTCCAATCCCTGGCCTGTTCCACTACCTTCACCCCTCGTCATGGGTGGGTGAAAGCCTTGGATCGTGGTGTCTGGAAGCAACTGTTTCTAACTAGTTAGCTGACCTCTCACTGGGGCTTGGCTCACAAGATAGGGAGTATAATGGGCAATTCTTTTATTGGATGAACCCCAACTTTAAGAATGTTCTATCTGCTAAATTTCAACCTAATGATAAATGTGAGTAACTTGGTTCTGACTACCTGGCTGCCTGCGTTAAGACATTCCTTCTGCTGTCAACAGTTCTCTAGTGACTCACCTATAACACAGATCTAATTAATATTTTACCTTGCTAAAGCAGAGATGTGGATTGAAAGACCTCTTGGAATCCCTTCCAGCAACGAGGCTGATACACCTGAGGAAGGGGTACCACGTTGGAAAGCAGTGCTCTTCAAAGTGGATTCCCCAACCAGCAGCAGCAATATCACCTGGGAACATGATAGAAATACAAGGTCCTGGGCCCCACCCAGACTTTCTGAATCATAAACTTGGGGAGTGGGGCCCAGCAAACTGCATTTTCACAGCCATCTGGGGGCTTTTCATACATGCTGAACTTTGAAAAGCTCTAGTGTAGAGAGCTTACAGGATGGCTTAGCCACTTAGACTCTCTGAATCCCAGTTTCTTCATCCACCAAAGTGGAATAATTCTCTCTCTTTTAAATGATTGTCGCATGTTTGAAATGATAGAAGAGCATCTAAGACACCATAGGTGCTCAATAAACGTCAGCTGGAGTTGAAGGGCCAGAAAGGAGGAAGAGGAGACTGAGAAAAAAAGAAAAAGAAATGCGAACCCAGTCTTTATCTTTTCCTTATATAACATTTTTGGCATTATATAATTCGCAGTTTGCATGCAAAACATCCCACCTCAGGGCATCATAGAAGCCTTGGAAAATCCAATATTATGCAGACAGCCTGAGATTCTGGCTGCTAAACCAGGCTTAAAAACTAATTTTCCCTCTTTAAGGAAGTGACATTTGTGCATTCAACACAGCAGCAATAAATTTAGGCTTTCTCACCACCCCCTGCTTTCCAGAGGTTATTATTTTTATCAATAGCAAAGCTATTTCTTTTTGAGTATTTGGAGCTGTTTTTATATCTCCCCTTTCGTCCATACTGTAGTTATCAGCAGAGTAAACAACTCGTTAGGAAAAAAAAAAAAGCCAAACAAGACCTAAAACCATTTTTAATGCTAGAAATGTGATTAGAACATTTAATTACACTCTGGAAAGTGCGCTTCCATTAATAGTTGGGGGCACATTCTATGTCAATTAAAAAAGGATTAACAGTGAAGGCTTGAAAATTTGCCTGAACTTCGAGGCCATTTTTATTTGTGGGCTATGCCAGGGGAGGTGGTCAGAGGGCACAAAAGCAGTGCTGCTTCTCCTTAGGGATTTTCCAGATATTTGGACATCCTCTTCATCCTCACAGGTGGGGCATTGCTGGTCTCCTTGGCAAGTATAAGAGAACTGAGCTCTGAGCCCCAGGTCTGTGTTTAAAAGGACTGAGAGGGCCACTATTAGGTAGAAAGGGCAACTGACAGAGTGACCTGGACTCTACTCCTTCCTTAGGGGGCTGATCCTCTATTTCCTTTTCCTCTCACTCCTCTAAGACCCTAGGGGCAGAGTGTTTCCCTTTAAATAAGCCAACATGGCTGAGAAATTTCTTCCTCTCTCATGGCCTGTTTCGCACACAGAGAGGTTATTTTCATTGGCTGTTGATTTGATATGAAATGTGAGTTTGAAGTGAGGAAGACAGTGTGGTCAAAAAACCCTCGAGGAACTCGAGTCCTAGAGACAGTGGTGTTGATGAGGCCAGAGTGTAAATACTGCCCTGGTCCAGGGTAGCACTGAAGATCATGAGAAGCGAGGGAACTCTGATCCTCTAGTCCAAGGATGTGAGGGTCTGACTCGAAAAGGAAGAGAAAACTGTACATTCAGAAATCAGGTAGGTATTAGAATGGACAGATGAAAATAGACTCAAGGGAAGGGACCACAAATATTCCCTTTTTCAATAAATATGGATTAAATGCCTACTGTGTAACCAGGCACTATTCCTCATGGAACTTAGAAAGAACTCACTTTTATTGGCCCTGAGTAAATGATACTGTGGACTTCCCTGGTGGCTCACTCGGTAAAGCGTATGCCTACAATGCAGGAGACCAGGGTTCAATCCCTAGGTCAGGAAGATCTCCTGGAGAAGGAAATGGCAACCCACTGCAGTATTCTTGCCTGGAAAATCCCATGGACGGAGCAGCCTGGTGGGCGACAGTCCATGGGGTCGCAGAATGTCAGACACGACTGAGCGACTTCACTTCCACTGTAATGATACTGGAAGCAAACTGAAATAAGGGCAAATTACTGAGTTCTTACCATTTGCAATATTGCTCTTTATAGCATCGGACTTTATTTCCATCACCAGTCACATCCACAGCTGGGTATTGTTTTTGCTTTGGCTCCATTTCTTCATTCTTTCTGGTGTTATTTCTCCACTGATCTCCGGTAGCATATTGGGCACCTACCGACCTGTGGAGTTCCTCTTTCAGTGTCCTATCCTTTTGCCTTTTCATACTGTTCGTGGGGTTCTCAAGGCAAGAATACTGAAGTGGTTTGCCATTCCCTTCGCCAGTGGACCACACTCTGTCAGAACTCACCTCCATGACCTGTCTGTCTTGGGTGGCTGTGGCATGGCTCATAGTTTCACTGAGTTAGACAAGGCTGAGGTCCTTGTGACCAGATTGGTTAGTTTTCTGTGATTGTGGTTTTCATTCTGTCTGCCCTCTGATGGATAGTTCAGTTCAGTTCAGTCGCTCATTCGTGTCCGACTCCTTGCAACCCCATGAATCGCAGCACGCCAGGACTCCCTGTCCATCACCAACTCCCGGAGTTCACTCAGACTCGTGTCCATTGAGTCAGTAATGCCATCTAGCCATCTCATCCTCTGTTGTCCCCTTCTCCTCCTGCCCCCAATCCCTCCCAGCATCAGAGTCTTTTCCAATGAGTCAACTCTTTGCATGAGGTGGCCAAAGTACTGGTGTTTCAGCTTCAGCATCATTCCTTCCAAAGAACAACAAGGGCTGATCTCCTTCAGAATGGACTGGTTGGATTTCCTTGCAGTCCAAGGGACTCTCAAGAGTCTTCTCCAACACCACACTTCAAAAGCATCAATTCTTTGGTGCTCAGCCTTCTTCGCAGTCCAACTCTCACATCCATACATGACTACTGGGAAAACCATAGCCTTGACTAGACGGACCTTAGTCGGCAAAGCAATGTCCCTGCTTTTGAATATGCTATCTAGGTTGGTCATAACTTTTCTTCCAAGGAGTAAGTGTCTTTTAATTTCATGGCTGCAATCATCATCTGCAGTGATTTGGGAGCCCTCAAAAATAAAGTCTGACACTGTTTCCGCTGGTTCCCCATCTATTTCCCATGAAGTGATGGGACCAGATGCCATGATCTTTGTTTTCTGAATGTTGAGTTTTAGGCCAACTCTTTCGCTCCCCTCTTTCACTTTCATCAAGAGGCTTTTGAGTTCCTCTTCACTTTCTGCCATAAGGGTGGTATCATCTTCATATCTCAAGTTATTGATATTTCTCCTGGCAATCTTGATTCCAGCTTGTGCTTCTTCCAGCCCAGCGTTTCTCATGATGTACTCTGCATACAAGTTAAATAAGCAGGGTGACAATATACAGCCTTGACGTACTCCTTTTCCTATTTGGAAGCAGTCTGTTGTTCCATGTCCAGTTCTAACTGTTGCTTCCTGACCTGCATACAGATTTCTCAAGAGGCAGGTCAGGTGGTCTGGTATTCCCATCTCTTTAAGAATTTTCCACCGTTTATTGTGATCCACACAGTCAAGGCTTTGGCATAGTCAATAAAGCAGAAATAGATGTTTTTCTGTAACTCTCTTGCTTTTTCCATGATCTAGCGGATGTTGGCAATTTGATCTCTGGTTCCTCTGCCTTTTCTAAAACCAGCTTGAACATCAGGACGTTCACGGTTTATGTATTGCTGAAGCCTGGCTTGAAATGCTGCGCTGGATGAAGCACAAGCTGGAATCACAATTGCTGAGAGAAATATCAATAACATCAGATATGCAGATGATAATCCACCCTTATGGCAGAAAGCGAAGAAGTAAAGAGCCTCTTGATGAAAGTGAAAGAAGAGAGTAAAAAAGTTGGCTTAAAACTCAACATTCAGAAAACTAAGATCACAGCATTTTGTCCCATCACTTCATGCCAAATAGATGGGGAAATAGTGGAAGCAGTGAGAGACTTTATTTTGGGGGGGGGGCTCCAAAATCACTGCAGATGGTGATTGCAGCCGTGAAATTAAAAGACACTTGCTCCTTGGAAGAAAATCTATGAACAATCTAGATAGCATATTCAAAACCAGAGACATTACTTTGCTAACAAAGGTCTGTCTACTCACAGCTATGGTGTTTTCAGTAGTCATGTATGGATGTGAGAGTTGGACTATAAAGAAAACTGAGCACCAAAGAATTGATGCTTTTGAACTGTGGAGTTGGAGAAGACTCTTGAGAGTCCCTTGGACTGTAAGGAGATCCAATCAGTCCATCCTAAAGGAAATCAGTTCTGAATATTCATTGGAAAGACTGATGCTGAAGCTGAAACTCCAGTACTCTGGCCACCTGATGCGAAGAACTGATTCATTGGAAAAGACCCTGATGCTGGGAAAGATTGAAGGCAGGAAGAGAAGGGGAAGGACAGAGGATGAGATGGTTGAACGGCATCACCAACTCAATGGACATGAGTTTGAGCAAGCTCTGGGAGTTGGTGATGGACAGGGAGGCCTGGTGTGCTGCAGTCCATGGGGTCGCAAAGAGTCGGACACGACTGAGCAACTGAACTGAACTGAACTGAATCATTTGCAAAAACATTTTCATGTTTAACTCATTAGGCCTTCATTGAGAAGCAAGCAAGGTAGGTTTTATTATTCATAGTTTGAAAATAATGGAATTGAGATCCCTCAAGTGCTCTTTGGAAGGAAAGCTATGACAAACCTAGACAGTGTATTAAAAAGCAGAGCCATCACTTTGCCAATAAAGGTCTTATAGCCAAAGCTATGGTTCTTCCAGTAGCCATGTAAGGATATGAGAGTTGGATCATAAAAAAAGCTGAACACTGAAGAATTGATACTTTTGAATTGTGTTGCTGGAGAAGACTCTGGAGAGTCCCTTGGACAGCAAGGATTCAAACCAATCAATCTTAAAGGAAATCAGCCCTGAATATTCATTGGAAGGACTGTGTTGAAGCTGAAGCTCCAAAACTTTGGCCACCTCATGTAAGGAACTGACTCATTGGAAAAGACCCTGATGCTGAGAATGATTGAAGGCAGGAAGAGAAGGGGATGACAGAGGATGAGATGGTTGGATGGCATCACTGACTCAATAGACATGAGTTTGAGCAAGCTCCTGGAGATGGTGAAGACAGGGAAGCCTGGCATGCTGCAATCCATGGGGTCACAAGGAGTTAGACATAACCAATCAACCAAACAATAACAACAATCACTGAGGTTTGCCTTCTCTGGTGGTTCTGGTGGTAAAGAATCTGCCTGCAATGCAGGATACCCAGGTTCTATCCCTGGGTTGGGAAGATCCCCTGGAGAAGAGAATGGCTACCCACTCCAGTATCCTTGCCTGGAGAATTCCATGGACAGAGGAGCCTAGAGGGAATCACAAAGAATGGGACACAACTGAGTGATTAACACTTTCACTTTCACTTACCACTCAGGCTGGGAGCCCCTGAAATCCAGAAAAGCAAAGAAGAATAAAGAACTCAGTCTCCTTTGAGGGAAGACACGAGTCAAAAAGGCCCCATAGTACGTCTGCTCCTCACAGCACTTGTGGCTTCCTCGTCTAAGCAAGTGCTTTCTTAGGAGCTCAGCCTGGGGGTGGGGCTGCTTCCAGGCCAGGGAGAGATTTGTTTGGTGTTGGCGCTGTTGAGCCTATTAAACCAAAGCTGCAAACTCATGAAGTTGCAGTGTGAACATGCTCCCGTTCTTGGCGGTGCCATGGTTTCAGGAGGATGGCAGGCAGCCCCTGCTATTCTTGGCTTCGGGGAGTTTCCAGTACATGACATCTCCCAGGGAACATCGTGTTCTAAGCACGTTGTAAGTGAAGGCAAGAGCGCACTTAACAGCACCCAGAACTCAAATAACTGTCTTTTGTGCATAATCGGAGCCCTGGAGGAGAGAGACGGAGAGAGCCAAGGCTCCCTCCCTCTCCCAGAGTACCTGCGAGGGAAGAATCTCTGGAGTGATGATCATTTGCAAAGGTTATTAAATGCTCCTTTCCCTCTTTTCATCTTTGGAAATCTCTCAGTGGCTGTGTCTCATCAGCAGGTCCTGAGTTTCTCTCTCTCTCTTTCTCTGATTCTTTCTGTGACCCTCTTATGTTCCATATCTTTCTGGGGCTATCCTTTGGTCTCTCTTCCTCTTGACCACCTGTTTCTATACATGTCTTTGTCTCTGAATCCCTGTCTTCATCTCTCAGAGTCTCTGATTCTCCCACTCACTGACTCTGTCTCCATCTCTCTGTTTCTCTCTGCCTCTCTGTGGTCCCCTCTCTGCCTCTCTTTCCCTGGTCATCCCCCTCTTCTCTCCCTCATTCTTTTTTCATTCCCTCCCTCTCTCATTCATCCCTTTTCTCCCACCTTTTACTCTTTTCCTAGCTACCCCAGGATTCCTGGGAAAAATTGCACAGCTGTCATCCAGGTTCTAAGAAATTGAAAAGAAGCAATATTGCCCCACTAAACACTTGTAGTTCAGGACTATGGACATCCCACGGGATTTCTTTCCTTGCCTCCTATCACACCCCCTTAAATGTTTAGCTTACATCATATCTGTATGTTTGCTCTACAGCACCCTAGGACAGCAGAGCTGAAAGAACCTTCAGATATATAGAGCACTGATCTTCATTCCTCACGTGAAGAAACTGAGGACCACAGAAGTAACTTATTCAGGAGAATACAGCTTACATATCTCAGAGTCAAGATTGAAATCAGTATTTCTCAAAATCAGTTTGAAGTTCAAAGAAATATTTGATTTATCAAACTATCATCAGTTATCCAAACATATTTAATGAAACACACCAGCTTCAGTTTTGTTGTTGTTCAGTCTCTAAGTCGTATTTGACTCTTTACCACCCCATGGACTACAGCACGTCAGGTTTCCCTATCCTCGACTATCTCCCTGAGTTTGCTCAGATTCATGTCCATTGAGTCAGCGATTTTATCTAACCATCTCATCCTCTGCCACCCTCTTCTCCTCTTGCCCACAATCTTTCCCAGCATCAGAGTGTTTTCCAAAGAGTCAGCTCTTTGCATTAGGTGGCCAAAGTATTGGAGCTTCAGTGTCAACTATCTGCAATATATTAAATTCCAGAAGAGTGGATGGGATGTAACTCATGATGTGTGCTCTTGAAAACCTACAACCAACATGAGGAAGTTATGTTGTCAGAGTGTTAAGGAACATAAAAATCGTACTTATGTTTTCCCCTTCTTAATTGATATCCTAATGAGCAATGAGGCAATAAGGCATGGGAAAGATGGAGATCAAATGATTAGTTTTACTGCTGGTTCTACGAAGACCTACAAGACCTTTGGAGAAAGCAATGGCAACCCACTCCGGCACTCTCGTCTGGAAAATTCCATGGACAGAGGAGCCTGGAAGGTTGCAGTCCATGGGGTTGCTGAGGGTTGGAGAAGACTGAGCGCCTTCACTTTCACAAGACATTTTAGAACTAACACCCAAAAAAGATGTCCTTTTCATTATAGGGGACTGGAATGCAAAAGTAGGAAGTCAAGAAACACCTGGAGTAACAGGCAAATTTGGCCTTGGACTACAGAATGAAGCAGGGCAGAGGCTAATAGAGTTTTGCCAAGATCGTGCACTGGTCATAGCAAACATCCTCTTCCAACAACACAAGAGAAGACTCTACACATGGACATCACCAGGTGGTCAACACCAAAATCAGACTGATTATATTCTTTGCAGCCAAAGATGGAGAAGCTCTATTCAGTCAGCAAAAAACAAGATTGGGAGCTGACTGTGGCTCCGATCATGAACTCCTTATTGCCAAATTCACACTTAAATTGACTAAAGTAGGGAAAACCGCTAGACCATTCAGGTAGGACCTAAAAAAATTCCTTATGATTATACAGTGGAAGTGAGAAATAGATTTAAGGGACTAGATCTGATAGATAGAGTGTCTGATGAACTATGGATGGAGGTTCATGACACTGTACAGGAGACAGGGATAAAAACCATCCCCAAGAAACTGAAATGCAAAAAAGCAAAATGGTTGTTTGAGGAGGCCTTACAAATAGCTGAGAAAAGAAGAGAAGTGAAAAGCAAAGGAGAAAAGTAAAAATATAAGCATCTGAATGCAGAGTTTCAAAGAATAGCAAGGAGAGATAAGAAAGCCTTCCTCAGCAATCAGTGCAAAGAAATAGAAGGAAAGAGCAGAATGGGAAAGACTAGAGATATCTTCAAGAAAATTAGAGACACCAAGGGAACATTTCATGCAAAGATGGTCTCGATAAAGGACAGAAATGGTATGGACCTAACAGAAGCAGAAGATATTAAGAAGAGGTGGCAAGAATACATGGAAGAACTGTACAAAAAAGATTTTCACCACCAAGATAATCACGATGGTGTGATCACTCACCTAGAGCCAGACATCCTGGAATGTGAAGTCAAGTGGGCCTTAGAAAGCATCACTATGAAAAAAGCTAGTGGAGGTGATGAAATTCCACTTGAGCTATTTCAAATCCTGAAAGATGATGCTGTGAAAGTGCTGCACTCAATATGCCAGCACATTTGGAACACTCAGCAGTGGCCACAGGACTGGAAAAGGTCAGTTTTCATTCCAATCCCAAAGAAAGGCAATGCCAAAGAATGCTCAGATTACCACACAATTGCACTCATCTCACATGCTGGTAAAGTAATGCTCAAAATTCTCCAAGCCAGGATTCAGCAAGATGTGGACAGTGACCTTCCAGATGTTCAAGCTGGTTTTAGAAAAGGCAGAGGAACCAGAAATCAAATTGCCAACATCCACTGGATCATGGAAAAAGCAAGAGAGTTCCAGAAAAAACATCCATTTCTGCTTTATTGACTATGCCAAAGCCTTTGACTGTGTGGATCACAATAAACTGTGGAAAATTCTGAAAGAGATGGGAATACCAGACCACCAGACCTGCCTCTTGAGAAATCTGTATGCAGGTCAGGAATCAACAGTTAGAACTGGACATGGAACAACAGACGGCTTCCAAATAGGAAAAGGAGTACGTCAAGGCTGTATATTTTCACCCTGCTTATTTAACTTACATGCAGAGTACATCATGAGAAATGCTGGACTGGAAGAAGCACAAGCTGGAATCAAGATTGCCAGGAGAAATATCAATAACCTGAGATATGCAGATGATACCACCCTTATGGCAGAAAGTGAAGAGGAACTAAAAAGCCTCTTGATGAAAGTGAAAATGGAGAGTGAAACAGTTGGCTTAAAGCTCAACATTCAGAAAACGAAGATCATGGCATCTGGTCCCATCTATGGGGAATAGATGGGGAAACAGTGGAAACTGCCAGACTTTATTTTTGGCGGCTCCAAAATCACTGCAGATGGCGATTGCAGCCATGAAATTAAAAGACACTTACTCCTTGGAAGGAAAGTTAATACCAACCTAGACAGTATATTCAAAAGCAGAGACATTACTTTGCCAACAAAGGTCTGTCTAGTCAAAGCTATGGTTTTTCCAGTAGTCATGTACGGATGTGAGAGTTGGACTGTGAAGAAGGCTGAGCGGTGAAGAATTGAAGCTTTTGAAGTGTGGTATTGGAGAAGACTCTTGAGAGTCCGTCAGACTGCAAGGAGATCCAACCAGTCCATTCTGAAGGAGGTCAGCCCTGGGATTTCTTTGGAAGGACTGATGTTGAAGCTGAAACTCCAATACTTTGGCCACCTCATGCAAAGTGTTGACTCACTGGAAAAGACCCTGATGTTGGGAGGGACTGGGGGCAGGAGGAGAAGGGGATGACAGAGGATGAGATGGCTTGATGGCAGCATCGACTCGATGGACATGAGTTTGAGTGAACTCTGGGAGTTGGTGATGGACAGGAAGGCTTGGCGTGCTGCGATTCATGGGGTCGCAAAGTGTCAGACATGACAGAGAGTCTGAACTAAACTGAACTGAACTGGTAAATGATTGAGAATGTGGCTTTAGAACTGTGGCCAAATGAGCATGCTCATCTCCTGTAGACTCCAGTCTAGAGTTTAGGACAGTTCCTTGAAAGAGAGTGCAGGTCCACTAGGACATACTGTATAGCACAGGAAACTCTACTCAGTACTCCATTCGTTAGGGAGCTGGCCGGGAAGTGGATAGTAATGATTCTAAAAGGCTGATAAGCACTGTCCTCATACTAATCTTGACTAAGATGTGTATACTCCAAGGACCACAGGTGGACAGTTTGGTTCTTACCCCAGAGAACTTTGCCATCAGCAGCAAAGAGAAAGGAAGGATCCCGTATCCAGCAAATAGTGTCTCTTAAGAGAAGAAAAAGGACCTGCCTAAGACATAGGTTAAGATGCTGGAAGCTATGCTCCCAATTTTTCAGGCGCCCCATTCCTCCACTGTGTCACATATCCGTTCTCCGTATTTGCATTTCTACTCTTGCCCCGCAAATAGTTCCATCTGTACCGTAGTTCTAGATTCCACATATACCCTGCTACTGCTGCTGCTAAGTCGCTTCAGTCGTGTCTGACTCTCTGCAACCCCTCAGACGGCAGCCCACCAGGCTCCCCCATCCTTGGGATTCTCCAGGCAAGACCACTGGGGTGGGTTGCCATTTCCTTTTCCAATGCATGAAAGTGAACAGTGAAAGTGAATTTGCTCAGTTGTGTCCGACTGCTAGAGACCCCATGGACTGCAGCCTACCAGGCTCCTCCGTCCATGGGATTTTCCAGGCAAGAGTCCTGGAGTGGGGTGCCATTGCCTTCTCCCCACATATACACTACCATGTGTAAAATAGCTGGTGGGAAGCTGCTGTTTAGCACAGGGAGCTCAGCTCGGTGCTCTGTGATGAGCTAGAGAGTGGAACAGGGGGTGGTGTGTGGGAGAGAGGCTCTATGTATACATATAGCTGACGCACTTTGTTGTATGGCAGGGACTAACACAACATTGTGAAGCAATTATACTCTAATAATAAAATTTGAAAAAAATGCTAGCCAAATCTTTTGGGAAGGAGGAGGGGCATTGTAGAGGGAAATGGTGGCCTGGTGTCATGTCTCCCCCAAAGCACTAGGGATTTCACAGTAAGAAGTATGACTCAAGGCTTGGAACTTTCAAAACCTGGAGAAAGATCAGGACTGAGCAGGGTAAGTGAGGTGCCCAGGGTATAAAATATAAGGACCTGACTCTTGTAGGACCTGACAGTAGGCACCTCCTTAAATATTATCCCTAAGTTGTCTCACTTGCCTCACTCTAGTCCCAGCCCTGAGACAGACAGGAACTTGAGTTGCCCATGGCAGAGTCTGTGGTCTTCATCAACCCCTTGGGGCTCAGAATCTGTCAGCTTTGCCAGATAGTTTAGTTCAGAAATGAGCAGAGGCTGAATGTCCAGCCGAGAAAACATGCAGAGAAAAAGGCAGTTTTCCCCACAGAAAAGGTGTTTTCATCGAGGCAATTCTGCAGCCAGGAGATAGGGTATCTTCATTTATATTAGCTGTTAGTTTCTTCATTGGGAAAAATCTATATCCTTAAGACATTATTGGGTGGCTCAGTGGTAAAGAATCTGCCTACCTGCGCAGGAAATGAGCATTGAATTCCTGGATCAGAAGATCCCTGGAGGAGGAAATGACAGTCCTCTCCAGTATTCTTGCCTGGAGAATCCCATGGGCAGATGAGCCTGGTGCACTGCAGTCCATGGGACACAACTGAAGTGACTGAGCTACACACAAGCATGAAGTATTATCATTGCAGGTGCATGTTGATGGAATTAAGCTTATACAATTCCCTTTGATGTGGTTGGGACTGAAATGCACAACTGCTATCTAAAGCATCAGGAATGATTTAACAATCACCATTGTTACCAGGAAGGAACCTTGAATGGGTTCCTAATAAAGGAACAGGTCAAGCCACCAAATGGTGGTGAGTGTGGGATGAAAAAAAAAAAAAGGTGTGATTCTTTCCACAGAAAACTGATTATTTTTGTGTCAGTGCTCTTCTGGTGTGAGTGGCTATGAATAGAGACACAGAAGAGGGTCTGTGTATGTGTGTGTGCATATGTGCACATGCTCAGCATGCTTGTAAGTGGGTGAAGGTGATTTGACTTAATTATATGCCTCATTCACTCAGATAGAGGAAAATAGAAATTAACTTCTATTATTTCACTAATTCTACCCCTTCGCCCGAATCTTCACAATGATGTCTTTGAATACAGATCCTTCATCCACAGTGGCCGTAATTGCAGGGGCTCCTCCCCTGACAATTCTGTTTAAAGCAGTGTTCATAAAATGTTCCTTGGCCAATGACCGTATTTCAGAGAAACAACCCTCAGGACTGCTGCCATCAATTTTCCTTTCCACAAATATGGATACACCCTCCCTAAAAGCTACGTGAGTAAACTTCCTTGGAAGTTAGCCTCAAGGTGACCTGTCTTCCTCCTTTTCCATTTTCTTAATAGGTTTCTCTTTTCAGATAACTTTATGAGAGGAGTTGCAAGTTATTCTCAGGACATGGAAACATGGATCTTCCTAAGAAGCTCTGAAAATGTAGTTTGGATCTCATAACAGATGAGCTAATCATTTGAGAGCTGTGGGTTGAGCCCATGCAAAGCACTGGGAAGCAGTGCGTGGTCCAAGGAGGGAGGTCCAGGAGGGTGGTACATCCTCACGCTCTTGTGAACCTGCTTTCTGCCTGCCTCTGGCCACACCCCCACTCACGGCCCCTCCCCTGCCTGCAACACCCTTCTCATTTCAGTCTGCATCTCCCTAATCCAGCCGCCTCTCACATCTCTAGGATTCCTTCAGCACACTGATTTGGTTGACCTTGTTGGAGTTTCTCAATCGCTCACTCTCAATTTTATGATATGTGAAACTGTGATAATAATGGTTCTGACCTCTGGCTTATGCAAGGATTAAGAGAGTTGATACATACCAAGCTTCTAGAACAGTATCTGGCATACAGTATCGCATAACTTAAATATCTGTTGTTTGTGTTGTATTGCTTATTTGATGGGGGAAGGGGATGAAAAGAACAGAAAAGGGAAGAAGTAGAGCACTCCAAAGAAAGTTAGAGTCAGCTGGTGCTGTGAACTGAATTGTATGCCCCCAAATTCATATGTCTTCTCAGGTGTCACAGTGGTAAAGAATCTGCCTGCCAATGCAGAGAAGCAGGAAGCACAAGTTTGATCCCTGGGTCAGGAAGACCCCTCATGGAGGAAATGGCAACCCACTCTCCAGTTTTCTTGCCTGGAAAACTCATGGACAGAGGAGCAAATACACATCATGCCAAATTCATATGCTAAAGCTCTAATGGGCATCCCTGGCAGCTCAGAGCATAAAGAATCTGCCTGCAATGTAGGAAACTCAGTTTAGATTCCTGAGTTGAGAAGATCTTCTGAAAGAGGTCATGGAAACCCACTCCAGTATTCTTGCCTGGAGAACCTCATGGACAGAGGAACCTTGTGGGCTACAGTCCATAGGGTCACAAAGCGTGGACAAGACTGACTGACTAAGCTCTAATCCCTCAATGTGATGCATTTGGAGAAGGGCCCTTAGGAGATACTCAAGTTTAGATGAGATCATGAGGGTGGGGTATACATGATGGAATTCAGTTCAGTTCAGTTCAGTTGCTCAGTCATGTCCAACTCTTTGCAACCCCATGAATCATAGCACTCCAGGCCGCCCTGTCCATCACCGACTCCCAGAGTTCACTCAAACTCATATCCATCGAGTTGGTGATGCCATCCAGGCATCTCATCCTCTGTCGTCCCCTTCTCCTCCTGCCCCCAGTCCCTCCGAGCATCAGGGACTTTTCCAATGAATAAACTCTTCCCATGAGGTGGCCAAAGTATTGGAGTTTCAGCTTCAGCATCAGTCCTTCCAATGAACACCAAGGACTGATCTCCTTTAGAATGGACTGGTTGGATTGCCTTGCAGTCCAAGGGACTCTCAAGAGTCTTCTCCAACACCACAGTTTAAAAGCATCAATTCTTCAGCACTCAGCTTTCTTCACAGTCCAACTCTCATATCCATACATGACCACAGGAAAAACCATAGCTTTGACTAGACGGACCTTAGTCGGCAAAGTAATATCTCTGCTTTTCAATATACAATCTAGGTTGGTCATAACTTTCCTTCCAAGGAGTAAGTGTCTTTTAATTTCATAGCTGCAATCAAGATCTGCAGTGATTTTGGAGCCCAAAACAATAAAGTCTGACACTGTTTGTACCGTTTCGCCATCTATTTCCCATGAAGTGACGAGACCAGATGCCATGATCTTCGTTTTCTGAATGTTGAGCTTTAAGACAACTTTTTCACTCTCCTCTTTCACTTTCATCAAGGGCTTTTTAGTTCTTCTTCACTTTCTGCCATAAGGGTGGTGTCATCTGCATATCTGAGGTTATTGATATTTCTCCCATGATTCCAGCTTGTGCTTCTTCCAGTCCAGCATTTCTCATGATGTACTCAGCATGTAAGTTAAATAAGTAAGCTGACAATATACAGCCTTGACGTACTCCTTTTCCTATTTGGAACCAGTCTGTTGTTCCATGTCCAGTTCTAACTGTTGCTTCCTGACCTGCATATAGGTTTCTAAAGAGGCAGGTCAGGTGGTCTGGTATTCCCATCTCTTTCAGAATTTTCCACAGTTTATTGTGATCCACACAGTCAAAGGTTTTGGCATAGTCAATAAAGCAGAAATAGATGTTTTTCTGGAACTCTCTTGTTTTTTTCCGTGATCCAGTGGATGTTGTCAATTTGATCTCTAGTTCCTCTGCCTTTTCTAAAATCAGCTTGAACATCTGGAAGGTCACAGTTCACATATTGCTGAAGCCTAGCTTGGAGAATTTTGAGCATGACTTTACTAGTGTGTGAGATGAGTGCAACTGTGCGGTAGTTTGAGCATTCTTTGGCATTGCCTTTCTTTGGAATTGGAATGAAAACTGACCTTTTCCAGTCCTGTGGCCACTGCTGAGTTTTCCAAATTTGCTGGCATATTGAGTGCAGCACTTTCACAGCATCATCTTCCAGGATTTGAAATAGCTTAACTGGAATTCCATCACCTCCGCTAGCTTTGTTCATAGTGATGCTTTCTAAGGCCCACTTGACTTCACATTCCAGGATGTCTGGCTCTAGGTGAGTGATCACATCATCATAATTATCTTGGTCATGAGGATCATTTTTGTACAGTTCTTCCATGTATTCTTGCCACCTCTCCTTAATATCTTCTGCTTCTGTTAGGTCCATACCATTTCTGTCCTTTATCAATCCCATTTTTGCATGAAATGTTTCCTGGTATCTCTAATTTTCTTGAAGAGATCTCTAGCCTTACCCATTCTGTTGTTTTCCTCTATTTCTTTGCACTGATCACTGAGGAAGGCTTTCTTATCTCTCCTTGTTGTTCTTTGAAACTCTGTATTCAGATGCTTATATCTTTCCTTTTCTCCTTTGCTTTTCATTTCTCTTCTTTTCACAGCTATTTGTATGTCCTCCCCAGACAGCCATTTTTCTTTTTTGCATTTCTTTTCCATGGAGATGGTCTTCATCCCTGTCTCCTGTACAGTGTCACGAACCTCCATCCATAGTTCATCAGACACTCTATCTATCAGATCCAGTTCCTTAAATCTATTTCTCACTTCCACTGTATAATCATAAGGAATTTGATTTAGGTCATACCTGAATGGTCTAGTGGTTTTCTCTACTTTCTTTAAGTCTGAATTTGGCAGTAAGGAGTTCATGATCTGAGCCATAGTCAGCTCCCGATCTTGTTTTTGCAGACTGAATAGAGCTTCTCCACCTTTGGCTGCAAAGGATATAATCAGTCTGATTTCGGTATTGACCATCTGGTGATGTCCATGTGTAGAGTCTTCTCTTGTGTTTCTGGAAGAGGGTGTTTGCTATGACCAGTGCATTTTCTTGGCAAACCTCTATTAACCTTTGCCCTGCTTCATTCTGTACTCCAAGGCCAAATTTGCCTGTTACTCCAGGTGTTTCTTGACTTGCTACTTTTGCATTCCAGTCCCCTGTAATGAAAAAGACATCCTTTTTTGGGTGTTAGTTCTAAAAGGTCTTGTATGTCTTCATAGAACCATTCAACTTCAGCTTCTTCAGCGTTACTGGTTGGAGCATAGACTTGGATTACTGTGATATTGAATGGTTTGCTTTGGAAATGAACAGAGATCATTCTGTCGTTTTTGAGATTGCATCCACATACTTAATTTCAGACTCTTTTGTTGACCATGATGGCCACTCCATTTCTTCTGAGGGATTCCTGCCCACAGTAGTAGATATAATGGTCATCTGAGTTTAATTCACCCATTCCAGTCCATTTTAGTTCACTGATTCCTAGCATGTTGATGTTCACTCTTGCCATCTCATGTTTGACCCCTTCCAATTTGCCTTGATTCATGGACCTGACATTCCAGGTTCCTATGCAATATTTCTCTTTACAGCATCGGACCTTGCTTCTACCACCAGTCACATCCACAGCTGGGTATTGTTTTTGCTTTGGCTCCATCCCTTCATTCTTTCTGGAGTTATTTCTCCACCAATCTGATTTCAGTGTTGCATATTGGGCACCTACTGACCTGGGGAGTTCCTCTTTCAGTATCCTATCATTTGCCTTTTCATACTGTTCATGGGGTTCTCAAGGAAGAATACTGAAGTGGTTTCATTCCCTTCTCCAGTAGACCACATCTGTCAGACCTTTCCACCATGACCCGCCCGTCTTGGGTGGTCCCCACAGCATGGCTTAGTTTCATTGAGTTAGACAAGGCTGTGGTCCGTGTGATCAGATTGACTAGTTTTCTGTGGTTATGGTTTTTGTGTCTGCCCTCTGATGCCTCTCACAATACCCACTGTCTTACTTGGGTATCTCTTAGCTTGAATGTGGGGTATCTCTTCATGGCTGCTCCAGCAAAGCGCAGCCGCTACTCCTTACCTTGAACTAGGGGTATCTCCTCGTGGCCACCCCTCCTGACCTTGAACGTGGAGTAGCTCCTCTCGGCCCTCCTGTGCCTGCGCAGCTACCGCTCCTTGGACATAGAGTTTCCTTATCCCTGAGGCAGGTTGGGTGAGTGGATTGACCCAGACACCCTTGATTCATCTAGAAGGAGGAGGGAGTCTACTAGGATTCCACTCAGAAACCTTAGGATCTAGCACCACTATCCTGAGAAACCTGGATGAGAGGAAAGTTTGGTTGGCATCAGCATTGGAAGGTTGTAAAGCTATGTGGATAGCAAAGCATCATTTCTTTTCTTTTGTTTATGTCCTTTCTTTTCTTTTCTTTCTTTCTGACAATTGACTCTTATGTGAATGTAGCATCCTTGGATGAGATCCCAGAATTCCTACCTGGTAAATAAGAAGACTAAGAGCTCCCTTACTTGTGTATGCAGAGTTCTGGGTGAACCCACTTGGCTCTGGAGTCTTGAGCAAACTACTCACAGTTCCTAGATGAGACACCCTTTTCCCTGGTCCCTGTGGCTGAGACAATTAGTCTACTGCTTCTTTAGCTTTCTTTTGCTCATCTTTCAGCCTACTTGCTGCTTCCTATGGTGTTTTTTTTTTTTTTTTTTTGCTTTCTGATCTTGAAAGCTTTGGTTTTGCAAACTCCAACTCCCCTGCCAAGTCTCCTCTGTTTTCTCTGCACCCACTGCACATATCACAGTCAATTGTGCCTGCTTCTTTACCACCCATGTGCTCTACAAGGTACTGATCTCCTTGAATGCTGGGTCTGGTCCTGTCAACTACCGACCATTATCACTGAATTAGAGCCTGGTAAGTTGTAAGAGTCCAGCAGTTCAATGATGACTGACAAGAGATCTCAGAGATGTAAAGGACCTCAGTTCAGTTCAGTTCAGTCGCTCAGTCGTGCCCGACTCTTTGCGGCCCCATGAATCACAGCAGGCCAGGCCTCCCTGTCCATCACCAACTCCCAGAGTTCACTCAGACTCATGTCCATCAAGTCGGTGATGCCATCCAGCCATCTCATCCTCTGTCATCCCCTTCTCTTCCTGCCCCCAATCCCTCCCAGCATCAGGGTCTTTTCCAATGAGTCAACTCTTCTCATGAGGTGGCCAAAGTATTGAAGTTTCAGTTTTAGCATCAGTCCTTCCAATGAACACCCAGGACTGATCTCCTTTAGGATGGACTTGTTGGATCTCCTTGCAGTCCAAGGGACTCTCAAGAGTCTTCTCCAACACCACACTTCAAAAGCATCGATTGTTCAGTGCTTAGCTTTCTTCACAGTCCAATTCTCACATCCATACATGACCACTGGAAAACCCATAGCCTTGACTAGATGGACCTTTGTTGGCAAAGTAATGTCTCTGCTTTTGAATATGCTATCTAGGTAGATCATAACTCTCCTTCCAAGGAGTAAGCATCTTTTAATTTCATGGCTGCAATCACCATCTGCAGTGAGTTTGGAGCCCTGCAAAATAACATTTGACACTGTTTCCACTGTTTCCCCATCTATTTCCCATGAAGTGATGGGACAAGATGCCATGATCTTAGTTTTCTGAATGTAAAGGAATGTGGATAAACTATTAGAGTGAGAAGTGTTAAGACAATGGAAGAGCAAATGCAAAGGCTCTGAATTAGATTTATCTTGAGAAAGGAGAATGAGGACCAATGTGGCTAGAACATGGGGGACTCCAAGGAGGATGGGAAGGGCAAATCTAAAGAAGGGATAAAGACGAGGTCAGGGAGGGCACCATGAGCCATGGTAAGGAACTTGGATTATTTTATAAGTTCAATGGGAATCCTTGAGAAATGTTTATCAGGGAAATGGTACAATCTGATTTTTAAAAGATCACCCTGGCTACTGAGTCAAATTGGAGGAGGACTGGCATGGATGCTGGGAGGCCATTTAATTCTCAGTTTTTATTTGGAGTCTCAGAATTGGTATGCTTTTATTAATTAAAAATAACAACAATAAGATCCTTTTATTACAAGAGGTTTACTTTCAACAATCTGTTTATCAGGTATTTTTGGAAAACTGGAAAGCCTTTTAGTTTTTCTCTTTCAAATGGAAAATTATGGTTTTTCATTATAGATTTCTTCTCAGAGTAGAGCATAATTTTCTTTTATTACAAAACCAATATTAAAGAAGTAGAAAGGAAACAGAAGAAAGAAAAAAAAACAAAACAATTCACTTTTCCATCTTAGAAAATCAAGCACTATTTAAAGTTCTCTTACAGCCTCCGACGATAAGCACAGAGTTTGGTTAAAGTTATAACAATAATGGATATATACTATATTGAATTCTGTTTTTTTCACAGTCTTTCTCTTCATTCTATACATGTGCTTAGCTCTGTGCATGACATATAATCAGCGATAAATGTTAAATGTTAGCTTTCTTTCCACTCCTCCTCCTAAATCTATTTCTATTATTGTGTTGGAATATATCCTTCATAGTGATTACTTTTTAAAATGGCTAAGCATTTTTATCAAGTGAACTATTACTTAAAAAAATTTACACTCTGTTGGATATTTAGTCAACTTACATTTTTTTTTTCAATTTTATATGTTAGTGCTTAATTGAAATTCATTGTGCTTGTAAACCTTTTTTTTTTTTTTATTATTTCCTTTGAACAACTCTTTCCAAAGGGGAATTTTTTTTTTTAAATAAAAATATCTTGTCCCAAATACTGCATACCTGCATTTCCTAATAATGGGCAAAAATAAAGCTTATTTGCCACCATTCTACCTCTGAAGGGTAGTCCCAGAGTTCCTTAGGTAAGTTGAAAATTCTATCTTAAAATGAATAACCAGGGGTAGATTTTTGGGTAAAAGTTAGTGAATACTTCTTTGAATCTCTATTTGATGCTCATCTATGTATTTTTTTAAAATGACAAGATAGAAAATCTTGACATGCTGCAGCTCATGGGATTGCAGAGTTGGACATAGGGACTGAACAACAATTGGGCATTTACTATGTTCTAGGCACTTGGTCATGGCTATAGTGAAAATTTCCACTTAATCTTCACTTTACCTTTCTTACAAAGATATTGCTGTTGATTCTATTTTGTGTATGGGGAGACTGAGGCTGAGAGAAATTAAGTAACTTTGTGCAAATCAGTATGTGTGACAGCAGAGTCAGACTCCATATTTGGAACCCTGCTCCCCTGGACCTCACTGCTAACTGCTTGCCTCTAGCAGGCATGCATATGCAATGCCTATTTATTTATTACAGACTTGATGTTTCACTCACTAATTTGAATTTGCTTTTGTTAAATTGTAGGTATGTATTCATTTTCTTGGCATATTTAATGCAAATATTTTTTCCTGAGGACTTTTAAGAGATCCATTTAGCAGGAAATATTTAAGCTGAGGGAGTCATAAGTTGAGCCAAGAGAAGGTCTAATTTTATTAGTGCTCTAGGTGCGTGATTGCAAGAAGCAGAAGACATTTTTACAATGTTTACTTACAAAACTTCCTTGGGGTTTCAAAAAGTGAATGAAACAGAAAAACCTCATAATAACTCCAGGGTGGAGAGATCCCTTGATGATTCCTTTAGGCTCTAATAAAACCCCCCACCACGCAAACATTCTTCATGTCCTTTTACTCTTATTTTCAAGGTGGGTATAATAAATCATGTTTTTACAGATGAGGAAAATGAGGCAAACCTGTGAAACAACTTTCCTAACACCAGAGAGATTTTAGGCAGTGGAGAAGGATTAAACAGATGTCTGGAGGAGTTCAGAACACATGCTTTTCCTGTAATATCATATCAAAAGATGTTCAAAGGGACGATTGTTTAGAACAAATTATAGCACTGAGAAAGCTTCCATGGAAAGGCACCAATAAGCAAGACGTGGATCACTTCAGTAAGAGGAAGCTGGTTGGGAACCTAGATCTGTCCACCGTGGTGGTAGAGGAGGCTGGTGACTTGACAGATTCATCCTTCCTGCTCCCTTCCTTCCTGTTGTCTGTCCCTTCATCTGTCCATTAAAATTCACTGATAATTAATGAGAACCTACAGTATAGCCCAGGGAGCTCTACTCAGTGCTCTACGGTGACCTAAATGGGAAATCCAAAGAAGGAAATCCAAAAAACAGGGGATATATGTATACGTATAGCTAATTCATTTTGCTGTACAGAAGAAACTAACATAACATTGTAAAGCAACTATACTCTAATATAAATTTAAAAACTGCATTGAGTACAATGTGCCACCATCAGAGATGTTACTTAGTTATTGACTACTTTCAGGATGGTGTTCATTTCACACCCGTTACTCACTTATTTTGCAACTGGAAGTCTGTACCTCTTAACCTTCTTCACCTCTTTCTTTCCCTTACACTCTTCTCTCCTCTGGTAACCTCTTGGTTTTCTCTGTATCTATAAATCTGTTTCTGTTTTTGTTTGTTTGTTCATTAGCTTTGTTTTTAAAATTCTATACCTAAGTGAAATATAGTATTTGTCTTTCTCTGTCTGATTTATTTCATTTAGCATAATACCCTCAAGGCCCATTTAGCTTAATAGCCTCATGGTCCATCCATATTGTCACAGATGGCAAGATTTCATTCCTTTATGGCTAAGTAATATTCCATTCTATATATAGAGTGGAATAATATATTTATAATTAAATATATATTAAATGTATATAAATTATAGTGCATATAAATTATTATTTATTATATATTATATATAGAAATATATAATATATAAAAGGTATAAATTATTATATAATATCATATATATTATATATAAATATATATTAAATATACAATATATAAATATATTAAATATATAATATATTAAATTAATATATAAAAATATATTAAATATTAAATATAAACATATAATTTAAATATATAAATATATATTAATTTAATATAAATTAAATATATACATTAATATATATTAAATATACTAATATATTAATATGTATTAAGTATATATATACCACATTTTCTTTATCCATTCATCTGTTCCTGGGCAGCTGGGTTGTTTCTGCATGTTGGTTATTGTAAGTACTGTCATGATGCATGAACATAGGGGTGCATATATCTTTTCTAATTAATGTTTATGTTTACTTTAGAAGTAATACTTTTGCATGATAACATATTGTAACTAGACTTACCATGGTGATCATTTTGAAATGTATAGAAAAATATCACTACATTGTGTAACAGGAACAGACATAGTCTTGTAGGTCAATTACTCTTAAAAAAAAAAAGCAAACATACAAACAAACGTATAGAAAAAGAGATCAGATTTGTGGGCATGTAGCTCTATACAGTCAACAAAAGCAAGACAGGAGCTGACTGTGGCTCAGATCATGAACTCTTTATTGCCAAATTGAGACTTAAAGTGAAGAAAGAAGAGAAAACCACAGGACCATTCAGGTATGACCTAAATCAAATTCCTTATGATTATACAGTAGAAGTGAGAAATAGATTTAAGGGACTGGATCTGATAGATAGAGTGCCTGATGAACTACGGAATGAGGTTTGTGACACTGTACAGGAGACAGGGATCAAGACCATCCCCAAGGAAAAGAAATGCGAAAAAGCAAAATGGTTGTCTGGGGAGGCCTTACAAATAGCTGGGAAAAGAAGAGAAGTGAAAAGCAAAGTAGAAAAGGAAAGATATAAGCATCTGAATGCAGAGTTCCAAAGAATAGCAAGAGATAAGAAAGCCTTCCTCAGTGATCAATGCAAAGAAATAGAGGAAAAGAACAGAATGGGAAAGACTAGAGATCTCTTCAAGAAAATTAAAGATACCAAGGGAACATTTCATGCAAAGATGGGCTTGATAAAGGACAGAAATGGCATGGACCTAACAGAAGCAGAAGATATTAAGGAGAGGTGGCAAGAATACACAGAACTGTACAAAAAAGATCTTCATGACCAAGATAATTACGATGATGTGATCACTCACCTAGAGCCAGACATCTTGGAATGTGAAGTCAAGTGGGCCTTAGAAAGCATCACTATGAACGAAGCTAGTGGAGGTGATGGAATTCCAGTTGAGCTATTTCAAATCCTGAAAGATGATGCTGTGAAAGTGCTGCACTCAATATGCCAGCAAATTTGGAAAACTCAGCAGTGGCCACAGGACTGGAAAATGTTTCATTCCAATTCCAAAGAAAGGAAATGCCAAAGAATGCTCAAACTACTGCACAATTGCACTCATCTCACACGTTAGTAAAGTAATGCTCAAAATTCTCCAAGCCAAGCTTCAGCAATGCTTGAATCATGAACTTCCAGGTGTGCAAGCTGATTTTAGAAAAGGCAGAGGAACCAGAAATCAAATTTCAAACATCTGCTGGATCATGGAAAAAGCAAGAGAGTTCCAGAAAAACATCTATTTCTGCTTTATTGACTATGCCAAAGTCTTTGATTGTGTGGATCACAATAAACTGTGGAAAATTCTGAAAGAGATGGGAATACCAGACCACCTGACTTGCCTCTTGAGAAACCTATATGCAGGTCAGGAGGCAACAGTTAGAACTGGACATGAAACAAAAGACTGGTTCCAAATAGGAAAAGGAGTACATCAAGGCTGTATATTGTCATCCTGCTTATTTAACTTACATGCAGAGTACATCATGAGAAATGCTGGGCTGGAAGAAGCACAAGCTGGAATCAAGACTGCTGGGAAAAATGTCAATAACCTCAGATATGCAGATGACACCACCTTTATGGAAGAAAGTGAAGAGGAACTCAAAAGCCTCTTGATGAAAGTGAAAGAGGAGAGTGAAAAAGTTGTCTTAAAGCTCAATATTCAGGAAACGAAGATCATGGCATCTGGTCCCATCACTTCATGGGAAATAGGTGGGGAAACAGTGGAAACAGTGTCAGACTTTATTTTTCTGGTCTCCAGAATCACTGCAGATGGTGACTGCAGCCATGAAATTAAAAGACACTTACTCCTTGGAAGAAGAGTTATAACCAACCTAGACAGCATATTTGAAAAGCAGAGACATTACTTTGCCAACAAAGGTCTGTCTAGTCAAGGCCATAGTTTTTCCAGTGGTCATGTATGGATGTGAAAGTTGGACTCTGAAGAAAGCTGAGCACTGAAGAATTGATGCTTTTGAAGTGTGGTGTTGGAGAAGACTCTTGAGAGTCCCTTGGACTGCAAGGAGATCCAACCAATCCATTCTGAAGAAGATCAGCCCTTGTTGTTCTTTGGAAGGAATGATGCTGAAGCTGAAACTCCAGTACTTTGACCACCTGATGCAAAGAGTTGACTCATTGGAAAAGACTCTGATGCTGCAAGGGATTGGGGGCAGGAGGAGAAGGGGACAACAGAGGATGAGATGGGTGGATGGCATCACTGACTCAATGAACGTGAGTCTGAGTGAATTCCGGGATTTGGTGATGGACAGGGAGCCCTGGTGTGCTGCGATTCATGGGGTGGCAAAGAGTCGGACACGACTGAGCGACTGAACTGAACTGAACTGAGGGGAGAGAGGATTGAATGAAAGCAGTCAAAATGTAAAAACTATCAGTTGTAAAGTAAATAAGTACTAGACATGTAATGTACAACATAACAAATACAATTAACACTGCTGTATGCTATGTATGCTGTATGCTACTTCCCTGGTGACTCAGATGGTAAAGTGTCTGTCTACAATGCAGGAGACCCGGGTTCAATCCCTGGTTTGGGAAGATCCCCTGGAGAAGGAAATGGCAATCCACTCCAGTACTATTGTCTGGAAAATTGCATGGACAGAGGAGCCTGGTAGGCTACAGTCCATGGGATCGCAAAGAGTCAGACATGACTGAGCGACTTCACTTTCACTTTCACCCTATATATGTAAGTCATTAAGAGAGTAAATCCTAAGAATTTCCATCACGAAAGATTGTTTATTGTTTCTTTAATTTTATATCCATCAGTTCAGTTCAGTTCAGTTCATTTCAGTTGCTCAGTCGTGTCCGACTCTTTGCGACCCCATGAATCGCAGCACGCCAGGCCTCCCTGTCCATCACCAACTCCCGGAGTTCACTCAGACTCACATCCATTGAGTCAGTGATGCCATCCAGCCATCTCATCCTCTGTCATCCCCTTCTCCTCCTGCCCCCAATCTCTCCCAGCATCAGAGTCTTCTCCAATGAGTCAACTCTTCGCATGAGGTGGCCAAAGTGCTGGAGTTTCAGCTTTAGCATCATTTGTATCCATATGAGGTGATAAATGTTCACTATACTTATTATGATAATCATTTCATGATGTATATAAATCAAATCATTATGCTGTACATCTTAAACTTACACAGAGCTGTATATCAATTAAATCTCAGTAAAACTTGAAGGAAAACATATATATATATGGAATGCATTATACTAGGCATTGAGGAAACTGGGATGAATGGAACTTGGCTTCTATCATCAAGGATATTCCTTAATTAAAGGAATAAGGAAAGGCAGGGAACTAAATTATTATAAAACAATGTGATATTACTTGACAGTTAGCATGCACAGAATAACATGAGAATATCAGGATTGCTAGTTGGTGAGTGATGAAGCCCAGAGATGCTACATCAGAACCCAGATGGGAAGTGAGCGTCCAAGAGAACTATTTGGAGGAGAGGTTAGGCTTGACCTGAGTGTTTTTGGAAGGATAGCTGTTGTTCAAGTCAGTAAGTCATGTCCAACTCTTTGTGACCCCATGGACTGTAGTATACCAGGCTTCCCTGTCCTTCACTATGTCCTGGAGTTTGCTCAAACTCATGTCCATTGACTTAGTGATTCCATCCAACCATCTCATCCTCTGTCTCCCCCTTCTCTTCTTGCCCTCAATCCTTCCCAGCATCAGGGTCTTTGGAAGGGTGCATAGAACTTAATTAGCTGAAGGGAGTGGAGAAGTGTTCCATACCAAGGAAATCTCACCTTCAAATATTTGGAGATGTGAAACAGAAGTAAATATATGAGGACTGGAAGTAGTTTCAGAAGGTTGATATGAAAGGGGAGGTAGGGAATGGGGTAGGAAGATTAAAAAGCTTAGACAAAGACTAGGCTAAGGTTGCTGGTACTGGGAAGAACTTCCACCCTCAAGGAGAACGTGGACTCTGGAGATCTTGTTTGTAGTTTTGTTGTTTTAAGCTCAATGCCTACATCATGCTTAAGAATTTCTTACTGGAATGCACACTCCCCTCTAGGTCAATATTTCCTGCTATGTGAGAGGTCATCCGTACCGGCCCTACAACTAGAATCAGTAATTTATGCCATGTCTTGGTTTGGAGAAAGAAAAGCAGCCTTCAGGCTAAACAGAAAATTGTCCAGGCTGGAGTGGAGGGGGTTGATTAATAGCTCAGACGGCATCTGCTGGGAGACGGAGGACCCCCTTCAGGTCTTGGTGGCCTTCTACAACTTTCACTAAACTTTCACCTGGAAAGTCACTGATCACCTTCTTCAACAGGACATTTCAGCATCTTCCATGGCAGCTGTGGTCCTGATATCCAACAGACAGGCTGTGAGGCTCAGCCAGGAAGCTGATCTGGCATGTATTCTGTGAAGACTGTTTATGGTCATTGTGTTGTAATAGCTATAATTGAGTGGGTATTTCCCATGTGACAGCTTCTATGCCACACTATAAACATCCCTGACGTCTAGTCGCTCAGTTGTTTCTGACTCTTTGTGACCCTATGAACTATAGCCCACCAGGCTCCTCTGTCCATGAGATTCTCCAGGCAAGAATACTGGAGTGGGTTGCCATGCCCTCCTCCAGGGGATCCTCCCAACCCAGAGACTAAAACTGCATCTCCTGTACTAGCAGGTGGGTTCTTTACTACTGAGCCACCTGGAAAACCCATAAATATCCCTAAACACATTTAATTATCATAATATCCTTATAAAGCGGGCACTGTTATCCTCATTTTACTGTTGGGGAGAGTGACTTTTCGAAAGATTGAGTGGCTAAACCTATAATACACAGTCAGCATTCAATGTGGAATGACTTGGGTTTGTCCCATGCTAGACTTCTCTCCATGTGGTACATGGTCAAAATTGTCCTCTGATGTTTTAGTTCTCAGCTTTGTACCTTCTCTCTGTCTGGAGCATCCCTTTTACTTATTCCTCTTGGTTAAATTCTAGATCATTTTTTAAGACCAGCTCTTACAGTCTTCTACGAGGACTTTCTTGACCCCATTTATTCATCTTAATTTCTTTTTTTAATATTTAAAACTTTTTTTATTGTGGCAAAATATGCATAAAAACCTACTTTATTCTTCAGTGTACAATTCAATGGTATTAGTTCCTCTTTTTTAAATCAGAATTATCCCTCATGCCTTGTTCTGTCTGTACTTTGTACAAATTTCTACTTTAGCTACTCATAACAGCTCAGGCTGCAAACTTCAGTGCTTTTGAAAATTTTTTTGTTTTATAAAAAATATCTTTTGAAGTGCAAGGTTCTGCAGTGTAGGGGGAATTCACATTGTTGTGCAACTATCATCATTTATATCCCAAACATTTTTATTTTTATTTATTTTTTTAAAAAATATTTATTTATTTTTAGTTATTTAGTTGCAACGGGTTTTCTTTGCGGCATGTGGGATCTAGTCCCCTGACCAGGGATCAAACCCAGGTCCCCTGCATTGGGAGCTCAATGTCTTATCCACTGGACCACCAGGGAAGTCCCCCAAATATTTTTAATCTTGCAAAAGTGAAGCTCTATACATTAAATAACAACACCCCTTTCTTCCTCTCCCTCAGGCATTGGTAACCCATCTTCTACCTTCTTTCTCTGTGACTTTTGACTATGCCAGGTACCTCACAAAGTGCAATCATACAGTATTTGCCATTTGGTGACTGGTGGTTTCGTTTAGCATAATACTCTCAAGGTTCATCCATGTTCTAGCATGTATCAGAATGTCCTTCTTTTATAAGGCTAATAATATTCCATTGTGTGTATGTGTATAAATCTATCTATCTATCTTTTTTAAATCACCTATCTAACTGGCTAGCTATCAGTTTCCTATTTGTTCTATATCCTTGGAATATCCTAACACACTCTCAGGTTGGTTTTTTTTTTTATATATAGTTTCAAATTTGTGGTAAATTTACCTCGTCCTCTGAAAATGATTGTAGTTCAATATTCTTCAAAACCTTTAAAATCAAGATCTTAGCTCATTCACCTCTCCTCTAGAGAGAGTGATAGGAACATGATACATAGATCCGAGTCTTAATCTGACCTACCTGACTACTAAGTGTGTAACTTTTATAGCTTCTGCAATTGCCTCTAGCTCTTGTTAACATCTTACTCAAAAGGTTGTTGTCAAGTTTAAGCTAGCTAATATACATAAAGAATTTCATAAACCACAGTAGTCTTCTGTTGCCTTGTTAGAATATTGTAATATTTCTTTCTTTTCTCCCTTTTATTTTTTTCAGTTCTTGAAGGACTGCCAATCCTTGGATGAATATGAAGGGCTGCCAGTTTCTGGGAAGAGTGAACTATCTTCGGACTAATTTGAATGATATCTTCATGGTCAGGTCAGTAGTTGTTTGCCTGATCTTGCTTCTTGCCTTCACTCTCAGTGGTTCAATTTCTTGGTTCTATTTTAGCTGATAAGAGGGAATAGTTTGATTCTAATTTCTGCTCAAAGCCAGTACATTTAGTTTCCTGGGCCACAGTCTTTGAAGAGATTAAAGATTACCAAGGAGGAAAAATACCATTCACTGAAGAGCATCTTTGAAGATCTAGAGAAAAAACAAAACAAAACTAAACTGGAGACTGAAGGATGGGAATAGAATTGATATCTGGGAGCAAAAATCAGATGTTGTGTTAATTCCAACTCCTAATTTATCCCCCCTCTCCTTTCCCCTTTGATAACCATAAGTTTGTTTTTTCATAGGTGCATTTCTTTGTTGTGTATAACTTCATATGTATCATTTGAAATATTTTTGAATCCACATATAAGCAATGTCATATGATATTTTTGTCTGTACACCTGAAACTAACACAATATTGTAAATCAACTGTGCTTCAATAAAAAATAAAAAGAAAACTCCAAAAATCAGATGTTGCAATTATTTTTTTCAGATTTCAATATCTTTTCTTGTCATAAATAAGGCTACTTATGATCCTAGATGTGTCTAGATATATCACCTTCATTCATATAACTTCTCTTGTATAAAAAGAAACCTTCTGTTTTGTCTTCTGTTTTCCATCAGTAAGTCTGGGCTTTGAAATACTGTCTTGCAAATTTATGCACATATTTCAGCTTGAGAAGATAGTTGAAATTGAGTGAGACAACACAATCACTACAAGATTCTTCAAAGGAAAAAATAAAGAATTAAAAACCCACAAAAATAGCCCAAGCAATATTGGTGAATGCAGAGAAGAGAGAACAAGCTTCAGAACCATTGCCTGGAGTGTTTCAGATAGTCCCATCCAGAGAATTGAAGAAGAGAAAGACAAGTAATTCCCTCTCAAACAGTCCATCAACAAAACCTGATGAAAAAGCAAAACTTCAACCTCTCAATAGAGTAAGAAGTAGGAAGGAATATTTATGATGGATCTGTGATTTTTTTCTTTCCTTTGTCTCTTTTATCTCAGCAAATGACATCATATCTACTCAGCTCAAGCCAAAAACTTGAGAGAGATTCTCAATTCTTTTTCCTTCGTCATCCACAACCAATCCTCCTCCAACTGCACACAGAGCCTGATTGTCCAAATGAGAATCAAACAATCATTCTTGGTGGCCCTCAGTTTGAAGGAGGTTATACCCCAGAGAGGACTGACCCAGCCTAAGAGAGCTTGTTCAAGCTTCATAGTGAAAAGATACCTCCTATGTTCTATAATGTATATCTTCATCAATCCTGTTGCATTTTTTTAATGAAAGCTTATTTAATAATAAGTAATAACCCATATTGTGGATTCATATAGATTTCAGGGTGGAATAATTGTTGGAGAAGTCTCAGTTCTCTTCACTCTAAGGCAGTCTTTGTTCTTGAGTTTGAAAGATAGCTGTGATGATGAGAATTACCCTCTTTCATCTCTCCATTGAAACACAGTAAACTTAATTTTGTCACTTGTACTCTGCAGTGATGAATCATGTGTTCGGACCTTGACAGAAACCTCCTTAAGCTCGTTCAAAGATAGAATTGAATCTCATGTATAAAACCCCATTTGATTTCTTTCAATTATGTCATCGCCATGTACTTTGTAACATCTGACACCTATTTGCTCCTTCTCTGCAAAAACATAAAAATTCATTTCAGACAATGAAATTCAATTTGTCTTGAAAGTAATTCCATAAAGAAAAATTAATAATCTGGGCAGCATTCTAATCTCCTTCTGCAATGTTATGTTGAGTCTGGGCAGTGTTAACTGGCATTGTCCTAGTATTATAAGAGGATAAGTGGGAAATTAATGTTTCTGGTAAGGCAACTATTAATGATAATGGAAAGTAATTAAAAGCCCAAAGTAGAACCTGGAGGAAATTCACTCCAGTCCAGAGCAAATCAAAAGATTTCTGGTTTAATTTGCTGTGATAGATGGTATTATTAGTTCACAATTATTCATTCTTTCTCTGTCCTTATTCTGAGTTTTTAATCCTGGTTGCTGTATTTGCCCAGTTATAATAAAACTGGACAGGGGGACCAGTGGATCACCTAATGTTTGTTTTCCTTATTCATCTATGTAGTGTAAAGCCTACCTACTTAAGATGACGGGGGTCCATTACATTTGCCAGAATGGAAATTCCTTTCTTTTCCTTCTATTTATAGGCATGAGGAGACCAAGGTAACAAAAGACTTTAAGTTGGAGAGGATGTTTCCTGTGTGACCCCATGAAAATCTTCCTCCTGTTGGGACAAGAAACTCTACACTCATAGTGTCAAGATCCATGAGGAAATGGAGCGTAAATTTCCAGACTGGGTCCCTGGGAATGCTGACCACTCTTTCCACACCTACATTCCTTGACCTGTGTACCCTACCTACTGGAGAACATAATATCCTATACTGTTTATGTAAGGTACATGGCATCTTTTCAAAATATCGTCTCTAATCTGGTGCATTAAATCCATCATTCCATCAGGTTAGCATCTTCGGTGAAAGGACCAAGGGATTTTGTGCCCACAGCTACATCTCATTTAAAGGGGGTTTCTTACTCAGCTATAAAATACAATGAAATACATTGCTGCCATTTGCATCAAAATGGATGAATCCAGAAACTATCACACTAAGTGAAGTAAATCAGACAGAAATAAAACTGTCACATGACATCACTCATATGTGGAATATAATTTTTTAAAAATGATGCATATGAATTTACTCACAAAACAGAAGCAAATTTACAGATATCAAAAACAAGCTTATGGTTACCAAAGGGAAACACTGAGGGGAAGAAGGGATAAATCAGGAGCTTGGGGTGAACATACACACACTACTATATATAATATAGATAAGCAACAAAGACCTACTGAGTAGCAGAGGGAACTCTACTCAATATTCTGTAATAACCTATAGAAGAAAAGAATCTAAAAAAGAATGAATGCATGTATAGATTTAACTGAATCACTTTGCTATGTACCAGACACTAACACAATGTTGTAAATCAACTATTCTCCAATAGGGCCAAAATTTAAAAAAAATAGAAAGGGGGTTTCTTGGTCCAAAAAGAGGTCACATGTCAGTATATCACTCACTCTGGGAACCTTCAGCTAATTATGCTAGTTTCATGTAAAAAAATTACATAAAATGCTACCTGCAGAGAACAGACTTCTCTTCTTAGTGTTATTCGCTCGTGCCCAACTCTTATGCGACCCCATGGACTGCAGCCCAGGCTCCTCTGTCCATGGGATTTTCTAGTCAAGAATAGTGGAATGGGTTGCCATTTCCTTCTCCAGGGGATTTTCCCAACCCATGGATTGAACCCAGGTCTCCTGCACTGCAGGCAGAATCTTTACCATCTGAGTTAACATGTGGTTAAATTTGAAGGACAAGTGGTGATAACCTATCTCACTTCTCAGTTGCAGAATAACATCTACTTTCCAAGGATAGCATGCATGGCACCTGCTGGTGAAATGAAGTGTTTGGATGTGAATGCTAGGAGAGACAGCTAGTTTGTCTTGCTCTCTGATGGAGAGGGGGCGAAGTCTTTGTTGATGTTTCTGCTGCCAGCCACTTGGTTTTCCAGTCAGCAGCATCCTTGGGGAACATAGCAAATTATATGCTACCTGTTCCTTCAACACCTTCAGGTTGTAGGCACTGAACAGCACAAGGCAGAACACATAGATAGTAGTGCTATTTCCTTGCTACAGTGACTTTGACATTTGTTTGATAGCTTCGATCTTTGCACGTGCTCAGTCACTTCAGCCATGTCCAACCCTTTGTGACCCCATGGACTGTAGCCCACCAGACTCCTCTGTCCATGGAATTCTCCAGGCAAGTATACTGGAGTGGGTTGCCAGGCACTCCTCTAGGAGATCTTCCAGACACAGGGATCGAACAAGCTTCTGCTGCGGTTTTTGCATTGCCAGTGGATTCTTTTCTGTTGAGTCCCTGGGGAAGCCCCAGGGTTGATTTTTAACCTTATTTATTTTATTGTTTGATATTTTAAGTTTCTCAGTTTTGCAATACATTTTTATTTTTGCCAGAAAGAAAACAAAAGTGAATGTTTGATGCAATATTAAGCACTAGATTCAAAAATCTTTAGAAAGCTAAGGACAGTTGTGGAATTTTCCCAGTGTATTTGTTGATACTTAGCCATCCACCAAGAACATGGTGATATAATTGGCTGCAGACTCTGCACAGATATGACACATTAAAACTTCTATTCAGAGATGGTGTGAAACATAGCTGTTTATTTAGATCAATTGAGTATTGCTCTAAATTTATTTTCTTTGTTTTTTCATTTTTCTTGTATATGTACTAAAAATGGAAAACATAGCTGCAAATATGTTGACTCCATTAGAAGAAAAACATTTTGGAAATAGTTAGGCATAATCTTATTTTTCAAGGAAAATACAAGTTGGTTAATATCATCCAGATAATTGGTCAATTGTTTACTTTTTTAATAAATCAGGGTAAAGCTTTGGGAATTTCATTTGGTCAAAGATGACATATCTGACATTATTATAAACACTGCTTAAAATACAATCAAAAGACAAATTATATCTGTGGTGATAATATGGATATAAATATTGATGGAACATATCATCATGAATATGTGATGTTCTTGATGGATTAAGAAGTCTATGGAGCAGCCATAAAAAATGAAATTTTCCCATTTGTGACAATATGAATAGATCTAGAGGGTATAATGCTAAGTTAAATAAGACAGAGAAAGACAAATACTATACGATTTCAGTTACAGGAGAAATCTAAAACAGACAAATTGACAAACATAGGAAAATCGAAGCAGAGTCATAGTTGCAGAAAACAAACAAGTGATTGCCAGAGGGGAAGGGGATAGGGAAGTAAGAGAAATTGGTAATGGAGATAAGAGGTACAAACTTCCACTGGAAAATAAATGAACTATGGGTAAGTAATATACAGTGTGTGTGGGGTGTGGTATATGGTCAGTAACTAGGTAATAACTTTGGACAGTGACTAATCATAACGAGGTTTATCATGGTGATAATTTTGAAATGTCTAGAATGCTTGATTCATTATGTTGTATAACAGGAACTCATGTAGTGTTATTGGTCGATTGGTCATCAAAAACAAACAATCAAACAAAATTCAAAGAAAAAGGGATCAGATCTCTGGTTACCAGAAGAGAGGGTAGGGGGATGGGAAATAAAATGAAGGCAGTCGAAATCAAAACAAACTTCCATTCATAAAATAAATAAGCACTATAGATATAATGTTCAACATAATCGATATATTAACACTGCTGTAATTATATGGGCTTCTCTGGTGGCACAGATGGTAAAGAATCTGGCCGCAATGCTCAAACTACCACACAATTGCACTCATCTCACACGCTAGTAAAGTAATGCTCAAAATTCTCCAAGCCAAGCTTCAGCAATACATGAACTGTGAACTTCCAGATGTTCAATCTGGTTTTAGAAAAGGCAGAGGAACCAAAGATCAAATTGCCAACATCCACTGGATTATTGAAAAAGCAAGAGAGTTTCAGAAAAACATCTGTTTCTGCTTTATTGACTACGCCAAAGCCTTTGCCTGTGTGGATCACAATAAACTGTGGAAAATTCTGAAAGAGATGGGAATATCAGACCACCAGACCTGCCTCTTGAGAAATCTGTATGCAGGTCAGGAAGCAACAGTTAGAACTGGACATGAAACGACAGACTGGTTCCAAACAGGAAAAGGAGTATATCAAGGCTGTATATTGTCACTCTGCTTACTTAACTTATATGCAGAGTACATCATGAGAAATGCTAGGCTGGAGGAAGCACAAGCTGAAATCAAGATTGCCGAGAGAAATATCAATAACCTCAGATATGCAGATGACACCACCCTTATGGCAGAAAGTGAAGAGAAACTCAAAAGCCTCTTGACGAAAGTGAAAGAGGAGAGTGAAAAAGTTGTCTTAAAGCTCAACACTCAGAAAACGAAGATCATGGCATCTGGTTCCATCACTTCATGGGAAATAGATGGGGAAACTGTGGAAAAAGTGGCTGACTTTATTTTTCTGGGCTCCAAAATCACTGCAGATGGTGATTACAGCCATGAAATTAAAAGACGCTTACTCCTTGGAAGTAAAGTTATGACCAACCTAGATAGCATATTCAAAAGCAGAGACATTACTTTGCCAACAAAGTTCCAGCTAGTCAAGGATAGTGGTCATGTATGGATGTAAGAGTTGGATTGTGAAGAAAGCTCAGTGCCAAGGAATTGATGCCTTTGAACTATGGTGTTGGAGAAGACTCTTGAGAGTCTCTTGGACTGCAAGGAGATCCAGCCAGTACATCCTAAAGGAAATCAACCCTGAATATTCGTTGGAAGGACTGATGATGAAGCTGAAACTCCAACACTTTGGTCACCTAATATAAAGAACTGACTCACTGGAAAAGATTCTGATGCTGGGAAAGTTGAAGGCAGGAGGAGTAGGGGACGACAGAGGGTGAGATGGTTGGATGGCATCACTGACTGTGTGTGAGTTTGAGCAAGCTTCGGGAGTTGGTGATGGACAGGGAAGCCTGGCATGCTGCAGTCCATGTGGTTGCAAAGAGTTGGACATGTTTGAATGACTGAACTGAACGGAACTGAAACATCACTGCATCCAAACAAGCTTAAGAATTCAATGGCAATGGACTTCATGTTGCGTCTTCCCCAAATTCACAAGTTGCAATATCCTAAATGTGATGTTTTTAGAGGGGGATGTCTTTGAGAGGTGATTAGGTCATGATAGTAGAGCCTTCATGAAAAGGATTAGTGCCTGCATAAAGGGACCTCTAGAGAAGGAAATGACAACACACTTCAGTATTCTTGCCTGGGAAAATCCCGTGGACAGAGGGGCCGAGCCTGGTGGGCTACAGTCCATAGGGTCACAAAGAGTCAAATGCAACTGAGTGACTGAGCACAAAAGGGACCCCAGAGAGCTCTCAATTTCTTTCCACTGTGTGAAGACACAGTGAGAAAATGGTCCTCTGTATCCCAGAAGAGGACCCTGACCAAACCTGACCATGCCAGCACTCTGATCTGGAACTTTTAGCCTCCAAACCTGTTGTTTATAAGCTACCCTGTTTATGGCATTGGGTTAGTGGGAAAAGTTCATTTGGGTTTTTCTGTGAGATACCAGAGAAGCTTATGGAAAAACTCAAACCAAATTTTTGGCCAACCCAATACTTTGTTATTTCAGCAGGAATGACTAAGATGTCTACTAATGAAAATAAGCGCTCTGATTGTGAAAATTTACATGAAGATAAATAGTACATGTAAAGTAAATAGACTACAACCTTGTTTGGGGGACAGTGTAGATGTTGAGGACAAAAGACACTTTAGCATCAAAGGGCTAAGACTGTTGATGCTTAATCGAATTTTAGAAATATGTGGGCTTTTGAAGAACAATTGAAAAATCTACCTACGTGCCCTAAGGGAATTTTCTCATCCTTCAGTCAGTAGTTTCCCTTATTCCTCTTATAGTGTGAATAATTTACTATCATAAGATTTTATGGAACTCTATAATGTGATTCTAAGATAGTCTTCATCTTATCACTTTATAGAAGATATCCCCCTCAAGTTAGTCACTGCCCTATCTTGTGCTTGTATGCTTGTGCAGGGTCTTTGGGACCATCTCTGATTTTCTCCTTATTCAGTGATTTCAGCACATAATCCTTATAAAAATACAAGTATTCTATGATAAATTAATAACTTCATAAGGTAGTACTATAATATGGGCAAGCATAATATCAGTGAGTGAAAGGCTTATTGAGTGCAAACCTATTGTGAATAATCATGCTTGTTGGGTTTTGTGAGAACACACTTGTATGGTTTTGTGAATCATGCCATGAGAACATGGGGGTCATTACTGAACGTAGACCAGGGCATCAGTGGGATGTTCATGTTAAGATCAAAGGTCAGACCATCCATCTGATGTGAGTGCATTCTTCCTGAACAGTTGTGCTTGCCCTGGGTGTGATAATACATCTTGAACTAAGGCAATAATAGCAACAAATGAAGGTCCTTGCCAGAAAACATGACTCAAAAGAGGTTGGGATGGTGCTTCTTTGAAATGATGATCCTGCCCCTTAGGAGATTTGATTCTCTGACAGTTAAAAAAAAAAAAAACCCTCTAAGATATAGCAACGTTTATAGGAAAGAGTGTGAGGGGAGATAGAGCATGGGGCTTGCCATTTAACAAGTATCCATGTACCATCTCCTGGTGGCTAAGTTGGTAAAGAGTCTGCCTGTGATGCAGGAGACCTGGGTTTGATCCCTGGGTTGGGAAGAGCCCCTGGAGAGGGAAATGACAGCCTACTCCAGTATTCTTGTCTGGAGAATCCCATGGAGAGAAAAGCTTGGCGGGCTACAGTCCACGGGGTCGCAAGAGTTGGACACAACTGAGTGACTAAACCTAACCTGCTGCTAAGCTGCTGCTAAGTCGCTTCAGTGGTGTCTGACTCTGTGTGACCCCATAGACGGCAGCCCACCAGGCTCCCCCATTCCTGGGATTCTCCAGGCAAGAACACTGGAGTGGGTTGCCATTTCCTTCTGCAATGCATGAGAGTGAAAAGTGAAAGGGAAGTGACTCAGTCGTGTCTGACTCTCTGCGACCCCATGGACTGCAGCCTACCAGGCTCCCCAGTCCATGGGATTTTCCAGGCAAGAGTACTGTAGTGGGTTGCCATTGCCTTCTCCCTAACCTATATACCATCTATTAGCTGAGTGGCTTGAAAATAAAAGCCAGACATATCCATGCTTTCATGGGGTGGAAAGAGCACATATTTTGGTGGTAAGAAACATGGTGGGCTGAGTCTGGTTTTTCATTTACCCACACACTCCTTATTTATTATTTGCTACAATAATTTTTCAACACATACACATATGCATCATACTTATGCCATGCACACTTGTGCACCTTACCTAATAAATATATCCCCAGCAGTCCGTATAAACTTATCCCCTCTAGGAGTCTAGAATTCATTGTATGAATAAATTTTACTCAGTCTTCAATGGATAGGATTGTTTCCAGCTTGTTTCAAGCAGATATTTCACTTGGTACATTTCATCATGTTTGCATGTATATATGTAAATTCCTAGAAATGGAATCATTGAGTACACAGAAAAATCCACTTTATTTTCAGAAGATATGGCACAATTACCCTGCACTTAAGTGTTGGCCAAGGTGTAGACTGAAGATGCTAACATTCACTGATGGGGGAATGTAAATTAGAATGGAGATACAGGATAGTCATTTTACATTGCTTATACAGCATAATTCCCTTCAACAAATTGCCTCATGGAATTGCTTGCTCATATATCTCCTAAACAGTTTATTTTGGGAAGCCTTTAAGAAAGTAGAATAACACAAATTTATACACCTGACTGTATATGTGTGGGTGCTCAGTCATTCCAACTATTTGCAACCCTATGGACTATAACCCACCAGGCTCCTCTGTCCATGGGGTTTCCCAGGCAAGAATACTGGAGTGGGTTACCATTTTCTCCTTCAGGGGATCTTCCCCACTCAAGTATTGAACCCTCATCTCCTGCATCTCCTGCATTGGCAAGCAGATTCTTTACCACTGAGCCACCAGGGAAGCCCATATATCTGATTGGTGCTTTACTAAAGTATTTAAAATTTTTGTTTTTTTTGAAAAATTTTTATTGATCAAAGCATTTTTTATCAAAATTTTTGATTGCCGAGACACAAACAACCTGTGTCCATCAACAGATGAATGGTGTGATATATATATGGAATATATATACATATACATATATATGTATGTATAGATCATATATATTTATATGGACTATTACTCAGTCAAAAAAAGAACAAAATTTTGCATTTGCAGCAACATGGATGGCCTTGGAAACACTATGCTAAGTAGAATAATTCAGAGAGAGAAAGATAAATATTGCAAGACATTGCCTATATGTAGAATCTAAGAAAAAAAATACAACAAATTAGTGAATATAATGTAAAAGAAGCAGACTCAGATACAGAGAACAGACTAGTGATTTCCACTGGGAGGAGAGGGGGTAATACAGGGGTGGGGGAATAGGAGGTATAAACCACTGGGTTTAAGATGGGCTCAAGGAGGTTTTGTACTACTCAGGGAATATAACAAATATTTTGTAATAACTGTAAAGGGGAAGTAAGCTTTAAAAATTGTGTAAGATAAAATTTAAAAATGTGTTTATTTGTTTTTGTCCTAGGTGGGTATCTTCTGAGCCCCATCTTCTTTTCAGCAATACAGGATCTTACTTATCTGGTCACACGGTCTTCATGAGCAGACTGAAAATAATCTGTGTGAATCCTGCCCCTCACCTCTCTTCTGGGTGGAAATGCAGCAGACTTACATTCAGACACTTGGTCTAATTTGTGTCTTCAATTCTCATAAATGCTCTTTTCCCTGCCTTTGTCTTGCTGGTCTCTCAGGCACACGGTTCTGTATGCCACAGAAAAGTAGCAAGTTGAATTCAAGGCATCTCACAGGTAGAAGCTGTGCCAAGCTGATATTACTCCATGTTTGCACAAAGATGAGCCAGGAGAGATGGTATCCAGGGAGGGTTGTTTGAGATACACCACTCTGTCCTCTCTTTCAGAAATCCTTAAATATACACGTGGATCACATAGAATAGCTGAAGAGCTTTGTTCAAGACCTTGCCTAGAAGGATTTTTGCTTAAAAAACTGAATTTCATCTTGCTGCAATATCTGTTCAGGCTATTTTGATATTATAAGAAATAGCCTTCTGAAACCCTGGTAGGATTTACAGTAAGGAAACTGTACAGGTCACCGTAGTCATATTACAAGATTTCTTTTCCTTTTCTTTCTTTCTTTTTAAAATGAGAACCCCTAGGAGAAATTCCTATAGGAACATAGCATTAAGGAAAGTTGCAATTCTCCTGAGCCACTGGCTTATTTTTATTTCATGAGTACTTCGCATCTTGTAACAGATAAACTTTCTATTTTTGTTTTGCTTGCTGAAGAAGCTTCAAGCTAAATTTCTGATTCATCCACAGTAGATTTTTCTTACAGAGCGGATTCTTCCAAGGTTTTAGGGATTCCATTTTTTTCTGTTCAACAGAGCTTATTCATTATAAAGCCCACCCTTGTGTGGGTATATACAATACCGTGGTTTTTTAATGTTTTAACCTACCAAGGGGCCATGAGACAAGTAGGACAGTGCCACCAAAGATTTCAATCACTCATGCAAAAATAAGCATATTTTCCCCCAATCCCAAACAGATCTTTATTGTTGTTTTTGTTGCTTCCTCTTTTGCCTCCACTCAGCTTTCCACAGGACGATTTATGCTACATTCATGGGGCTCCACAAAACTGCCTATTTCAACTTTTATTTGTTTATTTATTTTCCTTAAATTTTTTTTTTACTTCTTAAATTTATTTATTTTAATTGGAGGCTAATTATTTTACAATATTGTATTGGTTTTGCCATACATCAACATGAATCCGCCATGGGTTCCCCATCCTGAACCCCTCTCCCACCTCCCTCCCCGTACCATCCCTCTGGGCCATCCCAGTGCACCAACCCCAAGCATCCTGTATCCTGCATCAAACCTAGACTGGCAATTCGTTTCTTATATGATATTATACATGTTTCAATGCCATTCTCCCAAATCATCCCACCCTCTCCCTCTCCCACAGAGTCCAAAAGACTGTTCTATACATCTGTGTCTCTTTTGCTATCTCGCATACAGGGTTATCATTACCATCTTTCTAAATTCCACATATATGCTTTAGTATACTGTATTGGTGTTTTTGGCTTACTTCACTCTGTATAATGGGCTCCAGTTTCATCCATCTCATTAGAACAGTTTCAAATGTGTTCTTTTTAATGGTTGAATAATACTCCATTGTGTATATGTACTACAGCTTTCTTATCCATTCATCTGCTGATGGACATCTAGGTTGCTTCCATGCCCTGGCTCTTACAGACAGTGCTGCAATGAACATTGGGGTACATGTGTCTCTTTCAATTCTGGTTTCCTTGGTGTGTATGCCCAGCAGTGGGATTGCTGGGTCATAAGGGAGTTCTATTTCCAGGTTTTTAAGGAATCTCCACATTGTTCTCCATAGTGGCTGTACTAGTTTGCATTCCCACCAACAGTGTAAGAGGGTTCCCTTTTCTCCACATGCTCTCCAGCATTTATTGCTTGTAGACTTTTGGATCACAGCCATTCTAACTGGAGTGAAATGGTACCTCATTGTGGTTTTGATTTTCATTTCTCTGATAATGAGTGATGCTGAGCATCTTTTCATGTGTTTGTTAGAAATGTCTGTTTAGTTCTTTGACCCACTTTTTGACTGGGTCGTTTATTTTTCTGGAATTGAGCTGTAGGAGTTGCTTGTATATTTTTGAGATTAGTTGTTTGTCAGTTGCTTCATTTGCTATTATTTTCTCCCATTCCGAAGGCTGTCTTTGCACCTTGCTTATAGTTTCCTTTGTAGTGCAGAAGGTTTTAATTTTAATTAGGTCCCATTTGTTTATTTTTGCTTTTATTTCCAATATTCTGGGAGGTGGGTTATAGAGGATCCTCCTGTGATTTATGTCGGGGAGTGTTTTGCCTATGTTCTCCTCTAGGAGTTTTATAGTTTCTGGTCTTACTATTAGATCTTTAATCCATTTTGAGTTTATTTTTGTGTATGGTGTTAGAAAGTGTTCTAGTTTCATTCTTTTACAAGTGGTTGGCCAGTTTTCCCAGCACCACTTGTTAAAGAGATTGTCTTTTTTCCATTGTATATTCTTGCCTCCTTTGTCAAAGATAAGGTGTCCATATGTGTGTGGATTTATCTCTGGGCTTTCTATTTTGTTCCACTGATTTATATTTCTGTCTTTGTGCCAGTACCATGCTGTCTTGATGACTGTGGCTTTGTAGTAGAGCCTGAAGTCAGGCAGGTTGATTCCTCCAGTTCCATTCTTCTTTCTCAAGATTGCTCTGGCTATTCGAGGTTTTGTGTATTTTCATACAAATCTTGAAATTATTTGTTCTAGCTCTGTGAAAAATACCTTGGTAGCTTGATAGGGATTGCATTGACTCTATAGATTGCTTTGGGTAGTATACTGATTTTCACTATATTGATTCTTTCAATCCATGAACATGGTATATTTCTCTATATTAGTGTTCTCTTTGATTTCTTTCACCAGTGTTTTATAGTTTTCTATATATAGGTCTTTAATTTCTTTAAGCAGATATATTCCTAAGCATTTTATTCTTTTCATTGCAATGGTGAATGGAATTGTTTCCTTAATTTCTCTTTCTATTTTCTCATTATTAGTGTATAGGAATGCAAGGGATTTCTGTGTGTTGATTTTATATCCTGCAACTTTACTGTACTCATTGATTAGCTCTAGTAATTTTCTGGTGGAGTCTTTAGGGCTTTCTATGTAGAGGATCATGTCATCTGCAAACAGTGAGAGTTTTACTTCTTTTCCAATTTGAATTCCTTTTATTTCTTTTTCTGCTCTGATTGCTGTGACCAAAACTTCCAAAACTACATTGAATAGTAGTGGTGAAAGTGGGCACCTTTGTCTTGTTCCTTATTTTAGGGGAAATGCTTTCAATTTTTCACCATTGAGGATAATGTTTGCTGTGGGTTTGTCATATATAGCTTTTATTACGTGGAGGAAAAGGAAACCTACTACAGTACTCTTGCCTAGAAAATCTCATGGACGGAGGAGCCTGGTGTCCATGGGGTCGCAAAGAGTTGGACGTGACTGAGCGACTTTAGTTCACTTTACTACTATGTTCCTTCTATTCCTGCTTTCTGGAGGGCTTTCATCATAAGTGGATGTTGAATTTTGTTAAAGGCTTTCACTGCATCTATTGAGATAATCATATGGATTTTATTTTTCAATTTGTTAATGTGTATTACAATGATTGATTTGCAGATATTGAAGAATCCTTGCATCCCTGGGATAAAGCCCACTTGGTCATGGTGTATGATCTTTTTAATGTGTTGTTGGATTCTGATTACTAGAATTTTGTTAAGGATTTTTGCATCTATGTTCATCAGTGACATTGGCCTGCAGTTTTCTTTTTTGTGTGTGGCATCTTTGTCAGGTTTTGGTATTAGGGTGAGGGTGGCCTCATAGAATGAGTTTGGAAGTTTACCTTCCTCTGCAATCTTCTGAAAGAGTTTGAGTAGGATAAGTGTTAGCTTTTCTCTAAATTTTTGGTAGAATTCAGCTGTGAAGCTGTCTGGACCTGGGCTTTTGTTTGCTGGAAGATTTCTGATTACAGTTTTAATTTCTGAGGTTGTTATGAGTCTGTTAATATTTTCTATTTCTTCCTGGTTCAGTTTTGGAAAGTTGTACTTTTCTAAGAATTTGTCCATTTCTTCCACACTGTCCATTTTATCGGCATATAATTGCTGATAGTAGTCTCTTATGATCCTTTGTATTTCTGTGTTGTCTGTTGTGATCTCTCCATTTTCATTTCTAATTTTATTGATTTGATTTTCTCCCTTTGTTTCTTGATGAGTTTGACTAATGGTTTGTCAATTTTATTTATCCTTTCATAGAACCAGCTTTTTGCTTCGTTGATTTTTGTTATGGTCTCTTTTGTTTCTTTTGCATTTATTTCTGCCTTAATTTTTAAGATTTCTTTCCTTCTACTAACCCTGGGGTTCTCCATTTCTTCCTTTTCTAGTTGCTTTAGGTGTAGAGTTAGGTTATTTACTTGACTTTTTTCTTGTTTCTTGAGGTATGCATGTATTGCTATGAACTTTCCCCTTAGCACTGCTTTTACAGTGCCCCACAGGTTTTGGGTTGTTGTGTTTTCATTTTCATTCGTTTCTATGCATATTTTGATTTCTTTTTTGATTTCTTCTGCAATTTGTTGGTTGTTCAGCCTCCATATGTTGGAATTTTTAATAGTTTTTCTCCTGTAATTGAGATCTAATCTTACTACATTGTGGTCAGAAAAGATGCTTGGAATGATTTCAATTTTTTTTGAATTTACCAAGGTTAGATTTATGGCCCAGGATGTACTCTATCCTGGAGAAGGTTCTGTGTGTGCTTGAGAAAAAAGTGAAATTCATTGTTTTGGGGTAAAATGTCTTATAGATATCAATTAGGTTTAACTGGTCTATTGTATCATTTAAAGTTTGTGTTTCCTTGTTAATTTTCTGTTTAGTTGATCTATCCATAGGTGTGAGAATTCAGCACCACCAAAGCAGCTCTCCAAAAAATGCTAAAGGATATTCTCTAGACAGGAAACACAAAAAGGGTGTATAAACTCAAACCCAAAACAATAAAGTAAATGGCAGTGGGATCATACTTATCAAGAATTACCTTAAACGTAAATGGGTTGAATGCCCCAACCAAAAGACAAAGACTGGCTGAATGGATACAAAAATAAGACCCCTATATATATTGTCTACAAGAGACCCACCTCAAAACAGGGGACACATACAGACTGAAAGTGAAGGGCTGGAAAAAGATATTCCATGCAAATTGAGACCAAAAGAAAGCAGGAGTAGCAATACTCATATCAGATAAAATAGAATTTAAAACAAAGGCTGTGAAAAGAGACAAAGAAGGACACTACATAATGATCAAAGGATCATCCAAGAAGAAGATATAACAATTATAAATATATATGCACCCAACATAGGAGCACTGCAATATGTAAGACAAATGCTAACAAGTATGAAAGGGGAAATTAACAATAACACAATAATAGTGGGAGACTTTATTTATTTATTTTTTAATTCCATGTCTTTTTAAGATAATTGCTTTGGGGCTGTCAGTTAATCTTTATTCAGCATTGATTTTAATAGAATTTGATTTTCTTCCAAGTGGGGTAAGTAATGTTATACTTGTGAGAAAAGTTATACAATCAGATGCTAATTTTCTCTTATAGACACCAATTTTTTTCTTTGACTGCTTTTGCAGAAAGCCTATTTTCCTCTGATCAGTCTACATTTTCCTGAAAAGTTATTCTAACTAACAAATTAATATGTTCTGTGGTTAGTTTTACCCCAATAGATATGTTGTTGGTATTGTTCAGTTGCCCAGTTGTGTCCAACTCTTTGTGACCCCCATGGACTGCAGCATGCCAGGCTTACCTGTCCTTCACCATCTCGTGGAGCTTATTCAAACTCACGTTCCTTGAGTCAATGATGCCATCCAACCATCACATCCTCTATCATCCCCTTTTCCTCCTGCCTTCAATCTTTCCCAACATCAGGGTCTCTTCTAATGTGTTGGCTCTTTGCCTCAGGTGGCCAACATATTGGAGCTTCAGCTTTAGCAATAGTCTTTCCCATGAATATTCAGGACTGATTTCCTGTAGGACTGACTGGTTTGATATCCTTGCAGTCCAAGGTACTCTCAGAGTCTTCTCCAACACCACAATTCAAATGCATCAGTTCTTTGGACCTCAGCCTTCTTTACGGTCCAACTCTCACATCCATACATGACTACCGGAAAAAACATATCTTTGACTATATGGACCTTTGTTGGCAAAGTAATGTCTCTGCTTTTTAATATGATGTCTATGCTGTCATAGCTTTTCTTCCAAGGAGCAAGCATCTTTTAATTTCATGGCTGCAAGTCACCATCTGCAGTGATTTTGGAGCCCAAGAAAATAGTCTGTCTGTTTCCATTGTTTCCCCATCTATTTGCCATGAAGTAATGGGACCAGATGCCAGGATCTTAGATTTTTGAATGTTGAGTTTTATGCCAACTTTTTCACTCTCCTCTTTCATCTTCTTCAGGAGGCTGTTTAGATCCTCTTCACTTTCTGCCATAAGGTTGGTGCATATCTGAGGTTATTAATATTTCTCCTGGCAATCTTGATTGCAGCTTGTGCTTCAAACAGCCTGGCATTTCTCATGATGTACTCTGCATATAAGTTAAATAAGCAGGGTGACAATATACAGCCTTTATGTACTCTTTTCCCAATGTTGAACCAGGCCATTGTTTGATGTCATATTATAGACACATATTAAACATTTGTTAACTCTTTTATAACAGCCAAATTTGAAAAAAATAGTCTCTTTTTTTTTTGCATGAATTTTGAACTGTGCTTTGGTGTATGTTTTTGTAAACAAAAGAGAAAAACTATAGTTTTTTTTTTTTTTTTTTTGCCACCCAAGGGACTCTCAAGAGTCTTCTCAATCTTCAGTAATTATGTAGACCATTATAATATACTTTCTTGTGCTTTTACTAGCTTCACTTTTTCCCTGTCCTTATTGTTTGCCAACTTTATCTCTATTTTGATATTTACAATCCTCTCTTAAACTATCTTATAAGTTGCAAAAAACATTTCTGGAAATTTTGGGGAATAAAGATAAGCACACAACTAATGTTTATTTTGGCCTGTGAGAAGTCATCTTGTGAAGGAATAATATTTTCTAGAGATACATTAAATATTAATTGTAACAAATATTAGCCTAAATTTCTCACTTAAACTATCTAATCATTCTAAAGGACTGCAGTTTCCTGTGTTCTTAGATAAGTGATGAGTAAATTTGATACAATTTTATGTCCTTCAAGGATGAGACAATTTTTAAGTCAAAATATGCACAATTACAACAGGTAACATTTGAGGGAGAGTCATTTAATGTTGTCTGGTTCCATTTGGGATAGAATTAATTAATTGAGTAAGAAAATAGCATCACTCTCATGTTCTTATTAAACATGTAAACTACTGTTTTAATCTTAGCCATGTGCTATGCCTTGATGGAAAGAAATTTTAGATGAGGCTGAAAGCAGATCCATAAACTGGTGAGTCAATATGGATTTATTTTAGCTCTGATATGTAAATTGAATTTGACACTGATAAACATATGAAACAAAGGTAAAGAAAAGTCCCTGGTTCTACTGCAAAGTATGGTTTTTCACCTGTAGTAGCTTTATTCAAAGTAGTTTTGTAGATAGACTTAAATATTTATGACCAATTGCTATTTGGAGCATCTGAAGGTTTTTGGTCACAAAAAGACTCAACCAAGTGAAGAAACAAGTCAAATAATTAATACTTGCTAGTCACACTGATCACAGATTGCCCTGATGCCAGGGGTACATTTGTGGCATGACTGATTGTAAACTAGAAGTAGTTAGTGAAGTGATCAAGGTTCATAGAGCAGAAACATGGAAAGATAAAACACAGTTTACACCAAAAGCAAACCAATGTCTCCACTACAATGAGTGGTTTCCTCAGATGCCCAGGAAAGCTAATTATTTCAGTCTTTGCTTGCATGGCATAGGAAACTCATTTTTATTCAGAGTTTCCAAAAGTCATAATTATACCTCTCCAATCCTGTTTGTCTGGACTATGATAAGTTCCTTGATGGTGCTAGAAGACCCCCAGATTCACTCAGACTTTTTTTACTCTCTCTGCATCTCTGTCCCAGCTCGCATGTGTCTTTGCTTCTAAGGGCTTACACTGAGACCCTAGGCTATTGAAACTGGCCTGTATGCAGCACAGAGAGCCAGAAGTCACTGGGATGACTTGTCGATGATGGGCTTGTGTAAGAGTATGAAAGACTAGCTCCCTTGCTCTGAATTGGCACCAACTCTGGAACGTAACTTATATGCCAGGGCTCTACAGGTTCAGGGTGGAACAATCTGCTGTGAGACTTTACCTGAAATCACATCCTTCCTTGATTTTTGTCCCTTCTCTTCTTCGTTTCTTCTATGCACTTTAGGTTTTTCCTAGGAACCTTTCCTTAAGAATCACATGTACAGAAATCCTGTCTCAGGGTCTCCTGGAGAACCTGACAATGATCAACATTCCTTCATCCATCTTGGTTTTCCCAGGTAGAGTAGGGACTTAACAAATGCTTGTGGAATTAAGGAATGAGAAACACAGAATCTATTCGGAAGTAGAAACTTGGCAAATAGACAAGTGTCTGCCTTTCCTAGGGGTAGTTTCTATATACTTACACCAAATTCTGAGCTGGACTCACCACACACAGTCTGATGCAGAGGCATTTTGGTCTTGTTCTGTTCAGGTGATTTGGCCTGGTTTAAGGAGGATGCTCCAGAAAGAACTTTTATGGTCCGTTGGCACAGTTGCTTGTTCATACAGAATGAAACTTGTTTCTGGCTTTACTGATGAAGGTAAACAGGTGATGTATATCACAGAGGGTATTGAGGAAGTGGATTCTGAAAACCACCATTCCTGAAAATAAATCTGCACACATTTAGAAAGGGGAGTGGAAGCCAAAGGTTTGTCTATGTTCCTTCTTATCTGTGTCAGTCTTCTGCTCAATCCCCCTTGAAATCTCTGCAGTCCCTGTCTGTTGACTTCAAGATCCTTATGGTGCCCAAGGTTCTTTAGGGCCTGTCTAATGGTTTAGTATCATTTTCCATTACTCCTTCCTTAATGCTTGTTATCCACACTATCTAATGCCAGATATCCCTCCATACATCATACTATTTCTCATCTTTATGTCTTTCCTCATGCATTTTCTGGAATGGGCTCCTCTAACCCAGACACCTTTAAGATCCATTTTGGTTACCAGTTGCCTTAAGTATTAGGTGTTCTTGTCCACTTCTTTGTGCATGTATATCACCCTGTCACTGGACATATTTTAAAAATCAGTGGCTGTTAATGGAGCTTTCCTGGCTAGATTGAGAGTTCCTTCATGTTGCTGTTGTTTTGTTTTGCAGTATATAGGTATTTACTGGGCAGCATCCTCTTCATTGACTCTATAAATACCAGTATTCAAAATCATTCAGAGTTAGACAATAAACATTTTTCTGAGTGACTCTTCTCCCCAAAATGCCTATGCTAAGAGCTTTCATACCTCTGTTCTTATTTGATGATCAGAAGAACCCCATGGGGTAGAGGGTTATTATCTGCATCTTTAAAAATTAAAAAAAAATCAATTGAGGTAGAGTTAATTTACAATATTATGTTAGTTTAAGTGTGCAGAAAAGTGTTTCAGTTATACACACACATATATATTATATAAATTCTTTTTCAGATTCTTTATAGATTATTACAAGAAATTGAGTGTAGTTCCCTGTGGTATACTATAGGTCCTTGCTGCTTACCTATTTTATATATATAAATGTGTATATGTTAATCTCAAGCTTATACTTTATCTCCCTCCATTCCATTTGGTAACCATAAATTTGTTTTCTATATCTGTGAGTCTATTTCTATTTTGTAAATAAATTCATTTTGATAATTATATTTTAGAGTCCACAATCTAAATTCCACAATCTTTATCCAATTTACTTCACTTAGTGAGATAATCTCTAGGTCTATTCATGTTGCTGCAAAAGTCATCATTTCATTCTTTTCATGGTTGAAAAGAATATACTGCATGTGGTGGTGGTTTAGTCATGGAGTCATGTCTGACTCTTGCGACCCCATGGACTGTAGGCTTCCAGGCTCCTCTCTCCATGGGATTATCGATATAAGAATACTGGAGTGGGTTTCCATTGCATCTCTTTGGCCTGTTCATCTGTTGGTGAACACTTAGGCTGCTCCCACATTTTGGCTCTTGCAAGTAGTGTTGCTATAAACATTGGTGTGCATGTATCTTTCCATATTATAGTCTTCTCTGGATGTATGCCTCCATACTATTCTTCATTGTAGCTGCACCAAGACTGGATGCTATAAAGCTCCTAGAGGAAACATATCTAGAGTACTCTTTGAGATAAACAGCAATTTTGGGGGGAATCATCCCCTAGAGTAATGGAAATAAAACAAAAACAAACAAATGGAGCCTAATTAATTTTAAAAGCTTTTGCACAACGAAGGAAACTGTAAACAAAATTAAAAAAGAAACAAAAAGACAACCTACATACTGAGAGGAAGTATTTGCAAATGATGCCATCAACGGACTAATTTTGAAAATACACAAACAGCATATACAGCTTAATATCAAAATAAACAAACAACCCAATCAAAAAATAGGCAGAAGGCTAAATAAACAAACATTTCTCCAAAGAAAACACACAGCTGTCCAGCAGGCACATGCAAAGATGCCCATTATCACTAATTATTAGAGAAATGCAAATCAAAACTCCAATGAGGTATTACCTCACACCAGTCAGAAATGCTGTCATTAAAAAACCTACAAATAGTAAATGCTGGAGACAGTGTGGAGAAAAAGGAACACTCTTACACTGTTGGTGGGAATAAATGATTTTTAAATTAAAATATATGCACTGTAATGCTATTGCACACTTAGACTACAGTATAGTGTAATAACTTTTATATGCACTGGGAAAGTGAAAAATTTGTGTGACACTTTTGCAATATTATCTTTATTGCAGTGGTCTGGAATTGAGCCTGAAATATCTCCTAGGTATGCCTGCACAAGTGTGTTTTTGTATGGAGCAAAAAGACAAGAACATACCAAATAGCCTTAAGCCCAATGCAAAGAATTATTATCAGGCAAAGAGTGATGGAGAGGAATACTTTACATAGGGCATTTTCCTGTGGTGGGAAAAAGGCCAGTGTTGGTGGAGTATCATGAGAAGAAGTAGAGACTGCATTTCAGAAAGCAAAGGAAGAATGGAATTCTATTCTGATTCATAGTAATCTTTGGTAACTCCAAACCTCAGAATGAACACAAGCTGGTAGTCTACGAAAAAGCAAGAGAGTTCTAGAAAAACATCTATTCTGTTTTATTGACTATGCCAAAACCTTTGACTGTGTGAATCACATTAAACTGTGGAAAATTCTGAAAGAGATGGGAATATAAGACCACCTGACCTGCCTCTTGAGAAATCTGTATGCAGGTTAGGAAGCAAGAGTTAGAACTGGACATGGAACAACAGACTGGTTCCAAATAGGAAAAGGACTACGTCAAAGCTGTATATTGTCACCCTGCTTATTTAACTTATATGCAGAGTACATCATGAGAAATGCTGGACTGGAAGAAACACAAGCTGGAATCAAGATTGCCAGGAGAAATATCAATAACAGATATGCAGATGACACCACCCTTATGGCAGAAAGTGAAGAGGAACTCAAAAGCCTCTTGATGAAAGTGAAAGAGGAGAGTGAAAAAGTTGGCTTAGAGCTCAACATTCAGAAAACGAAGATCATGGCATCTGGTCCCATCACTTCATAGGAAATAGATGGGGAAACAGTGGAAATAGTGTCAGACTTTATTTTTGCGGGCTCCAAAATCACTGCACCTGGTGATTGCAGCCATGAAATCAAAAGACACTTACTCCTTGGAAGGAAAGTTATGACCAACTTAAACAGCATATTCAAAAGCAGAGACATTACTTTGCCAACAAAGGTACATCTAGTCAAGGCTATGGTTTTTCCGGTGGTCATGTATGGATGTGAGAATTGGACTATAAAGAAAACTGAGTGTTGAAGAATTGATGCTTTTGAAGCGTGGTGTTGGAGAAGACTCTTGAGAGTCCCTTGGACTGCAAGGAGGTCCAACCAGTCCATCCTAAAGGAGATCAGTCCTGGATGTTCATTGGAAGGACTGATGTTGAAGCTGAAACTCCAATACTTTGACAACCTGATGCGAAGTGCTGACTCATTGGAAAAGACCCTGATGCTGGGAAAAATTGACGGCAGGAGGAGAAGGGGATGACAGAGGATGAGATGGCTTGATGGCATCACCAACTCAATGGACATGGGTTTGGGTGACCTCCAGGAGATGGTGATGGACAGGGAGGCCTGGCGTGCTGCAGTTCATGAGATCTCTAAGAGTTGGACACGACTGAGCGACTGAACTGAAGTGAACTGAGTCTACTCTCCTACCTTCCTAAGAAAATGACTCTGCAGCGAAGAACCAATGGACTGCACTCACTGAGATGGTTCATTGTGTGTCTCCTTGACTGGGGTACAGACCACCCAGACACTGAGTTAAACATTATTGTGGGTGTGTCTGTGAAGTGTGTCTAGACATTTGAATCAGTAGACCAAGTAAGTAGATGGCCCTCCCCAGTGCGGGTGGACCTCATCTAATCTGTTGAAAGCCTGAACACAATAAGAAATGAAATAAGAGAGAACTCATTCTCTCTGACTGTCTATATATCCAGATAGGTAGATAAGTGATAGGTGTCACCAATTTTTTCTGCTTCTTTAGGGAACCTTAACTAATACATTCACTCATTTCCCTAAAACACCACTTTACATAGTCCCTGTCATGTATTCCCTTAAAATCTTTTCAGCATGTCCCAAAGTCTACAAGTTATGACCCAATTCCAGCAGTGTGATTTTTACTGTTGTGCTGCTAATGTTATGTGTGTGTGTGTGTGTGTGTGTGTGTGTGTGTGTGTGTGTGTGTTTGTCGCTCAGTTGTGTCTGGTTCTTTGCAAATCCATGGACTGTAGCCTGCCAGTCTCCTCTGTTCATGGACTTCTCCAGGCAAGAATACTGGAATGGGTGGCCATTCTGTTCTTCAGGGTATCTGCCTGATCCAGGGACCGAGCTCGGGTCTCCTGTATTGAAGGCAGATTCTTTATCTTCTGAGTCACCAGGGACGCCTCTGCTGATGTTAGTCTCCACCAATTAAATCCCCCAGGTTTCAGCTCCCTCATCTGCAAGCTGTGTCTACTTTATCTGTCCTGTCTCTTCTCTGACAAGAGATGGTATCCTTGGATTTTCAGTTATCTCTTCCTCTGACACTTTGCCAAATTGGCCATGGTCTAGCTTCTAATGTCTGGAGTCACAGAGAAAGAATGTTAGGTTTGCTTAAAGCCACATTCAGCTTTCTAGTAAATAACTTTCTAATTCATATATGAACTCAGGAAGTGATCTGTGTGCACATTTCTTACTTTACAAACTTGCAGCAGCCCTAGCTTTGTCAGATGGCTGTGACAGAATTACAGGATTTTTGCTCCTTGCATTTTCCCTTTTGATTAGAGTGGAACAAAACTTCCTACGCCTAAAGAATTGTTTCCCAAATGAAATATTCTCTTCTCTATTGCCTTTGACATCTGTGGCTAGCAGATCTCTATTTTTTTTGTGTGTATAAACTGCTTATTTGATTTGACCTGGTTCTGAATCAAGAAATTGATTCCGATGGGCCTCTGCCTTTAGAAATTGTATTGCATGAAATCATTATGGTAACATATGCTGAAACTTAACACTGCAAATGCAGAGGGAGAAAATGATCTTGCAGTTACTTCCCTTCTTTCGAGGACTGGAGACATGAGACTGTATTCTAATAAAATGAAGTGCGTTTGCATCTGAGGCTGGGGCAAAATCAAGACACATTAGGAGAAATTGACATTAAAAGTGCAATATAACAGATGGGTGGAAAAATGAATTTTTATCAAGATGATCCATTAGTGTTCTGCCACCAGCCAGAGGAGAACCATGACCCAGAACAAATCAAGAAACATGGTGCTTGACCTGTGTTTGCTTGTTCGAAAGGGTGACCTGTATTTATAATCTTTAATTAGATATGCATTTGTTTCTGGTTGACTGGATACATTTTTCAACTACTGTTGTTTTCTTTTGGTGGGGAGCAGGGTTGGGAAGGTGAGTGTTGGAGGTGGTTTGGGGCAAAGGATTTGGGTTCATCAAATTAGATTAAATGCAAAGAGAGAAAACAAGTCCAGTGGAGTGAAGCCCTGATTAAGTGGTAGAGTTTTTTGCAGAGAAGGAACATTAATTTCCACATTGGTGGTGGGGAGCTGAGTAGCTGAGTAGTTAATCAACTATTAACCTTGAATAAGCTTGAGTAACTTTGACATCAATATTTAATAGCAGGTAGACTGCAGACCTTGTTTTTAACCTCATATTTTCTCTTTTCCTGACTATCAAGCTTTCTGTCTACTCTTTCACTGACCTCTGGAATTAATAAGTACTTGTATTTTAATGGGAAGAAAGGAGAAAGAGAATGCAAACAGAATGCCCTTAATTTTTCTGTACAAACTAGGCTGAAAATGCAAGCCAGTGAGGGCACTATGCCAACTCATTCGGGAAAACTTGAAGTTTTATTGCAGATGAATTTCTAGGTTGCTTGCCTCGATGCCAAGGAATAAGTAGCTTGGGATAATTCATTTGCCATGTCTGCTGCTTGTACCTATCACTTCCTTGCCACTGGCTGATGTCAATAATATGCCTGGGAGGGGGAGGAGGAGACAGAAGTTTTCTCCAGTGTCACTTATATGCCTCTAGAATCAGCACAATTTTAACCCAATTCCATATGCTTAGATTAAAACCCCAGCCTATCAAGCTTGATCAAACTCCCTTCAGAATTCTTTTGCAAACAAACCATAGTCATTTAGCTAAAAGAAGGAAGATGAGGAATGGTAAAGGACATTTTAATAAAATTTTAAACCTGGAAAGAAACCTTTATAGATGGTGTAATTCAACCTAGCCTAGTATGGAAATAAGACAGGTGAAAAGCGTTGAACTCAATGGACACTACACAGTGCCAGGTGACGTGTTCAGATTTCTTTCTACCTCACGCTCTATGTCAACATTTCAAGGAGGGATTATTATTATGTGTCCATCTCCCAATTTTTCTAGATAAGGGATGTGAGTCTCAAGTGTTTATGTAAAAGATTGCCTAAGTTTCCTCCAGAATTTCCCCAGACAGTGATTGCAGCCATGAAACTAAAAGATGGTTGCTCCTTGGAAGGAAAGCTATGACAAACCTAGAGGGCATATTAAAAAGCAGAGACCTCACTTTGCTGACAAAGGTCCATATAGTCAAAACAGTAGTTTTTCCCAGGTGGCACAGTGGTAAAAAGAATCCATCTGCCAATGCTGGAGATGCAAGAGACTCGGGTTTGATCCCTGGGTAGGGAAGATACCCTGGAGTAGGAAATGGAAACCCACTCCAGTGTTCTTGCCTGGAAAATTCTATGGACAGAGGAGATTGGCAGGCTTCAGTCCATGGAACTGCAAAGAGTTCGACTCAACTGAGCACACAAACACACATCATTTTTCCAGTAGCCATGTGGGGATGTGAGAGTTGGACCATGAAGAAGGCTGAGTGCTGAAGAATTGATGCTTTTTGAATTGTGGTGCTAGACAAGACTCTTGAGAGTCCCTTGGATGGCAAGGAGAGCCAACCAGTCCATCCTAAAGGAAATCAACCCTGAATATTCACTGGAAGAACTGATGCTGAAGTTGAAGCTCTGATATTTTTGCCACCTGATATGAAGAGCCAATTCATTGAAAATGATCCTGATGCTGGGAAAGATTGAGGGCAGGAAGATAAGGGGGTGACAGAGTACGAGATGGTTAAGTACCACCACCAATTCAGTGGACATGAATTTGAACAAACACCAGGAGATAGTGGAGGGAAGAGGAGCTTGGTGTGCTGCAGTCCATGGTGTTGTTACTGAGAACAAAAACAAGTTTTCTCAGCTAGTCCAGGATACAGTCCTTATCAGAATCCATGGATGTTGGATTCCAGTCCCATGCAAGGATATGTGTGATGTGCAGGAACATAATACATTTCCCAAATACCTGTGGTGGTAACATCAACATGAGATAATATTCCTAAAATATATATCTCCCTCCAAAAACTCTAAATTGAAAGATACTATCCCAGTGTGAATTCTTCATATATGGAACAACCTCAGATTATGGAGTTAGAGTAACAATTTATTTCAGCCACTCACAATGAGTAGGCATCCATGTAAGTAAGTCCCAGATTCTCTGAACCTCAGTTTTCTTATCTCTGAAATGGAAACAATATTTTTACATGTGTAATCTGGCAGTGTTGGCAAAGCACAATTGCTGGCACAGGTGGTGGGGATGAGGTGGGTGGGTGGAGTGGTGAGTAGAAGGGAAGAGCACAGATAAATGTTGAGATGTGGGCAGGAAGGAACCAGCTGTACCAAAAAATTAGATGTCTATGTGACAAGGTGCGCTGTGTGACAGGGTTCAAGGGTGCTCTTAAGAGGAGAGAGACCTTGTTTCTGCACCTTGTATATCAGGCAGGATCAGTACAGGAGAGAATGCACAATTCAGTTCAGTTCAGCCGCTCAGTCGTGTCAGACTCTTTGTGACCCATGGACTGCAGCATGCTAGGCCTCCCTGTCGATCACCAACTCCCGGAGTTTACTCAAAACTCATGTCCATTGAGTTGGTGATGCCATCCAACCATCTCATCCTCTGTTGTCCCCTTCTCCTCCTTCAATCTTTCCCAGCATCAAGGTCTTTTCAAATGAGTCAGTTCTTTGCATCAGGTAGCCAAAGTATTGGCGTTTCACCTTCAGCATCAGTCCTTCCAATGAATACCCAGGACTGATATCCTTCAGAATGGACTGGTTGGATCTCCTTGCAGCCTAAGGGACTCTCAAGAGTCTTCTCCAACACCACACTTCAAAAGCATCAGTTCTTTGGTGCTCAGTTTTCTTTATAGTCCAACTCTCAGATTCATACATGACCACTGGAAAAACCATAGCCTTGACTAGATGGACCTTTGTTGGAAAAGTGATGTCTCTGCTTTTTAATATGCTGTCTAGGTTGGTCATAACTTTCTTTCCAAGGAAAGAGCATCTTTTTATTTCATGGCTGCAGTCACCATCTGCAGTGATTTTGGAGACCAGAAAAATAAAGTCAGCCACTGTTTCCACTGTTTCCCCATCTATTTGCCATAAAGTGATGGGACCAGATACCATGATCTTGGTTTTCTGAATATTGAGCTTTAAGCCAACTTTTTCACTCTCCTCTTTCACTTTCATCTAGAGGCTCTTTAGTTCTTCTTCACTTTCTGCCATAAGGGTGGTGTCATCTGCATATCTGAAGTTATTGATATTTTTCCTGGCAATCTTGATTCCAGCTTGTGCTTCATCCAGCCCAGCATTTCTCATGATGTACTCTGCATATAAGTTAAATAAGCAGGGTGACAGTATACAGCCTAGAAATAGAGCTCACATGAGGTACCAAATCAATGTGCTTGGCTTGAAAGTAAGTAATGACTCTTACCAGTCTGAAATAGATGGTCATTTTATATTAGGGTTTAGTTAGCTTAAATGCAAGTGGGGGCAACCTGGATGATAGATATATGCTATCTTCTCTGGGACTGCAGAAAGGATTGGCAATCTGCTCCAGTATTCTTGCCTGGAGAATCCCAGAGGAGCCTGGCAGGCTACAGTCCAGGGGGTTTGCTAAGAGTTGGACAGGGCTGAATGACTAATGCACACTTTATTTGGCATAAAGTTTATTATTGGCATCAAGGAGGAGGATTAAGGCAACACCAAGGTCAGAAGCTTCCACCAGGGAGGATTTGGAGGGGATGAGGGAAGTCTCTTACATGTCCGTGGCTTCTTTTTAGGGGTTCTTTTCAAAAGTGCTTTCCTGGTGGCTCAGTTGGTAAAGAATCTGCCTTCAGGGCAAGATACCTGGGTTTGACCCCAGGGTTAAGAAGATCCGCAGGAGAAGGGAATTACAACCCACGCCAGTATTCTTGCCTGGAGAATTCCATGGACAGAGGAACCTGGCGAGCTACTATCCATAGCGTTGCAAAGTGTCTGACACAACTGAGCAACTAACACTTTTCAAATGTGCTGCCTGCTCGCAGTCAGTTTAGATGCAGGCAGTTGGGACTAGACATCTACAACATCTCCCGAGCAGCTTTCAATCCAGCCCTGCTCATCATGATGAAAACATTTCCAGTGACAGCAGAGACTTATTATGTAGAGATGTTAGTCACTGAACTCTGAGACCTCTAGAGAAGGTTTATAATCCTCTTATTCAAGAAAGCAGGATTTTTAATATTTGTAAGTAAGCCTGCCTCTAAACACAGAGGAAAATATTAGATTCAGATGTGTGAACAGTTTTCTTGAAAATCTTGGAAGCAAAACATTTAGGAGAATGTTGGTCACGAGGCCACCTGCACTCAGGTGGGAGACGTTTTGGTCTGTCTCCCTGGGCGTGTGAGCTGTCTGGAGAACTGGTTTGGACATGTCAGGTTGTAAGTAACCTGAAGCTAAAGCCATTCCTTGTTATCTGCCCCACAGAAACCACAAGAGGCTCACTGAGCACCTGTTACAGAAAGATGCTGCCACAGACTGGCTGGTATTTACGTTTTAGTTGCAGAGAAATGTAATGTCTCCAAACAGGAACTTGAAAGTGCAAGAAATAATTATTAAAGGGTTTTGAGTAGCCTTGTCCGCTCTATCTTTCTCTTCTCTGAATTAAAATTCTCTCCAGATGCCTGCGATTGAAGAGTGTTAAAAGAACTTTTCTTATCACATGGCATTTCAGACCTTTTGTTCCTCTCCGCATTCCCAGCTCTGTTTGATACAAAAGCTACTCGCTCCTGAGGAGTGGGGCCGGGGGATCTCAAGCCTTGGAGCTGATGGAGCACAGGCTTCAATTAAAAGCAAACATTCCACTTCAGTCACAGCCTGTGGGTGTTTTAAGAAGGAAAAAAAAATCTATTAAAAATATAAATATCAAACTTCTTGGGTTTTGATCTATATGTTTCATGGAGAAGGTGTTCCTGACAGAGCTTGGATCTTGAGAAGTTGATAAGGGTGCTTTGCTCCTAAAATTGTGCAACAGACAGAGACTATCCTGCTGGGTGGTGAACAAGAGAAGCCAGGCTCTGGTAGGTGATGAGGCTGAGGAACTAGGGTGGAGGCAGGAGGAGAAAGTGGATGGTCTTGGGGCATGTGAGTCCCAGCCCGGAACCAAAGGGCAGGCAGAGCAAGAGGGCAATCCTTCTTGCCCTGTTTTCTGTATTAATTTAGCCTCTTACTGCAGTAGAGAGATTTTCTACTGTCTTCCTTTTTCCCCAGCTCACCTTTATCCCCCAAGTCTTACTTCACAGGGGCAGTGTTGCTCATCAGATTGTTCAGAATTTGAGATTTATCCAACTTCACTTTCTTAATGGGCAGGATGTTATGTTTTAAAAGGCATGTGATCTTGTTTAGTTTCCCATCTCTACTTCCTGGACATATTTGCATTGGGCAAGAACTTAGGTTCTGGCCTCCAGGTCAGGCATGATTTGTGCTGTGGGCGGAAGCAAGCATCCAGATTCCTCACTTCCAGCTCCTGTTCGTTGGCTGTGGCTTAGAGAAGAGGAATTAGAGTTTGATCCAAACATTGCAACATAGACATGAAGCTGCCAGGAGACCCACTTTGATGCCCAAGCTTAAGCCTGGGTTACAGGGTGAATTCTGTCCTGCCAAGTTTCTATGTGAGGTCTTGACCCCTAGTGCCTCAGAATGTAACTATATATAGATATCAGGCTATTAAAGAGGTATTTAAAGTAGACCTGAAAAACACCATGAACTAATTCAACATAATTAAAATGTGTACAATTCTCACACAACAGTAGGATACAAATTCTATTCGAAGGAGACACTGGAACATATCTAGGGAGGTTAAAAAGGGGGGTGGGGTACAAAAATTTCAAAGTCTAAAGGTATTGAAGGGCTTCCCAGGTGGCTCAGTGGTAAAGAATCTGCCTGCAAAGCAGGAGACCTGGGTTTGATCCTTGGGTCGAAAGATCCCCTGGAGGAGGAAATGGCAACCCACTCCAGTATCCTTGCCTAGAAAATCCCATGGACAGAAGAGCCTGGTGGGCGACAGTCCATGGGGTTGCAAAGACTATGTCATGAGTGAGCACACACACACACACACACACACACACACAAGAAGATATTGAAGTCATACAGAGGCTGTTCTCTTATCACTGTGGAATTATGTTAGAAAACAATATCAAAAGATATTTGAGAATAACTCACTTATTTTCAAGTGCAATGTGACATTTACCAAGAAAGATATTTGGCTTACTTTTCTGTATATTCATCCTATTAATTTTTGAGAGTTTGATATGGAAACTCCAACTAAAAATCTTAATTTATCTATTAAAAATTATAATATATAGTGTAACTGTATGTAACTTCATTCTGTAGTTTCCAAGTCTCCTTTAAATGTGTTATACTTTCATAATTTAAAAAAAATAAAAAAATAGTTAATTAAAGTATTGGGTTGGCCAAAAGTTGTTTGTTAGGGTTTTTGTAGTTAAGATCCTACTGAAAAACTCTAAAAACTTTTTGGCCAACCCAGTTAAATGAGGTGCATGGGGTTGCGAAGAGTCGGGCACGAATGGGTGACTGAACAACAACAATAACATCCCTATGATAACGTCTGGCACAGAACAGATGCTCGAGTTATGAGCATTCCCTTTTCTTTTTTTTTCTTTTCTTTCCTTTTTTTTGCCACTGCAATTTTACCTTTCTCACATATAAAGTTGCACAGCTCTCTCTGTTTTTTCATCTTTCTGACATCCTGTTTTTTTGAAAAGATCAGAGAGATTTTCTTTCTCTCCTTGTCTTTACTAAGGGGATGCTAGAGGCAAGAGAGTGGATAAAGTATATATTTGAGAAATTATTCTTGGGATCTCTGACACTTATCAGAAAGTTGATTCTGAGATTCTACTTGCCCATGGACCACAAGCTATTGGAAAATAACTTACTTTTCCTTCTCATTAGAAAAATTTTAAATTTATGTTCGTAAATCCTACAGGAAGAGCTGATCTGAAACTCAGCTATTCTGCTTAGAATCTACTTTGCGCTCTGAGTGAAGTGAAAGTCACTCAGCTGTGTCCGACTCTTTGCCGCCTCATGGACTAGACTGCCCATGGTATTCTCCAGGCCAGAATAATGTAGTGGGAAGCCTTTCCCTTCTCCAAGGGATCTTCCCAACCAAGAGATTGAACCCAGGTCTCCTGCATTGCAGGTGAATTCTTTGAAGTGGGTAGCCTATCCCTTCTTCAACAGATCTTTACTGCAGGCAGATTCTTTACCAACTGAGCTACCAGGGAAGCCCCTTGGCTTGTAAGGGAATGGAATAAATTATGATCTGGTGACATTTCCTCTTTATAATGTTTATTGTCCCCAAAGTTATTTAGTCCTATTTAAGCCTAGTCACTGGGAAAAAGAGTTGCTTTTACATTAAAATTTTGAAGCATACTTTTTAAAAAGACAATGATGATATTTCTTTCTTACAAATTAAACTTATTTTGCATTGGAGGTATAGCTGATTAACAATGTTGTGATTGTTTCAGATGGACAGAAAAGAAACTCAGCCATACATATGCATGTACCCATTCTCCCCCAAACTCCCCTCCCACTCAGGCTGCCACATAACACAGAGCAGTGTTTCCTGTGCTATACAGTAGGTCCTTGTGGTTTTATTAAAACTTATTTAATGCATGATGTAACATTTTCTTGGAAGTTCAAGAAGTGTCTATTTGTGAAGCTTTCCTGGAAATTTCACTGGAATGAACAACTAATAGATTGCCTATTTGTTCTCTGAGTGTTGAAGAATTGCAAAATCTCTTATCGCGTTATTCTGAAGATTGTTTTTCAAAGACTCTCTAAAAATGTTGTCAACTCCTAATGATGATAATGAAACTAATGTGTGCAAGCATGCTCCGTGGTGTCCAGCTCTTCAAAACCCCAGTGGACTCCCCCATCCATGGGATTCTCCAAGCAAGAATACTGGGGTGGGCTGCCATTTCCTCCTCCTGGGGATCTTCCTGATCCAACGATGATCAAACCCATGTCTCCTGCATCTCCTGCATTAGCAGGTTCTTTACTACTGCAACACCTAGAAAGCCAATGAAACTAGTGAATATGCCCAACAATGGCAGATAATAAATGGAAAACCTGCTTTGAATTGTTACTTTAGAGCCTTGACTTAAGGTGGGTGCAGCCTTGGTGGCATAACTAGAGTAACGTTATCATATACTCATCTCTTCTCCCCTTCCCTCTGTTACTTTCCCCCCCTCCCTCCCTTTCAGGCCCCTTTCCCTCTCTTTGGAAAACTGCAGTGAGGGGAAGGTGGGGTAAATGTTATAAACCCACCCCAGGCAACTGTGTTCTATTTACAAAGCTGAGAGAAGGAAGAATCTAGGAAACTCTTTGTTTGACTCTATCATGGACTGTAGCCCATCAGTCTCCTCTATCCATGGAAATCTCCACTCAAGAATCCTGGAGTGGTTTGCCATCCCCTCCTCTAGGGGATCTTCTCAACCCAGGGATCAAATCCAGGTCTCCCGCATTGCAGGCAGACTCTTTAGTATCTGAAGCACCAGGGAAGCCCACATCAAAAGAGTTGGCCATGGCTTAATGGCTTCACTTTGCATCTTATGGTGGTTTAGTCACTAAGTTTTGTCCAACTCTTGGGACTTCATGGACTGTAGCTTGCCAGGTTCCTCTGTCCATTGGATTTTCCAGGCAAGAATACTGGAGTGGATTGTCATTTCCTTCTCCAGAGGATCTTCCTGACCCAGGGATCGAACCTGGATCTCCTGCATTGCAAGCAGTATCTTCACCTACTGAGCTACCAGGGAAGCCTTGCACCTTATAGAACAAGTCTAACAACAACCCCCCTGTAGGATCACAGATGTGAAAATCGGGAGCAACAAAGTTCCAGTAACTCACCATTCAGAGGCAAGTTCCCTGCCTCATGAAAACCACAGGGGCCCAGACTCAACCAGGACCGGTATACTCACCTGGAAGTCAGCTAAGAGCTTAATGATACACGTAGGGCTCCCACAGCAGAGAATGGTGCTGGCTCAGAGTATTCTGTTGTTTATGGTACAAAACAATCCTTTCAGAGCACTGCCCTTCATGGCACAAGAATATATATCTTTTAGACCTTCTGGTCTCAATTCCTGTGTTCCAGACCTTTTTTTTAAAAAAAATCAGGAACTTGAACTGAGGCCATCTTTACTCTGCCTTGCTCTCTGGGGAGCGATCAAATTTCATTATCTCATGTGTCAGTAACTTTTTCTGCCTAGAAACAAGTAATTCTGGGCAGAGGGTTCTCCCTCTTAAAAGTTGACTAGGCTAAAATAAGTGAGAGTTAGTGATAACTAAAGTATTTGGCAAATGAGAATGACACAATGTGGGTCACTAAGTTATGCCTGACAGCAATGTTTATTTCACATTTAGCATTCAGATATTTCTAATACTTCCATTTGTACAGGCATAACTGGATATGAAGCTGAAAAAAATTTATGAAAATAAATTGGAATCTCCCTACAGCTTGATAGTTCCAAATAAAAAAATAAGCTCTTTAGAAAGTCAAAATAATCTGTTATCATGCTTCTCTCTCCTGACCTGAGAGCTATCTAAGGTCAAGGACTCTGTCTTATTATCATTATTTTCTCAGTGACCGTTGATATGATAGGAGATATCATATCAGGTTCTCATGAAATAGGTGTCCTTTTGGAATGTGCCCATCATCCACTTTGGGCCATTTTATGATGGAAATTATTGGATAAATGTTGTATGTCTGCAGTGTTCTCATATATATGGGATTCTCCAGGCAAAAATACTGGAGTGGGTAGCCATTTCCTTCTCCAGGGGCTCTTCTCGACCCAGGGATTGAGTCTGGATCTCTTTTATTGCAGGCAAACTCTTTAGCATCTTAACTACAAGATTACTCCTACATTCCCTTCACTGCAATTTTTGAAAGAGAAGAAAGAGGGAAGGCCCATATATGCGCACACACACACACACACACATATATATTCTGTAGCTCCCATGTATATTTAATTATGAGTGTGATGTGTATAACTGTTGAGTTTTGTCTCCTTCAACAATCTTTTAAATGTACAGTACAATGTTATTAACTACTGGTCAATGTTGTACAGTCTAGAATTTACTCATCTTGCTGAACTGAAATTATAGGATTGCTGATTTTATTGCTCCTTATTTTTCCCTCTCCGCAGTCCCTTGGCAACCATTCTATTCTTTGCCTTTATGAAGGTGGCCCACTCTATCCAAGGGGAAACTTAGAATAGGGAGGTCAGTGGGGTGAATCACAGAACTATTTTTTTTAATTGAATATAATTGGCCATTTGATATAAAGAGCTGACTCATTAGAAAAGACTCTGATACTGGGAAAGATTTAAGGTCGGAGGAAAGGGGATGGCAGCAAATGAGATGGTTGGATGGCATCACTGACTCCATGGACATGGGTTTGTGCCAACTCTGGGAGATGCTGAAGGACAGGGAAGCCTGGCGTGCTGCAGTCCATGGGGTCCCAGAGAGTAGGACACGACTGAGAGACTGAAGGAGAAGTATAATTGCTTTATAAGGTTGTGTTCATTTCTGTTGTACAACAAGGTGAATCAGCTATATGTATACACATATCCCCTGGCTTTTGAGCCTCCCTGCAATCCCCCACTCGCATCCCACCCCTCTAGGTCATTGCAAAGCACTGAGCTGAGCTCCCAGTGCTCAGCTACTTGTTTTGCACAGCAGGTTCCCCCTAGCTATTTGCTTTACACACGATAGTGCGTGTATGTCAAACCCTGATCTCCTGGTTCATCCTGTTGCCCTTCCCCACTGTGTCTGCATGTCCATTCTCTACATCTGCCTCTCTATCACCCATACCATTTTTCTAGATTCCACATGTATGCATTAGGACACAGTATTCGTTTTCCTCTTTCTGACTTACTGAAATAAGTATTAAAGATCTTAGACCCATCCATGTCTCCACCAATGACCAGTGCTGTAGTTGCTTGTGGGACCAGAGCTGGTGTTCCTTCCACTAACCATTCTAAATCTCTCAACCTCATTAATCACCTCTACTGGTCTTAGTGGGTTATCTGTGTACAACCCCAAACTTCATTCTTCATGGGTCTCAGATCCTGATCACCATTCTCTTCTTGTGCCAAGGTTGCTCCACTCGTCCAATCATAATCGCCGTTTGGCAAGTGAGTGCCCAGAAGTGCCCACTTGGATTACTCAAGATTGACACACATTCTTCTTTCCTTCCGTCCTGTAATAGGAGTCCTGCTGATCGAGGCCAGTTACCTGTGACAAGATGATGACTCATTTTTGCCTGATGAGCCCTGGATGCAAGAAATGCAGAGTGCACAAGAGCCAGTGGTAGTTTGAAGCTCACTATGGTCCTAGCACTCCTTTGGAGGAGAGGATTTCTAATGCTGCAGATCCCAGAGCTGGGGACCAAGGAAATACCCGCCTTGGGTCACCGGGGATGGTGAGAAAAGGGCCCGCTCCTGCTGCCAGCGCCTGTTGTCTGGATTCATGTATCCCTCTGTTGGGGACACAGGGACATTCAAAGTCTCTGATTTAATGAGTATACTGAAAGCAGGAGTGTGGCATCCTCTCCTCGTAGGTTTTGTTTCCAAGTTAGTGCATCAGTTGTGCGTTTAACACACTATTTCAACACTCTACCAGGCCATCAATAACCAGGTGATTTAACCAGTAGATCCCATGATTCTGGACCCACTCTTATGTTTCTTAAATAGTAAGGAGATACAATATCCCAGTTAGATGCCATGTTACACGGGGTTATATGTCTATGAATCAAGCATTCCATGTTTTAAGTCAAGCTGAAAAATAAAAGCAATTCAATAGAATGATCTTACTTTGTCATTTTTATCATTTTAATATTAGATAAAATTTATTGAATGTATGTCAAGCTGGAATCAAGATTGCCAGGAGAAATATCAATAACCTCAGATATGCAGATGACACCACCCTTATGGCAGAAAGTGAAGAGGAACTCAAAAGCCTCTTGATGAAAGTGAAAGAGGAGAGTGAAAAAGTTGGCCTAAAGCTCAATATTCAGAAAACGAAGATCATGGCATCCAGTCCCATCACTTCATAGGAAATAGATGAGGAAACAGTGGAAACAGTGTCAGACTTTATTTTTGGGGGCTCCAGAATCACTGCAGTTGGTGACAGAAGCCATGAAATTAAAAGACGCTTACTCCTTGGAAGAACAGTTATGACCAACCTGGATAGCATATTCAAAAGCAGAGACATTACTTTGTCGAATAAGGTCTGTCTAGTCAAGGCTATGGTTTTTCCTGTGGTCATGTATGGATGTGAGAGTTGGACTGTGAAGAAAGCTGAGTGATGAAGAATTGATGCTTTTGAACTGTGGTGTTGGAGAAGACTCTTGAGAGTCCCTTGGACTGCAAGGAGATCCAACCAGTCCATTCTGAAGGAGATCAACCCTGGGATTTCTTTGGAAGGAATGATGCTGAAGCTGAAGCTCCAGTACTTTGGCCACCTCATGCAAAGGGTTGAGTCATTGGAAAAGACTCTGATGCTGGGAGGGATTGGGGGCAGGAGGAGAAGGGGACGACCAAGGATGAGATGGCTAGATGGCATCACTGACTCGATGGACGTGAGTCTGAGTGAACTGCGGGAGATGGTGATGAACAGGGAGGCCTAGCGTGCTGCGATTCATGGGGTCGCGAAGAGTCGGACATGACTGAGTGCCTGAACTGAACTGAACTGAACTGAACAGACGTCATGCTAAAAGTCATGTCCAGGAAACAGAACATAAATTCTCATCCTTACAATGGAGGCATTATATAAGGAAGACATTAAAAACAAGAATATTTGGATTAGAAAAACAAATTTCAACCAAAAATCTCCTATAACAGTTTGATGACTGGGGCAAGTTACGTAACAATTCTGAGCCTCAGTTTCCTTATTATTTTTTATCGTAGTCTGGGCTAGGAAGATGGAGACTAGCAGTCCACTCGTAGCTTTGACCCTCGTGAGCTTTGTCTGAATTAGATCTTTGGTCTTGGGAAAAACCACCATAATCTTACTGCACCAACGTTGAGCTCATTAATTTCTAAGATCCCTTTCAGCTTCAAGATTTTATGACTTTCTTTGATAGACAATTTTTTAAATCTTTCCCTTAGATGAAAGACTTCACTGTGAAAATTGTGGGTTTGGTTTGTCAGAATCACCTTCCTGATTTTCTTTTTTTTTTTTTTAATTTTAGTTTTTATATTTTTAAAATTTTAAAATCTTTAATTCTTCAACTTGGATCCCAAATATGTCAGAAGCTCATCTCTGGTCAGGATACCTACTTAAATGCTTGTTCCCAGCAGATAACCAGGAAGCTTGCCTTTTTGTACCAGTCTTAAATTTCTCTTTCATTCCAAAATGCAGACGGTTTAAGACTCTGATTTCAGTAGGACAAGGTCGAATTATACAGTGACACCTGAGGTTGCAGTCATCAGCCAGGAGATGGACTTTCCCCTAAAATCACTGAGACTCTAATTCAGACTAATGGTGTGCCCAAATTACCCATCTCAGTAGGTTTGCTTGATTCCCTGCAGATGTTTCTCGTTTCAGTTTCCAGAAACATCACTGCTGGGTGATTTATTTGCTGAAATGCATGATCACTCACTTGCTTTTCTGCTGATGAATGATTTATTACCATCCATTATGTACAGGAAGACAGAGTTGCTTTACTCGTATTATTTTTTGTTTTTGTTTTTTGCTGTTATCAGGTACACAGTAGACAAGTGAGGAAGCAATCTCAGTGGTGATAGATGTGCGGTTGTATGTCTGGGTTGGTGCAAAGTCAAAGGACTCATTTTTTTCCACCGATAACACTGTAGCTTGTTGGGCCTCTCCTAGGTCTTTTTGAAGGCACTGGACATGGAAGTTGAACACAGAGATCACGGGTCCTAATTCTTGGGATCATAACTGACAGCCTTTGCTTTTCAGCTATGGATTCAAAAGAGCAAATATTTGTGCCAGTCCTGATTCTAAGTACTATTAGCTCTAACCTATATTAGCTCATTTAATGTACTTGTCAACCCTATGGGGTAGGTACTAACTACTATCATTCTCATTTCATGGAGGAGAAAACTGAGCCATAGAGTGTAGGTAATTGTCCTTGAGTCACATAGCGGGAAAAAAAAAAAAAAAGTCTGAAACCTGGTCTTTTGACACCAAATCCAGATGCTTAATCATTGCTAACAATGTGGGAAGGGAAGGGTGGGATGAATTGAGAGGGTAATATATATAGATAACCATGTGTAAAATTAATACACAGCTCCTATACAGCACAAGGAGCTCAGCTCAATGATCTGTGATGATCTAGAGGGGTGGGATGGGAGGGCAGAAGGGAGGCTCAAGAAAGAAGGGCTATATGTATACTTAGAGCTGATTCATGTTTTTATACAGCAGAAACTAACACAACATTGTAAAGCAAGAATATTCCAATCTTTTTTAAAGGAATTTATTTCCTTCAGGCTAAGTGACTGAAAGTCTCACTTCTTACTGGCTGGAGGCTGGAGCCCACTCTCAGCTTCTAAATGTTGCCCGATTCTCTGCCATGTGCCCTTCGCAGGGCTAGCTGGCAACATGACTGTGTGCTAATCCAAGGCCAGCAGGCGCATCTATCTATGTTCAGTCTGCTAGGGCAGAATCTTAGATAATGAAACTCTATCACAAGAGTGGCATCCATCATCTTTTCCATAGTTGATGGTGATAAGCCAGCTACAGGTATTGATTATAAGCCTAACTCAAGGGCAGGCAACAGGCAAGAGCATGACTCATTAGTGTTGCCTTTGGTTGTCTGCTAAGCAGACAGACATTTCCCTACTGGTTAGTTTACATGGGAATCCAAATGATACTCAACTTGTTATTCGGTTAGTAATCATGGCCTGCTAGAAATGGAAGAGAGATGATGATACTGGCTAGTGGCTTCAAGCTATGAAGTTTCAAGCGTTCTTCTCCATATGCATGTCACAGATACCTTATTTCCACACGCTCTCATTCAGAGGTCCTTTCCTCAAATGACCCAGGATAGGTGATCTACCAGTGTCAATTCTCATCTCTCCATTTCTCATCTTTGAACTGAACATCTCTTCTCTGTTGGTTCATTTTTAAATTCAAAACCAGAATTTTCACCTGGTGAAGTTCAAGTTTTCTCAGGGACAATCATGTTGCCATCATGCATCAAGTCTCCATCTGAGATTCTCTAAGCCTCTTGGCAAACCTGGATGTCAATAGTGACTTACCTCAATGGCCTCATCCATTTCAGTTTCCTGAATTTAATCCTCAAAGAGTGACCTGCACAATTGGAAGGTATCATAACTGTCCCCCCTTGTGCAGGGTAAGCTAGTTCTGATTGTCCCTGTGTTTGTGCATCTAATATACTTTGCAAATACTTGCTACTGAACTCATCACACATTCATGAAAAGGCAGACCTAAACAGAAGTACTTGTTCTATCCTTCTCTTGCCTGGAGAGATTTAATTCTTTTTTGCATTGATTCTTTCAAACTAAGCAATTTCCCTTATGTGATAAGGGAAATAACACTTACTGAACTATTCTGGGACCAGTCCATGTTTGAAGTATACAGTGATCAGGGAAATTTCCTGTGTTTTCTTCCTCTTAGTCCACGACTTGTGTCAGAATAGATGATGCAATTCCAGAGGACCTGAGGTTAAAACATTATTGTATGTGAAGCATTTTTCGTTCATCCCTGAGTAATTTTTATCAGGACAGACCTAAGCAAAAAGGACAGTGCAGGCTCTGGAAACAAGTTTGGGACCCTTGAGGGATGGAATTTTGGGTTCCCAGAACCTAGAATGTGGTCCAGAAGGGAACATGCCGGCACGACACCTACTCGCCTGGGATAGGAACACTGATTTCCTTAAGATCATTTATTTGCAATGTTCAATTTCTTGATATTTTCTTCTCCTGAGAAGTTTATAGTTGGATCAAAGCAGGGACCCAGGCAACTTGCCAGCATTGTTTGCTGAATAATATACTAAGAATCTGACCAAAGTCTCTCAAGTAAAGGTAGGGTTCCCCTGAGCCATACTTCCCTCAGGTTGAAGACTGTGCTTCCCTGGAATTTAGTCTTCCACCATTTGAATGAGACATTCATCTCCCCTCCTCGATTTGTGCATCGTAATTGTTGGCTTGGAATGTCTTATTGTAGCCTACTGACCCCTGATTCAATTATTGTTTACTCTTTTGTCCTCTGTCCCTGTACTAAATGGGTATCATCCAGAATAATAATTTTCCCAGAGCTTGAAACAGCATTAAATAATGTGTATTTTCCATTGGTAATTGTTTCAAGGAGCTACACTTTCCAACTCAAGTGGAATCCTTTCTTTTGAACTCTATTTGAGTTGGATTTTTTCCTATTTAAAACAAAACAAAATTTGTGCTTCCTAGTTGCTTTGTATATTCTCCACTGCTTCCCTAAACATGTCTGTGAACTATAAAACCATCTTCTCTTCTAGCAATAGGTTTTTTTTTTTCCTCCCAAGAATGCTTAAAATAACCCCTTTTCATGGCACATTCATCAAGTTGTGTCCTCCCTAAAAGTTACCATTGACAGCATACTTCATTTCTGAGAATTTAATTTCAGGTTCTCTAGATGGGTCAACTCTACGATATTGGTCTTTAAATGGATATAAACACCTCATGCTCTCACACCTACTCCCAATCCAGCTGGTTATTCCTTCCCTGAGACCCTGAACTCTGTCTTAGCTCTGAACTTTAAACATGCTACGCCCTTGTCTTAAATATCTTTGTTCTGATCCATCCTACCTCCATCGCTTGGATAACTCCCTGCATTGTTGGTCCAGTTTATACTCTGATTCATCCATCACCTCCCCTACTGAGTCTAGGAGGGAATCCAATACTCCTCCCACCCAGTACATGGGTCCCAGGAGTCATAATTAGTGAAATAGAACTGACGGCTCTGCCTTGTGATTTTCTGGACTCTTGCCTTGTGTTCTCAAACAGACTGTGAACACCTTGAGGCAGAGCTTGTTCATCAAGTTACGTCCACATTCTCAATAGAATTTTATTAAATGAGTGAATGAATCCCTATCAATCCCTATCATATAGACAAGGAGACTGAGAATCATAAAATATAAGTAATATCCTCATCTTCAAATGGTTGTAAAAAGTAAAAATAGGGTACAAATCCATATTAAAATTTCTAGAGTTAGATTTTCAACTGCAGCCTGCTATACTTGCTTTGCTTATTTATTTGCTATAGACCAAACATATCTCCCTCAAGCTTACTTGCTGAAGCTTAATCTTCAATGTGATGGTATTTTAAGGTGGGATCTCTGGGAGGTGATTTGTACCAGGTGATTTGTATAAATGAGACCCCAGGAAGCTGTCTCATCCCTTCTTCCATGTGAGTAATAGCAATAAGACAGTCGTCTATGAATTAGAAAGGAAGGGGCCATCAATGAACCAAATCCATCACCACTTTGATCTTGGGCTTCTGACCTCCAGAACTGTGGGGACTAAATTTCTGTTTCTTATATGCTACCCAATTTATGGTATTCTGTTAGAGCAGCATGAATGAACTAAGACAGTAGTGTTGCATATTAGACAATCACATAATTTAGTGACTTAAAATAACTATGGTGCCTTAATGCTCCCTGGGGCCTCTCTTTCTCTTTGTGTGTCTTCTCACACCCCAGGGAGTCTCCTCATGACTTTAGCTTGACAATGTATGGTAGCATCTCTTCCACTATTGCAGTTAGCTCTCAAGGGGTAGTGCCAGGCCAATCAAAAGCTATGCTCATATCTGTGACAATGTCACTTCTCTTATATTCTGCAGATCAAAGCAATCATAGGCTTCATTCAGGTTCAAGAGATTGGAGAAAGTGAAAGTTGCTCAGTCATGTCTGACTCTTTGCGACCTCATGGGTATAGTTCATGGCATTCTCTAGGTCAGAATACTGGACTACATAGCCTTTCCCTTCCCCAGAGGATCTTCCCAACCCAGGGATCGAACCCAGGCCTCCCACATTGCAGGTGGATTTTTTACCAGCTGAGCCACAAGGGAAGATCAAGAATACTGGAGTGGGTGGCCTATCAATAAACTCTATTTTTGATTGGAAGAAGACAAAATCATCTTGCAAAAGAACATGTTAAGTGGGAATTACTGCTATAGCTAATTTGGAAAATATAATGTCACAAACCACACAGACCAGCTGAAGGTATGAAAAGAAAAATTTCTTCTGCCCTTCATTCAGTAAATTTTCTTCACATAGTTTTATCATAATGCACACATTATGTAAGTGAACAAGTCATACTCCCTAGTTTCAAGGGACAAACTTCTAGTAGAAGAAGTGAGAAAAATCTTACCAGTCAGGTTGTGCTGTGTAACAAAACAGCTCAAAATCTGGTAGCTTGAAAACAATAACTGTTTCTGTGGTGCATGATTCTGTGAGTTGGTGATTTAGGCTGGGCTCTGGTGAGATGTCCACCCAGATTCAGTCATGCTCACTTGTGAGTCAGTGGATGACTTGGTGATCTTTGTTGGCTGGGCTTTTGCACTTGTTTGGGGTTGGCTAGCTATAGGCAAGACATCATGGCTCTCCACCATTTGATCTCTCATTCACCAGCAGGATATCCTTCACCTGTTTTCACAGAAGAGCTATCAGTCTAAGAGAGCAAGAGAGTGTGAGTCCTTTCAGGCATAGACTTGGAACTGACACAAAGTCATTTCTGTTGCATTCTTTTGGGTTAATGCAAGTCACAAGGCCAGTCAAGATTTAAGAAGTCAGGAAGTGCAAAGGACAGGGATGCAAAATGATCATTATTTTTGGCCACTGTGAAATCCATATATGTTGATGCAGAGTGGGAAGTGTGGTAAGCTATGGAGTGCAGAGAAAGGATATTTTATGAATCTGGGGCACCTAGAGGGCATGGAGGATGGGAAGTAGCATGAAAAAGGATCAGGATAAATTTCTCTTAGAAGTGGATTCTGAAGACAGATAGGTTTCTGAACCTGCATGGAGAACAGAAGAGAATGACTGTCCCTTTCTTTATCAAAGTAGTCCTACCAAAAAGAGTATAAAATAATTTTTTTAATCACAATAAAAAATATTTAGGTACATGTTTGGCTGAGCCCCTTTGATGTTCACCTGAAACTATCACAACACTATTAATTGGTTATACTCCAATACTCATTGGAAAAGACCCTGATGATGGGAAAGATTGAAGGCAGAAAAAGGGGACAGCAGAAGATGAAATGGTTGGATGGCATCACTGACTCCATGGACATGGGTTTGAGCAAGCTCCGGGAGATGGTGATTGACAGGGAAGCCTGGTGTTTTGCAATCCATGGGGTTGCAAAAAGTTGGACATGACTGAGTGAATGAACTGAACTGATACCCAATACAAAATAAAAAGTTTGAAAAAAAAATATATAACTAGGTTATAAAGAACCAAAGTTTGCATATATATCCACAGAGCTTGTTTGAGAACCTCAGTGCTAAAAAAGTATTCAAGATCTTTATCTCTTATTCCTGGTTAGGTGTCAGGAGACAATCAGGCAAGCCACATGGCCATGCTGATAAACCAGCTGAGAAAATCAGAACCAGCAGGGATCCGGGAGATGAATTCCCTCAGTTCATTTCATAGATTTGAAGCTTAGGGATGGAATAGACTTGCCCCAGTGTATTAGTCAGCCAGGGCTGCCAAAACAGAATACCATAGACAGGGGGCTGTCTTAAAACAACAGAAATGTATTTTGTCACAGTTCTGAAGGTGAAGGCCCAAGATCAAAGTCTCAGCAGGTTTAGCTTCTTCTGAGGTCTCTCTCCTTGGCTTATAGATGTCTGCCTTCTTTGCTTTGTTTATTCTGTTATTATTATTATTATTGGAGTAGAATTGCTTTACGAGGCTGTGTTAGTTTCTACTGTACAGTGAAGTAGATCAGCTATACATATATTCTCTCCCCCTTGGAGCTCACTCCCACCCCACCCTTCATCCCACCCACCAAGGTCATCACAGAGCCCTGAGCGAGGCCCCTGTGCTATGCTGCAGAGTCTCACCAGCTAGCTGATTTACACATGTGTATACAGGAGGACCCCAGCCACCCAGTTCATCCACACTCCCCTTCTCCCCATGTCCACACATCTGTCCTCTATTCCTGTCCTGCAGTTGGGTTCATCTGCACCATTTTTTTTAGATTCCACATGATGCTTTAGTATTGTTTTTCTCTTTCTGACTTACTTCATTCTGTATGACAGACTCTAGGTCTTGGTATGACCCCACACAGTATTTCCTCTACGCTTATCTGTGTCCTAACCTTTTCTCTTTAAGGACACCAGTCAGATTGGATTGAAAGTGAAAGTCACTCAGTTGCGTCCAACTCTTTGCAACCCCATGGACTATACAGTCCATGGAATTCTCCAGGCCAGAATACTGGAGTGGGTAGCCTGTCCCTTCTGCAGGGGATCTTTTCAACCCAGGGATTGAACCCAGGTTTCCCACATTGCAGGCAGATTCTTTACCCATTGAGCCACAACGGAAGCCCAAGATTACTGGAGTGAATAGCCTATCCCTTCTTCAGTGGATTTTCCTGACTGAGGAATCAAACCAGGGTCTCCTGCAATGCAGGTGGATTCTTTACCAACTGAGCTACTGGTTAGGGCCACCCTAAAAACCTTATTTTAAGTGAATCAGCTCCCTAAAGGCCCTATCTTCAAATACAGTCGCTTCTGAGGTAATGCGGGCTTAAGGCTTCATCATGTGCATTTGGCGGGGGTGGGTGGGAAGTGATTACAATTCAACCCACAATACCATGGCCACATAATCAGAGTTGAATCTGCAAGCTCAGGTTTTTCTCTGTGAAGCATGTAGCCTCTTGACTTTTAGCTGAAAATTGCCTCTCTTCTGCTTCCCAGATGACTGTTGTTCCTAAAAAGAATGCTTGAATCTAATCGTGTCCCTGACTGTGTATTCTGCTGTCTCCTTCCTTGGGGAATCCACCAAAGTCAATAAAAAGACACAGGGAACTCAGACAGAGCCCAGAGGTAACAGACGACCCAGTGCGCAAACCAACTTGTTAGCTGTTGGCACATGTGAGGGATATTATCTTTAAATTAGTTGGGAAAATTAATACTGCTTGCTTGCTATGCTCGCCCTTATTGTCTGCTCTGAGAATCAGCAGGGCCAGAGCCACCATAGATAATATTTTTTAATTAGAAGTAAAAATAACTTCTTGTGATTAATCTGCTTCTCTGGGGACTTGATACAGGATCTCATAAATCTAAAGTGGAAGTATCTGCTGGATCCGTGGCAGACTCCCTCCCCTTCAGCCAGCTCAGGAGAAGAGTAGGAGAGAGCCCTGTGAAAGCAAGACAGAGCCCAGACCAGGCAGATACAGGCCATGAGATCAGAGGTCCAGCTTCAAGAAGACACGGGTCTCAGCAGAGGCAGACTTTCTGGTAAGGAAATCTCCCATCATGTTCAAGAGAGCAGATGTTGGTAGCAGAAGGTCTTAGGTTAGGTCATGGGCCTGCAACTTATTGGACCCTCAAAGAATGTCTGAGACTCAGTTTTCTCATCTTTAAAATAGGTAGATAAACATTTATCTCCAAGAGAGCATTTCTGCAAAAGACTCTCTGAGCTCTGGAGCCAGGTTGCTTGGTTTTGAATTTGGAACGCTTCACTTTCTTATGATATCAAGCCAGGAATTTCCATTTCTGTGTTTCTGCTCCCTTCTGTGAAATAGGACTGATAAAGAGGGCCTGTCTCAAAGGGCTGTTGTGTGGACTAAATAAGTTAAAGTACATCAAGTGCTGGGGCAGGTATGGGAAACACCCAATAAACATCTGTTCTTACAAGGCCAGTGCGTTAACACACACAATGTCCTCTGTGGTTGTTATAATGAAAGGGATCTTAGTAGGGGAACTGGGGGTTTCCCAGGTGGTACAGTGGTAAAGAATCTACCTACCAGTGCAGGATATATAGGAGATGTGGGTTCAGTTAATGAGTTGGGAAGATCTCCTGGAGTAGGAAATGGCAACCTACTCCAGTATTCTTCACCTGGAAAATTCCGTGGACAGAGAAGCCTGACAGGCTACAGTTCTTAGGGTAGCAAACAGCTGGACATGGCTGAGCATGCGTGCAGTGGTGGAATGGTTCAGATTCCATTCTGAAGATGGAAAAACGGAGGTTTAGGAAGAGGGTGAGACTTTCCCAAATCATAGAGTGAGTTTTTGGGCAAAGCTGGGTTTAGAATGCCAGTTTCAAACCCAGAGACAGAAGTTTGTAAAAAAAAAAAAAAAAAAAAAAAAAAAAAAAAAAAAAAACCAATGTGCGGTTTTAGAATTTCTGTCTGGTTTTAGTTGGCTTCCCTCATAGCTCAATTGGCAAAGAATCCACCTGCAATGAAGAAGACCCTGGCTTGATTCCTGGGTCAGGAAGATCTGCAGGAGAAGGGATAGGCTACCCACTCCTGTATTTTTGGGTTTTCCTTGTGTTTCAGCTGGTAAAGAATCCGCCTGCAATGTGGGAGACCTGGGTTTGATCCCTGGGTTGGGAAGATCCCCTGGAGAAGGGAAAGGCAACTGACTTCACTATTCTGATATGGAGAATTCCATGGACTGTATAGAGAATTCCATGGACTGTATAGTTCATGGGGCTGCAAAGAGTCAGACACGACTGAGCAACTTTCACTTTCACTTTCATCTTCTAACAATCTGGAAAGAAGTCATCTTAGACCAGCACAGTTAGTGTTAGAGGTCTAAACACCCTTTTAGGAGACAAGAAAAGGCATTGGTTGTGGGGAAAATGATAGTATCACCTACCTTAGCTGTGAATTTCTCAGGCAGACCTAGGATCTAGCTTTAGTCCTCTGCCAGATGTACCCAACTTTGACCCACAAGGAACTTTTTCTATGTGAAATTCTTAGGACTGGAAAAAATCTCTAGATCCCTAAAAATGTTACTTATCTTTCCAGCCTCAACACAAGCTGCCAAGGATCCACAAGAATAGTCAGGAGCATCCTTCACTTCAGTACAGTTCAGTCACTCAGTCGTATCCCACTTTTCGCAGCATGCCAGGCCTCCCTGTCCATCACCAACTCCTGGAGTTCACTCAAACCCATGTTCATCAAGTCGGTGATGCCATCCAGCCATCTCATCCTCTGTTGTCCCCTTTTTCTCCTGTAACCAGTCCCTCCCAGCATCAGAGTCTTTCCCAATGAGTCAACTCTTCACATCAGGTGGCCAAAGTACTGGAGTTTCAGCTTTAGCATCATTCCTTCCAAAGAAATCCCAAGGCTGATTTTCTTTTGAATGGACTGGTTGGATCTCCTTGCAGTCCAAGGGACTCTCAAGAGTCTTTTCCAACACCACAGTTCAAAAGCATCAATTCTTCAGTGCTCAGCTTACTTCACAGTCCAACTCTCACATCCATATATGACCAATGGAAAAACCATAGCTTTGACTAGATGGACATTTGTTGGTGAAGTAATGTCTCTGCTTTTAAATATGCTATCTAGGTTGGTCATAACTTTTCTTCCAAGGAGTAAGCGTCTTTTAATTTCATGGCTGTGATCACCATCTGCAGTGATTTAGAAACCCCAAAAAATAAACTGACACTGTTTCCACTGTTTCCCCATCTATTCCCCATGAAGTGATGGGACTGGATAACATGATCTTCGTTTTCTGAATGTTGAGCTTTAAGACAACTTTTTCACTCTCCTCTTTCACTTTCATCAAGAGGCTTTTGAGTCCTTCTTCACTTTCTGCCATAAGGGTGGTGTCATCTGCATATCTGAGGTTATTGATATTTCTCCCGGCAACCTTGATTCCAGCTTGTGCTTCTTCTAGCCTAGCATTTCTCATGATATACTCTGCATAGAAGTTAAATAAGCAGGGTGACAATATACAGCCTTGATGTACTCCTTCTCCTATTTGGAACCAGTCTGTTGTTCCATGTCCAGTTCTAACTGTTGTTTCCTGACCTGCATATAGGTTTCTCAAGAGGCAGGTCTCTTTCAGAATTTTGCACAGTTTATTGTGATCCACACAGTCAAAGGCTTTGACATAATCAATAAAGCAGAAATAGATGTTTTTCTGGAACTCTCTTACTTTATCGATGATCCAGTGGATGTTGGCAATTTGATCTCTGGTTCCTCTGCCTTTTCTAAAACCAGCTTGAACAGCTGGAATTCATGGTTCACATATTGCTGAAGCCTGGCTTGGAGAATTTTGAGCATTACTTTACTAGCGTGTGAGATGAGTGCAATTGTGTGGTAGTTTGAGCATTCCTTGGCATTGCCTTTGTTTGGGATTGGAATGCAAACTGACCTTTTCCAGTCCTGAGGCCACTGCTGAGTTTTCCAAATTTGCTGGCATATCAGATCAAGTTTTGTCCTTTGCACAAAAACCTTCACAACATTGTTGCTTTCATTTGGGATATTCTAAGCAGATTCAGAAAGTGAAGAGGAACTAAAAAGCCTCTTGATGAAAGTGAAAGAAGAGAGTGAAAAAGTTGGCTTAAAGGTCAACATTCAGAAAACGAAGATCATGGAATCTGGTCCCATCACTTCATGGGAAATAGATGGGGAAACAGTGGAAACAGTGTCAGTCTATTTTTATGGGCTCCTAAATCACTGCAGATGGTGATTGCAGTCATGAAATTAAAGGATGCTTACTCCTTGGAAGGAAAGTTATGAGCAACATAAATAGCATATTCAAAGCAGAGACATTACTTTGACAACAAAGTTCCGTCTAGTCAAGGCTATGGTTTTTCCATTGGTCATATATGGATATGAGAGTTGGACTGTGAAGAAAGCTGAGTGCTGAAGAATTGATACTTTTGAACTGTGGTGTTGGAGAAGACTCTTGAGAGTCCCTTGGACTGCAAGGAGATCCAACCAGTCCATTCTGAAGGAGATCAGCCCTGGGTGTTCTTTGGAAGTAATAATGCTAAAGCTGAAACTCCAGTACTTTGGCCACCTCATGCGAAGAGTTGACTCACTGGAACAGACTCTGATGCTGGGAGGAATTGGTTACAGGAGGGAAGGGGACAACAGAGGATGAGATGCCTGGATGGCATCACTGACTCAATGGATGTCAGTTTGAGTGAACTCCGGGAGTCGATGATAGACAGGGATGCCTTGCATGCTGCAATTCATGGGGTCACACAGAGTCAGACACGACTGAGCGACTGCACGGAATTGAACTGAACTGAACTGAAGCAGATTCATGAATGACATTCACCATCTTCTGTGGGATCTTCTTCAAGTTTGCTCCTCTGCACTTATGGTTCTACAACTGATCAGTTTACAATCATGCTCATTCATGAATCCCTCAGAAATTTGAAACCCTTTGTTTTCACTTTGAATCCTCAGGAACCAGCAGCTCACCAAGCACTCAGTAGATTTCCTGGAAGTGTGCATATAACTGTCACTATCAAACAATAGTGCTTATTATACTATACTGTTACGTTCATGAGGACTCACTCGAGAGATCTCTTTCAGAATTTAGTTACGAGATTAAAAAATGTAAGTTTCTCCTAAGAGGAATTTGTCTATTTCTCTTTCCTATAAAGAGGACTATGTTTGATTTTCTTCTGTGTCCTGGCTGCAGGGAATTGCAAAGCCAAATCTGACATATAATTAAGGCAATGTTATTAACACTTGTAGTTCAAATGTTTCCCTTCTCCATCTTTCTTGAATCCTAAGTTTGTTTTACGATTTGGAATAGGTTTAGGATTTTCTCAATGTTTAAAGTCACTCCAATATATTTCAGAAAGATGTAAGAAATAAGTAAAATGTATAAATTAAAAAGTGAGACTACATATGCTTAGCAGATACTGCATAGTAATGATGATGGAGGAAATGGAAAATGCATGAGGGGGATGTCTGGAGAACTTTCAGGAAGAAATGGGGCAAGTCTGCTTGGGGCCACCCTGTGTACGATGACATCCAGAGCTGAAGAAAATGCATAACATTACGGTGAGCTATGGAGAAAGACAGGCAGACACTGGGGAGGTTTCTATCCATCAAATCACTTGGAATTTATACTCTGAAACCTACTTGAAAATTGAATGCAAATTAAGGTCCAATCATCCTCCTTAGAAATCAGAGCCTTTGGAAAAAAATAGGATTGCATTTCAAGCTTCCCATGGTTTTGTTATTGTTGTCTAATACTGCAATCTTTTTTACCCTTTGAGTCATAGAATTCTACTGCTAGATGGGACTCTATCCTGGAGATTTTGTACCTGGATTCTACAAGTAGCCATGGGATTGAAAGAAGGGCTTTATGAAATCTGTTCTCCAGGAATATTACACGCAAAATGTGAACTTTCCTTGAGTCTAGAGTCTTCTCTAGATTCTCAAACAGGTCTGTGATACTGCACTTTCCCCTACCTCAGCCTCCCTTTGATAAAAATGCTGACTGGCTTTGAGTATTGAAAGGTGTGAAAGATAAAGCTCAAAGAGAGAAAGTGACTTTCTCAAGGCCACACCCAAAGTTGATGCCATAGCTGTGCCCTAACAGGAGACCTAGTTGCTGGCTCCCAGACTAGGATTGTTAAAGTGCAATACTGCCTGTAAGTCAGACAGCTGGTGCCTTCTGTGGCAAGGTAACTTTGCTCATCTATAGGTATCAGGTATCAGGTCTTTCCCTCACCCTCTTGCCATCTCAGAGGAGTACCCAGAACAATCTTAGTCATCTTGTGCTGCTATGACAAAAAAAATTCCCTAGATTGGGTGACTTATAAATGACAGATATTTATTTCTTTGCTGAAGAAGGCTCTTGAGAGTCTCTTGGACTGCGAGAAGATCAAACCAATCAATCCTAAAGAAAATCAACCCTGAATATTCACTGGAAGGATTGATGCTGAAGCTGAAGCTCCAATACTTTGGCCACCTGATGCAAAGACCTGACTCACTAGAAAAGACCTAGATGCCAAGAAAGATTGAAGGCAGGAGGAGAAGGGGATGACAGTGGATGAGATAGTTGGATGGCATCACCGACTCAATGGACATGAGTTTGAGTAAACTATGGGTGACAGTGAAGGACAGGGAAGCCTGGCGTGCTGCAGTTCATGGTGTGACAGACTCTGACATGACTTAGAGGCTGAGCAACAACAACAATTTATTTCTTTTAGTTCTGGAGACTGGAAGTCTCAGGTCAGCGTGTCCACATGTTTAGGCTCTGGAGAGGACACGTTTCTATGTTGCAGTCTATCGACTTTGTATCCTCACATTGTAGAAAGCAGAGAGAGGTTTTGAGGTCTCTTTTATAAGAGACACTAACCCCTTTCTTGAGGGCTTTGCTCTCATGAGCTAAATGCCTACCAAAGTCCCCATCTCCCAACACCATCAGATTGTGGGTTAGGGTTCCCATGTATGAATTTTGAAGGGCACAAATACTCAAAATACTCAGATACTCAGATCTGTTTGTTGCAGGTATTTGGGGACTTTTCTGGCTTCCAGGGAAGCAAACCTCATTTGCACGGGTGCTTAAGAAGCAAAATGCTTCCCCTTTCCAGTTTCGGAGCCCTTATTTCCTGCATAAGAACATAGCCTTCTCAAGGAGACAAGGAAAACTTGCCTCTCAGGACCCAGGCAGCAGGGTTACACTGGATGTCAAAGGGATGTATTGTGCATTTACAGTCATGTTATGGACACTTTCAAGCGAGGCAGGTTTTCACAGTAAATTTCTGCCTAAAGAGAAACTTTTTATACTTCATGGTTTCACAAAGAGGAAGAGAACAAGGTCTCTGTCCAAGCTGCATCTGGGTGACTGATTTCCTCCTTGTCTCTCAGGTAACAAGAAGCCAAGGATCATGAAACAAGGATGATAGTCAGATGAGATACAGACTGAAACACGGAGCTTGCCTAGAATCCACATTAGCTGTCCATGAAGCAAAATGCAGGCAGAGAGAGAATTATGTGTCTCCTTCTGTCTTTTTAACATAATTCCATGGCTGGCAAAAAATCCAGACATAGTATTTGCATTTAATTTATACGCTTGCCTTGGGGAATGATAAACTACCTGGAGTAGTTCTTGAGATTTGATTTGTATTTGTGTCTCTGAGCCAACAGATATGACAGATGAAGAAGGATTTGGGACAGGTTCCTTGTGAATCTTGGTTTCAAGCCACCGTCCAACGTATTTTGGGCTGGGGGGTATGGACTTGGGAATTATGAGCTCATTTCAGCATTTGCTGTGGTTCTACTTAGTTTCAGGGACTCTCCCGAGTACAAGGGCTTTTAAAGATGACTCACACCACTTCTGTTGTGGAGAAAAGTGAAAGTGTTAGTTATTCAGTCATGTTCAACTGTTTGCGACCCCATATACTGTACCCTGCCAGGCTCCTCTGTCCCTGGGATTCTCCAGGCAAGAATACTGGAGTGGGTTGCCATGCCCTCATCCAGGGGATCTTCCCAACCCAGGGATAGAACCTGGGTCCCCTGCCTTCTGCCTTGTAGGTAGATTCTTTACCATCTGAGCCACCAGGGAAGTCCTCTGTTGTGGAGAAGCTCATGGTCTTCTGGGGATGGTGGAGAGACAGCAGAGAAATGCCATGCAATCTAGTAACTGTCATGATAGAGACCTGAATAGGGGATTATGGCCATAGAGGATATCTAACCCAGTATGGGAGGGACCAGGGGAGTCTTCCCTGGTAAATAATCTCAGACTGTCTAGAGAATAGTAAAGGGGAGGTAAAGAGCCTTGTAGGCTGAGGGGGCAAACAAAGTGCAAACACAGAGGTGAGGAACCACAGGGTGGGGGCAATGACTCAAGGAGTTTCATGCTATAGGAGGACAGGAATGTGAGGCGGGAGAGAGGGGAAGTTGAAGATACAGGGAGGAGTCATAATTCTCACCTCATCCAGGAATGTGGGGAAAAGAGCACCATTCAGCTTGGGAATGATGTGGAGACTTGAGTTACAGATTCTGCTTAATGGGTTGGGAGAGGAGAGACTGCAGATAAGGAGATGAGCTGAAAGTCATTTCACTGGAAGCTGAAGGGCTTATCCAGAGTCAGAGGTCACAAGGAAGGAGAGGAAAGAAACATATTGACAGGTACTTCTAGAGAAATATCACCTGATCTTGAGCTAAAGGAGAATTGGAGAAGCTTTTCTTCTGCTCCAAGGTCTAGGAAAAGGGAATGAGGAAAAAAGATAAGCCCAATTCTCTAATGCAATTCTAAAACCCTCTGTGTGAGTTACTTCTTGTTGCTTAGTTGCTAAGTTGTATCTGACTCTTTGTGATCCCATGGACTGCAGTGCTCCAGGATTCTCTGTCCTTCACTTTCACTATCTCCTTGAGTTTGCTCGAACTCATGTTCAGGGAGTTGGTGATGCTGTCCAACCAACCTGTCCTCTGTCGCCCTTTCTCCTCTTGCCCTCAATCTTTTCTAGCATCAGGGTCTTTTCCTATGAGTCAACTCTTCACACCAGGTGACCAAAGTATTGGAGCTTCAGCTTCAGCCTTGGTCCTTCCAATGAATATCCAGGGTTGGCTTCCTTTAGGATTGACTGGTTTGATCCCCTTGCAGTCCAATGTTCTCTCAAGAGTCTTCTCCACACCAGAATTTGAAAGCATCAATTCTTCAGTGATTGGCTTTCTTTATGGTCCAACTCTCTCATCTGTACATGATTGCTGACTTACTTAAAAGGTCCTAAAGTGCTGTTCTTGTGGTGCGATGTTGATGAGATAACAAGATGAACTGACTGGTTCTGGTCCCAAGAACAGATTTCATTGTCTAGAAGGAGAATATAACCACAGAACAGACATACATACAAGACCCTTCCACTGCACAACCCTCTGACAGGCTGGGTCTGCAAGAACTTTTACATGGAGGTTAATGAACAGCAGGAGGGGATATGTGGCTTCTTCTCAGGGGAAAAACAAAAAGAACTATTCAGAGATGGTACAGAGCACCAAGGATAGAGGGATATAATAAACTGTTGCCATAGCCACTGACTGGACCAGTGTGTTGCCCATGTCAGCACAGAGTATTGAATATCTTTTCCATTCAGTTCCACATCAATTCCTTCATCCAAAAACCATATCCTGAAAATTGCTTGGTGCTTGGTTGGCCCTAGGGAAAGAAACAAAAGGCTGAAACAAAATTCACAGACTTTGCCCTTAAGGAGCTTAGAATCTTCCTTGAATTTTGGCCTGGATCTCAAATTCCAGTAAAATATGTATTAGTTAAGATAATACTAGCTGCTGTAACAGCAATAGCAGCATCAAAACAGGTTATAAGGGTTGAACACGGTTAAGCTTACTTCTGAGTTACAGATCAGTCTAGTACGGGGATCCGCAGCCAATGTGGGGTGACTGGGAGACCTGAGGTTCTGCCATTTTGGGCTTCATCCTCCTCTTAGCCACCGAGACTTCCACCTAATTGGAAGACAGAGAAGAGTGTGGAAGGCATAGCAAGTCTCCAGATCGTTGTCCTGGAAGTGACACATATCCCTCTCATTCACATTTCACTGGTGAGGATGAACCCAAGGGCCCAAGATGCAAGGGGAAAGGGTTGCAGGTCAAAAGAGTTGTGCTAAGCAGCCACTTTCCAGCAACAGCATATATTCATGGCCACGTGATATCTAGCTATCTACGGAAAAGTTCATTAACCACTGATCTAATGGAAGGTAGATCACTGTGGGACAGCCTGGAATCCTCTCCCCAGTCTTTCATTTCCATTCACTGCAATCTCACTCAACTGCTTTTCTCACGTCCACCACCACCGCTCTTAAGTGGCCTTCTTGGAAGTTCCCCTTTCTACAGATTAATCTAGGTTTCATATTCACATGCATGCGTTTCATAATACCGATCACAGGTTATATGATTATTCATTTTCTTGGTGATTGTTTCACCAGGGTCTGTGTTCCCCACAAATGTAGTCCTGATCACATACCTGGCACTATTCTAAGCATCTACACGTGTAAAATCATTTAATTCTCTTAATAACGCCAGTGCGTGTGTGCTGCTCATTTGCTTCAGCTGTATCTCGGTCTTTGCAACGCTATGGACTGTAGCCCCAGAGAAAGCAATGGCACCCCACTCCAGCACTCTTGCCTGGAAAATCCCATGGATGGAGGAGCCTGGTGGGCTGCAGTCTATGGGGTCGCTAAGACTCAGACACAACTGAGCAACTTCCCTTTCACTTTTCACTTTCATGCAATGGAGAAGGAAATGGCAACCCACTCCAGTGTTCTTGCCTGGAGAATCCCGGGGACAGTGGAGCCTGGTGGGCTGCCGTCTATGGGGTCGCACAGAGTCGGACACGACTGAAGTGACTTAGCAGCAGTAGCTGGACTATAGCCCACCTGGCTCCGCTGTCCAGGATTCTCCAGGCCAGAATACTACAGGGAGTTACCATGCCCTCCTCTAGGGGATCTTCCTGACCCAGGGAATGCATCTGCGTCTGCCTGTGTCTCCTGCATTGCAGGCAGATTCTTTACCCATGGAACCACCTGGGAAGCCCCAGTAACCCCAGTCAGTTCAGTTCAGTCGCTCAGTCGTGTCCGACTCTTTGCGACCCCATGAATTGCAGCACACCAGGCCTCCCTGTCCATCACGAACTCCCAGAGTTCACTCAGACTCATGTCCATTGAGTCAGTGATGCCATCCAGCCATCTCATCCTCTGTCGTCCCATTCTCCTCCTGCCCCTAATCCTTCCCAGCATCAGAGTCTTTTCCAATGAGTCAACACTTTGCATGACGTGGCCAAAGTACTGAAGTTTCGGCTTTAGCATCATTCCTTCCAAAGAAATCCCAGGGTTGATCTCCTTCAGAATGGACTGGTTGGATCTCCTTGCAGTCCAAGGGACCCTCAGGAGTCTTCTCCAATACCACAGTTCGAAAGCATCAATTCTTCAGCGCTCAACCTTCTTCACAGTCCAACTCTCACATCCATACATGACCACAGGAAAAACCATAGCCTCGACTAGACGGACCTTAGTCGGCAAAGTAATGTCTCTGCTTTTGAATATACTATCTAGGTTGGTCATAACTTTTCTTCCAAGGAGTAAGCGTCTTTAAATTTCATGGCTGCTGTCACCATCTGCAGTGATTTTGGAGTCCAAAAAAATAAAGTCTGAACCTGTTTCCCCATCTATTTCCCATGAAGTGATGGGACCGGATGCCATGATCTTCGTTTTCTGAATGTTGAGCTTTAGGCCAACTTTTTCACTCTCCACTTTCACTTTCATCAAGAGGTTTTTTAGTTCCTCTTCACTTTCTGCCATAAGGATGGTGTCATCTGCATACCTGCATAGGTAGGTACTATGATTATCTCTGTTTTACTGATAAGGGCCTGCCGTTCAGAGAGGTAAAACAGCCTGCCCAAGGTCATGGGAAATATCACAAGTATAGTCAGGAAATAAATGATGAGGCCAGGATTTGAGTCTGAACAGTCTGGCTCTAAGACCAGCTTCTAGAGTACTGCATGGCACATTGTTGTCACTGTTTTAGTCACTAAACTGTGTCCAGCTCTTGTGATCTCATGAACTGTAGCTCGCCAGGCTCCTCTGCCCATGGAATTCTCTAGGCAAGAATACTGAAGTGGGTTGCCATTTCCTTCTCCAGGGGATCTTCCCGACCCAAGAATCAAACCCACGTCTCCTGCATTGGAGGCAGATTCTTTACCACTGAGCCACCGGGGAAGTCTGCATGGCACACGGTGGATCTTAAACATATGTGTGTTGAGGGGATGGATAATACCGCATTATAAGTCAATGCTGTTCTAGAGAAATCAGCATGGTGCAGGCAGAAATGATGTGCACAGTTACAGCTTTTTGTGGAGTGGATCAAAGGAAACTACACATATAACATTCATATTTTTAATTATACTCTAGTCCTTAGAATAAGAAATGAAAGCAGACACCTTTGATTTCCCACTCTCACTTGCTGCTATTGAGGACTGGGCCTCCTATCACTCCCCTACCCCCTGCTACATGCCAATGGTGAGCCAAGGTCCTGCCTCCCTACATATCCTTCTTGGGTTTCTGACCTGTGCATTTGCAATTGGCTGCTCAAAGCAATTCCCATTTTACAAACCTCTTTTCCTCCCCCCAGACTCAATTAAGCTTTTGGAAGCATGAGAGCAGCTAAGCCATTACCCGATCTGAACTTGAACTCTAAGCCTCAGGAGATTCACCGATCACTGAGCTGCAAGCCTCCCTGGGCTTCTAGCTGCAACAGTTTTGTGAAGTCAGCACAGCGTTGCCCACAATTTGGGAGGGGGGCACCATATTTTATTTTTCAGTCAAGCATGGTACCGTCAAGCATGGTACATATTGCTTAAGTGGCTCAATATCAGCACTTTCTTCCCCTCAAATAACTTATCAACTTTATGTGCATGAAGTTTCCCTGTGAGAAAATTTGTCAGCTATCAGGATTTTCCAAAGTCCTAGTTTTCTTGTTCTGAGAGGCAGCAGGAGTTTCCTTTAACTGTGATCCCTTGGGACCTGTTCTGCTGGAAGATTTCCAGTTTCTATCTATCTTTTAGCCATAAATACACTCTGATGACTCAAGATTGAAGCAGCTAGAATCAATCTTGGGGACACGAGACAAAGGTCAGGGATGTAGGGGGTGCTCCCTTCGTCTCAGGTGTTTGGTTGATAGAATTCAGGGCTTCTCACTGGCAGGTTGGCACTGCAATTCTGTGCTACTTTCAGATCGAGCAGGCTGTGAAGTGTTGGATGCTTGGTTTCAGGTAATATTTCCCTTCAGGTTGCCATTCAGCCTTGCTTTTCAAATGGGCACTGCTTCTGGCAGATTTTGTGGCAGAATTCTGACCGAATTCCATGGACAGAGGAACCTGGCAGGGTACAGTCTGTGGGGTCACAAATTTTCTTATTTTCACCATGAGTCCTTCAGCTGAAAAGTAATCTGACTTTGACAGTGAGAATTTCCCCTCTTCCAGGACCCTAACGTTCACGAGACAGCAGCAGCCTGGACACAGATTCTGACAGTTCATCTCCCTGGAGTGACGCTTCTGAGTCCCACGCACCTGCAGGAGCTGGATTTCCACCATCATCCATCACAGCTGGAGGACCCTGAGCTTTGAGGTGCTCCCGCACATCCTGCGAACTTCATATTTGGTAGGGAAATGGGATATGTAACATCCTCAAATGATAGCATAAAAAGGAGAAAGGGGTCTTTATGTGACCATAGGCTTCCCCTGCCTATAATTCAGAACCACCTGAAATAGGAGGGGAAGGCCACAGGGGGCAGCATCAGGGTCAGTTAGGAGGCAGAGGGACTCAGGGGAAACATGGGCAATAATTTTTCTTGAGGTTTCCGTGAGAAGAATCAGGCAAGGCAGGACAAGCAGGTTTAGGATTAGCTGATTTGAATAATTTCAGGATACTCTGGGGCTCAGAGCTGCTCTTTGCTGTCTGGGGTTATTAAAGCAGGGAAATAGTGGCCTGGAGTATGAGATCGTGATACAGGAGGCAGTTGGGGGATGTGAACTCTGGATTGATTGGTTTGCATGTGAGAGGAATGCTCCTACACAAGCTCTTCTCTGTCTCTAGGAATTGACTCTCCTGGGAGGGGTGATCCCTCCAGAGTCAGCAAAGCCTCCAGATATCAACATATCAAAAATAAAGAAAATAAAGAGACAGGATTCATACAGGGAGGTGTCTATTCATAGAGTTCCATCAAGGAAAATATGGCTTCTAGAAGTTAACTGGCTTGATGAGGTTTAAGTAGTGAGAAAAAGGGAGGGAAAGCGGAATCCAGACTGGTGGACTTTCCAGTCTTCCATCAGCAACTGTTGTCCTCTTTGTGTCAAGAACCCTTCTCACCCATGAACTCTTTAGTGACAAGAGAGAGGACCCACATTTGAATGAGATGAAAATAATAGGCTGATTTATTGACCTCTGAAGTGGGAAGGGCAGAATTATGGATGTAGGAGGCTATATAAGAGTCCTCTCTTTGATTCACCTTTGCTTATCTCTGCATTTGCTTCAGTCTTTCTACTTGTAGATTGCTTCTCTGTAAGGCAGGATGCATAACTTCTAGAAGTTTCTTACATCTGCAGTACTTTAGTGGGAAGAATTTCCCCGATTGCCCTGACTTGTGGTTACTCCTGGAGAAGGAAAGGGAATCCAACTCCAGTACTCTTGCCTAGAGAATCCTGTGGACAGAGGAGCCTGATGGGCTGCTGTCCATAGGGTCGCACAGAGTTGGGCATGACTGAAGTGAATTAGCAGCAGCAGCAGCAGCAGCAGTGGTTACTCCATGGACTAACTCTTATTACTCAGAAATGAGGTACTATCATGACCCTATCTTAGGTCATGTGCTCACATGGATGTGAAAGGAGGAAGGGAAGCAAGATCAGAATAAGTAAGGGGATGGTAGTCAGACTGTAAATGTAATGTAAATGTAAAATATTACATTTGGAATTTAATATTTGGAAGTTTTGGTACAATTCAAAGTGTGATTCTCAGTTTCTCACTGTCACCAAAATCTTGGATGACTTATTACTTAATCCAGGTCATATTTATCAGAGCAAATCCTAAGAACATTCTAGCAGCCATAAAATAGATGGGAAGAAAAAAGAATAATCTCTTTCATCACACATTAGAAAAGGAAGTTTAAAAAGTCTGCAGCTCTAAGGAACACATTTCTATGAAGGATACAGCCCTGAAAGTCTGGATTTTTGGAAACCAAGCTGACCCTCACAGAGTCATAAATTGTCTTAAACAAGGAGATTCAGGGTTGTCTGACTGTCTTCAGAAGCTGGTCAGGACAGGACAGGGGAAAACAAGTTTCCTCTGCCGATTGTAGACTCCTCAATCTTGGTGTTTCCTGGGAGTGAAATCAACTTTCTGCGTCTGTGAGCAATAAGAACAAATGCAATATTTGCCTGATTTGGTACCAAAGAGTCACCCACTTAACAAGGTAAAACCTACCCTGAATGTTGTGTTGTTCTCTGTCTCTCTCAAAGATAAGTGATTGCTTCATATCACACACCCTTCCAAGCTTCTCCAAAACATACCTGCAATTTGCCTTAGTGGCTTAAACCTTAGTCTTCCTAAGACAAGGTCGTTGTCAGTTTGGAACTCAACAAGGGCCATGGTGGGCTTTGACTAGAAACTCCCTGCGTAGGGTCCTTATTCTCCTGAGCATCAGTAGGGTGTCCGTGAAGTTTCAGTAACCACTAACTGCATTAAAAAAAAGTCCTACAGAAATTATATATTAACCAGTACCCAGGGAAAATGGTAAATGGATGTAAGGATTGCTCAGCCTATAGCTGGGATTGCAGCAGTTTCCGGGTGTGGGTAGCCTTCCAAAAATCCAAGGCAGGCTAAGCTTCAGAAATGTATCACATTCAACTTGTTTTTCAGAGGAGAGATATGAAGTTTGGGCTGGAGGGGCTGGGGATCCACCTGTGATCGAGTGCTTGCAGCAAAACTGAGAAGAAAGTAAACCAAGAGTAAACTTTTACCTTCTGGGTGATGCCTTCATGATCTTTACCATCACACATTCAGGGAGATGTATTTTTCTCTGAAACACTATAAAGGTTTGTGTGAATTTGTTCTATTTGACTCTAAATGACAAAGAAGGTCAAATGATGGAAGTTATAAAAGAGAAAATTGAGCTGAATGTATGAAAAAAATTCTAAGCATTAGCACTGTACAAAGATGGAATGGATCAGTGGGTCATTGATTAAAATTTAGTAAGCATAGTTTGGGGAAGTGTTAAGTCTTCTGTCTCTCTGTGAGGATTCAAGGAAAGCATCACCACTTGTAAAAGAACCAGGAAAGTTTCCCCAGAATCATCTTAGAAAGTAGCTGGGAGGAATTTATTAAAAGAACATAGAATCTTAGGGCTTCTAAGGAGACGTTTGTAATATTAGCCAACTCGTGGTACAGGACTAGAACCTTCTCTGCCTTCTTGTCCCTCTAGGTAGCCTCCAATCATGATCCTACTCATCCTCAGGGTTCACAGAACCTTGTGACAATTCTCAATTATCACACCTACCCCATTGGGTTAGTATAAAGTACTCAGGAAGGATGTGCTTCTGAAGACCTCAAACAGTCCAACTCCAACTTCATTCAAGACTATTCTTAACCAAGGATGGCAAATGTCAAGAAGTCAGTGAATATTCATTATTGAATACTGGTGTTATCAGCTGCTCTTTCTTTGACCATCAAGTGATGGAACATAACTACTTCATACAAAGGTGCTGTAATATAATAAAAAACATAAGCTTTGGAATCAGCCAAAATGCATTCAACTCTTCACTCAAACACATATAGGCACACCCAAGAGATATTGTGGGTTCAGTCCCAACCCCCTACAATAAAGTGAATATTTCAATAAAGCAAGTCGCACATTTTTCTTGGGGGAGGGTTTCATAGTGCATTTAAGATTCATGTTTACGCTACACTGTAGTCTATTGAGTCTGCAATAGTATTATGTCTGAAAACAAAACAATGCACCTACTTTAATTTAAAATACTTCACTGGTAAAAATAATCAGAACAGTTATAATAGTAATGACAAAGACCACTGATAACAGATCAACATAAACATATATATTAATAATGAAACAGTTCGAATTACTGCCAAAATTATCAAAATAGACACAAAGTCAAGAAGTGAGGAAATGCTGCTTTAAAAATGGTGCTGATAGACTTGCTTGATGCAAGGTTGAGACAAACATTTATATAAATATTATTAGCTATTAACCCAGCTGTGCTGGGTCTTCTTTGCTGTACACTGGCTTTCTCCAGTTGCAGAGACTGGAGGCCGCTCTTCATTGCAGTGCACAGACTTCTCATTCAGTGGCTTCTCCTGTGGGAGCACATGGTGTGTGGCCTTCAGTAGCTGTGGCACAAAGGCTCAGCAGTTGTGGTGAATGGGCTTAGTTGCCTGTGGCATGGGGAATCCTCCTGGGCCAGGGATCACACCCATGTCACCTCAATTTGCAGGCAGGTTCTTTACCAGTGGACTACCAGGGATGTCTTGCCACAAACCTTTAACTTTTAAAATAAAAGAAAAAAGCAACATCTGCAATAAGTTCAGTTCAGTCACTCAGTCATGTCCAACTCTTTGTGACCCCATGGACTGCAGCACACCAGGCCTCCCTGTCCATCACCAACTCCTGGAGTTTACTCAAACTCATGTCCATTGAGTTGGCTATGTCATCCAACCAGCTCATCCTCTATCATCCCCTTTTCCTCCCGCTTTCAATCTTTCCCAGCATCAGGGTCTTTCCAAATGACTCAGTTCTTCACATCAGGTGGTCAAAGTATGGGAGTTTCAGCTTCAACATCAGTGCTTCTAAAGAATATTCAGGACTGATTTCCTTTAGAATGGACTGGTTGGATCTCCTTGCAGGCTAAGGGACTCTCAAGAGTCTTCTCCAACACCACAGTTCAAAAGCATCAATTCTTCGGTGCTCAGCTTTCTTTATAGTCCAACTCCCATATCCATACATGACTACTTGAAAAACCATAGCCTTGACTAGATGGACTTTTGTTGACAAAGTAATGCCTCTGCTTTTTAATATGCTATATAGTTTGTTCATAACCTTTCTTCCAAAGAGCAACTGTCTTTTAATTTCATGGCTACAGTCACCATCTGCAGTGATTTTGGAGCCCAAGAAAGTAAAGTTTGCCACTATTTCCATGGTTTCCTCATCTATTTCCCATGAAGGGGGGACCAGATGCCATGATCTTTGTTTTCTGAATGTTGAGCTTTAAGCCAACTTTTTCACTCTCTTCTTTAACTTTCATCAAGAGGCTCTTTAGTTCCTCTTCTCTTTCTGCTGTAACAGTGGTGACATCTGCATATCTGAGCTTATTAATATTTCTCCCAGCAATCTTGATTCCAGCTTGTGATTCATCCAGTCCAGCCTTTCTCATGATGTACTCTGCATAAAAGTTAAATAAGGAGGGTGACAAATATACAGTCTTGACATACTCCTTTTCCTATTTGGAACCAGTCTGTTGTTCCATGTCCAGTTCAAACTGTTGCTTCCTGACCTGCATACAGATTTCTTAAGAGGCAGGTCAGGTGGTCTGGTATTCCTATCCCTTGAAGAATTTTCCACAGTTTATTGTGATACACACAGTCAAAGGCTTTGGCATAGTCAATAAAGAAGAAATAGATGTTTTCTGGAACTCTCTTGCTTTTACCATGATCCAGTGGATGTTGGCAATTTGATCTCTGGTTCCTCTGCCTTTTCTAAAACCATCTTAAACATCTGGAAGTTCACAGTTCATGCATTGCTGAAGCCTGGCTTGGAGAATTTTGAGCATTATTTTACTAGCATGTGAGATGAGTGCAATTGTGCAGTAGATTGAACATTTTTGACATTGCCTTTCTTTGGGATTGGAGTGAAAACTGACCTTTTCCAGTCCTGTGGCCACTGCTGAGTTTTCCAAATTTGCTGGCATATTGAGTGAAGCACTTTCACAGCATCATCTTTCAGGATTTGAAATAGTTCAACTGGAATTCCATCACCTCCACTAGCTTTGTTCATAGAGATCCTTCCCAAGGCCCACTTCACTTAGCATTCCAGGATGTCTGGCTCTAGATGAGTGATCATACCATCATGATTATCTTGGTCTCTTTTGTACAGTTCTTCTGTGTATTCTTGCCACCTCTTCTTAATATTTTCTGCTTCTGTTAGGTCCATACCATTTCTCTCCTTTATTGAGCCCATCTTTGCATGAAATGTTCCCTTTATATCTCTAATTTTCTTGAAGAGATCTCTAGTCTTTCCCATTCTGTTGTTTTCCTCTATTTCTTTGCATTGATCACTGAGGAAGGCTTTCTTACCTCTCCTTGCTATTCTCTGGATCTCTGCTTTCAAATGGGTATATGTTTCCTTTTCTCCTTTGCTTTTCACTTCTCTTCTTTCTACAGCTATTTATAAGGCCTCCTCAGACAGCCATTTTGCTTTTTTGCATTTCTTTTTTTTGGGGATGGTCTTGATCCCTGTCTCCTGTACAATGTCATGAACCTCCATCCAGGTGACCATTATATCTACCACTGTGGGCAAGAATCCATTAGAAGAAATGGAGTAGCCATCATAGTCAACAAAAGAGTCCGAAATGCAGTATTTGGATGCAAACTCAAAAATGACAAAATGATCTCTGTTTATTTCCAAGGCAAACCATTCAGGATCATGGTAATCAAAGTCTATGCCCTGACCAGTAACGCTGAAGAAGCTGAACGGTTCTATGAAGACCTACAAGATCTTCTAGAACTAACAACCAAAAGTAGATGTCCTTTTCATTATAGTGGACTGGAATGCAAAAGTAGGAAGTCAAGAAACACCTGGAGTAACAGGCAATTTTGGCGTTGGAGTACAGGAAGAAGCAGGGCAAAGGCTAATAGAGTTCTGCCAAGAGAATGCACTGGTCATAGCAAACACCCTCTTCCAACAACATAAGAGAAGACGCTACACATGGACATCAGCAGATGGTCAACACAAAAATTAGATTGATTATATTCTTTGCAGCCAAAGATGGAGAAGTTCTATTCAGTCAGCAAAAACTGGGAGCTGACTGTGGCTCAGATCATGAACTCCTTATTGCCAAATTCAGACTTAAACTGAAGAAAGTAGGGAAAACCACTAGACCATTCAGGTATGACCTAAATCAAAATCCCTTATGATTATACAGTGGAAGTGGTAAATAGATCCAAGGGATTAGATCTGATAGACAGAGTGCCTGAAGAACTATGGACGGAGGTCTGTGACATCTGCAATAAAGCGAGGCTCAATAATAAAAGGTAACTCTGCACTAGCTCAATGGCAAGAAAAGGTTACTTTTATTTTGTGTGATGGAGGAAAATAGGATATGTCTCAGAAGGATGCTCTGAGGATTTAACAACGTAGTATACAGCATCCTCATCCCAGAACCAGACTTCTGGGGTTACTACTCTTTTTACCAGACCCAATTGTTGAGCAGCTCTGGTTCTTATAATTTTTTTTTGTCCTGTTGAATAGTATGTGTTTACTTAACTTCCACTTCTACCAACAGATCCTGGATACAGCACTTACTTTGCACTGGAGCTGATATTTCTGCCTGAAGTTCCCACCCAGATCCTTTATGTCATTGGAGTGTAACAACTAATATTTGATGATGCCGGAGAATTATCAGGAAAGCCCTTTTGCTTTGCATTTCTAGAGGCGACAGGTACTTAATAAATACAGAGGAGTTTTACATTATATTATGGAGATGAATACTGGTTCATGGTACAAATGAGTATTTCTATATTGCATTTCTCCAATTTGAGAATAGCCATGCAATGTATTATAAAAAGATCAATCATTTTGTCATTATGGTCTTCTTTGGCTCCAAACCAGTCTATTGGATTCCTTTAGTCTCAAGTAACAATAAAATAAATTGTCTCATATTAAAAGGAAAAAATATCATATTTGAGACAGGATTGAGATTTTTATGGCTGATATAAAAATAAACCATTGAAAATGCAAGTTTCTTATCAATGGGTTGATGAATTATATGTGAACAAGATCTATTCCTTCTCCTTATATTGAGGCCTGATACAATGCCATTTGGGGTTTGATCTTTCAAAATAAAAGTTCAGTATTTTAATTTCTTGCATTTTAGTGTGAGATAGAATGAAAAAAGATCACCTATTCTAATGTCATTGATTTATAGATAGAGAAACTGAAGTCCAAATTTACCCCTTGAAACGACTTCTACATACCAATCATCAAGCCTTAAGGTTTCTCCTATAACTTGATCCAACCATCTCAGTCATAGAGCATGAAGTTTTAAAGCTAGTTTGCAGCTTGGTGGTTATCTGATCATACTTATTTTACAGCTGAAGAAACAGAGAAATAAATGGTTCTTCAAGGTCGCATGGACAATTACCTGCAGCTTTAGGGGCAAAAGTCTCCTTGTCTAGACTTTTCAATATTATCTCAGTTCCTCCCACTGTGTGCTACACACAGGGCTGTGGAATGTGGAGAAATGCAGCAGAGAAATAAAATATTCTCATTCTCCTGGAAGAAGTTCCAATCTTAAGAGACAAGCTGTTTTAGGAGATAAGATTTTCTCCATCCACAAGAAATCATGAGAAAATGATGTCCTGTGTTCTTTCCTCCCTCTTTTCCCCATTTATACCTCATCGTCAGTGCCCTCCCGGGCCCCTCCTCTCACTTTAGCTCTAGTCTTTATCTCACGTAATTGCTGTTATTCATTTAATATTTTGTTTATCTTTTGTTTCCACATCCTAGCCACTCGAAGTCAGGGCTTCACTCATCAACTTCGGGATTTTTCAACATATATGCTTCAGAACTTAAAACTCCTAAACAATTCAAAAATATCAGAAACTCCAAACACGTTGAGTATAGAGAAAGGGAAAAACAGCCTACACAACCTGACAGGTTCTAACACCGCCCCCCCCCCGACCACGCCCATTACCCTGGCCTATCCCCTGGTCTTCCCTTCCCTCTTAAATTTGTTATGACATTTTACTTAAAGAATCTATAAAAATCAAATGTACATAATAAGCCTGGGAACCTTTAAAATTTGTAAAATAAAGGCTGTATTTTTACTCAGATGGAACATCCCAGCTTGTATGATTCATTTGTGGGAGTCATTTGCAAGAGTTGTTAGAGAAGAGGATCGTACAAGGAAAGGATGAGTGAAGTCATCCTTTTTGGAGAATAAGAAGACTCATGACTGAGCTTGGAGAGAGCCTGCCCTTTCACTTCCCTTATGAGTGACTGCAGAGGGGCAAGGTCATTGTCAGCGACGTTGGTGGGAATTGTGCCTTCCCTGGGGGTAACAGGAACACTTAGGTCAGATCTCAGCACCAACTTGACCTTGCTTGGATAAACCATCAGTGTCAGTCTTGTGTACTTGTTAGCAAGACCTGTCTATATTAGCAATATACTAGGCTGCAGGAACAGAAATGGCAGGAAAAAGCTGACTATTGGGACCATCAGGAAGGGTTGGACCTTGGGATTGAGGGCTGCAGTAAGAAGCCAATAAGACCAGGAAAAAGAGCATCCAGAGCTAATAGAGGAAGGCAGGGAGCAGGTGGGAAGGGGCAGTAGCACCAGTCTCAATGATTTTGCTGCATAGGATTGAGGAAGAACTCAGAGTGGAGTGTCTGTTACTCTTGTAACTTTCATTCATTATGCTGACCATCTCCCCAAGCTTATATGTCCAGGAAACTCAAGAGTCATGGAGGAGAGGAAGGGAGACAGGAAAAAAGAGGAGACAAAAGGAAGGGTAGATCATTACATGGGACTTTCTATCTATAGAAGACTATGATTGGTTGAAATAAAAACAGCAACAACAAAATATGTCACACATGTCTTTGTTCCAGGCAAAATGCTAGCAGAGGTCAAGACTCAGAGGAACAAAATGTGTGAATCTGAGAGCATCTTTTTCTTAGCTTGGATGTCATATTAGGATTGCCTATTGTGGATTTTTCAAATGAGACTGAATTTCTCTAAGGCATGATCCTGACTTTTGCATCTTTGTGTCTGCAATGCCTAGTTCAGTCCTGCATGCAGTATAACGACTCCATTAACTTTCTGTGCCAATGGAGACACCCTTGAGAGTGAAATGGGTGCTATTAATAATTACACCTGGACAACAGGCCTAAACTGGGGCTGCAAAATGAAGAAGCATTGATGAGTCACTCTATTTTCAGAGAATGAATGCACCTTGAATGGCTTCAGTTCTTTGAGCCCAAGGCAGACCTTAAAACAGTCACTGAGCTCACTGGCTCACAGTTGACAGCTGAAGGCACTGTGAATCTAATTTTGTGCCAGTTTGGATACATTGTGACTGCATTATTGGGTTGTGACTGTGCAGAAATGTAAAAGAAGACAGATGTGTGTGAGACAAGCCATTCCATAGCTATCCAGAGAGTGACTAAATCTCCTCTGCATCTCAGGAGGAGCTTGATAAAAGGATTTGTTGGTGGGGATTTTTCTTGACAGCCCGGTGACTTCAGGGGTAGATGTGTATATTGAGCTCACATCAGAACAACTGCAGAAAAAAAAAAAGAAGAAGAAGAAAAGGAAGCCAGACAAGGAAAGTGAGATGGGGCGGATATCGCTGCTGGAGTCAATGACTAATTTAAGCAGGGCAGGAGAAAAACTTTTTTTTTTCCAATTTCTTTTGCATGACTTCAGAACATTCTATGACAGCCCAGCAGGCAACTTGGCACTGTTAGAAGAGACCTGAGAGAGAAAAGGAGTGCAGTAAGAAGTGCAGTATCACGGCCAAGGGCCTGGAGGTACATTCTGGAATTTTCTACCCCCGAGGTAAATAGGGAGGTAAAAGACTTTAAAGGAAGGTAATTACGGCTCATTGGGTAAAGAATCCACCTACAATGCAGGAGACACAGGAGATATGGGTTTGATCCTTGGGTAGGGAAGATTCCCTGGAGGAGGAAATTGTAACCTACTCCAGTATTCTTGTCTGAAAAATCCCATGGACAGAGGAGCCTGGTGAGCTATAGTCCAAATAGTCACAGAGAGTGGGATACGACTGAGTGTGTGTGCGTGCGTGCACACACACACACACACACACACACACACACACACACAAATATCAGTTATTTATCATTGCCGGCGGCTGTGACCCGGCGCACTTTAAGCGCAGGCGGCTGCGACCCTGGGAACTAAGCGCTGGCGGCTGAGATCTGGCGCACTAAGCGTGGCTGAGAGGAGTTACCCCATGTCCGAGGTCAGGGGCAGCGGCCGAGAGTGCCAGGCTGCAACAGCACAGGAATGGCCGAGAGGAGCTACCCAAGTCCAAGGTCAGGGGTGGCGGCCGGGAGGAGCTACCCCACATCCGAGGCCGGGGCAGCCGAGAGAAACCACCTAACACTGAGGCCAGGGGCGGCAGCCTGGAGCAGCAACCCGAGGAGCGGTGGCTGCGTGGGCACAGGAGGGCCTAGAGGACCTATCCCACGTTGAATGTCAGGAAGGGCTGCGGTAAGGAGATACCCTTCCTCCAAGGTAAGGAGCAGCAGCTGTGCTTTGCTGGGGCAGCTGTGAAAAGATGCCCCATGCCCAAGGTAAGAGAAACCCAAATAAGATGGTAGATGTTGCAAGAGGGCATCAGAGGGCAGACTCACTGAAACCATACTCACAGAAAACTAGTCAAAATCACACTAGGACCACAGCCTTGTCTAACTCAATGAAACTAAGCCATGCCCGCAGGGCAACCAAAGACTGGCGGGTCATGGTGGAGAGGTCTGACAGAATGTGGTCCACTGGAGAAGCGAATGGCAAACCACTTCAGTATTCTTGCCTTGAGAACCCCAAGAACAGTATGAAAAGGCAAAATGATAGGATACTGAAAGAGGAACTCCCCAGGTCAGTAGGTGCCCAATATGCTACTGGAGATCAGTGGAGAAATAAATCCAGAAAAAATGAAGGGATGGAGCCAAAGCAAAAACAATACCCAGCTGTGGATGTGACTGGTGATAGAAGCAAGGTCCGATGCGTAAAGAGCAATACTGCATAGGAACCTGGAATGTCAGGTCCATGAATCAAGGCAAATTGGAAGGGGTCAAACAAGAGATGGCAAGAGTGAACGTCAACATTCTAGGAATCAGTGAACTAAAATGGACTGGAATGGGTGAATTTAACTCAGATGACCATTATATCTACTACTGCGGGCAGGAATCCCTCAGAAGAAATGGAGTAGCCATCATGGTCAACAAAAGAGTCTGAAATTGAGTACGTGGATGCAATCTCAAAAACAACAGAATCATCTCTATTCGTCTCCAAGGCAAACCATTCAATATCACAGTTATCCAAGTCTACACCCCAACCAGTAATGCTGAAGAAGCTGAAGTTGAACGGTTTTATGAAGACCTGCAAGACCTTTTAGAACTAACACCCAAAAAAGATGTCCTTTTCACCATAGGGGACTGGAATGCAAAAGTAGGAAGTCAAGAAACACCTGGAGTAACAGGCAAATTTGGCCTTGGAATGCAGAATGAAGCAGGGCAAAGACTAATAGAGTTTTGCCAAGAAAATGTACTGATCATAGCAAACACCCTCTTCCAACAACACAAGAGAAGACTCTACACATGGACGTCACCAGATGGTCAACACCGAAAGCAGATTGATTATATTCTTTGCAGCCAAAGATGGAGAAGTTCTATACAGTCAACAAAACCAAGACCAGGAGCTGACTGTGGCTCAGATCATGAACTCCTTATTACCAAATTCAGACTCAAATTGAAGAAAATAGGGGAAACCGCTAGACCATTCAGGTATGACCTGAATCAAATCCCTTATGATTATACAGTGGAAGTGAGAAATAGATTTAACGGCCTAGATCTGATAGATAGATTGCCTGATGAACTATGGAATGAGGTTTGTGACATTGTACAGGAGACAGGGATCAAGACCATCCCCATGGAAAAGAAATGCAAAAAAGCAAAATGGCTGTCTGGGGAGACCTTACAAATAGCTGTGAAAAGAGGAGAGGTGAAAAGCAAAGGAGAAAGGGAAAGATATAAGCATCTGAATGCAGAGTTCCAGAGAATAGCAAGAGATAAGAAAGCCTTCTTCAGCGATCAATGCAAAGAAATAGAGGAAAACAACAGAATGTGAAAGACTAGAGATCTCTTCAAGAAAATTAGAGATACCAAGGGAACATTTCATGCAAAGATGGGCTCAATAAAGGAGAGAAATGGTATGGACCTAACAGAAGCAGAAGATATTAAGAAGAGGTGGCAAGAATACACAGAAGAACTGTACAAAAAAGATCTTCATGACCCAGATAATCATGATGGTGTGATCACTAATTTAGAGCCAGACTTCTTGGAATGTGAAGTCAAGTGGGCCTTAGAAAGCATCACTATGAACACAGCTAGTGGAGGTGATGGGATTCCAGTTGAGCTGTTTCAAATCCTGAAAGATGATGCTGTGAAAATGCTGTACTCGATATGCCAGCAAATTTGGAAAACTCAGCAGTGGCCACAGGACTGGAAAAAGGTGAGTTTTCATTCCAATCCCAAAGAAAGGCAATGCCAAAAATGCTCAAACTACCGCACAGTTGTACTCATCTTACTTGCTAGTAAAGTAATGCTGAAAATTCTCTAAGCCAGGATCCAGCAATACGTGAACCATGAACTTCCTGATGTTCATGCTGGTTTTAGAAAAGTCAGAGGAGTCAGAGATCAAATTGCCAACATCTGCTGGATCATGGAAAAAGCAAAAGAGTTCCAGAAAAATATCTATTTCTTCTTTATTGACTATGCCAAAGCCTTTGAGTGTGTGGATCACAATAAACTGTGGAAAATTCTGAAAGAGATGGGAATACCAGACCACCTGACCTGCCTCTTGAAAAATCTGTATGCAGGTCAGGAAGCAACAGACATGGACATTGACATGGAACAACAGACTGGTTCCAAATAGGAAAAGGAGTATGTCAAGGCTGTAGATTGTCACCCTGCTTATTTAACTTCTATGCAGTGTATATAATGAGAAATGCTGGACTGGAAGAAACACAAGCTGGGATCAAGATTGCCGGGAGAAATATCAATAACCTGAGATATGCAGATGACACCACCTTCATGGCAGAAAGTGAAGAGGAACTGAAAAGCCTCTTGGTGAAAGTGAAAGAGGAGAGTGAAAAAGTTGGCTTAAAGCTCAACATTCAGAAAACGGGGATCATGGCATCCAGTCCCATCACTTCATGGGAAATAGATGAGGAAACAGTGGAAACAGTGTCAGACTTTATTTCTGGGGGCTCCAAAATCACTGCAGATGGTGATCACAGCCATGAAATTAAAAGACGCTTACTCCTTGGAAGGAAAGTTATGACCAACCTAGACAGCATATTCCAAATCAGAGACATTACTTTGCCAACTAAGGTACATCTAGTCAAAGCTATGGTTTTTCCTGTGGTCATGTATGGATGTGAGAGTTGGACTGTGAAGAAGGCAGAGCGCCAAAGAATTGATGCTTTTGAACTGTGGTGTTGGAGAAGACTCTTGAGAGTCCCTTGACTGCAAGGAGATCCAACCAGTCCATTCTGAAGGAGATCAGCCCTGGGATTTCTTTGGAAGGAATGATGCTAAAGCTGAAACTAGTACTTTGGCCACCTCATGTGAAGAGTTGACTTATTGGAAAAGACTCTGATGCTGGGAGGGATTGGGGGCAGGAGGAGAAGGGGATGACAGAGGATGAGATGGCTGGATGGCATCACGGACTCTATTGACATGAGTCTGAGTGAACTCCGGGTGTTGGTGATGGACAGGGAGGCGTGACATGCTGTGATTCATGGGGTTGCAAAGAGTCAGCAATGAGTGAGCGACTGAACTGAACTGATCAAAGATGAAAAAATTGAGATAAATTAAATAAAAAGTTTTGTTTTATTCCCTAAATTTGTGTAGGCATTTGAAACACAGTTAGGTTTAGAATCAAATCTTCCCTGGTGGCTCAAATGGTAAAGAATAATCCACCTGCAATGAGGGAGATCCGAGTTTGATCTCTGGGTCAGGAAGATCCCCTGGACCAGGGCATGGCAACCCACTCCAGTATTCTTGCCTGGAGAATCCCATGGACAGAGGAGTCTGGAGGGCTACAGTCCATCGATTTGCAAAGAGTCTGAAACACATAGCGCACACAACTTTATCCTCCATCTTCAACCATTTTCACTAGAGGCAAAAAAAAAAAAGAGAAAGGAGTGAAGATTTATCCTTGACTGGGATTCTTCTTATGTAAAAGAATCAGTCAGGGAATTGAGAAGCAGCTTTTCAGAGTCATGTCGGGGCGGGGGGGGGGGGGTGGGTGGATCGTGTCAGTATAAAACGAAGGTGCCCACTGATGATGAAACCTCACTCTTTCTAGTTCAGGTTGGCCCTCTCTGCAAACCTTTCTTTTCCATCAACAGAACTGAGACCCGCAGTCCCAGCGATCGCCTGTCTGTGCCCCCAGTGTTTCAAATGGCAACTGGGAAGCAGACCTGTGAGAATTTCAAAGAGAGGTCTCTCATTTATCACCAGTCGAAAGAAATTTGGGGGGGGGGGTGCTACCCTTGAAGCAGCCTTGCAGGCTCTGATTTGGGGCTGGACATGCAAGGGTGAGGTCAGAGGATCACAGCTTCATGCCATGCAGGGACCTGTTGTTTCACAGCTGCGGAGTGGAAGTGGTTTCATCTTGTTCTCCAGGCTTTCTCCCTTGGTTGCCTTCTCTTCTCTCTACTTGGTTAAATATTTGATCTTGCAGCCTTTTGAGGACTGGCACTTCCACTTCTCTTTCCTCCCTTCCAGGCTATTCACAGAGGTGCATGTTATATACAAATTTGGGTTGCTAGGCAATATTACTGTGAAGTGTTTGTGTGTTATCTAAGTGTGTAATCCATGTAGTATGTGTGCATGTGCATGGCTATGCATATGTGAGTGTGTGTGTGTTTAGTTGCTCAGTCATGTCAGACTCTTGCGACCCCATGGATTGTAGCCCACCAGGCTCTTCTGTCCATGGGATTCTCCAGGCAAGACTACTGGGGTGGGTTGTCATTTCCTTCTCTAGGGGATCTTCCCAACCCAGGGATAAAACTCATAACTCCTGCATTGGCAGCCAGAATCTTTACCACTGGGCCACCGGGGAAGCTTAGTATTGTCTAGCCATGGCATATGCATAAAGCGTTCATTGCATATATGCACATGTGTGTGACTTGTGTACATATTTGTGTGAATGATTAAGCATGCTGTGCACGTGTGTTGTGTGATTTAAGTATGTTACGTATATGAGGTATGTGATAGGCATGTGAGTATTTTGTATGTGTACTTCATGTGTCGTGTTGACTTGTGTTATGGTTTGTATGTGTTTTGTGCGTGAATGTGTGTGGTATATGCATGCACTTATGTGTGTCATATGTGTTATCTGTAGTGTGTGGCTAGTGTTAGATATGTATTGTAAATTTTATGCATGTCATGTATTTTACACCTGGAGAAGGCAATGGCACCCCACTCCAGTACTCTTGCCTGGAAAATCCCATGGATGGAGGAGCCTGGTGGGCTGCAGTCCATGGGATCACTAAGAGTCGGACACGACTGAACGATGTCACTTTCACTTTTCACTTTTAATGGCAACTCACTCCATTGTTCTTGCCTGAAGAGTCCAGGGATGGGGGAGCCTGGTGGACTGCCGTCTATGGGGTCGCACAGAGTCGGACACAACTGAAGCGACTTAGCAGCAGCAGCAGCATGTATTTTACACCTGCTGTGTGTATGGTCCCCATGCTATGTGGGTTGAATATGTGTTTTGTGCATGTGTGAGTCTTATGTGGATTGCCGTGTGTGCCCTGTGTGTCCATGTGTATCATCAGGATCATGGAGCTCCTTTCTCGTGGTAATCGTCTGTGCAGGGCATGCTCTATAATTTGTCTTTGTTTCTCTTCAACTTTGGGCACCAGATGGGACCACTTTTCTCAAGATATCTCTGAGCAGTGCTGAAGGAAGCATGACTCCTGAGTTAATGAAGTAACCACCGTTCTTCAGCAAATGATGGCAGATTTCTGTCGGTTTATCAGCTACTCCACATCCTGAACCTCTCCCTGGAGCCATAATTGTCTCCCAGTTCTCACACATCAATCTTGACTTTCACATGGAGGTGTCATCTCTTACTCTCTCTGCATCCTCCTCAAGCCCTTTAACTATCCAGAAATGTCCCCCTACCCTGCTCCATCATGAAACCATGAAAATGGCCTCTTTGTGGTTAACAAAGAGTTAAATGCTACATTTATTGGGCACTTATCAATCCTTGTATCACAAAAATTAAACAATCTCAAGCATTGTCCAACATTTCATCCTACTTATGAAATTCTCTCCTCCTCTGAATTCTGCAATCCTCTTGCTATTCTCCCTTCTTTTCCAGGATCTCCTAATCTTCTCCATCGCACTCACTCTTCAGCCCATTTAAAACAAATTTTTGCAATTTGCTTCTTTAAAAAAATAATTTTATTTGTTTATTTATTTCTGGCTGTGCTGGGTCTTCGTTGCTACACAGGCTTTTCTCTAGTTGTGGCAAGTGGGGGATACTCTCTAGCTGCCATCAGTGGGCTTCTCATTGGGGTGCCTTTTCTTGTGGAGCAGGGGCTCTAGGCCACGTGGGCTTCAGTAGTCATGCTCTAGAGCACAAGCTCAATAGTTGGGGTGCATGGGAACAGGTGCTCCATGGAATGTGGGATCTTCCCAGGTCAGGGATTGAACCTGAGTCTCCTGGCTTGGCAGTCTCCTGTCTTTATTCCCGAGCCACCAGGGAAGCCCCTGCCCACTTTTGAAATATTAGTCCCCAGTATGAACTGGGGTGTTGGAGAAGATTCTTGAGAGTCCCTTGGACTGCAAGGAGATCCAATCAGTGCATTCTAAAGATCAGTCCTGGGTGTTCATTGGAAGGACTGATGTTGAAGCTGAAACTCCAATACTTTGGCCACCTGATGTGAAGAGCTGACTCGTTGGAAAAGACCCTGATGCTGGGCAAGATTGAGGGCAGGAGGAGAAGGGGACGACAGAAGATGAGATGGTTGAGTGGCATCACCAACTCAATGGACATGGGTTTGGGTGGACTCTGGGAGTTGGTGATGGAAAGGGAGGCTGGCGTGCTGCAGTTCATGGGGTCACAAAGAGTCAGACATGACTGAGTGACTGAACTGAACTGAATACATTAACATGATCTCTACATCTGAGTTTAGTCATTATTCTTGGATGATTACATTTACACCATCAGCCTCGATTCTCTTCTCATGAATGGGCCACAAGTGTTCTGGCACAGTCAAGACCCCTTCTGGGTGCAGACCAGAAGCCCTGCCTCCCTCCTGGACAGGGTCCCCCGCATAAATCAGCAGCTACTTCCAAGGACTTGCCCAGAGCCTATATCTCCTCTCTCTGTTATGTCTGCCATTGGCACCATTGTACATACAACCACCGGGCCAGAAACCCGAGAGAATTTTTACCTTCTCTTAGAGGAGAGTGATATTCTCCTAGAAGGGTTATTGGAGGAATAAAATGGGATAAACAATAAAAATAAATTTAATACACCACCAGGCTTTCATTAGGTATCCAGAAAATATTTCTTCATTTCACTTGTCTTAAAAAAGTACCATGGAAATTCATGGAGTTAGAGATAATTTTCAGATGAGTTTTCAGATATGACTTTAGGAATATGTCATTACAAAATTCGATCTTGTTATGAAAAAAAAAAATAATGACAATTGTGTGTTATCTGGAATTCATCATCAAATTTACTAAAGAAACATTTTATGGTTAAAATCAATTCTTTGTCAGTTATCAATTTATTGCCTCTCATCTCTAGTTCCATGTATCATAATCCTGTATACTATTGTGAATGAAAGTCATTATATCTTTTCAAAAAATTTTTTAAAATTACAGTATTTAAATAACATAGCAAGGACTATCTGACCACCATTATCTGGGCTATAAAACACTTTTATAATTTCTCTTCTCTTGGATGTTCAGAAATCTATGAGGTTGGAGGGCAGGATTGTTTTCTTAACTTTGTAAACAAGGAAACTTTGCTTCCAGTGGATTTAATGACTTCCCCCACCTAAATCACACAGCTTGTTAGTGGCAGAGCTTGGACTTCAAGTTTATCCTCCCAGCTCTGTGTACTATCTGCCACCTGTGACCTGACAAGGACAAAATAAGTGGTGTTACATTGTCCAGCTGGCCAGACTGACAGCTGACCCATCAGTTATGAACCCAGAGCACAGGTCAGTGACTGAACTGGGACAGGCTTCTCTGGTGGCTCAGTAGTAAAGAATCTGCCTGCCAATGCAGAAGATGCAAGAGATGAGGGTTTGATCCCTTGGATTAGGAAATGGCAACGCACTCCAGTATTCTTGCCTGAAAAATTCCATGAACAGAGGATCCTGGAAGGCTACAGTCTACGGGGTCACAAAGAGTCAGACAAGACTGAGAGATTGAGCAGGCACACACATATAAGCGTCCTTGGTGAGGTTGAAGTTGATGACAGCTTTTAAGAAAGGAACATGCCTTTGGGAAGAAGCGTGAAGGGGGTTGCGAGCAGGTGGTGTAACAGACAGAAAAGGAAAGACGAAGAAAGAGCCTCAGGGATATGTCTGCCAGGTTGTGTTGATTATTTTGCCCATCTTTGAGTGCTCATAGAAGAGGGGCTAGAATGTGGTCCAGGTGCCAGAACCACCATACAACCCTCGACACACACATTTTAAAGTTTGTATGGTGAAAGCATATGCAAGATATGTTGAGGACCTTGCAAACCACTCTGTGACTTCTAAATGATTATAGTATTATTGTTTCCAATTTACAGGTCAAGAAATTAATATTCAGAGTGGAGAATTTGTTATTGGTCATGTTTCAAGGTCAACTAGCAGAAAGACAAGAGACAGAAATCTAGGACAAGAGACCTGAAATCTGCTAAACTTGTTTACAGTATTGCAGCTGGTGCTTGTCCTTGTTCTTTCATCTTGGGACATCTGAACCTCTTTCACAAATGTAGATATTGACCATCATACTAACTGTGACATTGTTTGTGAAATCCATATCAATTATATATATGGAAGACTTGAAAAATCCAGTATACAGAACTAGAGAGAGTATTGATGTGAGTTTTCATTTCTGATGCTTTTCTGCTCCATGACTTTCAGCCTTATCTGAAATGAAAGTGAAAGCTAGTCGCACAGTCTTTGCCATACCATGGACTGCAGTCTGTCCTGCTCCTCTGTCCGTGGTATTCTACAGGCAAGAGTACTGGAGTGAGTTGCCATTTCCTTCTCTAGGGGATCTTCCTGAGTTGGGGATCAAACCCAGCTCTCCCACATTGCAGGCAGATTCTATACCAGCTGAAACATAAGGGAAGCCTTTATCTGAAATGGAGGCACCATTTTCCTTCAGCCATCAGTACATTTTGTCCTCAATTCCTGCACTGGAGGCCCTGGCTAATTCCTAGGCTGTTGTCGGATCAGAAGTGACAGAATGTCAGTGTGGGAAGTCAGATCCCATGGGCCAACCTCTTCTTTTTACAGAGGAGGGCACACAGATTTGCAGTGGTGAAATGCAACTGGCCCAAGGTCACACAGATGGTTAATGGAAAAGCCATTTCTAATAAACCATCTGTTTTTCTTTTCTAGATCTTTACCCTGTCTTTAGGACTTTTCTGTCCACATCACTGTATTTAAACAGAGGGAAAAGAGAAGAAAAAGGATACTCAGACCTCTTGTTTTAAACTCTCAACTTTCTAGTCCAAGTCCAGGTAGGGAGTGGCAGGGAGAAAATACTGGTTAATCACATCACCTCTTGAGAGAGTATGTTAGCTAAGAGTTTTTTTCTTTTCTTTTCTTTAGTTTTGTTATTATTAGAATGTTGGCAAAGGTAACAGGCTTCTGACTGCTTTTGAACTGTGGTGCTGAAGAAGACTCGTGAGAGTTTCTTGGACTACAGGGAGATCAAACCAGTCAATTCTAAAGGAAATCAACCCTGAATGTTCATTGGAAGGACTGATGCTAAGGCTGAAGCTCTAGTATTTTGGTCATCTGATGCAAAGAGCCAACTCACTGGAAAAGATCCTTATTCTGGGAAAGATGAAAGCAAATGGAGAAGGGGGCCACAGAGGATGAGATGGTTAGATAGCATCACCGACTCAATGGACATGAATTTAAGCAAACTCGAGGAGATAGTGAAGGACAGAGGAATCTGGTGTGCTGTAGTCAGTGGGATCACAAAAAATTGGACATGACTGAGCAATATAACCTTATCTTGAGGGTATGTGTCTGGTAGAGCTTCCCGGGTAGCTCAGTGGTAAAGAACCCACCTGCCATTTCAGGAGATGTGAGCTCAAACCCTGGGTCAGGAAGATAATCTGGAGAAGGAAATGGCAACCCACTCCAGTACGTCTGCCTGGGAAATCCCATGGACAGAAGAGCCTGCCAGACTACAGTTCATGGTGTTGCAAAGAGTCAAACATGACTTGACTGGCAACTAATCCTGCATGCATGTGTCTAGTAGATATTGAAACCCCTCAAAGTATTGTAATTCTCATCCTCCTGGGCATATGTTAAGACTGCACTTTTCTTTCCCTTTGCAGTTAGACATGGCTATGTGACTTGCTTTGGACAATGAAACATTGGTGTATCACTTCAGGGAAAACCCTTCAGAGCCAGTTCACAATTGCTGTGTGGCCTTTATCTTTACCACCATAATCTGCAATGGTTTAGAGAGGGCTGCTCTGACAGCCTGAGCTCTGGAGTGAGAATAACCCAGAGCAGCCTCCAGCTAATCCTTGATAAGCAGTTAGTATGAGCCTGAAATATATTTCTGCTACTTCATCTTATAGGGGTTTGGGAATTGTTTGTTACTGCTTCATAATCTATATCATCCTGACAAATGGAACACACAGGTAAATAGCATCAAGCTCCCCATTATTAAGACAATCCAAGGTGGTTGAAGGACACCCACCAAGAGCAAGGGGCCATTAAAAGAACAGAAACAAAAGCAGGGATGTAACAACAAGAATAGCAGCAGCAGTCACAGTGGAAGCAAAAACAACAGCAGCTCTGCCCCCGGCTCCCTGGGTATCCACAGCAATTATAATTGCTCTGAGGGTTGCATTGGCTTTTCCGAGAACTCTCTGTCCTTTAAAAGCAGGGACTGTCTGTCCGCATTCACCATATCATTTCTCTACAGATTGTCCTTAGGGTGGAAGAACATTCCATTGACTGGGTTTATGATGTTCTGCTTCACTCCCTCTGGCCAGAAGTGAAGTTGAATTATAAAATAGGGCCAGCCTTATCTTGGGCAGCCATGCAACAATGGTATCTGGAGGTGAGCGCTGAAATATGTCTTGGGGCTTTGGGAAATGTTTTCAATTCAACATTCTGAGATCATCATCCAAAGATTCTTGATAGTGTCCTTTAGGAGTCACTGAACACAAACAGAAAAGAGAGAGAGAGAGAAGGAAACAACCCTGCATTCAGAAGTCTCAAACTAATAAGTAAACCAGCAAATGTCTAGAAAAGGATTTGTGAATTTAGTAAGGATAACAATTATAGTTTTGTGTATATATCATGTGTGTGTGTGTGTGTGTGTGTGTGTGTTATTCGCTCAGTCATGTCTGACTATATGTGATGCCATGGACTGTAGCCTACCAGGCTCCTCTCTCCATGGGATTCTCTAGGCAATAATACTGGAATCGATAACATTCCCTTCTCCAGAGGATTTTCCTTACCCAGGAACTGAACCCATGTCTCCTGCATAGCAGGCAGATTCTTTACTGTCTATGCCACTAGAAAAGCCCAAGTGAAAATGTAAGTCACTCAGCTGTGTCTGGATCTTTCAACTTTATGGACGGTAGCCCATGAGGTTCCTCTGTCCCTGGAATTCTCCAGGCAAGAATATTGGAGTGGGTAGCCATTCCCTTCTCCAGGGGATCTTCCTGACCCAGGGATTGAACCCAGGTCTCCTGCATAGCAGGCAGATTCTTTACCATCTGAGCCACCGGGGAAGCCCCCATATATATCATATATAACATTATTCACTTGTCCAATCATATATGTGACTTTTAGAGGAAGGCTCAGGGTCATTTAGTAGAAGACTATATGGGTATCAGAATACCTGGATTTGGTTCCAGTTCATTGCTAATCAGCCAGGAAATCTTGGGCAAATTGCTTAGCTTCTGAATATTTATTGGACCCATTTATTGGACCCAGAGAAGCTTGCATTCTAGAGATCTGAAATCTAAATGTTAACACTTAAAATGGAACACCCCTCTTCCCATCCTCACTCCTTTAAAGATTGCTCATTAAAAAAATAAATTACATATTTGGCTGTACCGGGTCTTAATTGTGGCATGTGGCATCCGGTTCCCTGACCAGGGATTGAACTCTAGTCTCCTGCGTTGGGAGCATGGAGTTTTAGCCATTGGACCATCAAGGAAGTCCCTAATGGTTGTTCTTCTTAAGGGTGTTTCATAGACATTTCCACCAAATGCTACTAAATGCAGAGGCAAAGGAGAAGCTACTTCAATGTGTATCTCTGGCCACAGCTTCAAGTGATCCCTTTTCTACTAGTTACCCATTGCATTATAACAGATTGCACTAGAAACAAACCTGTATTGTCTCATTGTTCCGGTGGGCCTTGGATCCAGAAAGAGTTTAGCCAGGGTATTCAGTGTCTCACAAACAGTGGATCAACTATGGTTTCATTCAAGTCAAGGCTCAAATGTGGAAGATTATACTTCTAAGCCCGCCTGCACAGTTATCAGCAGTGTGGTGTTCCTCACGGGTTGTATGGCTGAGACCTTAGATCCTTGCTGGTCCATTCTTGCCGCATGGGCTTCTCAATAGGGCAGCTGACAACACAGCACCCGGCTTCATCAGAGTGATTAAGTGAGGAGAGAGAGATAGGAAGACAGAGAAGCAAACTCACAATCTCTTACAAATAACTTAATGTCAGATATGTTATCCCATCACATTTCTATCCTCTATAGAAAAGTCTGTATTCTATTCTCTAGAGAAAAGTCACTAGGTCTGGCAATTCTTCAAGGGGAGGAGATTACACACAGACACAAATACCAGGAGGTGGAGATCACTGAGACCATCTTCGAAGTCTGCCTATTACACTTTTCAAGCCAGATATGTCTTTAAGGCTATGTGTTTTATCTTTAAAATATACGCATATTTGTATTTTATGCTAAAGTGTATCTATGTTCATTTTGTAGGAGGATAATGCTTTGAGTTACTTATCAGAAAAAAGTAGGTTTTCTAGAAAATTGCACCCTGCTTATCCCATAATTTTCAATGTGCCAGCTTGCAGGTGTAAACTGTGTTTGGAGGAGCATGGCCTTGGGTAATTTCCTTATATCTTCACTTCCAATTTTATTATTTATATAGAGGGAGAGACTAGGCCAGAAAGGGTGAGTGACTTGCTCCAGGCCACTAACCCTCAAGGCAATGACCAAGTTAGGACTTTATCCTGGGAATTCAGGTTTTGGGTCAAGTGTAGTTTTTTTCCAGACCTTTTCTTACTTGGTTCTCTTCCTTCTGTTCCAGCATCTAGCAGCTACTGGACCTTCCCTGATGGCTCACAGTAAAGCATCTACCTGCCAGTGCAGAAGACACAAGAGACTTAGTCTCAGTCCCTTGGTCAGGAAGATTCCCAGAGAAGGAAATGGCAACCCACTCCAGCATTCTTTCCTGGGAAAGCTCATGGACAGAGGAGCCCGGCAAGCTAAAATCTGTGGGGTCACAAAGAGTAGGACACGATTGAGCAACTAAGCATTCATGCACACATTGGCATGCTCAAATTGTGTCCAGCATATGTGGCTTTTTCTCCTAGTGATACCATGATGTCTTACACTCAGGAACCTTGGTTCCTTGTTTCCTGGCACATCACATAAGATGTGCTTGAAGAATCTATTACATATATTCTTTTTTCTTAATGTGGAAAGTCTTGATCATGACCTTTCTATTATCTATTAAGATATTATTTTCCATTACAATCTCTTAAAACCTTCTCTCACTTTACTCCTATGGCCTCACCCAAGCCCTCTTCTTTGTTATCTTGATTTACCCTGTGCTGTGCTGTGCTAAGCCGTGTCTGACTCTGCGACCTTATGGACTGTAGGCTGCCAGGCTCCTTTGTCCACGGGATTTTCCAGGCAAGCGTATGGGAGTGATTTATTCTAATAAGCTCCTAACACATCCCTGAATTTCATGGATCTTTTCCATTTCAGTAAGTTTTGCTCCCTTTAGCCTGGTCTATTTTCTTTTTTGAAGTATAGCTGATTTACAATGTTGTGTCAATCTTTGCTGCACATCAAAAGGGACTGACTCAGTTATATACAAATAGACATTCTTTTCTATGGTCTTTTCCATAATGGTGTATCACAGGATATGGAATATAGTTCCCTGTGTTATACAGTAGGACCTGTTGTTTATCCATTTGAAATGTAATAGTTTGCATCTACCAACTCCAAACTCTCAGTCCGTCTGTCTCTCTCCAGTCATCGTCTTCCCCTTTGGCAACTGCAAGTCTGTTCTGTATGCCTATGAGTCTGTTTCTGTTTTATAGATAGGTTCATTTGTGCCAAATTTAGATTCCACACATAAGTGGTAACTATGGTGTTTTACCATTCTCTTTATAATTTCATTTAGTACAATAATCTCTAGTTACATCTATGTCGCTACAAATGGCATTACTTCACTCTTTTTTGTGGCCGAGCAGTATTCCCTTGCACATGTACTATGCATTTTTTACGCATTCATCTATTGCTGGACTTTTAGGTTAGGTTGTTTCCTTGTTTTGGATCTTATGAACAGTGTTGTTATGAAAATAGGGGTGCATGTATGTTTCTGAATCATAGTTTTGTCCAGGTATATTTCCAGGAGTGGGATTGCTGGATCATATGGTAATTTTGTTTTTAGTTTTCGGACAAACATCCATGCTGTTTTTCATAGCTACACCCGTTTACACTCTCATAGCCTGCGTAGGGTTTCTAAAGCAGGTTTCGTTGCTCTGCTGAAAGAAAACTCATCAGTGTACTCCCCCATTTCTTCAAACGGCTCTGATGCCTTAGTTCAGCCAAGTAGAATCTTTATGACAAGGTCCCTGGCTTAGATTTCAGATTCATCTCGTCCTCTTTTGGCATGAATCCTACTCCTCAGCAGAGTTGCACTTAATAAACAATCCCAAGAAGGCAGAACTGTCTTCAGCCTTTGTGTCTGTCTTCCTGTGGCACCCTAAGCTCTGAGTCACCCTTTAACATGCCTCTTCTCTCTCTTCACTCATCCATTGAGGTGTATCTCAAGGATCATGTTCTTGGAAGTCTTTTCTGTGGCCCTTCTCCCCCGGCCTGTGTTTCTTACCAATTTTCTATACTCCTCCTTCATCTAGTATCATATTCCGTGTAGCTTCAGCATGACACCCAGAGCAGGCTCCATCAACCACAAGACTCACAACAAAAACCACACCATGATGAGCAATTTGGTTATTATTCATTTTGTTATTATAACACCTCAAACACTGCACTAAGTATAATATACATACCCTTTTTTTTTAACAGTAACTTTACGAGTTCATCATGCACGAACTTTATGAGGAAAGTGATGTCCAGAGCTGTTAAGATGTACCAGGTCTCACAGCTAGTCCGAGGCAGAGCTGGCCTGCCAGTCTAGGTCTGCCTCATATTCTCATACCGTAAGGCACGTCTGAGCTTAGAATCTGGAGGCAAATTATCAGGTAGTTGAGTCAGCATGACCTTTAGGACATTTTCTCTGCAATGCTCTTGTGACTATCCTTGTAGTTGATCAAATTTTGTGCTATATTTGCCTAAACCCGGCAACCTTCATTTTTCCTAATTAAATTTGAGGATTCATTTGAAATGGTTCCAGGAGGGTGGCTACTAGCAACATGACATGGGGATCACCCAGAGCTATTCTCCTGCTTATCTCCCTAAAGTCTGTATAATTGCCTTTGAAATCCTTAGTAATCTGGTCCTTGCATCTGGATTAGGGTTTTAGCTGTTTATAGCCACGGTTCCCAAACAGTAGCTCATTAGGATACAGATGACTAAACCCTGAAGGTTTTTAATTCAGTCGTCTGAGAGGTGGTTTGAGAATTTGCATATTTAACATGTTCCCAGGTGATGCTGCTGCTGTGCTGGTCTGTGGACTATCTATTGAAAGCCACTGGTTTACATAATTTGCCTGGGAGTGCTGCGGAAGGGATCCCATGGTCCCATTGCACAGGAGTTAGCTTGGGTACTGCTTCTCCCGCTTGGAAGGTAGCAACCACCCTCCATTCCCTCATTCCAGCTCACCTGTTTTCTTGGCAACTAAGGGTGAGATTTTAGGATCATCTTTCAGATAATTCTAGTAATTATTTCACACGATTATTATCTAAGTCTGGACTTTTTCTTTTTTAACCTCTGGAATGAGATAATTAATATCTTTACTTGTTACTGAGTCCAAGCTCACTCTACTCATCACACAACAGGCCAATAAACTGAGTGATGAGGTGTTGAGACAAGGAATAGCAGCTTTATTTGGAAAGCCAGACTGATCATCAGACTGATAAGATGGCAGACTAGGGTACCAAAAAAAAAAATCTTATGGGGACTAGATGCCAATTTCTTTTACAGAACAAAGCAGGGAGGAGGTGAGGAAGTAAAGTAAAAGGGCCAGTGGTTTCGCCTGGCTTGGCCAGCACTGCAGGGAGGGGATGTCAATTTCTTTTCTATAGCTATTCAGAGGTGGGCAGGGCAAAATTGTCTGGGAGCTGAACAAAGGCACTTTAGTTTAACAGCCAGACAGAGGGGTGGGGTTCCCAGAGGCAGGCCATTAGGTATGATTATAATAACAAAAGCAGTGAAAAGCAAAAATTTAAGAAACAGATCCAACATGGCAGCTGAATTTGCTCTTCTCTTTTCCATATTGTTGAACTGAAATTTTCTTGGGAAGCTGTTAAAGCATCCTCAGCAGTATAGGTCTCTAGATGAGCTTCTGCGAAATCTCATCTCCCCATCCCCCACTCACCATAGCCATAACTATAATTTTCTTCTTTCCTCCTCTGAAAGGATAAAGGGTCTCTTCTTCTATCTAAGAGGGATATTTTGGATCCCTTCCCTCCAGCCTTGTTGAAGTTCTTATTCCAAAAGTTAACCACTTTAACTCCCATTCTGTCAGCCTCTTGACCTTGCCTGCTTTACCATATACACAAGCTCAAGTCTCCTCCACCCTTAAATAATATTCTGAGGATGCTATTCTGTGCTACTTCAACTGCAAGACTGAAGACAAAGATTGACAAACAGATTCTCCACAGCCCAGGAGCTTGTTGACATTTCTGAGGCTGTGCATAGCCACTGGGAGAAGCCCTAATGGTTTCGGACACAATGGTGGTCTCTTTCTCCTGGAAAGAAACAGAAAACATGCCATATTAGCACATGGTGGGGGAAATAGAAAAAAAAAAAGTGCTATTGTTTACATGACCTACAATTATATCCAGAGCATGCCTAAAAATATTGACAGGGACTTCAAGAAGAGGGTAAGGTCTACATACATTCATTTGCCCTTTGTGGAACATATTTAAGCAAAAGTGTCTCTTGTTTAAATCTGAAACATCTTTATTTGAAAAACAAATAAAAATATATCTGCAGTTTTGCTTGAAGTCAGCCATTGCTCTGCATTTTACACACATGGAAAGGTAAAGGTTTAACTCATATCCTTAAAGAAACAGGTGGGTTCTTTACCACTAGCACCACCTGGGAAGCCCCCTTAAGATATCTGGTTTTCCTTAACTAACAATAATCTTTGCTGTTCAGACTGCCTGCCTTGCTTTGTTACAGAACATGTCACATTCTTAAAGAAATATGAAAGAATATGAGTTAAAACCCCAGTGGGTTGATCCGGCGAGGTATATCTATTGTCATCCCCTATCCCACTTCACGTTCTTTTAGGCTTTTAGAAAGAGTTGATCGCAAACTCTCTCCAGTCCTTGATGTCCAATTTCAAATGGGCTACAATGTATTCTCTACCTACAAAAGCAGTGCTGACAGTCTCCGGCATTCTGAAATGACCTCTTAATTTTCAGATTCAGTGGAATTACAACAGTCCCTCATTTTACCTGATTGACCTTATCCATTTGATACTGTTAACTACTTTCTTTAGAAAACTGTATCTCCTTCTTCTCCTTGGACCTTGGTCCTGGTCCTTTATCTGTCTCTTCCTAGCCCTTGCAGGCTGCTATTCACCTTTTCTTATCCATTGGATTTTGTATATCTCTGGGTTTTGTTTCTGATCCCTTATTACTCTGTATAAACTCCTTGGGTAAATGCTTGTGGCTTTCATTCTACCTGTAAATTCCTCCCCGTCCTGATCAATCTTTACCAGGTCAATGCTTTACCTTAATGAGGCATTTTGAAAATTTGTGGTGATTAAAAAAAAAATTATCATGATGAATGAAGGAAGAGAGCTACTGGTATTTACAAGACAGGGCCCAGGAAGTATCCTGCAATGTATTGGATGGTCCTTCCCACACAATACTGAATTGTTCTGTGCTTTGCATGACTTTGCCATCCTTCATGTAAGTATAAAACCTGATTATAATTGTACAGACCCAGAAAGTAGGTCTATTTATCATAAAATCCCAAAGAAGATTTTATTCATTTTTTATCATACATTGAATCTCCTAGAATGCAATGAATGTGCAAATCAATAAGCAATTGTACTGTTCTTTATTCAGAACTTTTATCTGAGAAATAGAACTGATCACAAATTTTGAAAAATCACATTAATGATGGTGATATTGTTCATATGATTTGAGTCTCCAATTTAACACACTTGTGCCAGTTTGCATTCAAAAGCATTCTACTTATTCATACCAATGTGCCTAATTATCCCTTATTTCAAAATGCCACACGAAAAAAAAGAATCAACAATATTCAGCTGGAAGTTCTGTTAACATTTCTTTCTTTCTTTTTAATTTTTATTTTAAATCTCAGCTTGTTATTCTTGCTCTCCTCCACATGGCTAGCCCTAGACAATAGAGGAGAAGATACATAATGAATATCAATAAGTATTAAAGACACCTAAATAGCTTTCATTAATTTTCACACACTGTTTTAAGAGCCTGGCATATTTTAACTCAATCCTCACACTAACTCTGAAGATAGTTATCATTGTTCCCATCTTATAAGTGCACAGGACACAGAGGTTAAGCAAGTCTCCCAAGGGAAAACAGCCAGTAGGCATCGGTCTGTGATTTGAACCAAGAATCTCTGTCCTGAAATCATCATGCTCCACTGATCCTCAGAAAGGCAGGAGCTGAGAGTATGGGCAGTTAGTAAAAATGTAGAGGAGAAACGATGTCAGCATTCCAGAAAGTCCTAGAGAGAGAAATCACATCAAATCAGTTGATTCCAACTGCAGGTGGACAGGTGTACTGAGAGCCAGGGTCTTATTAACAACTTTTATGAAAAGACCAAGTCCGAGTTGGCAGAACTTCCTGCCACCTTGATCTAGTATAACATGCGTCAAGTGGAGTGTTCCAGCCACTCCAGCAGTCTCTGCAGTGTCTTCTGCCCACTCGTCCTGCTGCATTCTTTGGTTCCGGTGCATTATTCCCCATCTGTCTAGGACTTGCATTCTTCTTTCTAGCTCCTAAGGATTGAGAACTTGGTTACATATCTGTCAAAGGTGATTTTTTCTCTTGGATTCTGCTTTCTATAATCCAAGGGCCTGTCCTTCTCATTCCAGGCTTCCAGGGCCTTGGCTGAGATGCAAACCTCCTCACTTCCTTCGAGCTAGGGTGAATACCACTAGAATTTCTTCTATATCCAACAGAGTAAGGGTTCCTGGAGTGGGTGTCTCTTAAGATTCTTTCTTGCTCTAATGCTGAACACATTATTTTTTTTTTCAGTTTGCAAATTGTCCCATTATTTAAAGTAATAGTGTGTTTATGATATATAATAAATACCATTAAAAATATAACTTGTTCTGGGTGTATTTGCTCATTAAAATGAATGCTTGCTAGATTTTTTAGCAAGTTTTGGAAGCGTGGTGCTAACTCATGTAAATTGCCATGACAAATGTGCTTTACGACCAATAAAGTGTGTCCTGATTCATTAATAGTCACATCCAACATCTCCCTGTTGGTTCCTCAGAAAAGGTGAGTGGAGATGAGTGGAAGAAAAATTGCTCCCCAAACTCTGCCAACATTCAGGCTTTCTCATCAGCATGTGCGATTTTGGTGGTGGTCTGTTGTAATGCTGTGCACCTGTGATATAGCCCTGGCATTTTTGATCCTGCAAGCTATGGAAAGACCTCAGAGCTTGGTACACTCTTCCTGCCAATGCTTGATGTGGCATCTTTGGATTTATGCAGACTCCCCAGCCTCTTCCTGGCTTAAAAAAAAAAAAAAAAAAAAGGCTTTACTGAGCTCAGAAGGTGGCTGCCAGATTAAGCTCAGCACAGGTGAGTGGCAATGGAGTCAGTCCAAACAGTAAACAAGCATATCTCCTGTCTCAGAAGCACTGTGGAGCCAGAGGCATAAATATGCAATAAAGCTGCTCAGAGGGGAGGCAGGCTCATGTTTTATAATGTAATTATGTTCTACACAGCATCTGAAATTCCAGGCACAGTCCAGATTGTGGCTGGTGGGGTTTTTCCAGGAAAAAAGCACCTCCCCCATTACTTAGTAAAAATATGATTTGGAATTGTGATTTACAAGAAGTTAGGTATGTTGATGTATGCCTTTATTATTCCTTTTGCTCCTAAAATTTGCTGGTTAATTGTATTTGATACAAACTGCTTCCCTAATGGAGAAGGTAATGGCAACCCACTCCAGTACTCTTGCCTGGAAAATCCCATGGATAGAGGAGCTTGGTGGGCTGCAGTCCATGGGGTCGCTAGGAGTCCGAGACAACTGAGCGACTTCACTTTCACTTTTCACTTTCATGCATTGGAGAAGGAAATGGCAACCCACTCCAGGGAGCCTGGTGGGCTGCCGTCTATGGGGTCGCACAGAGCCTGACACAACTGAAGTGACTTAGCAGTAGCAGAACATCTATTCAGAATAATTGAATACCTAAAACAATAAAATGCATGTATACAATCAATAGCAGCAAACCAAGTTAAAAAAACAAAACAAAACAAGCAAAAAACACAAAACGTACCCCCCAACAAGAAAGATTCATTGGCATTGATTTTATTTTTCATTATGTTTATACTTCAATTTCTTATTAAAAGATTGCATAAAAATAAGTTTTTATGCAAAAGTCCAAGTTAAACAAGGAATAGACACAACTTGGTGAATGCATTACTGTAAAAATATAATATTTACCAAAACTATAGGAGACAAATATAAAGACCTAATTTTTACTGAGTCCTTACTAAATACAAGGCTTGAAGAACATATGCATGATTACTTAATTTACCTTCACAACAGCTCTTTAAGTTAAGCAGTACTGTTACTGCATCATACAGTCTGGCAGTTGGGGCACAGGTGAATTATGTAATCCATTCAGTGACACAGAGCTAGTCAGCGACAGAGCAGGGATTCTAAACCACATTGTCTGCACCCCACTACTGTTATTTTAATGAAGGAATCTTAGACCTATCAGAGTTCAGTCTTCAAGTAATATGCATCCATTTCACCCTGTCTTAGCTTTTTCTTTTTTTTTTTTCTCAACAGGGAAAGGAACATTCAAGGATTAATTACTTTTATTTAGAAAATGTTAAGAGAGGTCTTTCAAGGAGTGAGTAAAATATGAGACGTGGTGGGACCCTGGACATGCTATTTAGAAGGACAAAAAGAAAATAATAAGTGACATTTTGGTTACAATAGTAGCCCATCTGTGATGAGGAATAGAGGAAGATGGAGTTTGGTTGATGGCACAGGTAAACTGAAAAGGTAAAAACAACACCAAAAGCAAAAAGGGAGGGAAGTGAAGACAGCTGTGTAATACTGGAGAAGGTGGACCCAGTGGACAGATGGGTTTGAGAGTTATATTCTTTTACGTGTGAAAGTCACTCAGTTGTGTCTTACTCTTGGATATGTGTGACCCCATGGACTATACAGTCTTTGGGTTTCCCCAAGCCAGAATATGGAAGTGGGTAGTCTTTCCCTTCTCCAGGGGATCTTCCCAACAGAGGGGTAAAACCCAGCTCTCCTGCATTGCAGGAGGGTTCTTTACCATTTGAGCCATCAGGAAAGCCCAAGAATACTGGAGTAGGTAGCCTACCCCTTCTCCAGCAGATCTTCCCGACCCAGGAATTGAACTGGGGTCTTCTGCACTGCAGGCTGATTCTTTACTAGATGAGCTACCAGGGAAGCTCTAGGAAAGTTTTGGTTAAGGAAGGATGGTGATGATGTATAATCTTTTTGTCATTAGAGCCTAGACTTCAGGTACTGTGACTTGAATTCTATTCAGTTCAATTCAGTCACTCAGTCGTGTCTGACTCTTTGTGACCCCAAGAACTGCAGCACACCGGGGCTCCCTGTCCATCACCACCTCCCGGAGTTTACTCAAACTCAGGTCTATTGAGTCAGTGATGTCATCCAACTATCCCATCCTCTGTCATCCCCTTCTCCTCCTGCCCTCAATCTTTCCCAGCATCAGGGTCTTTTCAAATGAGTCAGTTCTTCACATCAGGTGGTCAAAGTATTATATGATATAAAAATCCACCTAAGAGTGGGTTCTCTCTACCTGTTTCCGGCATGTTAGCCTTCCTGAAGAATTATTTTCCAGCACTGTCACTTGGCAGATGCACTAGTTTCCCAGGGCTGAAATAAGAATGCCACAAACAAGGTGACATAAAACAGCAGGAACTTACTGTCTCACAATTCTGGAAACTAGAAGTAAAAAAATCAAGGTGTTAGCAAGGTTGGTTCCTTTTGGCAGCACTGAGGAATAGGCTGCTCTGTGCTTCTGTCCTGGCCTCTACTGGCCACAGACAACCCTTGGCGCTACTTGGCTTATAGTTGTATCACCCTGTGTCTGCCTCTGTCCTTTATACGGTTGTCTTATACCTGTGTGTCTCTATGTCTTCACATGGTATTCTACCTGTTAACAAGAAGAATCTACAGAAACACGGAGGGGCCCCTGAAGGAAAGCATTTGTAGATGGTGTCTGGCTTGGCTTCCCCAAGGCACCTTTGAAGCTCAAACAGTGGGTCTCAAAATTTCATAACATATGTCATAAGCCAAAGTCATGTCCAGGAATTCCAGTGCTAGTAGCTAGTTCTTCCCCACTCATCATACTTCATCTTGAACAAGATGAAGGCAAATCATTTACCTTGAGGATGCTACAAAATATTCTTGATACCTAATGACCAAGAACATGTGAACTTACCTTCTCATGAGGAATCAGAGATTTTGGGAGGTGAACAATAACATGCTAAGCCCAGTTATTACTGGGGAATCTGTGTTAGCAGAGAATAATATGAAATGAATGTCAAGCCATGTAATGGCATTGGTGGACTCAACTTCTATTTACAGAAACTTTGGAAGTAAGAACTCTGAGTTTTATGTCTAGTTCACTGAAGGTTTTAATGAAGGAAGTGATTAAGGTGAAAATTTCTGCATGCATAGGTCTATTTTATTTGGAAAAAGTTGAAACAATTCAATTTAATATAGATCAGTAATTGAATCTAGGGAAAAAATCTGAAGGGGGTTTATTGATCTGCTTTTTCAAATTAAGGAGTTTTGAGAATCAGATTACTTTGGACAACTCAAACGTTCAAACTCTTAACTGCATTTTTATACTGCTGCAGCAGAGATATGGATTCACCAGACTCGATGCTGTTAAAGGAGAATATATATTTGATTCTGCTGATTTGTTTGAGGAAGTGAGAGGTGCAAACTGGATTGAGCAGATGGGGATTTGAGACAGCACCTAACACCCATTGCTAAATACCCCTGAAGTCGATGGACTCACAGCTGTCCAAGAACTGCAGAGCAACTTAATTTAAATAAAAACCTAATTTCAGAAACAATTCATAGATTTGATGGACACAGATCATGTTTCATGATTCTGTGCCTGCTTTTAGACTTCAATGCTGAGGATGGATCCCAGTCATTTAAGATCTGTCTCATCTTTGAGGTTGAGCTTCCAGAAAATCTCACTGGACCCAAGCAAAATATGTTTGCCAAGAAGATTGCATAGAACAAAATTTTGGAGATACTGTATAAAAATTTCAGGGATATCTAGCAATTTGTAATTGTGTGTACAGATTTTGGAATGGCGGGCCTATTAAGCTATGTATTCCCTTTAATAAAAGGACTGAAACTGGGACATTGAGTATCACTTTCAATATGATACAGGCTTTGGAGTTGCCTCAGAAATTATTCCACTTTCAACAATTGCATCTTGATTGACTAAAGTTGATCACTGACTGTCACTAGACCTACAGGCAGAGAAGGCAATGGCACCCCACTCCAGTACTCTTGCCTGGAAAATCCCATGGACAGAGGAGCCTGGTAGGCTGCAGTCCATGGGGTCACAAAGAGTCGAACACGACTAAGCGACTACACTTTCACTTTTCACTTTCATGCATTGGAGAAGGAAATGGCAACCCACTCCAGTGTTCTTGCCTGGAGAATCCCAGGGATGGCGGAGCCTGGTGGGCTACTGTCTATGGGATCGCACAGAGTCAGACACGACTGAAGCGACTTAGCAGGAGCAGCAGCAGCAGCAGCAGCAGCAGCAGCAGACCTACAGGAGTGCACCCTTTTAACAATAAAATGGATTGGGTTTATTTAGACTGTTTTTGTACTGCTGTTACAAATCCATTCATGTATATAGCTAATAGCTTAATAGTTTCCCTTGCAAATGATCAAAATTTCATGAGGATCTTCAATTAAGAGAGCTATAACTAAGAAAAGAATGTAGATTTTTGGTAAATCCCTATGATTTTGTTGAACTGCCATGACTTTGGACCATCACCTATGAGAAACTTACAACGCTTACTGCTCTATATCTAAATTTTCTCTTGAGAGCTTTCAGGGTACGTAGATCCTGCAACAGAGCTGTGTTCTAGGCTTTACCATTTCCTTCTGAACTCTGAGCACTGAATTCATTTTTTTCCCATGTGGTTGCTTACTTTCAATCTAAGGAAAATCTTTCTCCCCTATCTTAGTTTCAATTTCTTAATCATTGACCTGACCCAGTTTACTTGGTTTCCTCATAACCTGAGAAAGTTCAAAATGAAAACCATGCAGAGGCCACGATCAGAATCTTGAGAAGTCACTGTGAGATACAGCTAAGTGTTACCTTGGAAATGTGACATCCCTAAGTGGAAGAACAACTTGGGATTCACAGACTGCTTCACTCTTTTATCAGGAGCATCATTTTAACAGTGGTGCCAACAGGGTTAGCTATAACATCTTATCAAATCTAAACATCTTTCTTCCTTGCCTTCCGGCTTGTGGAAGCCAATGATCTTATTTAATCTCTGCCTCTCTACCCCCACAGTGAGGTTTGTATTACACAAGCAAGATATATTTATTAGTGCAATAAATGCTAAAGATTGTTGGGGGTAAGGAGCAATCATTCAGAACCAACACTAATGACAGTCTGAAATTAGACACAGGGAGATGAAATTCTAAGCCTCTGATGTGTTCTGAAAAGTTAAATAACGGCCTTATATCAGTTAGTGCCTTTTTAAGAGAGTCCAGGGTGGATGACTGAGGGATGAATAGATGAAAATTCCTTTCTCAGTAAACATAAGACAAGACTGGAAAAGGACGAAAAGAGAAGCAAGAGCATTCTGATAAATACTGAAAACATGCCGTAAGGTGGATTCTACATTTATTTCAGGGTTTTGAAGAGCGTTGTGTCAAAATTGCCACAGACTTTTGTACACATAATTTTTTTTTTAATGGGGGAGGTGCATGGGACAGGTAATTTGTAGAAAACTTCACCTGAAACTAAAGAGCACAGAGCTTGAAAACAAACAATGTTCTACCTTCTCTGTGAGTGTGGTCAAACTATTTTGAAACAGCACCTTACTGGAAGAATGCAGACATGCTTCACAGAGTTATTCAACTGTTAAGCCAGAGACATAGTATTGGGCACAGCTGGAACAAGGCTGGACTCTTGTCTCTCAGTAACTTTTCCCTCTTCACTGCTGATCCAGAACTGTGGCTGCTGACAATTCTTGAGTTTCATTTATTTTAAAAGACTACCTGTATTTCCTGTATCAAAAAACTAAAATATTGAGTCAAGGCTCTGATTGACCTAGTCCTGGCTAGATACCTACTGTTGGATGAATCATTGGAGTTACAAGTTAGCTATCCTAATAAAGGTGAGTTTCAATGATAACCTTGTAGTAAATAGTAGTATCTCCCAGGTATATAGGAAAGTGATTCCGTTATACAAATACAGGTATCTATTCTTTTTCAAATTCTTTTCCTATTTAAGTTATCATAGAATATCGAGCAAAGTTTTCTGTGCTGTAGTAGGCCCTTGTTGGTTATGTTTTAAATATAGTACTGTGTATTATGGGATTCTCTGGTGGCTCAGTGGTAAATAATCTCTCTATAATGCAAGAGATATGGGTTCAATCTATGGATTGGGAAGATCTGCTGGAGAAGAAAATATTCCACTCCAATACCCTTTCCTGGGAAATCCCATAGACAAAGAAGCCTGGGGGGCTATAGTCCATGGGCTCATAAGATAGCTGGACATGACTTAACGGCTAAACAGCAACAGCAAAGTGTGCAACAATCCCAAACAATCTTTTGGTTTAGTAAACTCCTATTCATCTTGTAATCGAAGATGACTTTGCCTCTTCTTTTAAAAATAAGATCAAGGCACACTTTGCCCCTAGCTCTGGAGGAAACTGTTAAGACTGTGTGACATAAAGTTTGCATGCATGCACTGTAGGGTTGATGAAGCAGGAATCCTGGCTACCTTGTTCATTGTTATACACTCCCATCTAGAACAGAGCCTGGCACTGTGGATTCAAACATATGTTGAATGAATAAATAGAAAAAAAAATATGACTTTATTCTGCTTTTCTGTTTCCCTACTTACTAGTATTTAATCTTATTGTTCTGTAAGATAATTTTGAAATCCACCTTAAAAGGGCAAGGGAGGAAATTGTTGGGATTTCAGGTGACCATAAACAGTACTCCCTTTCCCATCCTGAGTTTAGAACTATTGAGAGTAAGATGCAGGAGACACTCTGGGGAAGGATATGACCTTAGGTTGTTGGCCAAATAGCGTTGCTTCTCTGTAACAGGCTTGTCAACCTAGCGCAACTGCAGGCACCCACTGGAAAGGGCTGAGCAGAGCTTTCTCAATTTCTTCTCACATGTCTATCATTCAGATGAATCACTCCTTGTCTCCTGGGAACAGAAGGAGTCAAAAGAGAAATCAACATTCTAGTATAAGTCCCTTCATATGAAAACTCAGGTTTACAGGGAGATGGGAATTCTTCTCTAACAGGTATATAAAGAAAGAAAATGAAGAAGTAAGGAAACAGAAAATCTGCCAGAAAAGATTAAAAAAAAAAAAAGACAAAACTAAGTTCTGATCTGATTATCCCTTTAATATAAGTATCAGTAACTAGCCTCTAACTCCTCCCCAACTCTACCCCATCTGACTCTATTCCAATCTTGCCCCTAGATTTCTGTCCTAGTGTTTCAGTATCTTTGCTTTCTTCCCAGACATCCTGGAATGTGAAGTCAAGTGGGCCTCAGAAAGCATCACTATGAACAAAGCTAGTGGAGGTGATGGAATTCCAGTTGAGGTTTTCAAATCCTGAAAGACGATGCTGTGAAAATGCTGCACTCAGTATGCCAGCAAATTTGGAAAACTCAGCAGTGGCCACAGGACTGGAAAAGGTCAGTTTGCATTCTAATCCCAAAGAAAGGCAATGCCAAAGAATGCTCAAACTACCACAAAATTGCACTCATCTCACATGCTAGTAAAGTAATGCTCAAATTTCTCCAAACCAGGCTTCAGCAATACATGAACTGTGAACTTCCAGATGTTCAAGCTGGTTTTAGAAAAGGCAGAGGAACCAGAGATCAAATTGCCAACATCCACTGGATAATCGATAAAGCAAGAGAGTTCCAGAAAAAACATCTATTTCTTCTTTATTGACTATGCCAAAGCCTTTGGCTGTGTGGATCATAATAAACTGTGGAAAATTCTGAAAGAGATGGGAATACGAGACCACCTGACCTGCCTCTTGAGAAACTTATTTGCATGTCAGGAAGCAACAATTAGAATTGGACATGGAACAACAGACTGGTTCCAAATAGAAAAAGGAGTATGTCAAGGCTGTATATTTGTCACCCTGCTTATTTAACTTCTATGCAGAGTACATCATGAGAAACGCTGGGCAGAAAGAAGGGCAAGCTGGAATCAATATTGCCAGAAGAAATATCAATAACCTCAGATATGCAGATGACACCACCGTTATGGGAGAAAGTGAAGAGGAACTCAAAAGCCTCTTGATGAAGGTGAAAGTGGAGAGTGAAAGAGTTGGCTTAAAGCTCAACATTCAGAAAACGAAGATCATGGCATCTGGTCCCATCACTTCATGGGAAATAGATGGGGAAACAGTGGAAACAGTGTCAGACTTTATTTTTGTGGGCTCCAAAATCACTGCAGATGGTGATTGCAGTCATGAAATTAAAAGACACTTACTCCTTGGAAGGAAAGTTATGACCATCCTAGATAGCATATTTGGAGAAGGCAATGGCACCCCACTCTAGTACTCTTGCCTGGAAAATCCCATGGACAGAGGAGCCTGGTGGGCTGCAATCCATGGGGTTGCTAACAGTCAGACACAACTGAGCGACTTCACTCTCACTTTTCACTTTCATGCCTTGGAGAATGCAATGGCACCCTACTCCAGGACTCTTGCCTGGAGAATCCCAGGGATGAGGGAGCCTGGTGGGCTGCCACCTATGGGGTTGCAGAGTTGAACACGACTGAAGTGACTTAGCAGCAGCAGCAGATAGTATATTAAAAAGCAGAGACATTACTTTGTCAACAAAGGTCTGTCTAGTCAAGGTTATGGTTTTTCCAGTGGTCATATATGGATGTGAGAGTTGGACTGTGAAGAAAGCTGAGTGCCAAAGAATCGATACTTTTGAACTGTGGTGTTGGAGAAGACTCTTGAGAGTCCCTTGGACTGCAAAGAGATCCAACCAGTCCATTCTAAAGGAGATCAGTCCTGGTGTTTTTTGGAAGGACTGATGCTAAAGCTGAAACTCCAATACTTTGGCCACCTCATGCAAAGAGTTGACTCATTGGAGAAGACTCTGATGCTGGGAGGGATTGGGGGCAGGAAGAGAAGGGGACAACAGAGGATGAGATGACTGGATGGCATCACCAACTCGATGAACATGAGTTTGAGCAATCTCCGGGAGTTGGTGATGGACACGGAGGCATGGCGTGCTGCAATTCATGGAGTCACAAAGAGTTGGACATGACTGAATGACTGAAATGAATTGAACTGAAACAAGTGAGATTTAAAAATTATAACAAAAACTGGGAAAGATATCAAGTTGGTCTATCATTTTGAAATTAAATATCCATTGTCCTACCGTTCATGGGGGAAGCACAAGCTGGAATCAAGATTGCTGGGAGAAATATCAATAACCTCAGATATGCAGATGACACCACACTTCTGGCAGAAAGTGAAGAAGAACTAAAAAGCCTCTTAATGAAAGTGAAAGAGGAGAGTGAAAATGTTGGCTTAAAACTCAACATGCAGAAAAATAAGATCATGGCATCTGGTCCCATTACTTCATGGCAAGTAGATGGGGAAACAATGAAAACACAGACTTTATTTTCTTGGCCTCCAAAGTCTCTGCAGATGGTGACCACAGCCATGAAATTAAAAGAGGCTTGCTACTTGGAAGAAAAGTTATGACCAAACTAGACAGTATATTAAAAAGCAGAGACATTACTTGGCCAACATAGGTCTGTCTAGTCAAAGCTATGGTTTTTCTAGTGGTCATGTATGGATGTGAGAGTTGGACTATAAAGAAAGCTGAGTGCTGAAGAACTGATGCTTATGAACTGTGGTGTTGGAGAAGACTCTTGAGAGTCCCTTGGATTGAAAGGAGATATAATCGATGTATCCTAAAGTAAATCAGTCTTGAATATTCATTGGAAGGACTGACGCTGTAGTTGAAACTCCAATACTTTGGCCACCTGATGTGAAGAACTGACTCATTGAAAAAGACCCTGATGCTGGGAAAGGTTGAAGGTGGGAGGAGAAGGGGACAACAGAGGATGAGATGGTTGGATGGCATCACTGACTCAACGGACATGAGTTTGAGTAAACTCCGGGAGTTGGTGCTGGACAGGGAGGCCTGGTGCACTGCAGTCCATGTGGTAGCAAACAGTCAGACACGACTGAGTGACTGAACTGAACTGCCCTGCCCTAATGTAGCTATTATGATTAAATAGCTTCAAGACCTTTAGGATGAGAAGAGACCCTTGGTCATCCCTGGGAGTCCATCTCATGGATATGAGAGTCACCAGAACCCTGTGCTCTTTTCTCACGTTTACCATGAGGAAAGTGGTTAGGAAACTAGAATTATGTCAACTCAGTCAGCAGATGCTCATTGGCTTCCTACCATATATGAAGCATTTGACCTCAAACAGAATAAAATTAAGTTTGATTCATACATATATTTTTGAAAAGATATTTAAGAGCACAAGATAAAGACCACTGAAAGACAGCGCAGTATCAACTGCCTGAAGGCTTATATGACCAATACAAAAGTGTAGAGGAAGAGACTAAAACAATGAAAACAAACAAAAAAGCTTCCTCTTTACGAAGATTTTTGCTTATTGCAAAATAAGCATGAATAGGAGCACTGCAATTTATAGTGTGTTAAAAAGACCCATAAAATTCCCATTATTTTTAAACTCTAAGTAGTTAATTTAAGATTTTTCATGAGAGGTGAAAGAAAATCTATATATGAGTAAATAAAGTACATGAACAAATATTTAACATATAGTGTTGTCTCATAGTCTTCAAAATCTATGAAAATGTATTTCTAAGAAATTAAAAGATAAAATAAAGAGTAAAGGAAAGAACAAAAACAACTGCAAGTTATGGATAAAAGTGCTTGAGGTCATAAGAGTTGTACTTTTAACTCTACTTCAATTTTTTTCTGAAAATATAAATGAATATTTCATAAATTAACTTTTAAAATTCACAATTTTAATAATTTTTAAAACCTGGATATTGACCACTACACTGTTTGAGATTCAGCAGTCCACATCTGGATATTAGATATCAGCTAAAGTAAGATCTAAGGACTCCTTCTAGTAAATGCAGGCAATAATGTTAGCTAACCTCTAGAGGGCTTCCTATAAACTAGATCCTGTTGGCAAAGAGGAAAGCATTTTTCTTTAGAAGTGCTTTATACAGATTGAAGGGCTTCCCTAGTGGCTCAGACGGTAAAGAATGTGCCTGCAATGCAAGAGACCTAGGTTCAATCTCTGGGTTGGGAAAATCCCCTGGAGAAGTGTATTTTTGCCTCAAGAATTCCATGGACACAGAAGCTTGCAGGCTATAGTCCATGGGGTCACAAATAGTCAGGCACAACGGAGTGACTAACACACAGATTTAAATGTTTTTATTTGGAGAGATTCATGCCTAAATTGCTTTTTCAAATGACAAAAGAATCTTCACCAGGCTTTAGGTATAATTTGATATATTTCAAGTCTTAATCCAGGTTATTTGCCATCTCTACCGTGTTGAAAAAACTGTATGCTCCAGGTCTGTACACTTGTCTTTGTACCCAACACCAAATACATGGAGCTGGGTGACCAAGAAATGTGTGTTTATTTGAATCCATCTGTTCCTGTAGTTCAAATAGTGTCTGGAAAATGTTATCAACACAGAATGAAGCAGAAACTAATGAAAACACATTTGACATTTTTGTAACTTGTAATACTTAACACACATTTTCATGTATACTATCTTACTGAAGGCTTAAAATATTAATGAATCAGCCTTTATTATCATTAACATTGATGAGACGACTTCATCTAGGGGACTTGATGTAATAAAATGGATATTCAAATTTAGTTCTTTTGATTTCAATCTCAGTGACCTTTTGCTTGACTCGTTGCTGCTTCTGGTTATCCAGATAATGAAGTGACAAATTGGTAACCTTTCTAAAAGGTGTCCCTTAGTAGACAGACTTGTGAAACCTGCATGAGGGAGAAGGCATTAGGCATGATCTTGCTTAATTAGTCATCATCTTGGAAAACTGATTGACTCATGAAGAGAATCAGGAAGTGTGGTCTCCATGTATCAGCTCCTGGAGAGACTCAAGCAAAATTGTTCAACCTAACAGGTGCCACAAGCAGAGATCAGAGCCAGAAAGGAGAGCCAGAGATTAACAGACCTCTAGGATCATCCCTAAGTCACAGGATGAGCCAGGCCAGAACTGAATAGCAAGTCTGAGTGAGATACAGCATGGCGGAGCGCAAGAAGTGATCATCGTGGGATCTGGTGGACATGAACTTAGCTCAGGCGGCTGGGTCTGACTGCAGTCCTCGTTTAGTCCACCCATGCTGTTTCTATCTTGGTGATGTAGTGCTCAGGACAGGAAAAAGAGGGAATAGAAATTTTTAATTTAAAAAACATCCATTTTCCTCCTACTCACCAACTGATACCTGGCAGTAAACCTGGAGAATCATGACCCAGAGAAATGCATGCTTTGATAAAAGAAATATCTCTCAGTTTCTAAATAAGAGTAGATTGGTGAGGTTGCTTCTAGACAATACCCTGAGTGTGATAAAGGATGAAAAGGGCAGAAATTAATGAAAGGCAAGCAAGAAGAGAGGATGAGTTCCTGAAGGTAAGTGATGACAGCCTTGCAATTTTGCTATGGGCTTGTCTTCCCTACCATCGAAAAGGCAATAAAACACAGTGATTAAGTGTACAGACTACCTGGCTTTGAACTTTTTGTGTCTACCATTTACTAGCAATATATTTTGAAGTGAAAGTGAAAGTCGTTCAGTTGTGTCCTACTCTTGGATATGTGTGACCCCATGGACTATATAGTCCATGGAATTCTCCAGACCAAAATACTGAAGTGGGTAGCCTTTCTCTTCTCCAGGGGATCTTCCCAACCCAGGAACTGAACCCTGGTCTCCCACATTGCTGGCAGATTCTTTACCAGCTGAGCCACTAGGGAAGCCCAAGAATACTGGAGTGGGTAGCCTGTCCCTTCTCCAGTGAAACTTCTTGACCTAGGAATTGAACCAGGGTCTCCTGCATTGCAGGCAGATTCTTTACCAACAGAGCTAAACATTTTGTAGAAAAAAAATTCTAAATTTTTTTCTGTAAAATTGAGATGATACAGCACCTAGTTCATGGGCTGCTGTATAATATTTAAACTAGGACTTGTAAAATTTTACCAAAGTCTTAAATATTAAAATAATTATATAATATATGTGATTTATTTGGACTATCAAACCCCGAACAAATTTCAGTTATTTTAGTGGGAGAGGACTTTGCCGGATGAGGCATATGGGGAAAGTACAGTAATTGGCACCAGCAAAAAATCAGATTGGATGTCACAATTTTAGGGTAAAGTGTATACACTCCAGGGTCTACAGGAAAAATCTGGACTTTTTAGCATGATGTTAAGACTTGGACGTATGTTAATGAATTTCCTACCCATATCCCTGGTTTACCTTTCCATCTTCCCATCCCGAACTAAGTATCTGTTATACAATAATTTATCCATTAATTCAACAAATAGTTATTGAGTGTCTATCCTTTGATGCAGTGGGCTGTTCCAAGCATCAAGATAAGGTAGACGGAAAGTCCTGCCCTCAGAGAACTTCTATTCTAGTGGAACTCACTTGTGTAGTTGCTAATGTTTATCTCTGTGTTTCCTGGCTATTGTGGGTTGGAGAATGAGTTTCAGTTTTTCTCTCCCTAAGTGGTGAGGAACCTAAACCTTTACACGCTTATTTCCTTTGGATATTCTTAAAAAAACAAAAACAAAAACAACAGAGTTTCATCCTGGTCCCTGCTATCCAACCAGCTATCAGCAGGGGTCCTTGAGGGAGAGTTCAGATTCCTGTGTCCACTGGTGAGCTGAGCACAGGGCCCTACCTTCTCCCATCTGGGGACTACTTAACTAACAGTGAGTCCTACTATTGGTTTCTTGTTTGTTTTTTGTTTTCTTTTCATGATGTATGTCTGTATTTTTTCACTGCCCTGGGACTTTGTTGTTACATGTAGGCTTTCTCTAGCTGTCAAGAGTTGGAGGCTACTTTCTAGTGGCAGGGCATGGGCTTCTTGGTCCTGCGTCTTCTCCTATTGCCGAGCACTGGCTCCAGGGCATGCAGGTTTCAGTGGTTGCATCTCAAGGGTTTTAGAGCACAGGCTCAGTAGTTGTGGTGGCGCATGAGCTCAGCTGCCCTGCAGCACATGGGTCCTAGTTCCCAGAATAGGGATTGAAGCCACATTCCCTGCATTGTAAGGTAGATTCTTAATCACTGGGAAGTTCTCTGCTATTGATTTCTGATGCACTGTCCTGAAAGTCCCCAACCACTCATAAAACAAACTGGGATAGCATTTACTCCCTCTCCATCAAACCTGTCTGCCCGTGACCCAGTCATACTCTGCCAGAGTGACTCCTTGGGCTTTTTGTAGGACTTTGGAAGAGTCTTCTGTTCTTCAAAAGTCACCTCTTTCTCCAAAGGTTATTGCCTTTCTGAATGCCTTGCTGTGTATCACACCTGGCACACCAGCAAAGACCTAATAAATATTTGTCAAATGAACTCAGGTGGTTTGCAAGATGATCTTAGGGAGTATGTGGAGCAATAATTTGTATTTTAATCCATTCATGTTTAATGTTCTAGGAAAAATGTCACTTAAATGCATAGATGAATTTTTTTTTTAAGTTTAAAGATCATCAGCTTTAACAGGAGCCCAAACTGATCAACGTTTCGGTACCACTGACCCAGTAGCTGATAATACAAGCTTTATAGTTTAACAGGTTGGGTCTTCATCCTGGTTCAGACACAAACCAGTTGAGTGACCATGGGAAAGGGCTTTCTGAGCCTCAGTTTCCTTATTTAAACATGACCTAAAAAAATAAAAAAATAAAAATAAACATGACCTAATGATAGTACTGACCTTATGTGTTGCTGTGAGGCATAAGTGAAATATAAAAAATGTAATTCATGTGAAATGCTAAATAAACCCTGTAGTAGATACATGTGACTGTTTGGTAAATGATGACTGTTATCTATCATTGCTATAATAGCATAGCTCCCACCTTGTAACTCTTGCTTCCTATTCTGAGCACTATTGAATGGAGACCTCAGGATGCCATCTTGTTCCCAAGAGCTTGCATGGGAATTGGGGAAGGTCTGAGGGTGTGCAGGTGGATCCCATCAGTAGATAGGCTGAGAGGAACCTGGGATATGGAAATAGAGAACTGCATAGGACCAAGGAGAACCTGAGCCCTGGGCAGATGTCCTGTGGTTTAGCTCATGAGCACATCTCCCAGGCCATAGGGTGAGAAGACTGAAATCTCTTCTAAAGATCCTAAGACTGCTTTGCATTGCCAAATTATTTTCACTGATGCACTTTAGGTCTTTAAAAAATGACCTGACTTCTCTCAATATTCGATGAGTGCTCAGTCCATATACAATGCGATGAAGCAGAAATTCTGCGCAACAATAAGAAAAACATAAACATAAATAAGAAGATTTGTTTAACCATAAAACTTGAAGTTGGTTAGTCATTACATTGTAGTCTAACCTGATCTAAGCAAGGCAGTGCACATATGCTATATAAGCTTTTTCTCTTCTAAAAATATCTCATTACCATCCATAAGAACAGTTAAATATAGATATTTTGTTTTTATGGCCTTTATTTCTGAAACATAAAAGGGTTTATGCTTCTAATCCCTAGACAATGTTTCCATGGTGTTTCTGTTTATCTTGCATTCTACTTCAAGCCATGTTTTAGGGGAAATGAAACGGTTTCAGAAAAGGCTGAAGTGAGTTTCAATTATCGTGAGTGAATGTGGGACTGGAGAAGTCATTCATCTCCCCTGATCTTAGACAATTGCTCTGCATGACAGGAGTTACTCTGGTTGGGTTCTTACCCTCTTGGCTTTTTAAAAATTCTCTGCGGTTGCTCTCAGTTCCTTTTGTGTTTCTTCTTTGTTTACTGCAGTGAGTTTCAGTGGGGCTTACCTAGACTTGTTTTGTAGCAAAAAAAGAGTTGCTTAGTTGAAAGTTTTCCGATATCAGAATTTCATTATGCAAAAAAGTAACAACCCTGGAGTCATTTCCAATGACCTTAGGGTGGATTTGAAGAAGAACTCTGAGGAGGTGAAAGCAGTATTGAAAAATTTCAGATACATTCCTCCCCAGGCAGGGCAATTTTGAGTGTACTGCATGTTCAATCAGAAAAGGACTCCACACTTAGGAGGCCTTGACCTTGGTTTAATGCTCTGCTGTCATCGTTTGGTACTCTTAACAGCTTTTGAATAATTCCTTATGAAGTCATGGGCTGCTCCAACTCCAAATTAGATGCCACAAGATGCTTCAACTGCCGTGAGCACCACCTCGTACTTCTTACCCTCCTGGATAAAATCACAGCTCAAGGGTCATTCTCTCTGCATGATTTTCTCTCGCTTCTCCAAGCAGAGTTAGTCACTCAGTGTCTCTATGTTTCCATGGCAACTCATGCACATCTTTGGAATTGCACTTTTTATTCTGTACTACATGTGTAGGTATGATTTTCTATCTATCTCAACCATGAACTCCAGGGAAGGGATAAGTCTGAGTTGGGCTTCCCTGGTGGCTCAAGGGGTAAAGCACCTGCCTGCAATGTGGGAGACATAGTTTCGATCCCTGGGTTGAGAAGATCCCCTGGAGAAGGAAATGGCAACCCACTCCAGTATTCTTGCCTGGAGAATCCCATGGATGGAGCAGCCTGGTAGGTTACAGTCCAAGGGGTCGCAGAGTCGGACACGACTGAGTGACTTCACTTAACTTTTTCCTTTTGTTCATCTTTGACTGTGTGGATCTCAACAAACTATGGAAAATTCTGAAAGAAATGGGAAAGAGACCAGCTTACCTTTCTCCTGAGAAAGCTTTATGCAGGTCACTCAGTCAGCTCAGTCCCTCAGTCATGTCCAACTCTTTGCAACTCCATGGACTGCAGCACACCAGGCCTCCCTGTCTATCACCAGCTCCCAAAGCTTGCTCAAACTCATGTTCATTGCATCGGTGATGCCATCCAACCATCTCATCCTCTGTTGTCTCCTTCTCCTCCTGTCTTCAATCTTTCCCAGCATCAGGGTCTTTTCCAATAAGTCAGATCTTCACATCAGGTGACCAAATTATCGGAGATTGGGCTTTACCAGTCCTTCCAATGAGTATTCAGGACTGATTTCCTTTAGGATTGCCTGATTGGATCTCCTTGCAGTCCAAGGGACTATCAAGAAACAACAATTAGAACCAGACATAGAACAACTGACTGGTTGAAAATTGGGAAAGGATTATTACAAGGCTTTATATTGTCATCCTGTTTATTTAACTTATATGTGGAGTACATCATGCGAAATGCCAAGCTGGATGAATCACAAGTTGGAATCAAAATTGCCAGAAGAAATATCAACAACCTCAGATATGCAGATGATGTCACTCTAATGGTAGAAAGTAAAGAGGAACTAAAGAGCCCTTGATGAAAGTGAAAGAAAAAGTGAAAAAGCTGGCTTGAAACTCAACATTCACAAAACGACGATCATGGTATTCAGTTCCATCATTTCATGGCAAATAGATGGGAAAAGTGGAAGCAGTGACAGATTTTATTTTCTTGGGCTCCAAAAGCACTGTGGACCCTGACTGCAGCCATGAAATGAAAAGATGCTTGCTCCTTGCAAGGGAAGCTATGACAAACAGTGACATCACTTTGCTGACAAAGGTCTGTACAGTCAAAGCTATGGTTTTTCCAGTAGTCATGTATGGATGTGAGAGATGGACCACAAAGAAGCCTGAGCACCAAAGAACTGATGCTTTCAAACCGTGGTGCTGATGAAGATGCTTTAGAATCCCTTGGACTGCAAGGAAATCAAACCAGTCGATCCTAAAGGAAATCAATTCTGACTATTCATTAGAATGACTGATGCTAGAGCTGAAGCTCCAATATTTTGGCCATCTGATACAAAGAGCTGATTCACTGGTAAAGACCCTGATGCTGGGAAAGATTGAAGGCAAAAGAAGAATAAGGGCAGTAGAGGTTGAGATGGTTAGATAGCATCACCAACTCAGCGGACATGAGTTCAAGCACACTCTGGGAGATGGTGAAGTCCAGGAGAGGCCTGGCACACTGCAGGCCATGCGGTCACAAAGAGTCAGACACAACTTAACAACTGAACAACAATGACAATGAGAAAAGTTTCAGTAAGTATTAACATCTTGCATTCAGCAGCATGACACATTCATTTCCCTTGTACATGACTCTTTGTACAAGATACCATTATCTATTCTTAAACATAAGAGTGTAGAACCCTTATTCATTTTGGAAGGCCCAGTTGAAGGTCACTTCTGGGAAGACTTCCCTTGAAGGTAAAATAAAAAGGTTCACTTTCTCCTCTGTGCTCTTGTAGCACTAATTTTATAGAATTGTGAGTGTTTGAAATGTATATTTCCTCAACCTGACTGAGAGGACCTTGAAGTTCATATGTCAGTCAACTTTATATCCCAAACCCTGGCTTGATACCTGGAACAAAACAAAGAAAGAAAGGAAGAAGGAAAGGAGGGAATGAAGGATGAAAAACTGAAGTAAGCAAGCAAAAAGAAAGCAAGAAAAGGAAAAGTCAAAGAAGCAAATTATATAGTGGCATGATACCAAAATGATGACTTGATAGATGAAAACTCTGAGTAGTTCAGTTGTATTATCTCACCTATTAGCCTAGGGTGTTACCTAGGCTAATAGGTTAAATTCACTTCATTTTAAAGATTCAGAATGCAAAAGCCCACGAGTTGATCAAGTACCTTTTTCTTTGTATCCTAGTGTGTGGAAGAAGAACAGGGGACTCTCTAATGTAACTGATTTTTTCAGCACAAAGTTTAATTGTCTAGTTATATGCATTTTATGGATCCAATTAAACCAGAGCCCATATCATTCACTGGATAAGAAAGAGAAGTCTTAAACTTTAGGATAAAAAAGTAGCTCCCTTAAAGTATGATAGATGTACTAATTTATATATTTTATAAAGTAAATCACATATTGTGTTTAATGCAATGTATATTCTTGAGACCCTTGTTAAATATCAGTTGACTACAGATGTGTGGGTTTATTTCTGGGTCTCCATTCTGTGCTGTTGTTGTATGTGTTCAGTTTATGCTATTGCCATACTGTTTGGATTACTGTATCCTTGTTATACTTTTCAAACCATGATTTGTTCCACTTTGTTCTTGTTCAAAATTCCTTTGACTACTTAGGGTCTTTTGTGGTTCCTTATGAAGTTTCAAGTTTTTGTCTGTTTCTGTAAAAAAAAAAAAATACACTTAGAGTAGTTAAAAAAAAAAAGAAAAAGAAAAGAACAAAAAATCACTTAACTTTCTCCCCACAAACCCTGTTAAGTAAGCACCACTATACTTTCCTGGTAAGAAAACTGAACTTATGAAAGCAGAATATCTTGTTCAATGTTATTTGACTGATAAGCAGCTTTGCTACTGCTACTGCTAAGTAGCTTCAGTCGTGTCCGACTCTGTGCGACCCCACAGGCGGCAGCCCACCAGGCTCCCCGTCCCTGGGATTCTCCAGGCAAGAACACTGGAGTGGGTTGCCATTTTCTTCTCCAATGCATGAAAGTGAAAAGTGAAAGTGAAGTCGCTCAGTCGATAAGCAGCCTTAGAACCAAATAAATTTCATTTTTTCCCAAACATATATTTTGGGATTGTGACTAACAGGTAGAGTGGGTGTTACCTAGGCTAACAGGTTAAATTCACTTCATTTTAAAGATTCAGAATGCAAAAGCCCATTCTAGTTATTGGGTGCCAACTAATTCTGATAATAATCCATTGTAAATCTGTGTTGGCTACAGAGTATTAACTGTTTAGTAGCAGTCATTTTTAACAAGCCCATAACATTGCCATTACATGAATTATACATGGTTTATAAAATGATTATTTAGTCAGTGGAAAATTAAATCTGTCAGTGTTTTCCAAATCTGAGCTAGGACATTCATCAGAAAAACTGTTAAATTTTTAATCAACTGTACAGCAGTTGATGTAGCTATCAGCCTAAATTGCTCTTTCTCTGTCATTCCCCTTGTTGCAGAATATAGAGTAGAATTACCAGCTCTACAATGCTAATTGATTTTTTTCTTGCAGAGATTTATGACAGAGTGACATGCCATCCAGCACTGGAATAAAGAAGTTGCATGAGCATCAAAGACATGTTTCACATACACTGAGTGTAATTTAACATTTTAGGTAATTTTTTATTAACTTTATTCTCAGCACCTCAAACTGTAGTCCACAGTGGTCCAAGTTTACACTGTAAGTATTCAGATGCAAACAATACTGTACTAAAAATGAAATAGTGTGTTAAAAGATGATAAGAATCATGAAAAACATAGTATAAGAAAAAGGAACTTCTGTTTGTATAGCAGTAATATAACATCATAAAAGAACAGATTCCTCAAGTGCATAAAACAATGACTAAAACTCCATACAGGATAGGTAACTAATGGACGCTTCTTACAGCCATCAAGTGATTTAGACAATTTCTCTCTTAAAAAATAACAATAAATCTTGCCTTTTTTTTTTTTTCAGTGCACAAGTTCTTCTGATGACAATCAAGGGACGTTTTTGTGTTTTCCTTTCAGATAATTCATTTATTCCTTCCAATTTGTGTGTGTGTCCATTTAAAGTAATACCTTCACAGGTAGACATAGGCAAGGAAGGGCTCTGAGAACACTTCTCTGCCAGAAGCACAGCTGGAAGGAGTCAGAAGATGCGATGCCCACCTGTGCACTTGACAAGGCACGGCCCACCCCAGGCCCCAGCTGCTGTCACTCCATGGGTTTCTGCCCAGTTCTACATCCTCTCTGGCTTTCTCAGGCCTGATGTATTGTGAACAATAGCATGTTTATCTAAACCAGAATTTCTCAGACTCAGATGTTCCTGCAATTCCCCTGAGCATCTTGCTGAATACAGATTCTGGTTTTGCTCATTTGCATGGTGAGGGGCTCTATCTGAGATAAGGATGCGCTTGCTCAAAGCCTTCCTGCTCTGTTTCCAACATTTGTGACCAAACCATTGTCTGGAGATAAACATTCACAGTTTCCCTAATACACCTTCACATTTGCAATCTCTGTTTCCTCTAACTGAAGCATCCTTCCTCCTTTCTCTGCTTGATGAGAGCTTGTTTCTCTTTCTAGATAGAATTCAAAAGAGAATTGAGCTCTATCCCCCTGCCTGGGCAGTCCCCACCCAGGCAAAAGTTGTTGCTCCTTCCACTGACCTAGTGTTTCTGTTGTAACAAAGAAGAGCAAACTTGACTCCATGCTGAGGCTATTCCTTTAGGTTTATCTTTACATCTGTTCCCTGTGCTTCATCAGGCTGTCTGCACATTCTATGAAAGAACGTCACCTATAACCTGAATTATACAGGATAGCTCATTCTCAAGGCTCTGACCTTTAAATGTATAACACTTTTCTGTTCCTATAAAGACAAACATAAGATAATATTTGTTGAAAGTTTATAGGAACATCATGTTCTGACCTCCACGGGCAGTTGCAAGTACAAAGGATTCCAGCATCAAGAAGTCTGCAGCAGGCAGCCACACTCCCTCCCCTTTTCTATAAAATAAGCTTGAATTTTAACTCAGGTAAGATGCTTCTTTGGGGCAGTAGTCCACCATCTTCTTGGCCTTCTGACTTCCCAAATAAAATCACTATTTCTTACCCCATGAACTCATCTCTCAATCTATTGGCCTGTCTTGTGGTGAGCAGTGCAAGCTTGGACTCGGTAACACTGTGTTAGTATCTTAATGGTTCTTCCTGCTTCTGTTCTCATCAACTATACCCCATCTTAAAATCCAATCCAAATTCTGAAAATGTAAATCAGATGATAAAAATCCTCTGCATCAGATGATAAAAACCTTCCACATCATTTATTAACACCTTCCTAAATTCCAGTCTCCCTACCCAGATCCACAAGTATATTCATGACATGTCCCTGCTGCTGCTCCTACTGCTAAGTCACTTCAGTCATGTCCGACTCTTTGTAACCCCATAGATGGCAGCCCACCAGGCTCCCCTGTCCCTGAGATTCTCCAGGAAAGAATATTGGAGGGTGTTTCCATTTCCTTCTCCAATGCATGAAAATGAAAAGTCAAAGTGAAGTCGTTCAGTCCTGTCCGATGCTTAGCGACCTCATGGACTGCAGCCTACCAGGCTCCTCCATCCATGGGATTTTCCAGGCAAGAGTACTGGAGTGGGGTGCCATTGCTTTCTCCCTACTTGCCTCTGAACTTCCTTTCCTTGCTGAACTCCTTCCCACACAGGAGTTCTGCTTCTACTATGCTTCCATCTGAATTGTTAAGAGGATGACTTTTTCTCCTCTGTCTGAAACGTTCGTCCTCAGGAGTTTCATTTGCTTGACCTTCTCATTTTGGCCTCAGTTCAGTCCATCAAACCTAGAGTTGAAGTGACCACAGGACTGTCTCTGAGTATTGTTCAGTGTCCTTCTATGGCAGACTTTATTATTTCCTGCTGTTTTCTTTGTTTATTGTCAGTCTCTTCTTTCAGAATGATCAGTTCTATGAGAAAGGGGGCTCTGTCTTTTATACAGAATACAGTATCCTCATTAATTCAGCTCAGTTCAGTCCCTCAGTCGTGTCCAACTCTTTGTGACCTCATGAATCGCAGCACGCCACGCCTCCCTGTCCATCACCAACTCCCGGAGTTCACTCAGATTCACATCCATTGAGTCAGTGATGCCATCCAGCCATCTCATCCTCTGTCGTCCCCTTCTCCTCCTGCCCCCAATCCCTCCCAGCATCAAAGTCTTTTCCAATGAGTCAACTCTTCACATGAGGTAGCCAAAGTACTGGAGTTTCAGCTTTAGCATCATTCCTTCCAAAGAAATCCAAGGGTTGATCTCCTTCAGAATGGACTGGTTGGATCTCCTTGCAGTCCAAGGGACTCTCAAGAGTCTTCTCCAACACCACAGTTCAAAAGCATCAATTCTTCATCACTCAGCTTTCTTCACAGTCCAACTCTCACATCCATACATGACTACTGGAAAAACCATAGCTTTGACTAGATGAACCTTAGTTGGCAAAGTAATGTCTCTGCTTTTGAATATGCTATCTAGGTTGGTCATAACTTTTCTTCCAAGGAGTAAGTGTCTTTTAATTTCATGGCTGCAATCACCATCTGCAGTGATTTTGGAGCCCCCCAAAATAAAGTCTGACACTGTTTCCACTGTTTCCCCATCTATTTCCCATGAAGTGATGGGACTGGATGCCATGATCTTCGTTTTCTGAATGTTGAGCTTTAAGCCAACTTTTTCACTCTCCTCTTTCACTTTCATCAAGAGGCTTTTGAGTTCCTCTTCACTTTCTGCCATAAGGGTGGTGTCATCTGCATATCTGAGGTTATTGATATTTCTCCTGGCAATCTTGATTCCAGCTTATGCATCTTCCAGCCCAGCATTTCTCATGATGTACTCTGCATACAAGTTAAATAAGCAGGGTGACAATATACAGCCTTGACACACTCCTTTACCTATTTGGAACCAGTCTGTTTTTCCATGTCCAGTTCTAACTGTTGTATCCCCATAGTCTAAAGGAATATTGGGCGCTTGGAAGACTTTCATTAAATAGTGGTTGAATCAATGAATGTTGAAAGTATTCAACAAAAAGAAATCCCCTTTAGACAGGCAGATCTAGGCTTGAAACCACCCTTGTTCTTTTTTCTATTTCTTTCATTTGGAGGATGAGTGGTTCCAGATGGGGAGGAGGTTGGTGGGGGCCTGAGGCAGAGCTGAGATAACTACTCTAAGAGGTATATTTTCACCCCCAGGTCCTGGTAGGAGCTGAAGTCACACTGGGGACAGGAGGCTTCTGCCTGAACCCACTCTCTCTTGAAGTCAAGGGTCTTTTTAAAGAGCTATTTACTCCCTCTAAGCCTCAGCTTTCTCATCTGTATGGTCACCTGATACAAAGAGCCAACTCATTGGAAAAGACCCTGATACTGGCAAAGACTGAAGGTAAGAGGAGAAAGGGTTGACAGAGGATGAGATGGTTGGATGGCATCACTGGCTCAATGGACATGAATCTGAGCAAACTCTGGGAGATACTGAAGGACAGGGAAGCCTGGAATGCTGCAGTTCATGGTGTTGCAGAGTCAGGCATGACTTGGTGACTAAAGAGTCCCATTCCAGAAAGCTGTAGTGATAAGTAAAACCAGATAATGCATATACCTTGTGTAGCACAGCATGGCATCAGGACCAAGCTCAGTCAACACAGTTATGATTTTCATTACTATCAACAACTTCTTTATTTACACAAGAGGAGCTGTAGGGATTGTGGGGAGCCAGGGGTCGTGAGAAGGCACATGCCTTAGAAACAACATGGGAACCATGGCCTTCTCTTCTAGCTCCAGGAGGTATCTCAAGATGGGGACTGTTTATTTAGAGAATCAGCTTGAAAGTTAGTAATTATCTGATTAATGACCATCTCACAAAGGGCTTCTTCTCCAGGATGATGAGTGTAAATGCATCTGGACTCAAGGGGAAGATTCTAACCTGCTGCTACGTGAATAGTGAAATATTTAAAATTGGATGTACGGAGTGGGAAGGTAATTATGTGTGCAGCAAACATATGGCAGAGGCTATATTTCTCCCGCTGAAAGAAACAAGTCCAAATATGTATCGTACACACATTCTCCTTCCTATAAATACACAGATTGGATGATGCTGTGGCAACATTTTGTTAAGTACCAGAATCCTGGAGAAATCACTCGAAGCACGTTATCCGAAGAACAGATGGTCGGTGTCCCTCCTGATCTGAAGGTATTTCTGGCTGTCATGTGCTTATTCTATAAATAAGCCCCACTGAGAGGCAGTGGAAGGTAAGCAATCAGTTGTACTCTCCAACTTTACAAAAGAAAACACTGGCGAGAGAAAATTAAAGGCTGGTTATATTAAAGATGATTCTATCACAGAGCCTGAGGGCTAGAAGGGTCCTAAAAAAGCATAAAGACCATCTGCTGTTTCTGGGTGAAAGCTCACTGGATTAGAGTCAGCTTGACTTTGAAGACCTGCAGAGGATGATTCCAGAATTCAATCATAACATCTGCGGCTTTGTCCAAAAGTGCTGCCTTGTAGACTCTGTACATCCAGATCCTATTACCTCAGCTTCTTCCATCCATAGTCCTCTCCCTTGGGGACTTGTTCTAGGTCAGGCAGCCCAACAACCAAGTCAGTGTTTCTGCTGGTCCCGCTTTGACCTTGAGTCAGGACGCATGAAGGGAGGTACTCGTAACCAAATGCTAGCTGTACCCCAGACGATTTGCATTCAGCATGATTTTTCCTTTTTCCTCTCTCACATCCAACAGCATTGCAAAACCAGTTTCATTATTTTTATTTTACAGACGAGACTTTGATGGCCAAGATGTTAGCTCTTTGCCCAAGGCCACAGAGGTAGGAATTAGAAATAAGATAGAGACTGTCCCCAGGCTGTCTTTCTCCTTGCCACTTCATCAGATGGATGCAACAATCTTATCTTTTCTCATTTCTTATACTTAATGCCTCCAATAGAAATTCTCCTCCCAGAACTTCAGGGACAACCATTTACTCTTTAAAGTACAGTGTGAAACTGACCTATAGATGGACAATGAATAGCTGTATAATGGAAATCCTTAGGTCCATTCATTCTCTTTTATTTATTTTTTCATGAACATCAATGAGAGTGAGGGACCTGCTGCTCAAGCTAGAAACCTCTCATCACTCCTTAACTGTCCCTAGCTTTACTTCTATCTAATTCTGTTTAGTTGCTTGAGGTTCTGAACCATAGTTTCCAGGTCTATAAAACAGAGCAAGTACTTGCCATAGAGAAGGGTCATAGTTATGACAAAGTGCTAATTTTGAAGTGCTTGGGTTGTTAGCCAGTTTAAGTACCCTTTCTCTCCATGTGCAGAATAAAGGAGATGAAGACTCTTCACATGCACCATAACCTCTCCTTCAATATTGAAGAAACATATGTTTATTTTCTAAATTCCTGGGGCTGGATCTATAAGAATTTCTTACATTTTAAACTCACTGGTATATGTGCTCAGAACCAGAATGAGAGTGAGGTCAGTCCAAAGCAGGTGCTTAGTGGGTCTTTGTTGAATGCACATATTTATAAATGGAACCTGAAAGCAAAATGCCTTGTTCAGAAAATTCTGAACTCATATTAGTTTTTTATAAAATGGATTTTTTTTTACACATTAATAATTGCTATCTTTAAATGACACATTTATATTGGATTTTTATCCTATAATGGTAATAGTCTCAACTATTTCTAAAGAAAAGCTGGGGTTTTCAAGCTGCTAGCAGACATTATTTTATTCCCCAAAGTCTTTGTTCCTATATTCTAAGAATAACCAAGATCTCCAGCTTGAAGAATTCAGTGAAAGAATAGCCTTTGTTTTCCTATTTAATTTTAGAAATTGATATTAAAGATCATCTTAGAACTTTAGTTTTAGGAAAGAAAAAGCAATTCTGTGTAAATAAATGTATACTGGAGACTTTTAAAAGACTTTTGTGTTTCTGTGTCATTTGCAATTACTATGTGATTAACGGGCAAAGAATATCCAGCAACAGAGAAATGGCATTCTGAACAATACTGCTGAAATTTCATTGGCAGAGATAGCCTGTTTGCACAGTCTGGTTGTCAACTTTATTTTCCCACAACAATCAACTTTCTTTCTGAAATATTAACTGTGCCTCTATTTTTCAGAACTTCTAACTTGCATCACTAGGAGAAACAAAATTGCTAATTAAATTGCAGCTTTTCTGTACAGTTTTTATAATTTTTCACTGTACTAAGTATTTCATCCAAATTACAGTTTTTCAAAGTTTTTTAGGCTGGTTCTTTGCTTTCCAAGCCCCTTCAGTGGTTTTTTTTTTTTTTTCCTTTTTCTATTTGTTTAATGCAATTGAGTTTATTTCATATTATTTGTGTTCCATGTTGGATTCCCTTGCATTCTGGTTGATATTACTTACTCATTATTTGATGTGGAGGTTTGCAACATATTCCTGTGATTCTAAGAGTTAGAGCTACACAAAGAGGTGTTCCTCTCTGTTTAACCCTACTACCCGTTCCTGTGCCAAGCTACTTTCTAGTCCTTTCCTATCTAGCTTATGAGTGTAACCCATCAGTTTAGCTTTTGATTTATCCTTCCTGTATATTTTTTGCAAAATTGCACATACCTGCGCGTTTTCTTACATCTTCATCTTTGCTACATGAAGTGTAGTTTACTATAGGTAAACTTTTGCACTTTTCATTTTTCACAGAATAGTGTTGTCTGAAAACCACATTAGTTAAAAACATCTTCTATTTCTTTGGTCATAACTATCTATTATCCCATTGTGTAGATATATCACAATTTTTTCAAATAGTTCTTTTTCTGTAGTAGTATCTAAATCATTTCTAATATTTTTAAATAACAAACAATTTTTTCAATGAATAACTTTGTACATATGTGTATTTCATGCTTTTAATTCCTAAGAGTGCACATGCTGAAAGGTAAATTCGCAGGTTATTTTGTTCAGTTCAGTTCAGTTCAGTAGCTCACTCGTGTCTGACTCTTTGCAACCCCATGAATCGCAGCACGCCAGGCCTCCCTGTCCATCACCATCTCCCGGAGTTCACTCAGACTCACATCCATCGAGTCGGTCATGCCATCCAGTCATCTCATCCTCTGTTGTCCCCTTCTCCTCCTGCCCCCAATCCCTCCCAGCATCAGAGTCTTTTCCAGTGAGTCAAATCTTCGCATGAGGTGGCTAAAGTACTGGAGTTTCAGCTTTAGCATCTTTCCTACCAAAGAACACCCAGGACTGATCTCCCTTAGAATGGACTGGTTGGATCTCCTTCCTGTCCAGGGGCTCTCAACAGTCTTCTCCAATACCACAGTTCAAAAGCATCAATTCTTCGGCACTCAGCTTTCTTCACAGTCCAACTCCCACATCCATACATGACCACTGGAAAAACCATAGCCTTGACTAGATGGACCTTTGTTGGCAAAGTAATGTCTCTGCTTTTTAATATGCTATTTAGGTTGGTCATAACTTTCCTTCCAAAGAGTAAGTGTATTTTAATTTCATGGCTGTAATCACTATCTGCAGTGATTTTGGAGCCCCCCAAAAATAAAGTCTGACACTGTTTCCACTGTTTCCCCATCTATTTCCCATGAAGTGATGGGACCAGATGCCATGATCTTGGTTTTCTGAATATTGAGCTTTAAGACAACTTTTTCACTCTCCTCTTTCACTTTCATCAAGAGGCTTTTGAGTTCCTCTTCACTTTCTGCCATAAGGGTGGTGTCATTTGCATATCTGAGATTATTGATATTTCTCCTGGCAATCTTGATTCCAGCTTGTATATCTTTCAGTCCAGCGTTTCTCATGATGTACTCTGCATAGAAGTTAAATAAGCAGGGTGACAATATACAGCCTTGACATACTCCTTTCCTATCTGGAACCAGTCTGTTGTTCCATGCCCAGTTCTAACTGTTTCTTCCTGACCTGCATATAGGTTTTTCAAGAGGCAGGTCAGGTGATCTGGTATTCCCATCTCTCTCAGAATCTTCCACAGATTATTATGAACCACACAGTCAAAGGCTTTGACGTAGTCAATAAAGCAGAAATCGATGTTTTTCTGGAACTGTCTTGCTTTTTCCATGATCCAGCAGATGTTGGCAATTTGATCTCTGGTTCCTCTGCCTTTTCTAAAACCAGCTTAAACATCAGGAAGTTCACGGTTCACATATTGCTAAAGCCTAGCTTGGAGAATTTTTTGCATTACTTTACTAATGTGTGAGATGAGTGCAATTGTGTGGTATTTTGTCCATAGTGGAATTAAAGAAATGACTTTCATATTACGAAGCCAAGGGCCTTCTTTTCTAATAGCATTTAGCACCTCCACCCTCATCTCCACACAATAGTTATAGGTTGCAGACTATGGTCGGGGCGGTGGGGGGGGGGGGGGAGGGCGGGTGGAGGGGGTAGATTTATTGTCTGCCTTGTGAACTAGGATAAATTCAGAGTATAGCAAGATTCCTTACACACAGTAGGTAGTAAACTAAGTCTTTCTTTAATGACTATGAAAGTAAAAGAATAAATGAATGATGTATTACTATTGAATCATTTCAAGTTGAGTGTTGAAGTAGCTAGAATATGAGGTGGTTAGACATTAAACATCTATTTATCAATCATATTTAAATAAGGAAAATGATATTTATGATTGAATATTTTAACTAGGGATCAATTATCTCTTAGGTATCTAGATATATTGGTATTTCTGTGGTGGATTAGGTATTACACCTGGACAATTTACTTCTATTAGCTCACTTAATTCTCATCACAGCCCTATGAAATAGATCCTAGCCTGCTTGACAATGCTGAGGGACACTCAGAATGTTTCAGTGATTTACAAAAGATGATGCTAGAATTTGGGGCTTCAAATCCACTTTCTCAATAGCATGTTGAGAAGTATTAAGATTTTCCCCCCAAATAAGGATCTAAGAAAACCATAACAGCCTATGACAATGGCAGATGTGCTTAATGTGTTAATTTACTGATTTGCAAACTATTTCTTAAGACAGTATCAGAAATATCCTGCTTCTAAAATGTTATTAGCATACCCCAATCTATAGCAGGTAATAAATAATTTAGACTGAATTTGGCTGGAGCAAATATTTGTCCTTTCCCACTTTCTGTTGACTTAAAAGGAAATTATTTTCCCTTTTTAATTGGTTACTGAACAAAAATACATTTGTGCTGTTTTCTAAGCCTGCTGTGTGTTCTGGCCTATTTTCCCCCATTGCTTTGAAGAACAAATTGTGGAAAATCTGCTTACTTTAGTAGCAGGAGATCCTGCTAAGAAAACATTCAGCTAGACTCACAATAAAGCACACCAATCAAATGTTTGCATCAGATTTAAGAAGTTGGTTCTCCCCTTCTTTCAAATAAGTCATTTTATTCTGGAAGATGAACTCTCATGGTACAACTGGAAAGTGAAAATCTTTATTTAAAATCACCCTCGGTTTTCTGATGGTTTAATTGTTGTATTTAATACAGGTAAAGATAGGCCAAAGGCAGTTTCAAATAATAATGACATTTTCTTAGTCTGTGCTTACAGCCCCCTCCTGATAACAACGTGATGGAAATACCATGCTTTTAGTTAGAGTATTTTATTGGCAGCACCGGGGGACCCTGCGTCTGGATGCAGCTCTGACACAGTGAAGGAGGAAACAGACAACATCTTGGGCCAGACTGTGGACTTTGAGCTCTATGCCCAGTATCTATGGAAATGATATACCAACTGAAAAACCAGAACCTCGGATGGAGGAGCCCCAGGGCTCGTACCTAGACTGTCCATTGCCTAAAAGAATACCCTAATTATCTTTGTAACCGAATAAAATCATAAATACTAGTATGTTTATTGGGGTATGACCACAGGACTTCTGATAATTGTCCACTGTTAACTACCTAAGCTTCAGTTCAGTTCAGTTCAGTCGCTCAGTCATGTCCGACTCTTTGCGACCCCATGAATCTCAGCACGCCAGGACTCCCTGTCCATCACCAACTCCCGGAGTTCATTCAGACTCGCGTCCATCGAGTCCGTGATGCCATCCAGTCATCTCATCCTCTGTCGTCCCCTTCTTCTCCTGCCCCCAATCCCTCCCAGCATCAGAGTCTTTTCCAATGAGTCAACTCTTCACATGAGGTGGCCAAAGTACTGGAGTTTCAGCTTTAGCATCATTCCTTCCAAAGAAATCCAAGGGTTGATCTCCTTCAGAATGGACTGGTTGGATCTCCTTGCAGTCCAAGGGACTCTCAAGAGTCTTCTCCAACACCACAGTTCAAAAGCATCAGTTCTTCGGCACTCAGCTTCCTTCACAATCCAACTCTCACATCCATACATGACTACTGGAAAAACCATAGCCTTGACTAGACAGACCTTAGTCAACAAAGTAATGTCTCTGCTTCTGAATATACTATCTAGGTTGGTCATAACTTTTCTTCCAAGGAGTACGTGTCTTTTAATTTCATGGCTACAATCACCATCTGCAGTGATTTTGGATCCCCCCCAAAATAAAGTCTGACACTGTTTCCACTGTTTCCCCATCTATTTCCCATGAAGTGATGGGACCGGATGCCATGATCTTCGTTTTCTGAATGTTGAGCTTTGAGCCAACCTTTTCGCTCTCCTCTTTTACTTTCATCAAGAGGCTTTTGAGTTCCTCTTCACTTTCTGCCATAAGGGTGGTGTCATCTGCATATCTGAGGTTATTGATATTTCTCCCGGCAATCTTGATTCCAGCTACCTAGGCTTAAGGCGTATGAATCAAGAATCATGGGTTTAAGCATTAAGGCAGATGAATCACGAGTTTACTTTGTATCTTTCTTTTCCTTTGTTCATACTAGTTTCAGAGAATTTGGGGAGGTGGGTTTGAACACATACGCTTAGGGTATATAAAATTTTCACAAAAACCGATCGAGGTCCTTGGCTAAGAGGAGACTCTGCCTTGGGCCCGCCAGCGTAATAAACTGCACACCACTATCTGCATTGTCCTTCTGAGTGAGTTTGTTTCCCGAAATGCATGACTACAACAGCAGCAGGAAGAAGATGGAAAATGAGTTGAAGTCAGACACCTTATGTTTAATTTCCAACTGAATGAGGTTTGCAACTTGACTGAACCAAGTGTTTTACCCTTTCTGAATTGATGGAATGTGTAGATTTAAGTGAGATTTGCATATGAAAGCTGTTGAGATAATCTAAGACACTATGCAAATGTAACCTTTTTTATTCCTATCATTTTTCTTGTATCTTTTTTTTTTTTTTCCCTTGACTTAGTGAGCTAGGTAAAGATAGTAACAATGATGACAGAGAACTAGATGGTTGGATGGCATCACCGAGTCAGTGGTCATGAATTTAAGCAAGCTCTGGGAGATGGTGAAGGACAAGGAAGCCTGGCGTGTTACAGTCCACTGGGTCACGAAGAGTTGGACTTGACTGAGTGACTGAAAAACAACAGCAAAAGATAATATAACACCTACGGAGACTGATTTGAGACACGCAGAAAAGCTTTCTGGTCACCTACATTTCGTAAGGAGGATGATCCCACTGGAAAGGAAGGAAGCTCAGGACTTTCTGCTCAATTTTAATTTTTTTTTTTTTTTAATGTATAAGACTGTGCTGAGTCTTCTTCAGATGCTGGAAAGAAGTTGAAGAAGATTACACTCACCCTGCTACTGCTGCTAAGTCACTTCAGTCATGTCCGACTCTGTGCGACCCCATAGACGGCAGCCCACCAGGCTCCCCCGTCCCTGGTATTCTCCAGGCAAGAACACTGGGGTGGGTTGCCATTTCCGTCTCCAGTGCATGAAAGTGAAAAGTGAAAGGGAATTTGCTCAGTGGTGTCTGACTCTTCGTGAACCCATGGACTGCAGCCTACCAGGCTCCTCCATCCCCGGGATTTTCCAGGCAAGAGGACTGGAGTGGGGTGCCATCACCTTCTCTGTGCACTCACTGTACTTACCACAATTATGCTGCTGCTTATGAACCAGGATCTACCATAAAAGAGTAAATCTTGATTACTATTCTCAAAGTGCTCATATTGAGAAGGAAAGGCTGACACGCAGCTAGATAATTGTGACCGATTTGACCCTGTGAAATGAAAATATCTCCTGCCATATTAATAAACAAGAAAAGTCACAGCCATCAGCGATTTCTGGCCTCCAAGTGTGAATGAGAGCTCTCCAAACTGTGATCCAGTGGATGCTGCCACCCCCAACGGTGATTGCTGAGGAGCTGGGGAAATGCAAGAAACAAGGGGAACAAGGAAACAGGATTGGCCCCAGATAGCTGAGGAGCCTATGCAAGGAATGGATTCAGTGAGCCCAGAGGCTTGCATCTTCCCACACACAGAATGCTGAATTCCTTAACTTGATACCTGATCTTTGATGCTTAGACTATCTGCCCCCTTTGTTGCAAACTTGTACAGAGCCTGACTTCCCCTCCAGCCTCCTTGGAGCAGCTTTCTCAGAGCTACTAAGATGCTGTCTTCATGGCTCACAGTCCTAAACATTTCCACCAAATAAAATAACTCTCTACTTTCAGGTTGTGACTATATTTTTTAGTTGACAATCCACTTCACAGGCTTCCAGAACAAAGGACATAGTATTTCTCTTGTTCAGATTCTTGACTGAAGTCCTTTGCTTTAATTTGCTGTAAGATCAAATTTGGGTTCTTCCCACTACACCAACTAGTCAAGAACTATGGGATTAACTCATTTTCCAATCAGCAGACTGAGACTATAGCAAAATTATCAGTGCACCTGTGATCCACTGCATGGTGCTGTGGTTCTCTACTGCTGTCTGGTGTCCTGTTGACTACCTTTTATGTTCCTGAGCTGGAGCCAGCAGCATATCATGGTTATAGCTCTCTGGCTTGTACTCTCTGGTTCTGTTGCAGGAAGGGGGACCCCTTCCAGGGCCCGAAACTGGGCTCTTGTCTAACACTCAGAGATGAATTGTCTGGGGAAACACATGTGCTGAGAAAGCAAGAGATTTTATTGGGAAAGGGCACCCGGGTGGAGAGCAGTAGGGTAAGAGAACCCAGGAGAACTGCTCTGCCGCGTGGCTCGCAGTCTTGGGTTTTATGGTGATGGGATTAGTTTCGGGGTGGTCTTTGGCCAGTCACTCTAATTCAGAGTCTTTCCTGGTGGTGCAAGCATCGGTCAGCCAAGACGGATGCTAGCGAGAGGGATTCTGGGAAGTGGATGGACACCTGGTGTCTCCTTTCTACCTTTCCTGAGCTCTTCTGGTTGGTGGTGGCTTATTAGTTCTGTATTCCTTATCAGGATCTCCTGTCATAAAACAGCTCATGCAAATGGTTACTATGGTGCCTGGCCAGGATGGGCGGTTTCAATCAGTGTGCTTCCCCTAACAGTTCTAAAGCATAGCAGCTTTGTGAGAGCAGTGGCTCAGAGGGTGTGTCTTACCTTTCTCTTGTGAACTGTCCAATGTGATGGCCACTCAAGGACTAGAGCATTTGGAATGTAGCTAGTCCAAATACAAGTGCATTTATAGAAAATACATTCTTTGTGTGGAAAATGGAACCCTCTTACACTGTTGATGGGAATGTAAATTGGTGCAGGCATTATGAAAAACAGCACGGAAGTTGCTTTAAAAATGAGGAATAGAGCTACCATGTGATCCAGCAATCCCACTTCTGGGCGTGTACCCTGAAAAGAGAACAAATGTAGCTCAAAAATTTACAAGCACCACAAAGTTCATAACAGCATTGTTTACAGTAGATAAGACGTGAAAACAACCCAAGTGCCCACTAACAGAAGACTGATGTAAGAAAATGAGATATAGAGGTAGACACATACAATGGAATATTACTCAGCTGTAAAAAAGAATGAAATATTGCCATTTGCATCAACATGGATAGATCTAGAGAGTATCACACTTGTGAAGTAAGTCAGAGAGAGAAAGACAAATGTTATGTGATAGAACTTTCATGTGGAATTTAGAAAATAATACAAATGTATCTGTATGCAAAACAGAAATAGACTCACAGACACAGAGACAAATCTACGGTTACCAAAGGGGAAAGAGAGGGGGCAGATGTAAATTAGGAGTATGGGGCTATCAGATAGAAACTACTACATATAAAGTAAATAAGCGGCAAGGAATTATTGTTTAGCACGGGAAACTATATTCAATCCCTTGTAGTAATGCATAATGGAAAACTGAAAAGATTGTCTGTGAGTATACATATATATGTACATACATACATACACACATACATACATACATATGGGCTTCAGTAGTGGCTCAGACAGTAAAGAATCTGCCTGCAATGTGTGAGACCAGGGTTCAGTCCCTGGGTTGGGAAGATCCCCTGGAGAAGGAAGTGGCAACCCACTCCGGTATTCTTGCCTGGAGAATCCCATGGACAGAGGAGCCTGGCAAGGTACAGTCCACAGAGTTACAAACAGTGCAACATGACTGAGTGACTTACATACACACACACACACACACACACACACGTATATACATACATACATATGCAATTATATAACTGAATAACTTTGCTATACACCTGAAACTAACACAGTATTGTAAATCAACTATATTTCAATAAAAAGGAAAATATGATTTTGATTTAAAATATTCAACAAGCGTAAAATAATACAAAATATTTCAATAATTTTTATATTCAATTTTTGAGGTGATAATACTTTGATTGTATTAAATAAAATGTACTCAATTTAAGCACCTGTTTCTTTTCACTTTTTTTAAAAAAATATGGAAACTAGATTAAAATTACATTTGTGATTTGCAGTGTATTTCTATTCGGTATTGCTAGTTTAGTTTGTGATGTTTCCAGATTACTGGTTAAACCACTTCTCTCCATGATGATCTCTTTGGTGGCCTTGGATGCTCTTTATCCCTATAGCAACTTTCACTTCTGACCATCCTCATCCATTAGGGACATTCTCAGACAGTGGCCCTTGAAAGAGAAAGGGGTCAGAATCTAGATCTTTTTCTTCTCGGGAGATCTCTTCTCTCATTTGCAGATTTACTAAAGCCTGCCTCAGTGCCAGCTGCACAGGTCAAGGGGAATTTGGAGGGATTACCTTGTCAAGACTTTCCCTTAACAATGGGCATCTACCTTAAGACATTAGAATTGCTCTGGTGATTTCTTTCAGAACAGAGAAAAGTTGGTGTCTCCACTCATATGGGTACGAAACTAGTGATACTCAAAATGGTATCATATGTAATGCAACACAACAAGCCCCTTATTCAGTTTCATTCTTACCATCTATAAAATGGGTACAACGTGCCTTGCCTACTTGCTTAGAAAGTCTCTAAAGTAGTTGGGATATCATATAACATTAGGACCCAAAACGAAAAGCCAAGAGATGAAACATGTTTTAAATGGCATCCTCTGTACACCAGTTCATCTCAGAGAAAAACAGAATGAATCAGCGGATGGGGTTAAATCAGCTAGATTAAGGCTCCTCTGGAAGCACAGGGAATGTGGGAGAGCTTCCAGCGTAACTGTGCATGCTAGAGTCCAAACTCTGACAACTTTCCTACCACCCCCACCCAAAACAAATTCTCTAGGGATCCCATAGCCAGGTCATCTTCCTCAAGTAAAGCACCCTGCATGCTAACAAGAGCTTCCCCAGTGGCGCTAGTGGTAAAGAACCTGCTTGCCAGTGCAGGAGACATAAGACACCTGTGTTCAATCCCTGGGTTGGGAAGATCTCCAGCCAAAGGGCATGGCAACCCACTCCAGTGTTCTGGCCTGGAGAATCCCCTGAACAGAGGAACCTGATGAGCTACTATCCATAGATTTGCAAAGAGTGAAGCGACTTAGCAGGCATTCACCACTGTAGCAAAGTCCTTAAATCTTTAGAAAGGTCTTTGTGTAAATTATGCTGAGCATTTCAGTACATCCCGGCAAGGATCTTGAAGCAACACTGGGGTAAATTTTAAATATGGTCTTATTAATGCAACCCTTTCTACAGCTCAGGAAATGCAAGGAGGCATTCAGAATCCTCCTAGATCATGCAAAGTTAAAAGTGGATTCCTTTTTACTATGAATGCAAAAGTATAGGCAAATTGGCAACCTGTAGAATTAAAAGCCATTTACCCAGGGGGACTTTGGGATGATCAGATGTTTCTGAAGCAATTACCTCAGAGATATTATACGTTTGGCTCCAGACCACCAAAATAAAGCAAATATCAAACTGTGCAACTATCAAACTTTTTTCTTTCTAGTGTATATAAAAGTTATTCTTATACTATATAATAGTCTATAGATATACAATAACATTATCTCTAAAAAAATTACATACATGAATAAAAAGAAATTTATTGCTAAAAAATGCTATCCATCATCTGAGCCTTCAACAAGTCAAAGACTTTGCTGATGGAAGGCTTTGCTTCAAGCTGATGGCTGCTGACTGATCAGGGTGGTGGTTGCTGAAGGCTTTTCCTATGCATTCACAGCTTGGCTGTTTGCTGCGGAGGCTTAGCTTTTGGCTCAGCTCTCCACATTCCTTCTTTACCAAACTTAAACATTTCTAGTTTTAATTTAAAGTGAAAGACGTGTGACTGTTTTCTATTGTAAGCACTTAAAAACAACTAGAGGGCTATTAATTAGCCTAATTGTAATATTGTTGTGTCTCAGGGCATAGGGAGGCCTAAAGAGAGGGTGAGACAGAGGAATGACTGAGATTGGTGAATTCAGAACACGTGCAGTATTTGGAGATTAAGTTCATTATCTTGCATAGGACTGGTTTGTGGAATCCCAGAGCAACTATAACATCAAAGATCACTGATCACAATCCACTTTAGCAAATATAATGGCAATAAAAAAAGTTGGAAATATTTTAAGTCTTACTGAATTGTGACACGGATGTATGAAGTGAGCAAATGTTGTTAGACTCTTACCGCAAACTTTCAATTTGTGAAAAATTGCGTAATCTGCAAAGCACAAGAAAGCAAAGCATAATGAATTGAGGTATGCCTGTATGCTGAAAATGCCAGGCTGCTTTTCAATCTAAAAAGAGACATTCAGTCTAAACAGGAGTTACTGTGTACCGCCTCACTAGCTACAAAGTGTTGAAGTGATAAAAGGAAGACTTAATTATTTAAGTGAGGTGGGGATGAAGAAAGGCTGTGATATCCCAGGAGGAATGGAATAGGAGGTACACCTTCTAGGAACTGAAGGTTGGGATGGCTTATGTGGGTTGGGTGGGGAGGGGTAAGATGACCTGGGCTGAGATGACCAAAGGAACACAGATGAATAAAAGGCCTTCTGCTCAAAAATATCTGGCCTCCCACTGCAACCTCTTCTAAAAAGAGCCATCACGTTAAATCTGTGACTAGCAATCCTTGAATTGAGATTAAAATACATGTTACAAACAAATATATAAAAGCACATTCATAAAACCTCTATTCACAGTAATAAAAGCTTAAATATTCACCAACAGTTTAATGGATACAAAAGCGAAGCATCTTCATTCAGTAGAGTGTTGCTGTTGTTGTTTGGTTGCTAAGTTGTGTTCGACTCTGTGACCCCATGAACAGTAGCCCACCAGGCTCCTCTATCTGTGGGATTCTCCAGGCAAGAGTACTAGGTTGCCATTTCATTCTCCAGGTTATCTTCCCGACCCAGGGATTAAGGCCAAGTCTCCTGCTTGGCAGGCAGATTGTTTACGGCTGAGCCACCTGGAAAATCAAACAGTTTAGTGGATACAAAAGTGTAGCAACTTCATTCAGTGGAATGCTCAGCCACAAAAAGTAACAAACTACAGATAAATATGGTACCAATAGTGAATCTCAAAGAATTTATATTTTGTCAAAAAGAAAGGCAGAAAATAAGATTATATACTTTTTAAAATTTTGAAGTGAGGCAGTGTTTATGAAAATTTAGCTCTTCCGCCAGGGATTGAACCTGGACCTCACTAGTGGAAGTACACAGTCCTAACCACTGGACCACCAGGGAATTCCCAAATTATGTATGATATTATTTTATTTATATGAAGTTCTAGAATAAGAAGACTAACTTACAGTGACAGATGTCAGAGCAGTAGTTATCTCTAGGGGATTAGAACTGACAGAAATATAGTACTAAGAGGGAACTTTCTGGGATAATAAAAATATTCTGTACCATCATTGCAGTGCTGTTTGCACACACATCTATATTTGTCAGAACTCATCAAAGTGTACATAAAGTCTGTGCTTTATAAAGTCTGTACATAAATTGTGCTTCTATTTTTTAAAAGGTAAGAAAAAAAAGTCTTCCAAGTTTAAATGCAATTTCCTTATATCACTGCCAAAGTGAATCTGTGGGTTCAATCTGACTCCAAGATTCATCCATACAGGCAGTCTTCGTTTATCCATGGCTTATTACACAATGTCTCTCCTATGCTATTTTCCCAAAAAGTGAGGAGAAGAAGAAAAGGAGCTTGAGTATGAATGGGCTTTTTTCATCAGTGAAAGGGTTAGTCCAAGCATCTGCCTTTAAAAGGACAGAGAACAATCCCCCTCTCTGTCAGATATCCAGGTTCAGAGATGCTTTTAATTGTCCTATAATGGTTTCCTTTGCAACTGGCAACTACCATCTGAAATAGAACTTGGAATCTGAGAAAAAAAGTCTTGGTATATTCTGGTTACTCTTTTACTCTTCCAAAGGAACTGCCACCTGGAAAAAGCATCTTCCGTTTCAAATAGAATAGCGGTTAAGATAATATAGGATTTGAAATAGAGAGAGAAACTGACTTTATCACATACTTTTCTGATTCCTTGATATTGGTCAGCAAAGTTTATTCTAGCCTCAGTCATGTGAGTTTGTCACATTCAAATAAGGTATATGATGACTAAGTGTATCTGGATGTGGCTCACGAAAAGTAAATTCTCTACCACATACTTGATGATTTTTCAAACCCTGAGAAAGAAAGTTATCTTATCTCATTGGTATAAAATGATGTCAAATGAATACCAAAAGGGCATAAGTGAAGTGAAGTTGCTCAGTCATGTCTGACTCTTAGCAACCCCGTGGACCGCAGCCTACCAGGCTCTTCCGTCCTTTGGATTTTCCAGGCAAGAGTACTGGAGTGGGGTGCCATTGGCTTCTCTGACCAAAAGGGCATAAAGGATAAAAATAATATAAATAAACTCAGTTTCCTGAGTTTGATGGGGTTTTTTCTCTTTGACCTTCAAGCATCAATTGATGATAGTGATGATGACAGTGGTGGTGGTGATGGTGGTGATGAGACAGCTTCTGGGAATGCTGGCCACCAAGGGGACTGTGGGTCACAAACTTATCATCTAGAGTTTAACTAATTTAATTTACAAACTAATCATCTTGTGGCTGGATCTCTCCACATTCTTTTGTTCATGCTATTCTATAACATCAAGACTATTATCTCTGCCTAATTTACAAATCCATTCAATCTTATCTTCTATAGCTCCCGGACATGCATTCTCCCCACCAGTGAAACTTTATTCCTTACCATCACATGATTGATATATGCTGACTCTTATAATAGGAGAGTTCTAAAGGGCTTCCCCGGTGGCTCAGATGGTAAAGAATCTGCCTGCAATGTGGGAGACCTGGGTTTGATCCCTGGGTTGGGAAGATTCCCTGGAGGAAGGCATGGCAACCCACTCCAGTATTCTTGCCTGGAGAATCCCCATGGACAGAGGAGCCAGATGGGCTACCGTCCATGGGGTCACATGGGCGTCACAAGAGTTGGACGTGACTGAGCAGCTAAGCACAGTACAGCACCTGGCATAAAAATAAGCCCCTGATTATAAAAGAACAATTTATTATCTGTGTATATTATCATTTTTTTTCTTTTCCAACTCAGTGCCTGTGAAGCGTTAAGACATTGTATTTGGCAGATATAAAAGCACACACTCATTAAATAATTCTGGTGAAATTGTATATACGAAACAGATATGTAGCTATAGATAAAAACTATGAAATCATGAGCAACTGAATTTGCTAAAATGGCTATATTATTGGACATGGGTTTGCAAAAATTCAAAAGAAAACAAAGTTGTTTAAGAGTGATCATTGAAAAAATCAACTGACCTTGCTCTTCTCTCACTCAAGTCAGAAAATAAACAGAAAGTGTATCTTAGTGGTTTGCAAGTGATTCAGAGCAGGATGCTCAGCTATTAGAAAGCCATCGATTGGGCTGGAGGAAATGAGTTGGCTGCAGCCTGAGATATAAGCCAATGCCCAGGATTGTGAGGGCAGGGAAGGATGCCAAGGTGCCCTGCATTACTTGGCAGGAGTTCAAACTCATTGCTAAAGGGCTGTTCTTATTCAGAATCCACGTTTTCTAGACTTTGCAAAATTCTTACCTTGATGTTCAACGTATTTCATTCAATCTTTCCATCTTTCAAGATTTTTGATATTGGTATAAAACGTTCCTTTGATTACAGCCCTCAAACCCACATTTTTAGGTGAAAATTCATTCACTACTTTTAGACTGACTGGCCTTTTAGACTGATAATCAACTTTGTTTACTGATTCTATTTTCATAGATATTGCTCACTCTGGAAAATAAGCAAGTTTGCCAAGAGTATTACTCAGAAAAGAAAGTATATTAATGGTTCAAGAGTATCAAATCCATTAGCCACTCACCAGTCTGCTTCAAATAAGATGTACTGGGAAGGGTCATAAATGGGAAACCAGCAGCTATCAGTTCTATTCTGGGTCTGGCTTCTGGGTGACCTTGAGCAGTTCACTCAATTTTTCTGCAGCTCAGTTTGCTCAGGTTTCAAAAAGTTGAAATGATAATACCAGGATGTTGTGGAGAGTCATCAGATTAGCACGATGCTTTGGACTCATGAGACACATGCTAATACAGAAATAGAAGATACCCAAGATGTGACTTACAGTAATACATCTTGCATTCTATATGCTATATTCGTCTATTTTCTTTCCTCACTGCTGTAAAGCCCCATGAATTATTCCTCCCAGGTACTGCATTGTTCTATTTGAGCTGTTGCTGGGTTACAAATGATGGGATGAAGGTGTACTCTCCTGAAATCAGTTCATTTCAATTCAACACAATAAAGACTGATGAAGTACTTATAGAAAGTAGGTTGTTAGTTTGATGACAATCCATAATCCCCTAGTATTAAAAGAACCTCCTAGTTTCTGTCTCTTTTTCTGAACCGTGAAGAATCCAAAGTTGTTTTACTAACACCATCTCATATTTACCAGGTGATTGCCAGCTGCTAAACACTTTCCTCGCATTATTTCATTTCATTTTCACAACCCCATGAGGTGTTTTATTAATATCCCCATTTTTACATACCAGAATACTAAGTGAGAATTAGCAAAGACTCAGAATCACTCAGAGTGTCAGGAGTGTGACTGTCTTTTGACTTAGGGTCTCTCAACTTCTAGCCACTAACTTGCCTTCTTAACTTCTAGCCACTAACTTTCCTCGAACTGCTGCTGCTGCTGCTGCTAAGTCACTTCAGGCGTGTCCGACTCCGTGCGACCCCAGAGACTGCAGCCCACCAAGCTCCCCCGTCCCTGGGATTCTCCAGGCAAGAACACTGGAGTGGGTCGCCATTTCCTTCTCCAGTGCATGAAAGTGAAGTCGCTCAGTCGTGTCCGACTCTTAGAGACCCCATGGACTGCAGCCCACCAGGCTCCTCCGTCCATAGGATTTTCCAGACAAGAGCACTGGAGTGGGGTCCAGTTCCTCGAACTAGTGATTATCAAGCATGAGTATGACATGCTTTCGAATATTTCACATGCTTGTTAAAAATGCATGAAACCCACATGCTCAGGGTTCTTGCTGCTACGGCTTGTTCATTGTCCATTAGAGACACATCCAAGGGTTGAAAGTGAGTGGCTTTGCTGTGGCCTCATTTAGGACTGACGGTCAGAAGAAAGACCATACAGGAAGCCGAAAGGGGATCCTCCTGTTGCTACGTTGGATGAGCAGATGGATACCGCAAACCTTATGACCTTCAGTCACTCTGGTTAAAATTTCTATGTGACTAGAAATTGGTAAAAGGCAACTGTGTGTATAGAACTGTGTGTATCTCAAGGGCAAGTGTTTCTTTAAATACCACCAGTCAGGATTCAGTTTTTATTCTCAACAGCCTATGAACTGCTATGAGAAATTGCATACCAATAGACACTATGCCTGAGTGCTTGCTAAGTCACTTCAGTCATGTCCCACTCTTTGCGCCCCCTTGGACTGTAGCCCTCAGGCTCTTCTGTCCATAGAATTATCCGGGTAAGAATGCTAGGGTGTGTGGCCATACCCTCCTCCAGTGACTCTTCCCAACCCAGGGATCAAGCCTGCCTCTCTTACGTCTCCTGCATTGGCAGACAGTTTCTTTACCACTAAAGGTGGCCACTGCAAGTCAGAGTTTTTCAACCTCTGTACTATTGATGTTTTGAGCCAGGTAATTCTCTTTTGTGGAGATTGTTCTGTACACTGTGGGGGTATTTAGCACTATCCATGGCCTCTAGCCACCAGTAGCTGGTAGCATGCCTTTCCTAGTTGTAAAAATAATAATGATTAAAAAAAAAAAGTCTTAGACTTTGTGCAAAGTCCCCTGAAGGACAAATCACCTTTGCTTGAGAGCCACTGTTTTCTGTTTTATTGCCACACTCAGGGTATTGGGAAGTGCCAGCCCTGGAAGTCCATCTGCTTCATATAATTTATTACGTGAGGAGGATCTATAAAGCATCTAGACTTCAATAAGATGTGCTCTTTACAGTGAGGGCATCTATATTCTACTACAGCAAACATCATATTTGCATACATAACAGTAATATAAAGTATTGATGGTTTTAAGAAATGTTCCAGTAGCTGTGTGGATCCAATGGCAGGTCTGCTAGAGAAGCCATGAATTTGGGGGTTGAAGTAGGAGCACCATACAAGCAAGAAGAGAGAGAAGACTCAGCAGAAATAAAGGCTACGGCTTTATTATAAGGACTTTATAAATAAAGGACTTCCCTGGCAGGCCAGTGGTTCAGACTCCAAGCTTCTACTATATGGGGTGTGGGTTTGATTCCATTGAGGAGCTAAAACCCCCACATACTGCAGGAAAAAATTTAAACATTAATGAAAACAAATACTTTTAAAAATAAGAAGTAAAGATGGAGAACCACAATTGGGAAAGGCTGTGGCAGGCAAGGGGGAGCTGTACTGTACAGAAAAAGGGGCAGAGTGGGGTATGTGGCAATAAGGAATCTGGAGGACAGGAACCTCTGATGATAGGAATTAGAGCATTTGAGCTGAGGGGGCAGCAGGCAGGTGGCAGAGCGTGAGTGAGAAGTGATGGAAGATAAGAACATGGAGGCAAGAGAGAAGAATGCTTTGGGAAAGCTTTGTTTGGAGAGGGATGAAAGTTACAGCCTGAGGGTAAAGCAAAGTGAGTGAAAGTCACTTAGTCATGTCCGACACTTGCGACCCCATGGACTGTAGCCTGCCAGGCTCCTCTGTCCATTAGATTTTCTCGGCAAAAGTATTGGAGTGGGTTGCCATTTCCTACTCCAAAAGCAGAGAAGAGACTCATTTAAGCTGATGCATTCATAGAGTGTTTTCAGAATTAGAACAGGCTGGGTTCTAACACAATAAAGGTATAAAAAGTTACGTGAGTTAAGTCATTGAGGAGTTTGAAGATGACACAAAGAGTGGGCAGGAGGTAATTGAGCAGAAGTCTGGTTTAGCTTGTTTTAAAGCAAAGAAAGAAAAACAAACCCAGTGATGGATTTCCCTTTCTTGCTGGTACTTCCTTGAGAAATCTCAGAAGGAACGATCTTTTCTCGTAAAGCCTTAAAAAAAGCCAGAGATCTCTTTCAGTGACCTTCCTCAAGCCTGCAGTTGATGCTGTGCTAGGAAACATTTGTCGACTGCCCCTCTGGGACAAAGCAATACAAAACACAATGGAACATTCAGATTTATAGCATTTGCTGATTTCCTTCGTGGAAATATCCAGCTCTTTTGCCGTAGCTGGTTCTATTTTATTTATTTTAGCATTATGTATTCACTTGCCTGTGCCTGGCCTTAGTTGTGGCATACTTGCTTTTAGCTATGGCATGTGAGATCTAGTTCCCTGATCAGGGATTGAACCTGGACCCCCCGCACTAGGAGCACAGAGTCTTGGCCACCGGACTACAAGGTTCAGTTCCCATCAGTTCAGTTCCATTCAATCACTCAGTCGTATCTGACTCTTTTCAACCCCATGGACAGCAGCATGCCAGGCTTCCCTGTCCACCAACTCCCAGAGCTTGCTCAAACTCATGTCCATAGAGTTGGTGATGTCATCCAACCATCTCATCCTCTGTCATCCCCGTCTCCTCCCACCTCCTTCAATCTTTCCCAGTATCAGGGTCTTTTCAAATGAGTCAGCTTATCCCATCAGGTGACCAAATTACTGGAGTTCCAGCTTCAGCATCAGTCCTTCCAATGAATATTCAGGACTGATTGCCTTTAGGATGGACTGGTTGGATCTCCTTGCAGTCCAAGGGACTCTCAAGTGTCTTCTCCAAAACCACAGTTCAAAAGCATCAATTCTTTGGCACTCAGCTTTCTTCACAGTCCAACTCTCACACCCATACATGACTACTGGAAAAACCATAGCTTTGATTAGATGGACCTTTGTTGGCAAAGTAATGTCTCTGCTTTTTAATATGCTGTCTAGGTTGGTCATAACTCTTCTTCCAAGGAGCAAGTGTCTTTTAAATTCATGGCTGCTGCCACCATCTGCAGTGATTTTTGGAGCCCAAAAAGTAAAATCTGTCACTGTTTCCACTGTTTACCCATCTATTTGCCATGAAGTGATGGGAACAGATGCCGTGGTCTTAGTTTTATGAATGTTGTTTTAAGCCAAAATTTTCACTCTCCTCTGTCACTTTCATCAAGAGGCTCTTTAGTTCTTCTTCCCTTTCTGACATAACGGTGGTGTCATCTGCATATCTGAGGTTATTGATATTTCTCCCGGCGATCTTGATTCCAGCTTGTGTTTCCTCCAGCCCAGCAGTTCTCATGATGTACTCTGCATATAAGTTAAATAAGCAGGGTGACAATATACAGCCTTGACGTACTCCTTTCCTGATTTGGAACAAGTCTGTTGTTCCATGTCCAGTTCTAACTGTTGCTTCCTGACCTACATACAGATTTCTCAGGAGGCAGGTCCGGTGGTCTGGTTTTCCCATGTCTTTAAGAATTAGAATTGAAGTCCCCCATAGCTGACTGGCACCCCACTCCAGTACTCTTGCCTGGAAAATCCCAAGGACGGAGGAGCCTGGTAGGCTGCAGTCCATGGGGTCACTAAGAGTCGGACACGACTGAGAGACTTCACTTTCACTTTTCACTTTCGTGCATTGGAGAAGGAAAGGGCAACCCACTCCAGTCTTCTTGCCTAGAGAATCCCAGGGACGGGGGAGCCTGGTGGGCTGCCGTCTGTGGGGTCGCACAGAGTCGGACACGACTGAAGCGACTTAGCAGCAGCATAGCTGACTTAAACTATCATCAAGTAGCCATTGACAAGGACACTGGGGAGAGATGCTCTCAGCTATCGACTCTTGCTCCCTGGTGTGAGCTGCTTAGAGAGCCAGAGTGAACTGACTACAGCTCACAGCATGGCTTCAGTCCCCGCTAAGTCATGCTTTCAGAAAGCCATCTTCTCAGTGTGTATGCCTTGACTAAATGTTTTGGGCAGAGGTGATGGACAGGAAGGCCTGGAGTGCTGCGATTCATGGGATTGCAAAGAGCTGGACACAACTGAACGACTGAACTGACTGAACTGAACTGAAGACTTTCAAGTGACGGACTTATATGGTAAAGAATCTGCCTTTGATACAGGAGTCTTAGATTCGATCCCTGGATCTAGAAGATCCCTTGGAGGAGGGTGTGGCAACTCTCTGCAGTATTCCTGCCTGGAGAATTCCATAGACAGAGAAGCCTGGGGGGCTACTTTCCACGAGATTGTAAAGAGTTAGACATGACTAAGTAACTACCCCTCTGAGGTAATAGTTTCATTTTTGTAGGTTTCCACCCATAGCTCCACTTAGAATGTGCAGGAATGGTATGCTGAAGTGGCGAAAAGCCAACTTGAAATGTGCGGGATAAGAGGGGTCCACAAAAGATTTAGAAGAACAGAATCAATAAATGGGGGGAAAGTGACCAAAATAAATGGCTCATGTGGGTAGAATTTAACAGTAATTAATTTAACAGTAGCTTCTGCTGTTTGGTTATTTGGAGGAAACTTTGATTTCATGCATTTGGACAGAGCAGCAGCTCTGGTTATCTGTCTTGTGCTTATGGAGTCGCTGGGTAATAAAGGACTTCCAGCCCTGTTAGCCTTCGGCAGTCCCGACAAGCAGAAGCTGGGATAGAAGAAGCTTGAGAGTGAGAAAGGCTGGACATGTGGCTGGATTTATTCTACGTACAAGTTTTCACATTTAATTCCACTGAAGCTACTTTGTGAGACTGGGGCCTTATAAAAACTCCCAATTTAAGGGAAATGATCTTGGATAAAAACCTTTGTGTGTCCTTGTCATTTGCTTCTTGCTCATTTTAGGGATGCCAGAATTAATTCTTCACACATCAGTATAATCAGTTTAGGATCCAGGTATGAATTTGCCTACCACGCGTGAGATGCGGATTTGATCCCTGGGTCAGGAAGATCCCCTGGAGAAGGAAATGACAACCCACTCCAGTATTCTTGCCTGGGAAATTCCATGGCTGGAGGAGACTGGCAGGCTAGAGTCCCTGAGGTTTAAAAGAGTCAGATACAACTTAGGGAACGAGTGTGCAGTATATGTATGGTTTGGCTGACCGGTGAACATTTTGGGGGGGATACTTTAAAGATCATATATATCCATGTTATCAAAATATGTAGGAAAAAAGTGAATGATGGAGGAAAAAAATATATTCCGAGATGCAAACCTGCACTTTTGTCTTTTTCTTTCTTGTCTTTTTTCCCTATTATTTTTCTACTATATCCCTTATCTCCAACGTATTTAAAGCAATGAGGTATGTTTCTAGTTTTCTAGTTCATATCCTCCTTTAGAAATGAAGTGTTAGTGGGTAGATGCTGATGACAAAAATGAACTCATTAACATACACCCATCTTGCCTTTTATGTCCCGGACTCTAAATTAATGGTATGAATATAGGCTGCAGCAGAAAGTCAGAATGTTTAATTTGTTAATTTGAACTCAGGGAAGGTGTGTGGGTTGGAGAGCTCTCTGGGAAAAAGAGTAAACGTTTTGTTTGTTTAATAACTGGAGGATGTTGAGTTACCTCATTAAGCCCATGCAGGTTTAATGATGTTTTACTGAGGGCACAGTGGATGGTCCCTGCAGAGGGCAAAATTGTTTTTCCTTGAAGGTTTCTCACACATTTGTAACCTCTTCTCTGTAGCTGCCCCCTCTGGTTTTGGCTTTCATCTGATAGCTCAGGCCTTTGCCTAACCATTTTTATTTTCAGTCTGCTATCATTCTTCTCACACGACTCTCGGTGGATTTTTCTTGCCCATAATCAGCTCTCCCTGGCTCTGAGATTTTTCATCTGTTTACCCCTGAAAGCACCTGTCCCAGCGGCTATCTATAGTGACAGTCTCTGCCAGCTTCAGGACTTTCCAACTGCATGATCCTTTCACAAACATTTCTCAGTCCATCACTGAATTCCTTAGGAAACAAGTAGCAGAGGGTTCTGTTGGGAAGGCTGGTACAAGCAGAGAGCCAAGCATTTGGAAGAATGCTAAGTTTAGCGTTAAAAATTTGAGATTGACACATACATAATGCTATATTTAAAAGATAATCAACTTTCAAAAAAGGCTTCCCTGGTGACTCAGACAGTAAAGAATCTGTGCCTTTCAGGAGATGTAGATTTGATCCCTGGGTTGGGAAGATTCCCTGGAGAAGGGAATGGTAACCCACTCCAGTATTCTTGCCTGGAGAATCCCATGAATGGAGGAGCCTGGCAGTCTCCAGCCCATGATGTTGCAAAGGGTCAGGCATGAATGAGTGACTAAGACTGTTATGTTTCACCCTGAGGTCCACTGCAGCACTATTTACAACAGCCAGGACATGGAAGCAGCCTAAGAGTCCCTTGACAGATGAATGGATAAAGAGGATGGAATATTAGTCATTAAAAGAAATGAAATTGGGTCATTCGTAAAGCTGTGAATGGTACAGTCAAACCTATTTGCAGGGTAGGAATAGAGACACAGACTTAGGAAGCAGATGGGTGGACATGGAGACATGAGATGAATTAGGAGACTGGGGTTAACATATATACACTGCCACGTGTAAAAAGGTAGCGAGTGGGAACCTCTGTAGGCACTGGGAGTCAGGTTGGTGCTCTGTGGTGACCTATATGGGTGAGGTGGGAGGGAAAGGAGAGGGTGGGCATACGTATACATATAGCTGATTCACTTTGTTGTACAGCCACAATATTGTAAAACAGATATACTCCAATTTAAAACAATGGATCGCTGTCAAGGACCTACTCTATAGCACAGGGAACTTTGCTCAATATTATATAACAACCTAAATGGGACACAAATGTGAAAAAATATATACATATGTGTGTATATATATATAACTGAATCTGTTTGCTGTATACCTGAAACTAACATAACATTGTCATTAACCTATAGCCCAATGAAAAACAAAAAGTTAAAAAAAGTCCATTAGCACACGTCTTAGACTTTTCTCAACTCTGTGATTTCTTTCTTCTCCCCTTTTGTCTATTAGAAAGGATCCATTATCTAGTTAGACAATACTCTTTTCTCATAGAAAATTTTAAAGTTGCCTTTTGGAGCTGTGCGTTTAGCAAGAAAAAGCTGGAACCCGTTCGTGTGTGCCATCGGTGTAATCTTGCTACTCCTTACTTAATGATGCTGAATGGGTCAGGTCTTCATGCTCACCATATCATCCCTGGTGCCATGATGCTCCAGGTGGCCTAATCCAGAGAGAGGGAGGCTTCCCAAGACTGTACCATCCAAAACTCCAAACCAAAGGGTGAGGTCATCAGATCAGTCCTTTGGGAACAAATGCCTCTGAGTTTAAGTTATAAGTCACATTTCTGGACTTACTCTTATTATCACCCATAGTGACAGAAAGTAAAGGCACTGTGAAAGAATTAGGACTGAAATGGTGAGACTAGAATTGCATTGGCAAAGATATTTTAAAGAGCACTGAACCTTATAAACTGTTATGAAATAAAATAATTTTACTCTTTGGCTTGAACTAGAGACAATGCAACTTCTGTTTCCATGACATCCATGCACCAAGATGCTGACTTGTTGTTAATATTCTGTAAAACACGCTGTCTTATCCCTGAAAAATCCAGGCAGGGAGTCTTACTGAAAGTTGTGTGTGTCAGGGAGGTGGGGAAGAGATGTTGAGTGCCTCTGTATTATAATTGTAGTGATGTATTATTCCAACTCAAATGAGCCCGGCAGTAATTTTCCCAAAGTTCATAATTGGTCAAGAATAACTGTGAAATTCAAATCCATTTCTTCGAATGTGAAGCTTTCTAACTCTGAATCCAATTTTCTATCCTCACTAACCTTGTTGCCACCTGCATATAGAGTGTTCAGTAAAGGTTGGCTGAACTGGATTGAACGGAATTTCAGGCTGAAGGGAGCTTTAGATCTGCCTTCCCAATAAACACAATTTCCTCTGGAGCGGATTCTCAGCTTTCTGTTCTGTCTCTGAGTTCATTTGATAAGAGACTTGATTTGGGCTTGTTTTAGCAGATAAGTTCAGTTAATATTTACTTTAGGAAAGTGGGATTAGTGGAGATAGGTGGAAAATGAATTATGCATTCTCTGAGCAACTGAAGGTCATTAGAAAACATGCAGCCACCAGAGATTTCCAAGTGAGACTTGCACAGATAGGGCTGCAAGCGATTTCCAAATGTTCTGGTTTCTATTCACTGGAGTTACTTTGGAATTGGTGAACTAGGACAATTACGCTGTTAAATCAAACAAAAGGGAACTTTTTAATAGAGAAAGTGACATGTGCCTGTGTAAACATGGAGGAGACTTCTCCAAAAGGCTGGGGGGCAGCGCAGCCAGTGGAGGTGGCAGAATCACAGGAGAGGAGCATTTTGTTGAGTAAATACATGAACAAGCCAAGAAGAGGAATGTGAGGCAGAGAGAAACAACTCAACCAGCAAAACAGACCCTGGCAAGGGCAGTCATTTAAATGCAGAGTCTAACCGAGCAATTGCATTTCTGGGCATATACCCAGAGAAAATCATAATTCCAAAAGACATATGCACCCCCAGTGTTCACTGCAGCAGGATTTATAACAGCCAGGATATAGAAGCAACCTAAATGTCCATCAACAGACGAATAGATAAAGAAAGTATAGTACATATATATAGTATTCAGTTCAGTTCAGTTCAGTTGCTCAGTCATGTCCGACTCTTGGCGACCCCATGGATTGCAGCACGCCAGGCCTCCCTGTCCATCACCAACTCCCGGAGTTCACTCAGACTCATGTCCATCGAATGTATTACTCAACAATAAAAGGAAACAAAATTGGATCATTTGTAGAGATGTGGATGAATCTGGAGGCTGTCATACAAAGCCAAGTACGTCAGAAGGAGAAAAATACCATGTATTGACAAATGCAAGTGAATTCTAGAAAAATGCTGGAGAAAAACCTGTTCACAGGTCAGGAATAGAGATTCAGGTGTAGGAACAGACAGATGGCCACAGTGAAGGGGTGTGAATTGGGAGACTTGGACTGATGTATGCGCACTTCCATGAGCTTCCCAGGTGATGCTAATGGCTAAGAACCTGCCTGCCAATTCAGAAGGTGCAAGAGACATGGGTTCAGTCCCCTGGAGGAGGGCATGTCAACCCACTCCAGTATTCTTGCCCGGAGAATCCCATGGACAGAAGAGCCTGGTGGGCTATAGTCCATGGGGTCACAAAGAAGTGAACACAACTGAAATGACTGAGCAATAGCTAGTGGGAAGCTGCTATATAGCATAGGGAACTCAGTTCGGTGTGCTGCGAAGACCTAGATGTGTGGGACTGGGGGAGGGAGGGAGGTCCAGGAAGGAGAGGAGATATACATACATACATATATACATGAATATATAAGATTTCTTGGAGACATATCAATAACCTCAGCTACGCAGATGCACACCACCCTTATGGTAGAAAGTGGAGAGGAACCAAAAAGCCTCTTGATGGAGGTCAAGGAGGAGAGTAAAAAAGCTGCCTTAATACCCAGCATTCAAAAAACAAAGATCATGCATCCGGTCCCATCACTTCATGACAAATAGTTGGGGAAACAATGGAAACAGTAACAGACTTTATTTTCTTGGGCTCCAAAATCACTGCAGAGGATGACTGCAGCCATGAAATTAAAAGACAGTTGCTCCTTGGAAGAAAAGCTATGACCAACCTCAACAGCATATTAAAAAGCAGACATCACTTTGCTGACAAAGGTCCCACTAGTCAAAGCCATGGTTTTTCCAGTAGTCATGTATGGATGTGAGAGTTGGACCATAAAGAAGGTTGAATGCCTATGAATTGATGTTTTTGAACTGCGGTGTTGGAGAAGACTCTTGAGAGTCCCTTGGACTGCAAGGAGATCAAACCAGTCAATCCTAAAGGAAATCAATTCTGAATATTCATCAGAAGGATAGATGCTGAAGCTAAAGCTCCAATACTTTGGCCATCTGATGTGAAGAGCCAACTCATTAGAAAAGACCCTGATGCTGGGAAAGATTGAAGGCAGAAGGGGAAGGGGATGACAGAGGACAGTTTGATGGCATCACTGACTCAATGGACATGAGTCTGAGCAGGCTCCAGGAGATGGTGTAGGACAGTGAAGCCTGGAGTGCTGCAGTAATGGGGTTGCAGAGTCATCAATGACTGAGTGAGTGAACAACAAAATATATACATATCTTCTGCATGTGTATATGTATGTATGGCACAGTGCTTGGTATATAGGACAGAATATATATATACACACAGACACACATACACACACAGACACACACACATACACACACAGACACACACACACATACACATTTATGGCTTCATCGTATAGCAGAAACTAACACAACATTGTAAGCATCTGTGATGGTGGTTTAGTTACTAAGTTGTGTCCAACAGCTTTTGACTTCATGGACTTTAGTCCACCAGACTGCTCTGTCCATTGGATTTCTCAGACAAGTATACTGGAGTGGGTTGCCATTTCCGTCTCCAGGGGATCTTCCTGACCCAGGGGTTAAAACTGCATCTCCTGAAACGCACCCAGATTCTTTACCACCGAGTCACCAAGGAACCCCATAAGCATCTATAACCCAATTTTTCAAAATGTATACGTACTTCAGGTAGCTCTTTGAATAAGATGAACACTAGAAATTTCTCTCCAGAGGAACAAAACATCTGTAGAATGATGCTGGAGGTTGCAACTGGGAAATGGCAGTAGCTAGTAAGTCATCCTTATTGGTCCTATCCTGTATACCAGGCACTGTTTTAAGTACTTTGCATGGATTAAGACACTAAATCCCTTAAATAGGCTTAAGTGTCAGGGACAAACTTACGAAGTTTACCAATAGGAAAAGACTCTAAAAGTTTAATTTTGGGCTCCAATTCATAAGCCCTAAGTGGAGGATCAGAAATGCAAACATAGATCTGACTGATGTTGATTTTTTACTGTGTATCACACATCAGAGTACTGAAAAGTGCAGTATGCTTCTTTGGAAATGAAAACTGGAAAGCTAACAGGAATATTGTTTCTAGTGTTCTACAGGGAGATGGATTTGAAGCACCAAAATGGGGGGTTTTATGGCTTTCTAGAGGCCATTTCTATCAGGAAAAACGCAGTCTTTTAGAGAAGAAATACCCAGATACCATGAGCTCATGGGGCTGGCGCTCAGTTCAGTTCAGTTCAGTTCAGTCACTCAGTCATGTCCGACTCTTTGCAACCCCATGAATCGCAGCACGACAGGCCTCCCCACCCATCACCAACTCCCAGAGTTCACTCAGACTCACGTCCATTGAGTCCGTGATGCCATCCAGCCATCTCATCCTCTGTTGTCCCCTTCTCCTCCTGCCCCCAATCCCTCCCAGCATCAGAGTCTTTTCCAATGAGTCAACTCTTCGCATGAGGTGGCCAAAGTACTGTAGTTTCAGCTTTAGCATCATTCCTTCCAAAGAACACCCAGGGCTGATCTCCTTCAGAATGGACTGGTTGGATCTCCTTGCAGTCCAAGGGACTCTCAAGAGTCTTCTCCAACACCACAGCTCAAAAGCATCAATTCTTCGGCACTCAGCTTTCTTCACAGTCCAACTCTCACATCCATACATGACCACTGCAAAAACCATAGCCTTGACTAGATGGACCTTTGTTGGCAAAGTAATGTCTCTGCTTTTCAGTATGCTATCTAGGCTGGCATTATGGATCAGCTTATTTCTCTATTTAGAATTGACTGACTCAGGAATAGGGCAAACATGTATTGGTGGTATGGTTGAATGAGGTTCCCATGAGACAGTGCTATTGGAAACAAAGGCAGAAGTAAAAATACTATCTGGTGTCACTCTCTATTCATTCAACAAACATTTGTTGAGTAACCACCATTTGCCACATGCTGTCCTAGGTGTCAGGACAAAGTGGATGCTGCAGAGAACAAAACTATAATTTAAAACGAGCAGAATCTGTTCTGTGCTTAGCTCTCAGTCACGTCTCTCTCTTTGAGACCCCATTGTAGCCCACTAGGCTTCTCTGCATGGGAATTCTCCAGCCAAGAATACAGGAGTGGGTTGCCATGCCCTTCTCCAGGGGATCTTTGCAAACCAAGGATCAAACCTAGGTCTCCTGCATTGCAGGCAGGTTCTTAACCATCTGAACCACCAGAGAAGCCCAGGAAAATCCCAGCATTGTCACTAACTGGCTAAGTGACCCTGGATATGTCACTCATCCCCTCTAAGCCTCTGCCCCTTCCTCAGTATAAACCTAATGAGACTCATTTCTAAGAGTTACAGGAATAGAAGAGGATACACGTAAAAGGCATGGGTTGTGGTGGACATATACTAAATAATGATGCTTCTATTTATCATTAATGATTTAAGTCTTCTAAGAAAATCCAAGTCTAGTTTTTTTTTCTCCCCATAATTCAGTCATTTTCTACTGTGCCTCCTTCAACTATTCTATAGACTTTAAATGTTTTGTCTTGTTTTAGAGGGGATGATAAAATATCCATAGGTTTCCTGGGGTTTAAATTCTACATTTCTGGGCTCTACTCATCCTTCCTGTCCCTTTTTCCTTCCACATAGTATGATTGATATGATGGTTAATTTTATGTGTCATCTTGACTGAGCCACATGACTCCTGGACATTTGGTCAAATGTTATTCTGGATGCATCTGTGAGAGCGTTCCTGGATGAGATTAACATTTGAATAAGTAATCTGAGTAAAGCAGTTTGCCCTCCCTAACGTAAGCAGGCCTTATGCAAGCAGTTGAAAGCCTTAATGGAACAAAAAGTGTGACTTCTAGAATAAGAGGGCACGGCTTCTACCTGACTGCCTTGAATTGGGACATTGTTGTTGTTGTTGTTTTTTCTTGCTTCCTTTGAACTTTAACTGAAACATGAGTTCTTTTTGGTTCTTGAAACTGCTTGCTTTGAACTGGGACTTATACCAATGGTACTTCTGGTTCTCAGGTCTTCAGACTAGGACCGAAACATTGCCACATGTGGGTCAACAATGGCCAGCTTGCTGACTGCAGATCTTGGCACTTCTCAGCATCCAATATTGCATGAGCTGATTCCTTATTTTAAATAGATATATATGTAGATAGATAGATAGATATAAATATGAATATGAATATAAGTTAGTGCATACATATCTGGACTCCCCGGGTGGTGCTAGTGATAAAGAACCCATTTACTAATGCAGGAGATTTAAGAGATGCAATTCGATCTCTGAGTCTGGAAGATCCCCTGGAGGAGGGCACGGCAACACATTCTAGTATTCTTTCCTGAGAATCCCATGGATAGAGCAGCTTAGAGGACTACAGTCCATAGCGCCACAAAGAATCAGACCTGGCGGAAGCAAACTTAGCATGCACACACACATGAACATATCTACCTATCTCTATCTATCTATCTAATCTATCTATCTATTTAACTGTCTTTCTATCTCCTACTGGTTCTGTTTCTATCCTAAGATAGTTTAGGATACTGAAGCACAGAAATAGGGTCTTCCCAAGGTCGTGATAGTACCTAGGGAAGAAGACATAGTAATTTCCCGCTTTCTTGGCCCCCAGGTCAGGGCTGCTTCTGTATAATTCTTCCTTTCATGCTTTCATGCTGCCTCCCAATAATAAATGTTACTTCATAAGTAAAGAAGAAGGGAATGCAGGTCCAAGCTCTTCTTCACAAGGTTCAGTTCAGTTCAGTCACTCAGTCGTGTCCGACTCTTTGCAACCCCATGAATCGCAGCACGCCAGGTCTCCCTGTCCATCACCAACTCCCAGAGTTTACTCAGACTCACGTCCATCAAGTTGGTGATGCCATCCAGCCATCTCATCCTCTGTCATCCCCTTCTCCTCCTGTCCCCAATCTCTCCCAGCATCAAAGTCTTTTCCAATGAGTCAACTCTTCTCATGAGGTGGCCAAAGTACTGTAGTTTCAGCTTTAGCATCATTCCTTCCAAAGAAATCCCAGGGCTGATGTCCTTCAGAATGGACTGGTTGGATCTCCTTGCAGTCCAAGGGACTCTCAAGAGTCTTCTCCAACACCACAGTTCAAAAGCATCAGTTCTTCATCACTCAGCTTTCTTTACAGTCCAACTCTCACATCTATACATGACCGCTGGAAAAACCATAGCCTTGACTAGACGGACCTTTGTTGGCAAAATAATGTCTCTGCTTTACAATATCCTATCTAGGTTGGTCATAACTTTCCTTCCAAGGAGTAAGCGTCTTTTAATTTCATGGCTGCAGTCACCATCTGCAATGATTTTGGAGCCCCCAAAATAAAGTCTGACACTATTTCCCTGTCTATTTCCCATGAAGTGATGGGACTGGATGCCATGATCTTCGTTTTCTGAATGTTGAGCTTTTAGCCAACTCTTTCACTCTCCACTTTCACTTTTATCAAGAGGCTTTTTAGCTCCTCTTCACTTTCTGCCATAAGGGTGGTGTCATCTGCATATCTGAAGTTATTGATATTTCTCCCTGCAATCTTGATTCAAGCTTGTGCTTCTTCCAGCCCAGCGTTTCTCATGATGTACTGTGCATAGAAGTTAAATAAGCAGGGTGACAATATACAGCCTTGATGTACTCCTTTCCTATTTGGAACCAGTCTGTTGTTCCATGTCTAGTTCTAACTGTTGCTTCCTGACCTGCATATAGGTTTCTCAAGAGGTAGGTCAGGTGGTCTGATGTTCCCATCTCTTGAAGAATTTTCCACAGTTTATTGTGATCCACAGAGTCAAAGATTTTGGCATAGTCAATAAAGCAGAAATAGATGTTTTTCTGGAACTCTTGCTTTTTCCACAATCCAGCAAATGTTGGCAATTTGATCTCTGGTTCCTCTGCCTTTTCTGAAACCAGCTTGAACACTTGGCATCTGTGATGCTACCTAGACTGAGAGAGAAGATGGGCCCTGCTCATGTTCAAGGGAAGAGGAGTGGCTGACTGTTTGCTCAATGCATGCTGTATATTCAGCATATTCACACTTATGATCTTTGTATTTTCACAGAAATTACCTTGTCTCCATTCTTAGATGAGGTTACTTCTGAATCCAGAGCTCACATTCTCTCAACAAGCTCATTCGCTAAAGCTGAGCTGAGGACCAGGTGTAAGGTTCTGGGGATCTCATTCTAAAACTCTGAGTGGGAGAGATGCTGGGGGAGCCTGAGGATGCATGAGAAGTCTGGGTTCTGCTTATTACTCAGGGTCTAGCCTTGCATCTCCCTTCCTTCCCTCTTTATCATCAGTCCCACATGCCGGTGTGGTCCACATGAGTCTAGGAGGATGCCAGGGCCTGGCAGACACTGCTTGTTTTACAGCCAAGCACGCCTGCTTCCTGCAGCCTGCCAAGCTCTTTAGCTGCTGGCTCTTGGACTGGATGCTCATCTCACTTCAGACCTCATGCCTGCATTCATTCTCTTTCCCTGGAAGAAAGAATCCCTTCTCCCTCTCTCTCACTCCTTTCCTCCCCTCTCCTTCCAATCTCTCTTCCTCTCTCGTTTTCTCCTTCCCCTCCGTCTTCCTTTTCAGTTGGAATTTGTTCTCATTTTATAAAGGTAATGCCGACTTAAAAATACTCACCATCTAAAAGCTGAGTTGTGTTTTATTCGATGGGAATTTCTAGGACTTAAACCTGGAGGCAGCATCTCAAGTAACCCTGAGAGAACTACCCCAAGGAGGCAAGGAGAGGAGCCAGGTTATACAGAAGTTTTGCAACAAAGGACAGGTAGTTGAAATATTAAAAGACCATCATTACTTAAAGAAAACCAGATATCTCAAGTTATCAAATATAGCACTTTTCTATGTGTGGGGAGATTCCAGAGTCTGGTCTCACTGAAATTCTTCCTTTGATATGCAGCTCAGTGATCTGCGACCTGTTTTCACATCCTGTGCTTCCTCTCCTCAGGGCTCACCATGGGGAGTGACTGCAGTCTGATGGCTGCTAGATAGTATTCTTTCCTTCCTGAATTTCCCTGAGGGCTCACCGACTCACCCATCGGTGGTGGCTGTAATCACTAACGACCATGACATCTTTTGTTTGCTGATATGACAGGAAATATTAAATTTCTCAATAAAAAGCAAAACAAAACCTCTTTCTAATGTTTTTTTGGCTGAAACGTGTAGACAGGAATTATTCTATGCAAAAGTGCTATGCCCCGGCTTCCCATTTTTCATCCTTAATTTGGTACCCATTTCCCCTTGCTGTTTTTTTTTTTTTCCCCTGAAGAATTCCTACCAAGTCCTAAACACTGGTGTTTGTTCTGACTGATGCTCTGCTGTTTGTCATGCAAATAGGATTTTGCTTCAAACATGATTTTAATTTAATGAAGGTTCTGGTTGTTTGTCATGGAAGCGAGATCTTGCTGGCACAATATTGTTTTTAGCCAATTCTGGTAACTTAAGTTCCCACAGTTACTCCAGTCATTTAGTCTTTTTCTGTAAGGTTCAAGATTTTAGGAAATTAAAACCACTTTGATTATATGCATTAAATTAATAATCCTTAACATTTTCACATACCCATACAAATGCATCTTCATCGTGCATTCTTAAATAGCTAAAAATGGCAAAAGCTTTTCAATGTTTAATATATATATTTGTATATATATGTACACGGGGCTTCCCAGTTGGCACTGGTGGTAAAGAATCTGCCTGCCAATGCAAGAGATGCAGATTTGATCCCTGGGTCAGGAAGATCCCCTGGAGAAGGAAATGGCACCTCGTTCCAGTATACTTGCTTGAAAAAATTCCATGAACAGAGGAGATGGGTGAGCTAAGTCCATGGGGCCCCAAAGAGTCAGACACGATTGAACAACTGAGCACATATATGTATGTACGTATGTGCATATATGCATATTTGCACACATGCAAATATGTACTTAGCTATAAATGTATATACATTTCAGTGCTATGCATCTGCAATTACTTTGTATTCACACTCATGAAAATAATATGTCTTCTATTTTTTTTTTTTTTTAAAGAAAAGAAATCCAAATCCTGGTGCCCAGTTTCAGATGCAGAGAGGAGTATCAGCAATAAAAGTCTGGATTGTTGAGATGCTGTGTGCTTGAATGGAAAGGTGTTTGTGCAATGAGTCAAAAACTGATGTAATGTAGAGTTGGCCTGTCATATCTGTGGACTCTACATCACTGCTTCAACTAGTAGATGGAAGGTATTCAGAAAAAATAATCCAGAGATGATTTAAAGTGTATGGGAGGATGTGCTTAGGTATTTGCAAATATGTGCCATTTTACATGGGGAAGCTGACCATCCATGGATTTTAGTATTGGGGAATGAATACTCTATGGATACCAAAGGATAACTCTAGGGTTGAGAGATGCAATAGAAATAAGCAAAGGAGGGCAGGGGTCAGCCCGGAGAGAAGAGTGCCTCTCATTATCTCAGTTTAACACCTCCTGAGATAAAGCCCCTTAAAGTTTATCTAGAAAGATAGGGACATTGATTTGGGGGAAAATAAAATCAAGTTTGACTGAGATAATGTACAATAAATTTAACTAACAACTATGAAAATAACTTCATCCTATATTTAGAAATGCAAACTGCAAATGCAATCTTGATCTAATTCTTAGAAGGAATAAGGAAAGGATCAAATGTCTTTCACTGTTACGGAGCTGATGGGTGACTTTCACCACAGGATATGAGATCAAGATAAAACAATCTTCACTTGCCAACTGCCTTTCATACTATGATCTTAAAGAGAATACTTTTTTTAAAAAAATATTCAGTACTTTACGCATTGTACCAAGATCGCTTTTTAGTCTAAAATCATTTTCTCTTGAAATACTTCAAAATTATCTCTGTAGCTTGCCCTTTATTTAATTGTTAATTGATTTAACTTTGCCACCTCCTCATCTATCAGTGGTTTTATAGGAGAAATGGGACATTCTCCAAGAACACTCATTACTTTCATCAATTTAATGAGATTGTTTGCAAATTTTGCATTTCCTTTGCAATTACTTTTTATTGTATCCCTCAAGTTAGGAACGCCATATCAAAAGAACAAATGCATTTATAACAGTTGACAATCTTTGAGAGTCAAACTCAGAAGACATTGATACAATATATTAGGATAAATGTCAATGTTAAAAGGGAGACGTGTGAGACTAGTGACTCACTTTGTTTATGACTATTTCACTCATGAACATTTTTTCTATTATTTTAAATTTTGCTTTCCTAGAAACTGTGTACTTTTGGGAAACTGAAGAGAAAGAATTGAATAAAATATAATATTTTTGGTCAAGAATTGTGTCTTAAGTGCTCTGTTGTAGTCTGAAAGCAAGAGTGAATGTTTAATATCCAGAGTCATGGGAAATAGACCAGTGGGCTTCCCTGGTAGCTCAGTTGGTAAAGAATCTGCCTGCAATACAGGATACCCAGGTTTGATCCCTGGGTGGGGAAGATCCCCTAGAGAAGGAAATGGCAACTCACTCCAATATTCTTGCCAGGAAAATCCCATGGACAGAAGAGCCTGGCAGGCTACAGTCCATGGAGTTGTCAAGAGTCTGATATGATTTAATGGCTAAACCATAAAAGAAACAGACCAGAAATCACAAAGTGAGGCTAAATGACTTATTTCTTATGCCTTGGATAAGGCTTACATTTTCTGAACTTGGTTTCTGCTTGGGGCTTATGTAGAGGTGATGGGCACGTAGAATTAAAATAATTCTGTAGATTGGGTTCCCTGGGAAACATACTGAACGGTAGACTGGCAGGCAGGAAGTTTTATCAGCTATTAAGTTCTACCCCTGTGGCAGGGAAGGGAAGGGAGCAGGGCTTTGCAGAGAGAGAAGTTACTTTGCAACACAATCATGTCAGAAGCCTCAGTCAAACTTCCAAGGCTAGGCTGACTCTTCAGTGATCCTGTGTTGTCAGGGACACAAACTAGTCTCTACCCTCACACTGAGTGCTCATGGGTATCTCAGGAAGGCCATGTGAGTCTGATCAGGAAACTGTTTCAGCAGAGGCAATTCCTATTGGGTACTAATGGGTGAGGCTGTCTTCCGGGATAGTCCATGAATCTTGGGATGATGATAAAAAACACTCATATTTACTGAAAACTTACTATATGAATGGGTAGTACTATTCAAGTTTGTTGTTGTTTAGTCATTAAGTTATGTCTGACTCTTTTGCAACCCCAAGGACTGTAGATCACCAGGCTCCTCTGTCCATGGGATTTTCCAGGCAAGAATACTAGAGTAGGTTGCCATTTCCTTCTCCAGGGGATTTTCCTCACTCAGGTATCAAACCAGCGTCTTCTGCATTGGCAGGTGGGTTCTTTACCACTGAGCCACCAGGGAAGCCCATTGATTCATATTGCAGGGGTGGGGAGAAATGAGATTCACTGAGTCATTGATTTATGACATTAACCGGTAGCTAATCAGCAACATTATATAACAGGAAAGGTGTGAGTGAGGTTAAGGGGAGTCAGTAACAAACAAGTTAGACAAAGTCACTTTCCTTAACAAGGTTATACTTAACTCTGCCCAGGGATTAGGTGACTTTTTCAAAGTCACAGATATGGTGATTGGCAAAATCAGAACTGACATAGGGAATCCCTCGCTCCAGAATCTTTATGCTTGCCCCCATGCCACCTGAATCTTGGGTCTTTGTTATAAACTCCCCTCACCTGGACACAATGGAGAAGTTTCTCTAGGGAAATTTGCTTTGGACCTTCCAGTCCTCACATTGATATCCTATGTGGCAAGGTCACACAGTCATCATTTTCCTGACCTAGTCTTTGAGTCATCTCATCTTAATTTAGTACTTTTAATTTCTGTGGCTCTTTAGTCACTAAGTCATGCCCAGCTCTTTGCATTCTCACAGACTGGAAGCCACCAGGCTCTTCTGTCCATGAGATTTACCAAGCAAGAATACCAGAGTAGGGTGCTCTTTTATTTGCCAGTGGATTTTCCCGACCCAGGGATTGAACCCACACCTCTTGCACCTTCTGCGTTGGCAGGTGAATTCTTTACCCCTGTGCCATTTGAGAAACCCTCTTCATCGTCAGCCAATAAAATCAACAGACACCGAAGTATCGCTAACTGGAAATAAATAGCCTTGTTTATAATCATCCTAGAGAGTTGGAATTTCGAATAGAAGGTTTCAATGCAACACCCACCCACTGGCAGAAGCATGAACTGATAAATGTTAAAGTGTCTTTCCCATGCCATGTGGCCACTGTCTCTCCTTTAAAAGGGAGAGGACTCAACAAAATAGGAGAAACCCAAGGACAAATGTAGGTGATATAAATTTTTAGAAAGATCTGAAATGGTTTAGCACAGAATTTCTCTTTATAGAATGGATTTCCACAGGAATACATCCATTACTGTGTATGGTCATTACTATATAAAGTGGACTACCCAAAGCGAGGCTTTCACTCCTTCCTGTTTGAGGTTTTCTTGGTTGATGGAAGTCAGGTGGCTTTAGAGGTAGTTTCCTTAAGCTCTATGAATACATTTTAGTTATGACGATTACATAACTCTTTCCTGCTCAACCACCTGAGCTAAATATATAAAACTATCAATACTTAAACAGTAAATGCAAAAATATAGATATCCTGGGTCAGGAAGATGGGAAACAGCTACTAATTCTAAAACACTGTGTAATTTCAGCTCTGTCATCATTTATGAAAGCCTTGTTTTAATGCCTTATACTTATCCCTTTCATATATATATTGAGCAAGTACAAATAATGCTATATGGGAGAATGGCATTGAAACATGTGTAATATCATATATGAAACGAATCACCAGTCCAGGTTCGATGCATGATACAGGATGCTTGGGGCTGGTGCACTGGGATGACCCAGAGGGACGGTACGAGGAGGGTGGTGGGAGAGGGGTTCAGGATGGGGATGTGTACACCCGTGGTGGATTCATGTTGATGTATGGCAAAACCAATACAATATTGTAAAGTAATTAGCCTCCAATTAAAATAAATAAATTTATATTTTAAAAATTAAAAAAATAATGTTAAAAAGTAGAAGTTCTACCATTACTGAGGTCCTACTATGCACCAGAGGCTGTGCAAAGAATTTTGTATGTCCCATTTTATTGACCATTCTACACCTAAAATCAGATTCAAGTAACTTAAGAACTCTTGGACTTTAGGGACTTCTCATCGGTCCAGTGGTTAGGACTCCACGCTCCCAGTGCAGGGGGTGAAGGTTCCATTCCTGCTTGGGGAACTAAGATCCCACATGCTGCATGGTGCAGCCAAACAAACAAAAAAAGCAGAAAAGAAAAGAACTCTTAAATTTTAGGCAGAATAAGAATTTGAGCACTTGTGTGCACGTGGCTAGAGTCTGTGATTTTTCCTGATCGCTCCAGCTCTCTATAATACCGGTAAGTGTGCAGACGTTAAAAAAATGTTACATGTACCTTCAACTCAGAGCTCTTCTTAACCATAAGAAAAGACTCTCAGAGGCTGGATGGTCACAACCATTTCTTGAACTCCTACCATTGCCAGGCATTGGACTTGACATTGCAAAAGTGAAAGTGAAAGTCGCTCAGTTGTGTCCGACTCTTTGTGACCCCGTGGACTTTATGGTCCATGGAATTCTCCAGGCCAGACTACAACATTGCAAAGGAAAGCATAAAACAGAAATAGATCCTGCCTGCAAGCAGTTTTATTTTTAATTTGTAAGGAAATGGTAACTTACTGTTTAGGAGTGCTATGGCAGACAATAAATGCAAAAATAAGACAAAATACAGCTTGTTTATTTGGATTTTGTCATCCCAGCCACTTTGTGAGGTAGACAAGAACAGGTATTGAGTGCAAGTATTCTCTTACTTTGGAGTCCCCAGTTGGCTCATTTGTGAAATGCAGTCCCATTTGATATAGTATTTGACACAGGATTCGAAGTGTTATCATAAGTAGCAGACATTACTCTGTTCCAATGTAATCTCATGTACATATGTGCAAAATTGCTATCATAAAAATTATAGTTAAAGTGTTATGAGAGCTGGAGGAAAGTTAAGGGAAGAAGGGATGAAGGAACAATATAAAATGTTAGAGCAGCTTTTCTATTTATGAAGCATTTTATTTACTCCAATTTTGCAGAGAGAAGGAAAAAGTACAGAGAAATAAGCCATTTTGCTCAGGATTTCATAGCTAGTAAGTGATACATCCAGGAATGGAATTCAAGCCCCTTGAACACTCAAAGCTGGCTTCATCCTACCACATCACATGACCAGCCATGGAGAAGGGCATTCAGAGGAAGCAGAGGTTTTTCTGGGGCTCAGGGTGCACCATAGTATCAGCGCTTAGGACAAAGATTAAATTCCTCTTTTCTTCCTAAATGCATGTCATTGTTCAGATTGATAGCAGGCAGCAGTGAGAATCAAGGGATTAGCTTCATATCATTATGAAAGCTTTGACTACTTTTTTTTTTTTTTTGCTTCTGCTAATATTGCTGATAATTGGATCAGACTCTGGCTAGAATAGAAAATAAAGACAAGTGTCCTAGAAAAGATGTCTTATATTCTGTTACTAAATATAAATATTAACAAAGGAATAATACTTTTTTTCATTTGGAGAATCAGTGCTTGCTGCACAAAAGCTTGAATACAAATCAAAGGAAGGTTTATTTATATGCAGAAAATGAATTTGTCCTCAAAAGAGAAGCAGGCAAGCGGTGAGTCTCTGTTCTGCTTTGGGGGTGTTTCTGCCTGTAATCTTCGTGGGCACGTGGAAAGGCAGAAGGTGCGGCGCTTTTGAAGTGGGGTGGGGCTATGAGAAAATTTCTGCCAGTGGAATATGTGCAAAGGTGATGAAAAACAAGCATTCAGTTACCAACGTGAGACTCTGTGCTGTCATTCTGTGTGGTATATTGGCTGGTAACGATTGAGACGGTGAGCTGACTTCATTAGGCCAGGTTTCCGAACAATTCTAATGAGGAGTCATCACTCACACCCTCTCGCTACTGATCCACAGTGACCATGTTGACAGAGTTAGAAAGAAGTAAATGTTTATTATTTGTAATATCAAGATTTGGGGGTTATTTCTGTTTGGCACATATCTTAGTCTAGCCAGATTGATACAGGAATAGCCATTGGATACACTCAGTAAAAATGTCAGCATTTCCGCCCCCTCCCCCATAATCCTCTGTATTATCAACCTTTCTATTGCAATTTTTTAAAGTATTTATTTATTTTCTTGGCTGTGTTGAGTCTTAGTTCTGGCATGCCAGACCTTTCATTACAGTGCATGAATTTTCTAGCTGTGGTGCGTGGGCTCACTAGTTGCGCTACACCAGTTGATTTGCATCATGATTTGTAAGATCTTAATTCACTGACCAGGAATTGAACCTGATCCCCCTGCATTGCAAGGCAGCTTCTTAAATGCCGGACAACCAGGGCATTCCTGTGCATTCTGCTAAGAGTGCTTCTAGAACTCTGAAACAGCAGTCCTTGTGGCTGAATAGTAACCCCTCTTTTCTCTTCCTTCCATCATCTCCATGCCGATTTTTAACATAATAGAGCCAGAAATAGAGTAACAAATATGAAGGTATTATTTGTGGATAATTGATCTTGATGGTGGATGAGGATAAAATTTGTGTTCTTATTGTGTGTGGAAAGCGTGCATGAAATCACATGGGCCAAAAGCCACATCCATCAGTGGAATTACTACATAATTATGACTTTTAAATATTATTTAGGAATTTTGTTTATCTTGGATTTCATCACCCTGGGAAGCATAATAAAGCATAATGTACTTTACTATTCTTGCTTGGAAAATTCCATGGATGTGGGAATTCCTCGTGGGCCACAGTCCATGGGGTTGCAAACTGTTGGACACAACTGAATGACTGAACATATACAAACACACACACACTGACGTTATAGTCATCTTGTCAAATGAAAGTAGATGACAAAATGATGGCTTAGATGATTTTAAACCAATGGTTCAAAATTGAGAAGAAAAGCTGTTCAGCCGCTAAGTAATGTCTGACTCTTTTGCAACCCCATGTAGCCCTCCAGGCTCCTCTGTCTATGGGATTTCCCAGGCAAGAATACTGGAATGGGTTGCCGTTTCCTTCTCCAGGGAATCTTCCCAACCCAGGAACTGAACCGGGGTCTCCTGCATTGGCAGCATGATTTTTTACCAGTGAGCTACTAGGGAAGCTCAAGAATAAAAGTTATAGAAAACAAAATTTCATCTTCAAACACTTCAACTTAAAAAAATCAATACACAAGAAAACCTTGCAGTCTTATCAAATATATATATCAGAAACAAAGGGGGAAAAGCTTTGTCTTCAACAACTGCTAAGTGTATACAAGAAAAATAAATATTAAAAAAAACACATCTGTGCAACAACCACTTAGCTGTTGACAAAGAGGTAATAGCCACGTGGAATTGAAAAACTAAGCAGAGAGCCCTTCTGAGAAATGAAATGCTAGAGTAATGACTCACAAGAGAAGCAATTTTTAAAAAGAAATCTTGGCAAACTTCAGGATTGGAAAATAACTTTTCTGAGATCTAGGAGAGTAATATTCAAGACTGATAGAAAAGCAAAATATATAGGTAACCTGCTAAGGTTATCTGTTCAGCACATTTATTTCTAGACAACTTCAGACAGATGATTCTTTGGAATGCACTATCACATATGTAAATAGCTATTTACTTACACACACACAACCATATACACACACACACTCTCTAATCCTTCCTGACTTGACTTTATTTTCATATGTATTATTCCTTGTTTTAAATTTGCATTTATTGCTTAAATACATCTGCTATATCCATTATTATACATTTATTTATCATAATTTTTTATTTAATGCATTTCACTTTATCATTCAATTCTATTTTTCTGTATATGAACTCAAGGTATTTTTGTACATAAAATGTCCACAAACACACTGTAAAAATATTTACATGCATATTTAGCCTTAAATAATTTATAATAATTTTTGTTTATACCTTGAATGCTTCTTTACATCCTGGCTTTTGTTCCCTGAAATTTACCCATTCTCTTAAAACCGCCTGTAAATGATTGATGTTGAAGATCTTTGTTACAGTGAGAATCATTAGAAGAACTGGGACAGCAACTTCCTTTTCTGGACAGTGGCATCTTGAGATTAAAGCAGCTTTTTAAGCAACACTGCCATGCTTTTTGTCTCCCATTGAGTTTTCAAAGACTGAAAACATACCTTGCCTCTAAATTTCAGTTCTGGTACCCAATTCATAGAATTTAAAAATTTAAACGAGTGGCTATAAGTCATAAGGATTCAAAAGACGTTGGTTGTCATAATTGTTATCGCCCCCCTTCTCCTCCTCCTCTTCTTTGTTTTTCTCATAATTATCTGCAATCTTTTCATCACTGGCTGCTTTATACTATTCATGTTCCCAAAGAGAGAGAGAAATAAAGTTCCTTCTTATAGACACCCTCCTTAATCATCTTAGCAAAGCATTACCTGTGTCTGGGGATTCCTTTCTATGGTTTACTATCTTCATAATACTTTGAATAATCTGAAAGTATTCTATTTTTAAAAAACGTACATGACTATTGTCTACTGACTAGAACTTAGGGTGTGTGAGAGCAAAGACTTTTTAAAATTCTGTCCACTATCCCAGTGCTTAGAAAACTGCCTAATTGTAATAGAACTTCAGCAAATATTTGCTTAATGAGTGAATATTGACTCTTAAATATTTTTAATTCTATGGTCCACACTTTCTCTCATAACATTTCATAACTGCAACTTATAATTCTCCAGGCTAGCTAAGAACTATAGTAGTGCACTGGCATTATCAAAGAAAGAAGGACTAATTGTGACTGGTACATTTTAGGATGACGTTTTAACTGAGTCTTGGAGAATGACCATACTTTTGACTTGAGGAAACCAGGCACATGAGGATTAGACCATTTATTGTAAACGTCTCTCATGAAGACATCAGGCAGGGGGTAGAGGGGAAAAAAGCCAGGATTTCTGACACACTCCTACCCAAACATACACACATTCTAGATTTGAAGAAAATTGGTAATAACCAAGAATATGATAAAAACATGAAACAAGTACAAATCAATGACACATATTATAAAATATGTCATGATTTAATTCATCCAGTCTTGTCATTCTGGCATGTTGGTTATATCAGCATTAATACAGATTTTATTTCCTTGGCTCACATATTACTAATCCTATAGTTGCTTTGATAATCCAACAGGGGTATATTGTGGTTCCTTTTTCAATAACTTTGGACTTCTGAATTCTGATATTCAAATAATGATCTTTTACTAAAAATTTTACTTAAATTTTTCTAATTAATGAAATAAAGGACTTAGTATCTTGTATCACCAAAGCTTCTACCCATTTTATCTATGAATTGTTCCCTCTATTGTCTCTTATCTGGTTAAGAAATACTAGGAAAAATTGGACAATAATTACTTGTTTCCCAAGGTTAAAAATTTGTCAGTACCATGGACAGCATCAAATCACTTCTAAAATCTTTAGTCGTATTAGACCAAATAAACTCACTTGCCCTATCCTCCTTTTCTTTTAGCTCAACTCTATTTTCCTCTAACACAGGTTCTAAGTGTGTGTTCTCTCAAACTTGCCTAATTGAAAAAACACAAAATATAGTTTAACACCTGTCTTACCACCTTAATTGCACTTGTTTAGTTGTTTGTATCCTATACTTTAGACACTTATTTCGCAGTACCATGTTAGAGTTGAAAAAATGTACAATTCTTAGCAGGAAAATGCTAAATAAATGGGCACTGATAAAAGTTATTTCAACCAATAGACAGTATTAATTGTTTAACATGGTAAGTTCTAAGCAAAGATGCTAGTGAGAGAGAAAGGGAGGGAGATAAGAAAGAAGATAAAAAGAAGGAAATGAAGTGGAGGAGGATGATGGAGAGAAAGAAGAGGAAGGAGAGAAGGAGAGAGGGGGAAGACAAATAAAATATACAATCTCCACTGACAGCAGGCACTCTTATGATAAAGAGAAGATGGACATATGTACAATTATCTATCATATTGGACAGTCTACAGTTAACATTATGCTAAAAAGGCAATGAACTTACTATGCTATTAATAAATATGCATCCTTTACAGTTGTATATAATTTTAAAACACAGATTGCTTTTACATATACTAAAAATTTAACTTAGAAATTTGACAACAGCTCTGTGAAATCAATATCATAGATAACATACTTTATTTTAGAAATGAGGAAACTGATGTCACTGAGATCAAATGACTTGTCTCAGTTTTCAGAACTAGCACATAAGGGATTTGGTCCTGAGATCTAAGTCTTACTATAATACTTCTCAATATATACCTATTTTTCATTATGCGTTCCTTCTGCGATGTTTTATTCATATTTTAGCTTCAAGTATTTTGCTTATCAGTTTATTATCAACAGTGCCCTCACTCCCCTTCCAAGACTGGGAAAAGAGTATTAGTCTTGGTTTGTGAAAATGTGTGTAATATAACCTTTAGAAAAACATAAACCATATTTACTCTTCCAAGACCATATAAGTTCATTAAATAAACCTTTAATTAGTGTCTGTAATGTGCAAGACACTGTGATAAGCACTAACATTGGTGGGTTGAACAAAATAGAGTCTCTCATCCTTAAGATCTTCCTTAAAATGAGAGATCGTCCTTAAGATAAATATGATGAGACAAAGAACGTCATTAATCTGCAACTATAGAAATAAGCACAAAGTGTGAATTAGAAAAGACACAGCATGAATTATAACTCAGCACAGATGGCACTCTGAATTTGTACAACTCTGAGAGTGAGTAACTTCTTGGTTTTGTGTTCAGTAATCTCACTTGTCTCACTCTAGTCCTAACTTTGGTGGCAGTGGTGCCAATTAGGTAATATTGCCACCTGGAACACAAATGTATATAAAACATCAGCCTAAGTTTTTGAAGCTAATGGAGGGTAATGGATTTCCAGCTGAATTATTTACAATTCTAAAATATGATGCTGTTAAAGTGCTGCACTCAATATGCCAGCAAATTTGGAAAACTCAACAATGTCCACAGAACTAGAAATGGTCAGTTTTCATTCCAATCCCAAAGAAAGGCAATGTCAAAGAATGTTCAAACTACCATATAATTGCACTCATTTCATGTGCTAGCAAGGTAATACTCAAAATCCTTCAAACTAGCTTTCAACAGTATGTGAAGTCAGAACTGTCAAATGTACAAGCTAGATTTAGTAATGACAGAGAAACTGGAGATCAAATTGCCAAAGTCCATTGGGTCATAGAAAAAGTAAGGGGATTTCAAAAAAAATCTACTTCTGCCTCATTGAATATACTAAAGTGTTGACTATGAGGATCACAATAAACTGTGGAAAATTCTTAACGAGATGGGAATACCAGACCACCTTACCTGTTTCTTGAGAAATCTAAGTGGAGGACAAGAAACAACAGTTAGAACCAGACATGGAACAAAGGACTGGTTCCAAATTGGGAAAAGAGTAAGTCAAGGCTGTAAATTGTCTTCTGGCTTTTTTAACGCATGTAGAGTACATCATGACAAAGGCCAGTCTGGATGAATCACAAGCTGGAATCAAGATTGTTGGGAGAAATATCAACAAACTTAGATATGCAGATGATACCACTCTAAGGGAAGAAAGCAAAGAGAAACTAAAGAACCTTTTGATAAGAGTGGAAAAGAATGAAAAGCTGACTTAAAACTCACCATTCAAAAAACTAAGATCATGGCATCCAGTCCCATCACTTCATAGAAAATAGACAGAGAAAAAGAGTTGATGGTGGCAGATTTTGTTTTCTTGGGCTTCAAAAGCATTATGAATGGTTACTGCAGCCATGAAATTAAAAGATACTTACTCCTTGGAAGAAAAGCTATGACAAACCTAGAGAGCACATTAAAAAGTAGAAACATCACTTTGTCAACAAAGATCCACATAATCAAATCTATGTTTTTTCCAATAGTCATGTATGTGTGTGAAAGTTGGTCCATAAAAAAAAGTAAACACTGAAGAACTGATGCTTCCAAACTGTGTGCTGGAGAAGACTTGAGAGTCCATTGGACAGCAAGGAGATCAAAGCAGTCAACTCTGATGGAATCAACACTGAATATCCATTAGAAGGACTGATGCTGAAGCTGGAGCTCCAATATTTGCCCACCTGATGTGAAGAGCTGACTCACTGGAAAAGACTCTGATGGGAGTCTGGTGGGAGAGACTGAGGGCAGTAGGAGAAGGGGGCAATAGAAGATGAGATGGTTGGATGGCATCACTGACTCAATGAATATGAGTTTGAGCCAACTACAGGAGATGGTGGAGGACAGGGAAATCTAGCATATTGCTTTCCATGCGGTTGGAAACAGGCATCTATAGCTTAGCTACTGATCAACAACAAACACAACACATGTTCAAAAAAGTTAGTATAATAAGGAGTAGAAGAAACAATACAACAACCTAAGTTACACATTGATTAGCTTATTGATAATCACAATTTCTTTTTCCCACCATTGAGTCCAGGTTTCACCTATCCTCTGCCAATCTCCAGGATGAAATTTTTTCCTTACAGAGTTATCTCAATATTTATTACAGAATATGTTATCTTTATTGGGTTGTCAAAGTTTTATTCACTAAGTCTATTGACTGGAAGAGTGCTAAAGTAACCCTAATAACTCAGTGAGTGCCAAATCAGATTCTTCCTTTTCCCCACTGGGTAGAAGCCTTTTAATTTCTTCCTAATTAGTATAATCAAGTCCCTTGTAACAATCACCTTCTCTGTCAGAAAGGTAGTGTGGGTAACAGAAAAGACCAGGGTATTTTCTTGGCTTTTAAGCTACTAGAAACTTGCCTATTCTCCTTGAGGGAAAGATTACTTTCTTAAGGAAAATGATCAAGATCCAAGATCCTCTAAGCGAGTTACAGGGTATACTATTGAGAAAGGTTTCTTTTACTTCTACTGTTAGGTTCCTATTTGGCCAAAATGATGCCATAGAATGGTTATTGGGTTAAGTCACATATTACATCATGTAAGACCACAATCACAGGTGTGTTTCCTTCCAGCTAATACTATAAATAAACTTTAAATAGTATCATTGGCAGCATGGAATGAGACTATGCATGAGCTCTACAATTCTATTAAGCTAGATGTTTATGGGCGAAGGCTTACATGGTAAAATAAAAATAATTGCTTAAGCATTTTATTATTTTATTGAATTTGCCATTTAATGAGACTCTTAGTTAGAAAAGATGTTATATGGGACACCAAGGTGTTCAGAATGGTATTCTGTATGTCCATAAATGGTGGTGCTGATAGAGCGTGGTAGGCATCAAGTCCCTATCCAGAATAGATTTCAAATGCCTATGCCCCCCAAATACAAATTACTACCATCTCCATGATGGCAGGGATCCAAAGTAATCAACTAGCCATTAGAACACTGGTTACCTCAGGCAATGATGTTTGGCTCAAGTCCATTTCCTACTGTGTGCAATGCATCGACAGATATAGCCTGTGGTTACATCCCTGGTTTTTTAGTTTATAAGTAAGAATGTTATTTATAGCAGCTAATGCAAGCTTAATATTGGTTCTTCATCCTGTGGAGTGAGGGTAATTATGGCTCAGATATACACTGATCCTTCAAATTAAATATAACTTAGCTGGAAAGACAGGGCACAAGAACAGATAAGAATGTAAGATTGGAAATGAGTTTTAGTGAAGTGATATGTGTATTAACAAATGGGATTTTAGCATATGATATAAATCAGGATTTTTTCTTTGTAATGTATATACATTATTCTCCAAAATCACTGCAGATGGTGACTGCAGCCATGAAATTAAGAGACACTTGCTCCTTGGGAGAGAAGTTATGACCAACCTAGACAGAATATTAAAAAATATAGACATTACTTTCCTGACAAAGGTCCATCTAGTTAAAGCTATGTTTTTTCCAGTAGACATGTATGGATGTGAGAGTTGGACTATAAAGAAAGCTGAGAGCCAAAGAATTGATGCTTTTGAACTGTGATGTTGGAGAACACTCTTGAGGGTCCCTTGGACTGCAAGGAGATCCAACCAGTCCATCCTAAGGGAAACCCAAACTGAATATTCATTGGAAGGACTGGTGCTGAAGCTGAAAATCCAATACTTTGGCCACCTGATGTGAAGAACTGACTCATTGAAAAAGACCCTGATGCTGGGAAAGATTGAAGGCAGAAGGAGAAGGGGACGACAGAGGATGAGATGGTTGGATGGCATCACTGATTCAATGGACATGGGTTTGAGTAAACTCCGGGAGTTGGTGATGGGCAGGGAAGCCTCGCGTGCTGCAGTCCATGGGGTCTCAAAGAGTCAGACACGACTGAGTGACTGAACTAAACACATTATTCTCCAACTCCAACTATTCAACAGTCCTTTTATTCAGCACTAATCTTGTATAGTACTTCTGACATATACTACATTTAATATGAGTAAGAATCTATTTCTCAAGCTCCAGTCTATCCCGTTCTGTCTTCCACCTGCATCAAACAATATATTTCCTTCACTGGAACTTTACAATGAGTATTGATATTGTAAGCCCCCTCTCTTACTCACGTAGTGACTTTTTCTTTGAAAATTTTGATTGTGTAGATAAATTTGGATTTAATTTACTTCACAATAATAGATTTTACTTTACATTAGCATTCTTGTATATCTGTTTGGGTACAATCAGAAAAAGGAAATCACTCAGTGAGTTGAATATTAATAAAAATGAAAACTTTAAGTTTTTGTCAAAAGACTCCAAGAGTAAATTTAATATCCAAATTATACACAGGGAGAAGACCGGATTTTTATGATAATAAAGGATTAGTATCAATGTTGTAGAATAAGAACACTAGCAATCCAGTAGAAAAATATTCAAGAGATGCAAAGATGCAATTCACAGAGAGGGAACTCCTAGTTAGTAAATATTTGAAAACTAAAAGGGAGATGGCTATCCTTATTAGCCAATCGATATTCCAACCACACATCATTTAACATCTATTATAATGTAGGATGATATCTATTTTTTTGGCTTGAACTTTATTATTGAAAATGCCAAGCTCACACTGTACATATTTCATATAGTTGGGCTATTTAAAGTGTAGGAAGTGTATGTATACTAGACCCTCAGCTTGGAGGAGTAAGTTATTTCATTGATAGAAGGTAGGAGAGAACAATTAAGATTCTGCTTAAACCTCCAGTACTTTTATTTGTGAACCACATTGTCTGAGAACACGTTCCAAGTGTTTGCAATTGGCTGAGGTTTTCCTCCATGGCCTGCTGAGTTCTGAGAGACATGAATCAATAGTCAATTGTTCACAGTAATCAAATTCCACCCCTAAATGTTGTAAAATACAGCTCAACATGAAATGCCATATCTTGTAGAATGGAGCCATTTTCAGATTTAATCTTTTTATTACCTACCAAACTGGGAGCACACACACAAACTTTCCTCAGAGCAGCAGAAGTCAGCATTTTCCTGGTCAACAGACGTCACTCACAACAACCAACAGAGCAAAATGTCAGGCTCCCTCAGTCCCTTGAGCCCTAAGATGACTTTTTCTAAACCTCTGTGGTGGATTTTTCCTTTTAATCAGGAAGAAAATGATCACTACAATGGAATGAACTAAAACCAATTTGCTTTTTAAATAGACTGGGGTTCTGAGATCAAGAATTTCCTTCTGATCCAACCTAAACTGATGAATGGTATGTCTAATGGATGATACTTGATTCGACATGCAACTAGGATTAAAAAGCATCTGTTGTTTGAGTTTCATAGGTTACCTAAAAGTCAATTGTTTCTATGTGAGAGCCTGTAAAGAAGGAGAATTACTTCTGAGTGCAAACCTACAGGGGGAAACAGACCATGCAGGTTGGCCACCTAACAGTGAACCATAAGATTCTTCCTTTCAATTCCCTCATCTGGCAAAAGAAGAGAAACTCTGAGGATTCTTAAATTCCTGGACTCGGTGCAGCCCTGAATGTAATATCCCTTCCATTTCATCAAAGTGATAACAAAGAGTCTGCATGTTTGTCATCCTCTAGCCTTTGGAATGACAGTCCATGCTGCCCGTTTAAGTCTCACGGCCTGACAAATGCTCTGCATAGAAGAAATTGTCTAACAATGCAATTGGCAGATTGGAGGTCATCATGGCTGACCGCTCAATCTATGGCACCATCAGCATCTCTCTGTTTATTAAGTTCTTACCTTTATCTCACATATATGATGCTTCATTTTTAATTAAATAAACCCTTCCATAGGCTTTGTTTCCTGTTTCTGAAGTCATATCTTCCTTTATTTTCATTTTCATCTATTAAGATAGCCTCGTCCTTGCTTGTTACCTAGCACATTGCCTCTTTTTTTAAAAATTATTGTTATTTTGTTTTGTATTTTTGCTTATTTTTTCCCTACTCCATCCCAGATTTAAGAGTCAGGCCCAACGTGATTCCATTATTCAGTAGTGCTTTTGCCTCAAGACTTTTAACAGCACCTTTTTGCTCACCCTAGGCTGGAAAGGTCATTCCTTTGAGCTTCCTCATCACCCAATATTACCTCCACTGTTGCAAATGTGATGTAATTATTCATGCGGTTGCCAACCCCACCTTCCCCCTTATACCATGAGCTCCTTAGAGGCAGGGAAAGGATCCGCTTTCTTCACTGTTGCACTGTCTGCAAAGTTCCTGGTATGTACATGTGTGTTCTTTGAATGCACCTGTTAATATACTTATGTGTACAGTGGAATAATCTGGGAGTTATAAGACCTCCTTCATTTTTCTTGACGTTCATGACAAAGCTGGGAATACTGTGCTAAAATCTTCTCTTGCTGTCCCTCCTGGGATATATCCACCTGAGTTTCCCCCATTGGGTGAGGTGAGTTAGGAGAGTCCTTAGTTACAGAGTTAAGTATTTTGGACTCTGGATTTGGCATGGATGTATCTCATTGATTTTTTATCAGACTGTGTAGGTATTCTGAATGCTAGCATCTTAGCAACATGCTGGCTCAGAAGTCAGACAGACAATCTAAAGGAATCATTAAATCATATGAGTTAACAAGGGGAACATGAGGTTAAAAGGCAATGAAGGTAGAAACTGGAAATGTCATCAGAGGATAAGAGATTGAAACTGATCAGTGGGAAAGATTCAGGCACATGACTGAGGGATTAATTTGTTTTGTGTATTTTGGGGACTTCCCTGGTGGTTCAGGGAAAAAATCTGCCTGGAATACATTGAGATGTGGGTTCAATCCCTGGGTGGGGAAGATCCCCTGGAGAAGGGAATGGCTTCCCACTTCAGAATTGTTGCCTGGAGAATTCCATGGACAGAGGAGCCTGGCGGGCTCCAGTCCATGAGATCATGAACAGAAGGACACGGCAGGGAACCTGAAGTCCTGTAGGTCACATGGAAGGGGTCTTTGAAGCGCTGGAGAGATCTGATAACTACTTTTTCTCTCAACTCTTTAGTTTCAAGGCAGTTCCAATGAGAGATTCCATTAACCCCAGATCTTTGGCCTGTTTGTTTTTTAATTCTTTGTTTTGGTCTTTTTTTTTTTGTTGTTTCTTCAAGGACTACGCACCACAGGGGAGAAGAAAACAGAAATGCACAAAGAGGTAAAATATGCATTCTGTAATACTTTGCCTCTCCTATCCCATAACTTATATTTTAGTTCAGTCATGTTTTCATTTATTCTAGGAATAAATTACTGGTGTTCCCAGGGGAGTCTTCAGTGTCTCATAGAGTTCTTCTTCAAAGACATTGAAGGCCAAGTAAACAACAATGACCTCAAGAGATAGGATGATGTCTCATCCCTCTGGCATAAAAAATCTTGATGAAAGTTTTTCTCCTCCTTCCCTGCTCCTTACCCATCTGTCCCAAAACAAATCCCTTGAATGTCCAATCACTGAAACCAGTAGACTTTTCCAGATCATCATGATTATTGCCTCTCTGAATTATCATTGAGTCAGCACAGTGCCTGACATACAGTAGCGATTTAATAAGTAGACAGACTCTCTCTTTCCTTTACCTTCACATGAAAACTAAATTAGTTCTCTTCTTGCTTTTCAAAACATTTCTGTCTTTGTTTCTCCTTCAGACCTGCATATTTATTATACCTTTAAAGTCCTGTCTTTACCAGTTATAAAATATGGCAAAGTCTTGCTTGCCAATTCTATTTTTTTTTTAAATCCTGGATGAAAGAAAGTGAAAGTGTGAGTCACTCAGTCATGTCTGACTCTTTGTGATCCCATGGACTGGGCCCCACTAGGCTCCTCTGTCCATGGTGTTCTCCAGGCAAGAATACTTGAGTGGGTTGCCAGTTCCTTCTCCAGGGGATCTTCCTGACCCAGGGATCGATTCTGGGTCTCCTGCAATGCATACAGATTCTTTACTGTCTTAGTCATTAGAAAAGCCCAAAAAATCCTGGATAAGAGCACTGTATCTCCAAGCTTTCATTGAAATTAGTTTGGGGATTGACATATGACTAGATTCTGGCTTATAAGACTATGTGTGAAGGTTATGTAAGTTTCTTTCAGTCCTATCTACAAAATTCTGGCTTGAACATCCTCTTTCTCTCTTCTTTTTTTCCCAAGAATGAGCATATAAAACAAGTGTTAAAAATGGTAACACATGGAAGGAGCCTAAATCCCTCAGTCTCTTCCTGGAAAACAGTCACCCAAAGTTAGAGTTCAAAAAAAGTTGGCTGTAACTTGTATAAGGAATACTTTTTTACTGTGTTAAGCTGTTGAAAACTAAGATCATGGCATCCAGTCTCATCATTTCATAGAAACTAGAAAGGGAAAAATGGAAGCAGTAACAGACTTTATTTTTTGGGCTCCAAAATCATGGTAGATGATGAATGCAGCCATGAAATTAAAAGACACTTGCTCCTTGAAAGGAAAGCTATGACCAACAGCATATTAAAAAGCAGAGACATCATTTTGCCAACAAAGATCTGTATAGTCAAAGGTATAATTTTTTTCAGTAGCCACATATGGATGTGAGAGTTGGTCCATTAAGAAAGCTGAGCACTGAAGAACTGATGCTTTCAAATTGTAGTGGTGGAGGAGACTCTTGAGAGTGCATTGGACTATAAGGAGATCAAAGCAGTCAATTCTAAAGGAAATCATCTCTAATACTCACTAGCAGGACAGATGCTGAAGCTGAAGTTCTACTACTTAGACCACTTTATGCAAAGAGTTGACTCATTGGAAAACACCCTGTTGCTGGAAAAGATTGAAAGCAAAAGGAGAAAGTGGTGGCAGGTAATGAGATGGTTAGATAATGTCACTGACTCAATGGACATGGATTTGAGCAAACTCTAGGAGATAGTGAAGGATGGAGGACCCTGACATGCTGCAGTCTATGGGATCCCAAAGGGTCAGACATAGTGACTGAAGAATAATAACAACAAGCTGTTGAAATTTGGGGGTTGTTTGTTAATTCTTTAGTTAATTACTTTGAGCTTAGACAAATTACTTCCTTCTGAACCTAATTTTTAAAAATAAATGTCAGAAGAAATCATATAAACCCTACGTGCTTTGTTGTAGTAAGGATTTAGAAAGAAAATACATGTAACAGGCTAGTGTGATATATTTCAAGCACCAATACTGTTAGCCATAGCTGCTTCATATTCAGTGGGCAAAGGTGCCAGTTCTTTCTAACATCCGCTATGAGCTGTCCACAGTGTCACACACTTCTTGTGTTTGTTTACTGATTCCTCACTGTGACCTTAGGAGATGAACATTACTGTCCTAATCTTGCTAAACAAGAACACTGAGATTGTGAGAAGTTAAGTAACTTGCCAAAGTGACATAGGCAGAAAGTGTCGCCATCCAGATTCAATCCAAGCCGAGGTTTATCTCTCTGGTTCCAAACTCCTACCCTTAATGTGATATTCATAAGCGGTGGTTATCACTGTGTAGATTTTCCTTGGCTTTTTTCTACTTCTATATGCTCTACATGCTGACTTTCTAGTGGTGAGTTCAATTATCACGTCAACAAGCTACCTGGACTCTTTGATTGATGCCTGCAATAAATGCAATTTCCTTCCTCAAAGCCAGATGTCAGTAGATTGCTTTTCCTGTGTTGTGGCAAGAGGACCCAACTTGGTTCAGTGATAGAAGGATGAGCATGTGTAGAGGGTAGAGGCTGCAGGGAAGCCAGAAGTAGGCTGTAGGAAGTAGAAAGAATGGAGAATAGAAAATGAAGTGGGAAGAAGAGCGAATAAACATGTTTCCACATGCTCTTCATTTTCCTTGTAATGACCTTCACCCCCCCACCACCTCCAATCTGCCCACATATTTATCCACCATCCTTTCTCAAACATTGAATGACAGATCACGGGCCTCCTTAGAATGAATGGCCTGAAGTCTTTCCCTCTTCAGTGAACTTAGAGGACTTGCTGCATGGTTTCCTATCTCCTGGGTCCGGAGCACACCCCATCATCACATTTTTTCAATTTTATTTAATAGTTATGAATTGATTCATCTCTCTCCCCCACTAGACCATAGATTTCAGATTTCTAGCCAGTCTTTAGTAACTATTGAATCTTAGCACATGAGTGGATAGCTTCTTGGGAAACACAGAAAGACACATAGACCTCTTAGAAAAGGATTCCCATTTTCTGGCCCCTGTTTTGCTCTTGTGTGGTTAGAGATCCTATTCCGTCTCTCCAGTTTCAGCTTCTCATTCAGTGGAAGGAGAGGCTCGTATGTTCTCTGTGCTTTCTCTTCTAATCAAGCATCACATGCTCTTATGTAAATCCAAGAATGTTATTAAAATGCAAGATGTGGGCTCAGAGTCACGCATCCAAAGAGCATGTGTTCTCAAGTTTCCACTACAAGCTAGAGGCAGTGCTGGCAACAGCATCCATGTCTTCACACCCTCAGACTGAGCCACTTCCCTCTCCAGCACTCAGCCTCTCACTTGTTTGCTTGATTCAGCAACATTTTAAAATATCAGATTAAATTCATAAAGTTTTAAGATAATTTTTCTAAACGTTGAAATATAGCTCAAGCTCTAGAGCACTATACTTACATCATAAATTAGCTTGTAATTTTCTCATTTATTAATATTTGTTTGTATTTATTTGTTAAGTGCTCTTTAAATGTTAGGTGTGAAACTAGAAATAGGGAATACAGAAAAGAAAAACAGAGATAAAATCTTCATGTCCCTACTTTGAAGGAGCTTAGAGTATTACAGTTTCTAAGTAGTGTCTGACTCTTTGTGACCCCATGGACTACAGCATACCAGGCACCCCATCTTTCACTGTCTTTTGGAATTCACTCAAATTCATGTCCATTGAGTAGATGATGCTATCTAACTCTCTCATCCTCTGCTGCCCCCTTCTCCTTTTGCTTTCAGTCTTTCCCAGCATCGGGATTTTTCCAATGAGTTGGTTCTTCACATCATGTGGCCAAAGTATTGGAGTTTCAGCTTCAGCATCAGTCCTTCCAATGACTATTCAGGGTTTATTTCCTTTAGGATTGACTGGCTTGATCTCTTTGCAGTTCAAGGGACTCTCAAGAATCATCTCCAGCACCGCAATTTGAAAGCATCAGTTCTTTGGTGCTCAGCCTTCTCTATGGTCCAACTCTCACATCCATACACAACTACTGGAAAAAGCCAAAGCTTTGACTAGACGGACCTTTGTCGGGTTGTGAAGCTTACAAAAACAAGTGACATTCATAATGACACTCTCTGAGGCAAGTATTATTCTAGAGGTTACAGGGGACAAGTGGGAGCTGAAGCTAACACAGAAATAAAGCAAGTCTCTGTAAAAAGTCAGCTAGAATAAGTGAGAATGGGGATTGACTGTCATCAGGCTTTATGTCTAAAACTAAGAAATTACCAAAATGAATCAGTCTTGTTTAGAAGAATGCTCTAAAGAAATCAACTTTGCTCAACCTTTTTCCCCTTGAAAATCCGGAATCAACTGAGCCATTCACGTAGGGAGGAAAATACCAACTTTAGTGTCGGTGAAGGTGGCTTTGATCTGCAATCCAAATCAGGCTTCTGACTCCTTTTCCCCAAGTTTCAACTCTGGGACTCAGATGTTTTCGTGTGGGTTGTATAAAAGTCATGATCTGCTCACCTCCATAAAACCGAGAGCCTGAAAATGGGTGCAGAAGTGAGCTGACTGATTTGCCAGGGTCTTTAAACAGATGTGCATCTCATGTGGATAAAAAGCTGGAGAAAAGAAAGCCTCTTTTCTGCTGGCTCATGAGGCAAGCAGAGATCCCTGAAGGCACTACAGCAGACGAATGATCTTGACTCTCTATCTCAGTCGTGGAAGTAAGACAGATCCATACTTCTATAGACAGGACTCAGTGAGCGGTAAAAAGGAGGAAGAATCTATCTACTTGCTACATGTGAGAGGGCCCATGCTTCTTCCAGCTGTATGGAAGGAATGCAGAAAGATGGAAGAAAGCTCTCCAAGCAGATATCACATGCTCTGAGGATCTTTAAATCTTTATTTAATTTTTCAATAATCAAAGCTTTCATTTATCAAACACAATATTCTGGCCTCAGGTCTAAGCTTTTTATGTAAATAACCTCATGCAACTTGTACAGCTACTTTATAAATTAGCTACTATTACTCTAGTCCATTCTAGTCCCAAAGAAAGGCAATGCCAAAGAATGCTTAAACTACCGCACAATTGCATTCATCTCACATGCTAGTAAAGTAATGCTCAAAATTCTCCAAGCCAGGCTTCAGCAATACATGAACTATGAACTTCCAGATGTTCAAAATGGTTTTAGAAAAGGCAGAGGAACCAGAGATCAAATTGCCAACATCCACTGGATCATAGAAAAAGCAAGAGAGTTCCAGAAAAAACATCTATTTCTGCTTTATTGACTATGCCAAAGCCTTTGACTGTATGGATCACAATAAACTGTGGATAATTCTGAAAGAGATGGGAATACCAGACCACCTGACCTGCGTCTTGAGAAATCTGTATGCAGGTCAGGAAGCAACAGTTAGAACTGAACATGGAACAATAGATGGGTTTCAAATAGGAAAAGGAGTACATCAAGGCTGTATATTGTCACCCTGCTTATTTAACTTCTATGCAGAGTACATCATGAGAAACACTGGACTGGAAGAAAAACAAGCTGGACTCAAGATTGCCAGGAGAAGTACCAGTAACCTCAGATATGCAGATGACACCACCCATATGGCAGAAAGTGAAGAAGAACTAAAAAGCCTCTTGATGAAAGTGAAAGAGAAGAGTGAAAAAGTTGGCTTAAAGCTCAACATTCAGAAAATGAAGATCATGGCCTCCAGTCCCATCACTTCATGGGAAATAGATGGGGAAACAGTGGAAACAGTGTCAGACTATATTTTTTGGGGGGGCTCCAAAATCACTGCAGATGGTGACTGCAGCCATGAAATTAAAAGACGCTTACTCCTTGGAAGAAAAGTTATGACCAACCTAGATAGCATATTGAAAAGCAGAGACATTACTTTGCCAACTAAGGTCCGTCTAGTCAAGGCTATGGTTTTTCCTGTGGTCATGTATAGATGTGAGTGTTGGACTGTGAAGAAGGCTGAGCGCTGAAGTATTGATGCTTTTGAACTGTGGTGTTGGAGAAGACTCTCGAGAGCCCCTTGGACTGCAAGGAGATCCAACCAGTCCATTCTGAAGGACATCAGCCCTGAGACTTCTTTGGAAGGAATGATGCTAAAGTTGAAACTCCAGTACTTTCGCCACTTCATGTGAAGAGCTGACTCATTGGAAAAGACTCTGATGCTGGGAGGGATTAGGGGCAGGATGAGAAGGGGATGACAGAGGATGAGATGGCTGGATGGCATCACTGACTTGATGGACGTGAGTCTGAGTAAACTTCGGGAGTTGGTGATGGACAGGGAAGCCTGGCGTGTTGCGATTCATGGGGTCGCAAAGAGTCGGACATGACTGAGTGACTGAACTGAACTGAACTCTAGTTAAGGCTATGGTTTTTCCAGTAGTCATGTATGGATGTGAGAGTTGGATCATTAAGAAAGCTGAGTGCCAAAGAATTGATGCTTCTGAACTGTGGTGTTGGAGAAGACTCTTGAGAGTCTCTTGGAATACAAGGAGATCCAACAAGTCCATCCTAAAGGAAATCAGTCCTGAATATTCATTGGAAGGATTGATACTGAAGCTGAAACGCTAATACTTTGGCCACCTGTTTCAAAGAACTGACTCATTGGAAAAGACCCTGATGCTGGGAAAGACTGAAAGTGGGGGAAGAAGGGAATGACAGAGGATGAGATTGTTGGATTGCATCACCAATTTGATGGACATGAGTTTGAGTAAACTCCAGGAGAGGTGACAGATAGGGAGGGCTGGTGTGCTGCAGTCCATGGAGTCATAAAGATTCAGACATGACTTGAGTGACTGAACTGAATACTGAAACTCTATAATTTACAAGTGTGGTGATCAAGATTTAGAGAATTGGAATGATTGTGTTCATGGTCGTAGCTATCAGTGCATGAGGTCTGTCTGACTCCCCTTCCTTTCTCCTTGCCTGTTTAGCATTTTTATATTTACTCAGGGCATTTTGCATCTTTGCTTTTTAATCTCTGACTGTGTGTTCATCCTTTGAACTTGAGAACGCACTTGTCTTCAAATGTTACTTACTTCAAGGAGCTTTCTCTTTTCTCTTTCAGTTCTTATTCTGGGCTTTTGATAATATATCATACCACTTAGCATATTATGCATGCTTGCTAAGTTGCTTCAGTTGTGTCCAGCTCTTTGTGACCCCATGGGCTATAGCCTTCCAGGCTCCTCTGTCCATGGGATTCTCCAAGAAAAATACTAGAGTGGGTTACCAATTTCCTCCTCCAGCTGATCTTCCCACCCCAGGAGTTGAACCCACATCTCTTATGTCTCCTGCACTGGCAGGTGGGTTCTTTACCAGTAGCACCCCTCACCCCAACCCTGGGCAGCCCATCATGTTATCCATTATATCATATCAAGTTATATGTGCTGTAGACTGAATTATGTTGCCCCAGATTCACACATTTAAGCCATACCCCACAGCATGATAGCATTTGGAGATGGAGTCTTTTGGGAGGTAAATAGATTTAGAAATAGAAATAATAGATTTAGATAGGTAATGGAACGGTACCCTCATGATGGGATTAGTGGTGTTATAAGAAGAGATACCAGAGCGCTTGCTCTCTCTTCACCATGTGAGGATACAGCAAAGGCCAACATCTCTAAACTGGAAAGAGAGCCTTTACCAGAACCCAAACATGCTAATGCCCTAATCTTGGACTTTCAGCCTCCAGAACTGTGGGAGAATAAGCTTCTGTTATTTAAGTTACTCAGTCTACATTTTGTTGTGGGAGATCATGAAGACTAAAAAAAAAAATGTATTGTATAATACCACATATAACATAATTACACGTGATGTGCCATATGAAAATTGTTATCTTTATTTTTTGTTCCTTTTCTGTCCTCCTACTTTTTTGTTTCTCCCCAGAAGCTTGCATATTACCTAGCACATAGCAGGCATATTGGAGAAGGAAATGGCAACCCACTCCAGTGTTCTTGCCTGGAGAATCCCAGGGATGGGGGAGCCTGGTGGGCTGCCGTCTATGGGGTCTCACAGAGTTGGACACTACTGAGGTGAATTAGCAGCAGCAGTAGACATATAGTAATAATTGGTGGATACATAAAAAAAATAAATGAATCTAGTCCTGGCCTTTCTGAATAACCTACCACTGTTAGTAAATGGGTTGTCCAACTTGACTCCGCTCTGCTTGATCAGTGTCTGTAGGGAGCCTTCCTTCAGGTCCAGTGCAGGGTTCAACCCACTGGCTTCTCAATTCAACCAATGCATTTAGTCCATGAGTATTTCCTAAACTCAGTCCCAGGTCTGCAAGTGTTTCTCCCAAGGATCTTGGGCAAGTCATTTCCCTCCTTGAATTTCGTCTGCTGTGTCCAGATGGAGTGTAATTTGGGACCCCATAAAAATCACCATCCAAGAGAAAATGAAAATTTCAAAGGGGAGGATGCATCAGGAAATCTTTCAAGTCAGTAATTCATCCTGGAATAAAGTGATGATTCTCCATGGCCAGAGCTGTGGGCCATGGGGGCAGAGAAGGCTGCTGCCTTTTCTCCAGCTGCTGAGCTCCAAGTCTGGGAAACTTGTCAAACTCAGAGCTATGGTTTGCAATCTCTTTCAAAGGCACTGCTCATATAGAGGTGCTGTGGATCGATTTGTGGTGCTAAAGTGCTTGCACCCTTTCCGGAGGGGACTGTGTCCCTGAATATTTAACAAGGAAAGTAATAGTCTTAAACGAGAGGGTGGAATTGAGTTGGGTGATTTGGGGCAGCCGCAGCCTGGATTATAAAACTGAAAAGAGAAGATGGACAATTTTTATTGATTTGGGGCCTATTTTTTTTCTTACTTTATTTGCTGCTTTAAAATCTATGTACTTTGCTCCTAGCAGCTTCCTGTCTGGATAATAGAAAAACACTTTCTGTAAGTGGTTAACTTGACAGGTTTTCATTTGTGCCTGGGCTGCCAAGAGCCACTTGTGACTCTTATCCTGCACGTTTACAATCCTCTGTATATCCTGGATTCATTTATTCAACCATCCGTCCATTCACTCAACTTTGGTTGATCTTATCATGTGCATGAAAAAAAAAATACTCTTTACCAAAAATAAATAAAAGTTAAAACGTTTCTGCTTGGAAGAAGCCCCCATAAGGCAAAACACATTGACAACGCACTGTGTGATGTGCTTGAATGTGGTGTGCCGAGCTTCTCGAAATAATAGACACAACTCCACCTGGCTTGGCTGTCAAAGAAGCCATTTCGGAATATATGTCTCTGGACTGATCTCCACTCTATCCCAGCACTCAGCAGTCAAATAGGTTAATCACTGAATAAATCGGCGATTCTGTTTTCCGAACTGAATTGGTTAGACTAGGGTTTCACAGGTTCCCCAGCATCCATATAAGCTAAAACTGCACGAGGAACTAAGAGAGACAGCAATTTAGTTCCAGCAACTGTACCAGTGTCACAGAGAACTCAACATCATTATTCAGAATGCAACTGACATTCTAATAGTTTAATAAGCCTATAATTTAGTTCCCCCATTTCTGCTTCTCGTTACCTGTTGCTTCTCCCTAGTATGTCAGCATTTCCACCACTCTAGACTTCCGTTTACTGTCTTTCTTTAGATATTTCTCTACAACTTCCTACTTTTACTGTAAAGATAAACAGATGATGTAATTCCTAGTCTTAGGTTTCCCTGGGTTGTGGTGAGAAAATAATTGCTTCCTAGGCATCTTATTATATTTTTTCAATTAATTAATTTATTTTAATTGGAGGCTAATTAGTTTACAATATTGTAGTGGTTTTTGCCATACATTGACATGAATCAGCCATGGGTGTGCAAATGTATGACAACCCTGTTCACACCCAGAGTAAAGACATTTAGATAAGGACCCAAGCTTTGGATCCCTGCCCCAAGTTTCTGCTTTTGGATTCCTAGGTCACCTTTTAAAGTTACCACATGAAAGCTGAGCCTGTGAAAAGTGAGTGACCTCTGCCCAATCACTTTATAAGTAACGGGCCTTTCTGCTCTGCTTTCTGTCTCCTGATTGCTTTCTCTTGAGTTAGGACTGACCTTCCTCTGGCTCACTGCACCCCACACTCCCAACTCTGGTATCTGTAAGTAATAAATCTTGTGACTTTACTTCTTTCCCATGAGTGTGTTAAGGCTGTGTGCCTGCTACATGCTAAGTTGCTTCAGTTGTGTCCGATTCTTTTGAGATGCTATGGACTAGGCTGACCAGGTTCCTCTGTTCATGGGATTCTCCAGGCAAGAATACTGGAGTAGGTTACCATGCTGTCCTCCAAGGGATCTTTCCAACCCAGGGGTCGAACCCATATCTCTTATGTCTCCTGCATTGCATTGGCAGGCAATTTCTTAACCACTAGAGACACACACCTTTTATCAAATTTGGCCCAGTGTTTTCATTTTCCCAAAGCTAAAGAAGCTAAAGGAGCTCCCTGCCAACCCTATGAGGGTGGCTTGTGCCTCTTCATTCAGCAGGTCTTAATCGGCATATCCTTAATTTAACATGCCAGCTACAGGGCCAGTGAACACATGGGTTTAGGACTAATTTGAATAAGAGCCTTATTTTAGCTATCTCCCATGCAATTCATCACCGTCACTCAGATGGTCTTGTTGAAAGTGTTACAGAGAAACAAAGCTAACTTGAAGACTGCAGTGGAGCAGATTGGCCAATGACGTGACCAGATCTGTCCTTGCTTAATATGAGTTCATTGTCAGCACCCAGCCTCAGCCCCACTAAATCAAAAATCCTTCCTCCCGACTTGCCTCTATTCAGATTTTAGGTTAGAACTTCTAAGCAAACAAAAACATATTCTTGGTGCTGCTTATGTCAACAACTACTCTGGGCTCATTTTGGGGAAAATAGTATTCAGTAGAAATAAAAATCTTTAAAAAGAAATTGTGGCTGGATGGGATATTTATATACCTTTATTTATTCAGGCTGAATATTAAGTATTAGAGAAGCAATTCTTTAGATAACTGTCAATAGGATATCTTGAGCTCTTTACCTTGGGACTTATGAAACCCAGATATGAAGGCTTTTGTGAAAATAGTAGGTACTTTGCTATATGAGTAGTTAAAGATCAATCTGTAATCAATATATACCAACAGAAATGCAGTTTCTAGGTCAGTGAAAGTGAAAGTGAAATTGTTAGTCACTCAGTTGTGTCCAACTCTTGGCAACTCCATGGACTTTAGCCTGTCAGGCTCCTCTGTCCAAGGAATTCTCCAGGCAAGAATACTGGAATGGGTGGCTATTCCCTTTTCCAGGGGTTCTTCCCGACCCAGCAATTGAACCTGGGTCTCCCATATTGCAGGCAGATTCTTTACCACCTGAGACACCAGGGAAAAATCAATATGTAATCAATACGGATTAGTCGCTCAGTTGTGTCTGACTCTTTGCGGTCCCGTGGACTGTAGCCTGCCAGGCTCCTCTGTCCATGGGATTCTCCTGGCAAAAATACTGGAGTGGGTTGCCATTCCCTTCTCCAGGATGTAACCAATATATGCCAATAGAAATGTAGTTTTTAGGTCAATAGAACAGCTAAAAATCCATTTCCCGAGAGGTTTTCTTTGTGTCATTGTGTTCTACTGCTCTCTTCTTGGGAGGAGGGGAGAAGGGTTCAGTTTTTTTCTATGAGTTCTTATATTAAGGATACTTAATTCTTCATTTTTTTTTGTCCTGAAATCTCCACGTGTTCTATTATTGAAACGTTCTCTCTAACCATTCCCGTCCCAGCTGCCCCCAGTACATATGAGCTTCTTGTTTTCCTTTCTTTTCTGACAATGGTGCTTTTTCTCGCTTGGTCACTACCCTGGCTCTCTGGTCTCTGCCTTGATCTTGTGAAGGCATGAGAACTTAAAGTCCATTTCAGAAAAGAGTCGTATCCTTGGTGGAGTGCCTGTTGAAACAGGGATTTCATTTACCTTCGTAATACTATTAAAATACTTAAGCTATAGAAAACCTGGAGTTTTGTCTACTGTAGACTCTGACTAGAGAGACTAGAGAAGAACCAGGGAGGGCTTTGCACCTAAGAAACTGTTCAAGTTTCAACATTCGAAAGAGTCAGTATAGAAGAGTTTGGTTGACCAACAGTGAAGGCATTTCTCCTTCTTGTCTTGTCAGTTGAGCCAGTGCCTATATGCTCCAGACTTCCCACCGTCTAGTGAGGCAGTTTGATAGTGTGTTTCATGTGACAGCCCAGGGGAGAACTGAACTCAATTTTCCACAACAATTAGGTTTTTAAGGAAATTAATTTTAGGGAAGATTATTTAAAATAATACACGTGTACCTTGTCTTTGCAACTTATGTGATCACGATTTTTTAAAGAGTAGCTGTTCCAAAGTCTTTATATATTTATGACTCATTTATAAGCCTTTGTAAAGTATGTACTAATATTCTTAATTAAAAATTAGGAAACTAAAGTTCAGAGAGGTTAGCTAATTTATCCAGTATAAAACCTGCTGGTAGTATGGGGGCCAGGATTTTCATTCAGCTCTGTTAAAAACACAGATGTTACATGTTTTTACCTACAAAGTGGTACATTGCTGCATTTCTGGGCTAAAGGTGGTTAAAGACATAAATTAAATTCTTAATTCAATAGTTGATTTAAGAGTTTCAGTTTTATCCCATTCGTTAGCAAACATCTTATTTTTTCAGTATTCTGGTGCTTATGCTGCAGAAAAGATTTATATCTTATAAATCACTACTTGTTTTTTCACCATTTGTCTTAAGTTCTTAAGGGGCAAAATGATGGAAAATAAAAAAAGAAAAAAAGGGAAAAAGAAAAAGAGAAAGAGAAAATCAAATCTTTTAATAGTGTCAAACCTCAAAGCCGTTTTGAAGATGAATGGTATACCGAAGCCTTTCCAGGTAGCTGAATGGTAAAGAATCCGCCTGCCAATGCAGTAGGCCCAGGTTGGATCTCTGGGTCAGGAAGATCCCCTGGAGAAGGAAACGGCAACTCATTCCGTATTCTTGCCTGGAGAATTCCATGAACAGAGGAGCCTGGTGGGCTACAGTCCATGATGTCGCAAAGAGTCAGCCGCAACTGAGCACGCACACGCACTGCATACCAGGAGGATAAAGTTAACCTTGAACTTAAGCCCCTGGATGTGTTTTTCACTTGTTTGTTGTACTTATTTGAGTTTGGTCTGACAGTAATTTGCACCATCAGACAGTTTTGAAATCTATGTTCATATACTGGCATTAATCATGAGTGCCCTACTTTTTGTCCCGAAAGTGGAAGTGTTAGTCAGTCACTCATGTCTGACTCTTTTGACCCCATGGACTGCAGCCCACCAGGCTCCTCTCTCCATGGTATTCCCCAGGCAAGACTACCGGAGTGGGTTGCTATGTCCTTGTCCAGGGAACCTTCCTGACCCCAGGTCCTAAACCTGGGGTCTCCTGAATCACAGGCAGATTCTTTACTGTCTGAGCCACCAGGGAAGCCCCACGTTTTGTTCTAGAGTAATACTAAACAAATGAAAAAAATATTAACTCAATAAACAGGGACCCCACCATAGAAGAATAGGAATTGATCAAAGAGGGAGAGGGTAAGAGGGACACTGAATCAGAGTGAGAGCGTACTGCAACTTAAATGGCCAAGAGTGGATACAGACAGAAAAGAGTGATGAGGACATGCTTGCAATCCGCTGAAACATAGACGTCTTACAATATATATGAGAACATGTAACATATATATAGATAGATATATACATGAACGTTGTATATATTTACCTTATCTCAGAACCTGGCATTCTGCTTGGCTCAAAATAGCAATGATTTACTGAATCATTTTGACTGTATTAATTTAAACCACATATGTTTTGGGGGCTCTGTGACTTTTATTTTCAAAAAAGATTGTTAATAAAGTCCTGAATAATTAAGAGTTGATTGCACCTACATTTCTCTGACACTCATCTTCTTTTTATCATATGTTTGCTTTTTGATTTCTGGAACAAAAGCTATTTCTGCTGTGCGTGCTGCCTAAAGAACTTCACTCTTTATACAATAAATGAAAGAAGTCCCAGAGATACTAGAAGAAAGAGGAAAAGGCATTTATTCCACGAACTAATCTGGAAACCTGTAACTTGCTTGATTTAAAAAAGTAGATTTCAAAATGAGACATTTTCCAGGACTAAAATTTTCACAAGAACCTCTCAAGTAATATTACATTTTGATATGCATGATCTCATTTGATGAAATATGAAGAGCTGAAATTATGACCTACATTTTAAAGATGAAGAAACAAGTTCACCAAGAGGTAAAGCTGTTTGTGCAAGTGAGAGATCAGGGTAGAAATCTGCTGGGCTTTCTCTAGGGCACAGGGTACCCATTGCTTATCAAAGCTATTTCTCATTTCCCATTGAGACGAGGTGGTTTCTCCATTAAACCTCAATTCAAGAAAAGGGCACAAAATTTCAGAAATTCAGACTGTCTTGTTACCTCCAGGAGACAGAGATATCTATTTGTGAAAAATAAAATGTAGGCCAAAGGGTCAATTTTAAACTCCAGTTTGAGTTTAACATTTCTTAAAATATATATTTGATGTTGAGGATCTAGGCAAGGAAAAAGTATTCAAAGCTACTCTGTAAACTTTTGATACTATTTCTGTTCTGATTTTGAATTGTGTTTTCCCTGTTGCTGTTGTTTTTCAGTCCGTAAGTCATGTCTGACCTTCGTGACCCCATGGACAGGCCAGGCTCCTGTGTCTATGGATTTTCTGGGCCAGAATGCTGGAGTGGGTTGCCATTTCCTTCCACATTTCTTGTGTGTCCTGCATTGGCAGGCAGATTCTTTACCACTAAGCCACCTGGGAAGCCTACGTGTTTTCTTTAGCCACTTTTAAAATGTGTTGAACTAAAGTGAAGTAATTACATTTTTATAATGCTCTCTTATTTGCTTATTCAACAAAAAATTATCATGCACCAACTGAAGCCTGGATATAATTTTTGATGATACATATAGAAAGAGAAATAAGATCTCTTGACTTAATGAAAATGTGTGAAAGTACTATTTAAAATAACTGGCATTTATTTAATACTTACTACAAGCCCACTTCAGCTTTAATTATTCATTTGTATTAGCCCACTTAGGTCTTTATAGTTCTATGCGGTAGGTATTATAATTATCTTCATTTTATACACAAAAAAGTGGGGCGCAAAGAGGTTAAGTGACTTTCCAAAGTTCACTCTGTCAATAAGTTAAAGAGTTGGGATGCAAACCAAGGCAGTCTGGTTCCTAAGCCTTTGTTTAACTGCTATAAAATATTGATTAGCACACTGCAAAAGTTTGAACACCGTACTCCATATGAGTGACATTTGAGTACAACTAATTGGGGAAGCCTCAGTAACTAATATAGCAGAGATATTCTCAACATTCATTTTTTCCCTTCTCTTTAATAGCACAAAACAGATGCTTGCCAGTTACCAAACTGTTTCTTTCTCATTCTCCTCTTGTATATCTCACTCCCTTTTCCCAGATCTTATCTTCATTACTTCAATAAAAGGACAATTCTTCTATTACTTTCATAGCATGATTGCATGTTTGGGATCAAGATGTGGAGTTCTGATTATTTGCCAAAGGAGGTTGATGTACTTATGGTGTGTGCTTGGGCCAAGGAACTTCCCAGGCGACGCTCGTGGTAAAGAACCTGCCTGCCAGTGCAGGAGACATAAGAGACTAGAATTCGATGCCTGGGTCAGGAAGCTGCTCTGGAGGAAGGCATGGCAACCCACTCCAGTGTTCTTGCCTAGAGAATCTCATGGACAGAGAGGAACCTGTCAGCCTACAGTCCGTAGGGTTGCAAAGAGTCAGGCATGATTGGAGCAACTGAGCACACAGGGACACACATTTAGGCCAAGGTACCAGGACAGCAAATGGCGACTTCAAGCACTACTGTGCTCTGCGCTTCTTAGGACTTTCCACAGTTCACAGAAATCTGCTCAGAGGAAGCAGCTCATTTAATTACTGGAGGATTTGCATTAATGACACGACTGCCCAGCTGTCGAGAAAAAGCACACTCTTCAGTGTTCCTTTTCAGCACCCTTGGCCCAGCTCTACAACTAAGCTCCTCAGTCCCAGAGTGCCGCATTGCACATGCACCATCTCTCCCACCACTGCACTGTTGCTTGGCAACAGCAGTACTTGTTCCACTTGCAAGATGGGAAGGAGACGAATGGATAACCAGGAAAAGCCCCAGCCTTGTAATCTCTCATCCCATTGTGGAAAAGCACAGAGTGAGTGCTCAGCCTTAATGCTGTCTCAAAATGGCAGCCTGAAGATAGTTTTTGTTACCAGAAAGGAACCATTAGAATCCACTACACTTAAAATAAAGGGTCTCTTTAGCTCTTAAAACCTTAGTGGCTCAAATAGTGCTCTTTATTTATAAATCTTACTGTGTTGCTAACTACTAGGGACATACTAGCGGTAAATGATCTGATAGTTGAGGTATAGGTAAACTGACACTGAGAAATTAATCAATCAGCCATGCAAATTTTATTGAGGACTTGTTAGGAACACTAATAGCCATCATTTAATGAGTACCTTCTCTGTGTGCACCTCCATGCTAAATGCTCTATACATCACCTTGTTTAATGCTTGCAACACTCACAGGATCTATTATTCTTGCCTTAGTGATAAGGAAATTACTCTTCAAAAAGGTTGAATAAACTGTTCGTTGTCATGCAGAGTGTCAGATTTGAACCTAAGGCTGTTTGGCTCCAAGTTCTCTTAACCTCTAAGATGATTTGTCTACTCTACTTGCTACTCTCCATGCCCAGTGCCAGTCTTATTTCACAATGCCAGCCATATTTGTCATGTACCTACTCTATAGTAGGCTTCCCAGGGGGCACTAGTAGCAAAGAATCTGCCTGTCAATGCAGGAGATGCAAGAAACATGGGTTCGATCCCTTGGTGGGGAAGATCCCCTGAAGTAAGAAATGGCAACCCACTCCAATATCCTTGCCTGGAAAATTCCACGGGCAGAGATGCCTGGCAGGTTATATAGTCCATGGGACCACAAAGAGTCAGACACGACTGAACACAAACACACCTTATACTATATGGTAGCCTGCAAGCAACAAACTGAAGTTGTCTGTTTTACCGATTAAAATTCTGTGCATCTGCTTTAACTATTTCATACTTTTTTTTGATGGTTGAAAGTCAAGGAGGTCTGGGATCAAATACTGACTCTACAACTTATAAGTTTATATAAACATTGGTGAATGAAGTTGTACTGTTTATAATTATCAGCTCATAATTATTTTACCCATCAAGAACTGTGAAGAATCTGAGATTTTTTTTCATTTGCAAGATAACAAGTAAATCTGTTATACATAAATGCCAATGGGAGATAAAATACTTCTGGTTAGAGGTAAAGGCTTTCATTATTCATGGCACAGTAACTCAGTGGTAAAGAGTCCCCCTGCCAATTCAGGAGAGCTGGGTTTGATCCCTGGGTCAGGAAGACACCCTGGAGGAGGAAACGGCAGCCCACTCCAGTGTTCTTATTCTTGCCTGGAAAATGTCATGGACAGGAGACCGATGGACTACAGTCCATAGGGACACAAAAGAGTCAGGCATGGCTGAGAGATTGAGCACGACATGATGAGGCATGGTAGGCAGCGTGGGATTCACGTTCACATTGGTTTGCTGTGTCCTTAGAAAAGGCAGAGGAACCAGAGATCAAATTGCCAACATCCGCTGGATCATGGAAAAAGCAAGAGAGTTCCAGAAAAACATCTATTTCTGCTTTATTGACTATGCCAAAGCCTTTGACTGTGTGGATCACAATAAACTGTGGAAAATTCTGAAATAGATGGGAATACCAGACCACCTAACCTGTCTCTTGAGAAATCTGTATGCAGGTCAGGAAGCAACAGTTAGAGACTGGTTCCACATAGGAAAAGGAGTATGTCAAGGCTGTATATTGTCACCCTGCTTATTTAACTTCTATGCAGAGTACATCATGAGAAACGCTGGACTGGAAGAAACACAAGCTGGAATCAAGATTGCCAGGAGAAATATCAATAACCTCAGATATCCAGATGACACCACCCTTATGGCAGAAAGTGAAGAGGAGCTAAAAAGCCTCTTGATGAAAGTGAAAGAGGAGAGTGAAAAAGTTGGCTTAAAGCTCAACATTCAGAAAACGAAGATCATGGCATCTGATCCCATCACTTCATGGGAAATAGATGGGAAAACAGTAGAAACAGTGTCAGACTTTATTTTTTGGGGCTCCAAAATCACTGCAGATGGTGACTGCAGCCATGAAATTAAAAGACACTTACTCCTTGGAAGAAAAGTTATGACCAAGCTAGATAGCATATTCAAAAGCAGAGACATTACTTTGCCGACTAAGGTCCGTCTAGTCAAGGCTATGGTTTTTCCTGTGGTCATGTATGGATGTGAGTTGGACTGTGAAGAAGGCTGAACGCCGAAGAATTCATGCGCTTGAACTGTGGTGTTGGAGAAGACTCTTGAGAGTCCCTTGGACTGCAAGGAGATCCAACCAGTCCATTCTGAAGGAGATGAACCCTCGGATTTCTTTGGAAAGAATGATGCTAAAGCTGAAGCTCCAGTACTTTGGCCACCTCATGCGAAGAGTTGACTCATTGGAAAAGACTCTGATGCTGGGAGGGATTGGGGGCAGGAGGAGAAGGGGACGACAGAGGATGAGATGGCTGGATGGCATCACTGACTCGATGGACGTGAGTCTGAGTGAACTCCGGGAGCTGGTGATGGACAGGGAGGCCTGGTGTGCTGCGATTCATGGGGTTGCAAACAATTGGACACGACTGAGCGACTGAACTGAACAATGTCCATGAGATGGTACAGAGAGGCCCACATAGATGCTATGTACAGAATAGGCCTGTATCACAGTGGAGGAACTCCAAGATTTTGGGAGGGAAGGAAGAAAAAAAGTCTTTTTCTTTTTTTACTTGGGTATGGTTTTGGGCTTCCCAGGTGGCACTAAGTTCAGTAGATCAGTTGTGTCCAACTTTTTGCAACCCCATGGACTGCAGCACACCAGGGTTTCCTGTCCGTCACCAACTCCCAGAACTCATGTCCACCGAGTCAGTGATGCCATCCAACCATCTCACCCTCTGTTTTATCATCCCCTTCTCCTCCTGCCTTCAATCTTTCCCAGCATCAGGGTATTTCCTGATGAATCAGTTCCTCACATCAGGTGGCCAAAGTATTGGAGTTTAAGCATCAGTATCAGTCTTTCCAATGAATAATCAGGACTGATTTCCTTTAGGATGGACTGGTTGGATCTCCTTGCAGTCCAAGGGACTCTGAAGAGTCTTCTCCAACACCACAGCTCAAAAGCATCAGTTCTTTGGCACTCAGCTTTCTGTATGGTCCAACTCTCACATCCATACATGACCACTAAAAACAAGCAGGTGGTGATGGTGGTGAAGAGTGTGCCTACCAATGCACAAGACACAGGGGATTCAAGAGAAATGAGTTCAGTCCCTGAATCAGGAAGATTCCCCTGGAGGAGAACATGGCAACATACTCCAGTATTCTTGCCTAGAGGATCCCATGGACAAAGGAGCTTGGGCTACAGTCCATGGGCTGCAAAGAGTCGGACATGACTGAGCAACTTGTATGTTATAGTTGCTTTACAATGCTGTGTTAGTTTCTGCCATTTAAGGAAGTGAATCAGCTAAATGTATACATATATTTTTCCCTTCTTGGACCTCCTTCTTACGCACCCCACATCCCACCCCTCTAGGTTATCACAGTCCACCAAACCAAACTCCCTGCACTATAACAGGTTCCCACTAGCTGGCTATTTTACACATGGTAGTGTGTATATGCCAATTCCAACCTCCCAATTCAAGGGGACTGCTAGAAAATGTACCCAAAATTTGCCCCATGAAGAGACATTATCCTTTTGGTCAGGAAGCAAACTTTCTCTCTGCTCTGGAGGAAGACACTGCCCTTATCTTCCAAGGATGCTGCTATACGAGCATTCTTAAAAAGCTAATCTAGGAAAATGCCTACCCAAGGCATGCAGAAATGTGAGGGCTCCACAGAGAACTGTTTCCCAACAGTAGTGTCAAATAATCAAAAGCATGTTATAAGATAACTGCTTGCAATACTATCTGCCAGAGTGAAGAAAATGGATGTGTTTCTTGAGTGATGAATGAATGAAAAGTGGAGTGATATTAAGATCCAAATAAATGAGAGTGGGAAACAGATAAAGAGGAAAATATGCACTTGGGAATCAAAAGATCCTGATTTCATAGTTGTTTCCATAGTTTTTATCTGAGATTACAAAACTCCTTTAAGTCTCATAGTTTTCACTGATATAATGAAAGTCATAACACAAACACTTCAGAGTTATGATTATAATTATATGTGAGACACTGTATACATATACATATATCAGTTCAGTTCAGTTCAGTTCAGTCACTCAGTCATGTCCCACTCTTTGCCACCCCATGAATTGCAGCATGCCAGGCCTCCCTGTCCATCACCAGCTCCTGGAGTTCACTCAGACTCACGTCCGTCAAGTCCGTGATGCCATCCAGCCATCTCATCCTCTGTCATCCCCTTCTCCTCCTGCCCCCAATCCTTCCCAGCATCAGAGTCTTTTCCAATGAGTCAACTCTTCACATGAGGTGGCCAAAGTACCGGAGTTTCAGCTTTAGCATCATTCCTTCCAAAGAAATCCCAGGGCTGATCTCCTTCAGAATGGACTGGTTGGATCTCCTTGCAGTCCAAGGGACTCTCAAGAGTCTTCTCCAACACCACACTTCAAAAGCATCAATTCTTTAGTGCTCAGCCTTCTTCACAGTCCAACTCTCACATCCATACATGACTATTGGAAAAACCATAGCCTTGACTAGACGGACCTTAGTCGGCAAAGTAATGTCTCTGCTTTTGAATATGCTATCTAGCTTGGTCATAACTTTTCTTCCAAGGAGTAAGTGTCTTTTAATTTCATGGCTGCAATCACCATCTGCAGTGATTTTGGAGCCCCCAAAAATAAAGTCTGACACGGTTTCCACTATTTCCCCATCTATTTCCCATGAAGTGATGGGACCAGATACCATATAGCTATATGTTAGACACATATGGCATACAGACACACACACCTATATGTATATAAAACCTGTCTCATAGAAGGCAAGCAATAAACTCTATGGACTCTTGCTTTAATGTAATAGAAATCAAATTGAGCAGACTCAAGATATGCAGTGTACATCATGAGAAACGCTGGGCTGGAGGAAGCACAAGCTGGAATCAAGACTGCTGGGAGAAATATCAATAACCTCAGATATGCAGATGACACCACCCTTATGGCAGAAAATGAAGAGGAACTAAAAAGCCTCTTGATGGAAGTGAAAGAGGAGAGTGAAAAAGTTGGCTTAAAGCTCACAGCCAGAAAACTAAGATCATGGCATCTGGCCCCATCACTTCATGGGAAATAGATGGGGAAACAGTGGAAACAGTATCAGAATTTATTTTCTGGGTTCCAAAATCATGACAGATGGTGATTGCAGCCATTAAATTAAAAGACACTTACTCCTTGGAAGGAAAGTTATGACCAACCTAGATAGCATATTCAAAAGCAGAGATATTACTTTGTCAACAAAGGTCCATCTAGTCAAGGCTATGGTTTTTCCAGTGGTCATCTATGGATGTGAGAGTTGGACTGTGAAGAAAGCTGAATGCCAAAAGCTTGATGCTTTTGAACTGTGGTGTTGGAGGAGACTCTTGAGAGTCCCTTGGACTGCAACGAGATCCAACCAGTCCATCCTAAAGGAGACCAGTCCTGGGTGTTCATTGGAAGGACTGATGCTAAAGCTGAAACTCCAATACTTTGGCCATCTCATGCGAAGAGTTGACTCATTGGAAAAGACCCTGATGGGAGGGATTGGGGGCAGAAAGAGAGGGGACGACAGCACAGGAGATGGCTGGATGGCTTCACTGACTTGATGCACATGAATTTGAGTGAACTCTGGGAGTTGGTGATGGGCAGGGAGGCCTGGCATGCTGCAATTCATGGGGTCGTAAAGAGTCGCACACAACTGAGTGACTGAACTGAACTGAACTGAACTGAAGCAGAAAGGGAGGCATATGGATATCTGGAGGAACTCAAGGGCTTCCCTGATGGCTACCATGGTAAAGTGTCTGCCCACAATTTGGGAGACCCAAGTTCGATTCCTGGGTAGGGAAATTCCCCTGGAGAAGGAAATGGCAATCCACTCCAGTACTCTTGCCTGGAAAATCCCATGGACGGAGGAGCCTGATAGGCTACAGTCCATGGGGTCACAAAGAGTTGGACACGACTGAACGACTTCACTTCACTTCAAGTGTGAAAATGCTTCCAGCTCTGAAGAAAGATGGCAAAGAGGGACTCAAAGAATATAGGAATCCTTTATTCTTATTATAACCATTTTTTAAAAATTTGATTTTCAGTATGCCTGAAAGAACACTGAAGAATTGATGCTTTTGAACTGCGGTGATGGAGAAGACTCTTGAGAGTCTCTTGGACTGCAAAGAGATCAAACCTGTCCATCCTGAAGAAAATCAGTCCTGAATATTCCTTGGAAGGACTTATGTTCCAATACTTTGGCCACCTGATACAAAGAACTGATTCATTAGAAAGACCCTGCTGCTGGGAAAGATTTAAGGCAGGAGGAGAAGGGGACAGCAGAGGATAATGGATGGCAGATGTTGGATGACATCATCAACTCGATGGACATGAGTTTGAGCAAGCTCTTGGAGGTGGGGATGGACAGGGAAGCCTGGCATGCTGCAGTCCATGGGATCACAAAGAGTGGGGCACGACTGAGTGACTGAACTGAACTGAATTGAATGTCTGCTGCTGCTGTTGCTAAGTCTCTTCAGTGGTGTCCGACTCTGTGCGACCCCATAGATGGCAGCCCACCAGGCTCCTCTGTCCGTTATTCTTCAGGCAAGAACACTGGAGTGGGTTGCCATTTCTTTCTTCAATGCATGAAAGTGAAAAGTGAAAGTGAAGTTGCTCAGTCGTGTCAACTCTGTGCGACCCTATAGATGGCAGCCCACTAGGCTCCTCTATCCATGGGACTTTCCAGGCAAGAGTACTGGAGTGGGGTGCCATCATCTTCTCTGGAACTGAATGTCTAGTTTCTTCTTTTTTCTATTTCACTAACTTTTCTTTATCTGCTCATGGAGAAAGATGTAGTTATCTCACCATGTAAGAGATTTGGGTCTAGCCAGATGGAAAGACATTTTGGTTCTGATTTGAGTTTTGGGAGAAAGAGATAGCTTTTGGTTCATTGGGTTAGATGTTCACCTTGGATCAATTTACTATGGTCTGAAGCAGATGGAGGACATCATAGGTAGAAACCTTAGCTGCACAAGCCCACCTCTGTGGTAGGGAGGTGGGTGGTGGACAACTGCTTGTGAAGAGGGGTAGGTGATAACTCCTTTATACAGCTACTACTTTTATTATTAAGCCATGCTTTGAGAATAATTTCTATCACTTACTAACTAAAGAGTCTAGACTACTGCACTACAGAATTCACAAAGAAAGAAGGATTGGGATATGTGTGGGGGCTGGAGAGTCATGCTTTCCAAAGAGAGAATGATCTGTGTGGTGTTATATCTGGGAGAGGAGTGGAAATGAACACACTCTTAAAGAGACGTTGCTTTTCATATGTTGAAACTAGTTAACAAAATAATGAAAAAATTGCACTTTTAAAGGTGCTCTCTCACTGATGGTAGAACCCAGCGATGCTTCTGAGTCTGTGTGATGGGCAGGACATGAGGTGGGTAGTGTGGTTGAGAGGGAAGATTTAAGGCTCAAGAGGTAAACAAGGGCCAGATTTTGCAGCCAGCTGTGAGACATGTTTCAGCTTGACCTACCAACAGTTGGAAACCATTCAATGGCTTCATACAGCCAAGTTTTCAACATGACTTGGTAACTGGATGAAAGGGAAAGGAGCAAAGACGGAGATAAGTATGATGCTCACTGTCAATCTTTGGTAATTGACGAATGCATATAATATACTCCCTGTAATGAGAAACCCAGAGGAGGTGGTTCAAATGAATGACATCCAATTAAAGATGACATCCAATGAAAGTCGGCAGGTTGAAACCTCAGAGATGTTTATGAATGCCCTAAAGAGAAGACCAGGACATACAGAGCATATAAAGTGTAAGGAAGCAGAGGGGAAAGGGTCAACGAAGTAAAATCAGGACTGGAACTTAGTATAGGATTGTGAACACAGTAGCCCTTATACAGAGTGAAGTAAGTCAGAAAGAGAAAGACAAATATTGTTTATTAATGCATAGGTATGGGCTTCCTTGGTGCCTCAGATGGTAAAGAATCTGCTTGCAATGCAGAAGACCTTGATTTGATCCTTGGGTTGGGAAGATCCCTTGGAGGAGGGAATGGCAACCCACTCTGGTATTATAGCCTGGAGAATCCCGAAGGACAGAGGAGCCTGGCAGGCTGCAGTCCATGAGGTCTCAGAGTCAGACACAACTGAGCAGCCGAGCACAGTACAATGCATATATATGAAATCTAGAAAGATGGTACTGATGGACCTATTTTCAGGGCAGCAGTGGAGATGCAGACATACAAAGAGACATGTGGACACAGCGGGGGAAGGAGAGGGTGGGACGAATTGGAGAGTAGCTTGGAAGCATACGCATTGCTGACAGTTTATGGTGAATGGTGTCGAATTCATGATCTCTCAAGGAGAAGATTTAGCTTCGGGACCAGGGAACAGGCGTGATCCCTCAAGAGCTTTTGCATAGCACGGTTTTATTAAAGTATAAAAAGGGACAGGGAAAGCTTCTGACATAGTTATCAGAAGGGGGATGGAGAGTACCCCCTCCCTAGTCTAAGCAAGGGAATTACATACTTTTTAATTGGTTATTACAATAAATCAAAAGAATGTCTCAAGGTTGTAAACATCTTACTAGACCCACTCCCATAATATACATTTCAAGATAACAGGATTAATCAGAGGGTTTTCAGGAAGGAGAAACACGTCCTCAAGCAGGATACATTATTGTTACTAAGAAATGTAGAAGAAAACGTTTGTCCTTTCCTTCTCCTTGAGCATTCCAGACCCCATCTCCTCCTTGAGAGGCCCCAGGCACCTTTCTCCTCCTCAGGGACCCCGGACTTTTTCTCAACCTGCCTAGGAATTGACTTTCTCATTACCATATGTAAAATAGATAGCCAGTGGAAATTTACTGTGTGACCCAAAGGATGGGATGGGGTGGGAGGGGACATGCGTATACCTATGGCTGACCCACGTGGATAAATGGCAGAAACCAACACAGTGTTGTAAAGCAATCATCATCCAATTGAAAGTAGATAAATAAATAAAATAACAGCAACAACAACAAAGCCCAAATTTAAGACTAGCTGGAATCTCATTTCTGTTGCTTAGTAACTTAATAAGAACAGCTCTGAAATTTCAAACTCAGGGATAAAGTTGGAACCAGGGCAGTCAGCATAAGTAAACAAATGACTAGCGCTCACTTTAGGGAAGCCCCTTGGCAAGTTTTGGTTTTGACTCTTGGGGCCACCGACATGAGAAACCTGGATGTATTATGATAAGTCCTTTTATATGTCTACTTATCATTTATGTGTCCACTTATCAGCACCCCGATGGGCCATTTTATGTTGTTTTATTGAATTCTATGTTGTTTTATTTTCTGTCCTCGGTGGACAGGAAGTTTCCCGCCCTGTCTTGCTTGCTTAGAGCAGCATTAGGACTGCAGAATGTGCTTCTACAGTCCGTGGGTTGGTCTGAGTTAGTTATTGTGCCAAAGTAATGCAATAAACACAAAAAGGCTATGCGCTAGTTTTGTTCAGGGGTTACAGGGTACAGCAGACGGCAGTGTACACAGCACTGCTAGAGCACTGCTTCCGAAAGCAAAACAGGAGTTCAAAGAGAGGGCTGAGAGTGGGCCAGCAGGGACCGCTACCGTGTGGGTATAAAAGGCACCATGTCGTCAGTTCCACAGCTCAGAGGACTCCTATAGCATTCAGGGACTATTCAAAGCTTCTGGAACACACGCATTTCTGGGAAAATTCACATGAAGCTCAACTATCTCTAAGCTTGAAGAGCACATACAATATGAAATCACAGACCAACAAAAATATTTCTTCTAAAGGTAGCATTATTCTCGTAAACATGCCTTGGGGTAAAGAATGAGACTGAGGCTGCATTCACAGCAAGGTCAAGGAATAGCCTTGCCATTTTTATCTCTCTAGAATCCAGTGTTTACTCATTTTTCAGGGGTAAAAAAGAAAATGATAGCTGGCCTAACTCCATAGAGTTTATGCAGGTAAAAGAACAAAGCTTTGGAATATGATTGCTTTGTTATTTTGCAGTTGTATGATCCTGGGGAAATTATTCAAATATATTGTTCCTTATCATTACAATTGAGATGTTAACACATACCTTGTATTGATTCCTGTTAACTCTATAAAGATGTGTCAGGGACATTGTAGTAAGGGCGTAATAACTGTTAACTATAATTATCATCACCTTTCCATTGTAAATGAGGAAATAGAAATTTAGAGCATTTCAGAAATGCTGTAAAGTTTCATGCATGCATGCATGCTAAGTCGTTTCAGACATGTCTGACTCTTTGTGACCTTATGGACTGTAGCCCACCAGGCTCCTCTGTCCATAGGATTCTCCTGGCAAGAATACTGGAGCGGGTCGTCATGCCACTCTCTAGGGGACCTTCCCGACCTAGGGATGGAACTTGCTTCTTTTACGTCTCCTGCGCTGGCAAGCAGTTTCTCTACCACAGAGCCACCTGGGAAGCCCTTTAAGGAAGGTCTCACACATAGCTATAGAAATGTTAAACTTAATCTCAGATCCATTTGGAGGGTTTTCCCCCAACACCCTGCAAATAGTCTCTTTCTAGAATTCATTCAGGACAGCACAGTCTTGCCCATGCCGGAGCCTATTTGTCTCCAGTGGATAATGGGAATTTAGAAGTCTCCCCCTGTTAATCCCTGTCTGTATTAGTCTCCTTGGGAATTTTATTTATCTGGCATTCATCAAGTATAGAAAAAATAGATGAAATTAATTAATAGCAGTTATAAATTCAGTTCAGAGGCATCAAGATGAGAATCATATATTTGTCAGCTAAAGGAAAAGCAGTTTGAACACTGGCTTCCATGCTTGGGCAATAGAATGGAAATTAATGATCACTGACTGCATAGTTCATTTACCCCACAAAATCCCTAGGCAGTCATTTGGATCCAGTATATAGAAAATATTAAGCTGGCCTCTAATCTGATGGCAATGATTATTCATGACACACAAGAAAAGGGTAATTCTTGAAGTAAATTTCAAAGGATGCTGAAGAATGGGGAAAAAGGCACATATTCAAGTGAATTTTAGAATTCAAGAGAAATATTTGGTCAAAGGGAGAAAACCAGATTTTATTGTTTAATTAGCTTAAATTATACATGGGTTATGTCTAAACAAGTGTGGATGGGTGGAGAGGGCATCAACATAGTTATAAACATCTAGTTCCTAAACGTGGTTCTCTAAACTGTGTGACCTTGAGGAAATCACATTTGTTGTGTGTGTTTCAGTTTCATTTGGCATAATATAAAATAGCTGGACTCGTTTGAGAGATTTCAAAGTTCTCTCTCACAGAGTTTCAAGATCATTCTTTCCCTGCTGGCTCAGTGGCAAAGAATCTACCTGCAATGCAGGACTCCCAGGTTCAATTCTTGGGTTGGGAGGATCTGGAGAAGGGAATGGGTCAGCTCAGTTGAGTTGCTCAGTCATGTCTGACTTTTGCGTCCTCATGGACTGCAGCACACCAGGCTTCCCTGTCCATCACCAACTCCTGGAGCTTGCTCAAACTCATGCCAATCAAGTTGGTGATGCCCTACAACCATCTCATCCTCTGACATCCCCTTCTCCTCCCGCCTTCAATCTTTCTTAGCATCAGGGTCTTTTCCAATCAGGGTCTTTTTCAGTTCTTCGCATCAAGTGGCCAAAGTATTGCAGCTTCAACTTCAGCATCAGTCTTTCCAATGAATATTCAGGACTGATTTCCTTTAGCATGATCTCCTTGCAGTCCAAGGAACTCTCCAGAGTCTTCTCCCACACCACTGTTCAAAAGCATCAATTCTTTGGCACTCAGCTTTCTTTATAGTCCAACTCTCACATCCATACATGAATACTGGAAAAACCATAACTTTGACTAGATAGACCTTTTGTCAGCAAAATACTGTCTCTGCTTTTTAATATACTGTCTAGGTTGGTCATAGCTTTCCTTCCAAGGAGTAAGCGTCTTTTAATTTCATGGCTGCAGTCACCATCTGCAGTGATTTTGGAGCCCAAGAGAATAAAGTCTGTCACTGTTTCCATTGTTTCCGCATCTATTTGCCATGAGGTGATAGGACCAGATGCCATGATCTTCATTTTTTGAATGCTGTTTTAAGCCAACTTTACCAAGTTACTAAGCAGGTGGATTCTTTACCAGCTGAGCCACCAGGTAAGTCCAAGAATACTGGAGTGGGTAGCCTATCCCTTCTCTAGTGTATCTGCCTGACCCAGGAGTCAAACCTGGGTCTCCTGCATTGCAGGCTGATTCTTTACCAGCTGGGCTACCAGGGAATCCCTCAGGGAATGGTTATCCACTCTACCATTCTTTCTTGCTTGGGGAGTTCCATGGGCAGAGGAGCCTGGCAGGCTACACTCCATGGGGTTGCAAAGAGTCAGATGCCAGTGAGTGACTAACACTTATTTGCAAGTAAATTACACAGACTAACACACAGTTAATTGCACATTTTAATCAATCAGGCATAAATAAAACTGTCAACTTGGACTTCTTGTCATAGCTGAATAACCTATGTTGTCAAATTGATTTTTTTAATCATTCTGAGCAAATGCAAAGGATCTCTGTGTTCAGAATGCCCCAGAATCCAAGAAGACTTAGGATGTGTAAATGGAAGAATCCTTTTGCAGGAAGAATCTTCTTCCTCTAGGCCACATAGCTCTAGGGCACATGACCTCATAGTCTAAGTGCCTGATAGTATATTTTTGATTGCCAAGACATCTATTTCAAAAGGCATCCTTCTTTTGAATAGACAAGCAAGCACAATACCAGCTGTACTAGCTAAACAATTAGATAAAGAATCGGGCTTTCATCACCCACGAAGCTCCCTCTTTCAGAAAGCCCTGTGTCACCTAAATAACTGACCACTTGGATGACCCCATTTCTCCCTTCCCATGCCTTAATCTTCACTGCTGCTGCTGCTGCTAAGCCGACTATGTGCGACCCCATGGACAGCAGCCCATCAGGCTCCCCTCCTCTCCTCTCCAGGCAAGAATACTGTAGTAGGTTGCAATTTCCTTCTCCTAATCCTCACTCTTGTGCTTTAAATCAGCCAGGAAAGAGTGAACTTGTGAAGCCCTTAGATGTTCCAGCTTTGGACCCTGGTAAAGGAAGCGCTCCAGTTCCACCTTTCTCTCTCTCTGTCTCCGTACCTCACCAGCTTTGCCGTCTGGCCCTTGGGTTATGCCATTTGTCCTCCAGGACCTTTGTGTAATCTATCTTGTTTCTGAAACTTCCAGGATTGTTTTTGATGAAGTGCATCCTGCAATCATAATAAGAACCACAAGGTCAGGTTCAACCACAAATTTGGTCTTCATGGGGGAAATTAACTGTGGGGACTCCTACCAGCACGAAAGCCCTGGTGAATGCCTTGCGCATTTCTAACCATAGTATCAGTGTCAGGAGGCGGAGTAATACAACTGTCCTGTTAGCACCTCCTACCTTCCGTGTCACTTCTATCCCGTCACCCATTGTTCCATAATAATACTAGCTGCCTTTCAAGTCTTCAGTGATCTTGCCTTTGCTGCCCCAACACTTCATCCACACGAGTGATCTCTGCTTATAAGACTCTTCCTCCTGCTTTGGTATAAATACCTCCTTCTCAGAGAAGCCTTTGTGACCATGGTCTCCAAGCTGATTTTCTCTTGCTAATTTCTATCACTTAGTTCAGATTCGCTCCTTTTATTATCATTTTAGCAGCCATTTCTATGGATTTATTTGTTGTCTGTCTTCATTTGCGCCAAAAATCCTGAAAGATAGCATCCTGTTAGCTTTTCAGTCTGTTTAACCTTGGATGATACCAGGTATAGAGGTGACAAATATTTATGAAATGAAGAAAGGCTTAAAAAATTCTTCATAAAACATGAAAAGTAGTTTGATTATCTTTTCTATGAGTTATATGAACTTAGAATCTGAGGGAGGTGTGTAATTGGCCCTATGGTCCATTCCATCTCAAATAATCTAAGACAACTATCCTCAGCCTTTGTGTTAGTGATGGTTTGGTCCAGATAATTCCCTGTTGCAGAGGTTGTCCCGTGTATTGTAAAATCTTTAGCTGCATCTTTGACTTCTACCCACCAGATCAGCAGTGCCCAAACACTTTGACATCAGGGACTGGTTTTGTGGAAGATAATTCAATTTTTCCATAGACCGGGGTAGGGGAATGGTTTCAGGATGATTCTCATAAGGACCGTGCACGGGTCACAGTAGGGCTCGTGTTCTTATGAGAATCTAATGTCTCTGCTGACCTGACGGGAAACGGAGCTTAGGCAGTAAGGCAAACCACGGGAGTGGCTGTAAATACAGAGGAAGCTTCCATCACTGGCCTGCTACTCACCTCCTGCTGTGTGGGCTGATCCTTAACAGGCCACGGGCCGGATGAGTCTGTGGCTCAGGGGCTGGCGACCCCTGTGCTAGCTGGCAGTAGCAGACTTAGTTAATTATTCCCTGGGAAACAAAACTGCTCCTGGTTGTTCTGATTTATACAGGGTGACAAATTAAACCAAGAACATTACAAGTTACACTGATTTTGAATATTGTGACTATTTCACTTCATCTATTTTATTAACAGATTTCATTAAAAAGCAACCTTTATGCTAGTTGTTTTAAGAATGTTCCTGATCTTGCCATGTGGGTGATGGAGTTTATCATCGAAGAATTGTGATAGCAATAGCAGAAACTTCCTTCACGTATGTAAGAAGAAGAGGACTTTATCAAATGTCTGTTAGGAATTTCCAGGTTAGTTAGAGAATCAGGGCGAAAAAAGTGGCCCAGATCCAGGAAGGCCAGGCCACAAGAACCCCAGCCGGAACTGGTCAGAGCCCAGTATAATATTTCAGTTGCCCAAGAACGCCAGATATGCCAGTTTGCATCCCTCTTGTGGTCATCTTGGGTACTGCTACCCTGGTACATGGAAATTGGTGCTGCCCGCCCCTGACACTAGGAGAAGGGAAAGGCACCCCACTCCAGTACTCTTGCCTGGAAAATCCCATGGACCGAGGAGCCTGGTAGGCTGCAGCCCATGGGGTCGCGAAAAGTCAGGCACGACTGAGCGACTTCACTTTCACTTTTCACTTTCATGCATTGGAGAAGGAAATGGCAACCCACACCAGTGTTCTTGCCTGGAGGATCCCGGGGACGGGGGGAGGCTCGTGGGCTGCGGTCTATGGGGTCGCACAGAGTTGAACACGACTGAAGCGACTTAGCAGCAGCAGCCCCTGCCACTGCCCCCAGAAGGCATTCTCTGAGGCCCCTAGTTCTTTGTGTCTTTTCTCCCCATTGTGTGCATCTGATTAGCCGACATAGTCCAAGCCTGACATGCAAGAGAGGCTAGAAAAATGTAATCTGGCCTTTAGACTTCTCAGGTGGGAAGCAGGTTCTGCCTTCAACCAGGACCATATGGTCGTATGGTCAGCAATTCGTGAAACAAAGAAGGGGTTTATGTTCCAGACAGCCCCAAAGCAACTAATATGTACTAATCAAAAGATAAAATATGGTAATGATCAAAAATATTCGCAATGAAAGAGAGCCAATTACAGATCCCTCTCATCTGTGGAAGAACTAAACATCTGATGAGATGTGGTATGTTTATCCCTTTCCTCCACAGGCATTTGGAACTCTTTTCATCTGGAGGGGCGTGTGTGTGTGTGTGTGTGTGTGTGTGTGTGTGTGTATGTGCTTGTGAATGCGCGCAAGCTCGGTCCTTTCCGATTCCTTGCGACCTCATGGACTCTAGTGCTCCACAAACAACTTCACTATTATTTCGCTGCATTTCCCTTCCTGGTCTATGTCTGGGGCAAGCACTACCAGAGACAGTCAAGGCATTCTGGGAATACCCAGCAAAGTCCTAAATGTGTGCTCTACTCCAGCTCGCTCACTCGCTTCAGTTGTGTTTGTCTCTTTGTGACCCTTTGGACTGTAACCCGCCAGGCTCCTCTGTCCATGGGATCCTCAGGCTAGAATGCTGAAATGGGCTGCCATGCCCTCCTCCAGGGGATCTTCCCTCCCTGGGGATCGAACCCAGGTCTCTTTTTAAGTCTCCTTCAGGGACAGGCAGGTTTTTTACCGTTAGCAAAGAAGCTAGCAAAGAGTCCCATTTCCTTGATGCTATTCTCCAGGGGGCATTGGAATGACTCCTGAAGGTGAGCAGGCGCATTGACATTGCAGCCATCAAAGTTCAGCAGTGTGTGCTGGGTCTCCCGTTTGACCTCCTTGCACTTCAGTGTGTGAGCTCATCCTTTGTGGGCCAGGCTGCATGGCAAACTGCCAGCGCCTTCATGGATAATTCAAGCTCCAGTAGTTTCTCAGCTCAGACGGAATAGAATGGCTTTGCTCGAGTGGGAAACAGATTATAAACCTCAAGCTCATTTATTCTATAAATGTTTGCCATACTTAGAGAAGGCAGTTTTCCATAATTTTCTTCATTTCCTTCTTCAGTCGAGTTGGCTCTCTTTGAACATTTCCTGGTATAATAAAAGAGCCCCAGTGAATGTTAGAGCTGGACAGGATAAGAGAAATGTGCTTTGTCTGTATGAACACAATGGGGACCTTCTGTGCTGCGTTCTACATTTATCACACGCTAACTGACGGCTCAGCGGGTAAAGAATCTGCCTGCAGTGCAGGAGAGACAGGAGACGTGAGTTCAGTCCCTGGGTTGGGAAGATGCCCTGGAGAAGGAAATGGTTACCTGTTAGAGTATTCTTGCCTGAAAAATCCCATGAACAGAAGAGCCTGGAGGCCTACAGTTCAAAATGTCTCAAAGAGTTGAATGCAACTAAGCACACAGCCACAGTTTATTCAGCATTAGCTATTAATAGATTATGTTGTTGTTGTTAAATTGCTGAGTTGTATTGGACTCTGTGTGACCCCATGGGCTGCAGCACACCAGATGTCCATGCTGGGGTCCCAAATTAACCCCCAGATCTCAACAATTTGATCCCATAAAATAATTATTTCTCACTAGAAAGGTATGTCCAAAATGTTTTGCAAGGAATTCTGCTTCGTGAAGTTCAAAGTCACAGACTTAGGGCACCCTCTAAGCCAAGAGGAGTGATGCCTCCTCCAGAGCAGACAGGGATAGAAAACATCTGAAGAGCTGAGATCTGAGATAAGATACAAGGACAAGAAGGGGTTAGCTAGAATTTGCTTGGCTTTCCTTAAACAGTACAGAACACCAATGCTGCTAATCATAAGTTACAGATACAAAGGAGCAAGAGATTAGACTAAGAAAGTCCAAGTCATCTTCAAGTGCTTAGATCTGACCTTAACATTATATATATTAACCCCCTTTAAAGGGTTTTAAACCAAAATGTGAAATGACCAGGTTGTTGCTTCTAAAAATGTCAGCTTGGCTGCAGCAATCAGTTCAGTTCAGTTCAGTCACTCAGTCGTGTCCAACTCTTTGTGACCCCATGGACTGCAGCACGCCAGACTTCCCTATCCATCACCAACTCCTGGAGCTTGCTCAAACTCATGTCCATCGAGTTGGTGATGCCATCCAACCATCTCATCCTCTGTCTTCCCCTCTCCTTCTGCCTTCAATCTTTCCCAGCATCACGGTCTGTTCCAGTGAGCCAGTTCTTCACGTCAGGTGTCCAAAGTATTGGAGTTTCAGTTTCCAATGAGCATTCAGGATTGATTTCCTTTAGGATGGACTGGTTGAATCTCCTTGCAGTCCAAGGGACTCTCAAGAGTTTTCTCCAACACCACAGTTCTAAAGCGTCAATTCTTTGGTGCTCAGCTTTCTTTATGGTCCAACTCTCATGTCCATACATGACTACTGGAAAAACCATAGCTTTGACTATATGGACCTTTGTTGATGAAGCAATGCCTCTGGATTTTAATATGCTGTCTAGGTTGGCCATAGCTCTTCCTCCAAGGAGCAAGCATCTTTTAATTTCATGGCTGCAGTCACCATCTGCAGTGATTTAGAGCCCAAGAAAATAAAGTCTGCCACTGTTTCCATTGTTTTCCCATCTATTTGCCATGAAGTGAAGGGACTGGATGCCATGAGCTTCATTTTTTGAATGTTGAATAGCATAGATCATAGATTTAGCTGGAAGAATCTGGTGGCAAGGAGATTGACAGGAGGCTTTTAGTAATTCAGATTGGAGAAATGAGTAAGAAAACTGGCAAGGATAGAGAGGAGAGAGACTAGATAAGAAATACTTGCACGTACACGAGCAGGTGATAGGGATCAATAGGCTAGACTCCAGAAGAAAAGGGAGAAGATAAGACTCCTTGGTTTTTAGTTCCATAACTGTATGGATAATAGCCCTTAGATGCAGAGTGAGAAAGGATGAGCAACCCTGGGGAGTAATGAATGCTGATTTGGACCAGTCAAGTTTGAGATGTCAATAAGACATTTTGATGATAATATTGAACAGGCAGTTTAACTCAAAATTTTTAACTCAAGGACGAAGTCTAGGATTAATTTATGTTTTGGAAAGCCTTAGCATACAGGTGGCAGTAGAAATCATACAAGTGGGAAAAAGAATACTGAAGGGATCAGCAGCTCAAGGATAAAATTTAAGGGGTACATAGTGAAATATGCAGTGGAAAATTAAGTGTAGTGAGGATTCCATCATTGAAGTAGGAAAACAACCAAGAGTTTGATGGGTCAAGGACATAAGGGATTAGCTTGTTTAAGAACACAGGTCACCCAATGGTATAAGTGGAATAATCCTAGAAAGAAATGTATTTATTAGATTTAATAATGATGAAGTAATTGATTATTTTAGTTTGCAATCAGTTGCAGTGGATTAAATCACCAAATATTTATAAAGCAACAACCATATATCATCACTGCCCCTCCAGAGTAGCATGACCAGCTAGGAAAGAGAATGGAAGCTTTGTCTGGTAGGGGTGATATTATTAATGAAATAAGAATTGATAAGGGTGGGGAAGAGGGTGTTTAAGTAGAACAAGAATTTGAAGAAAATATAAAAGTGAACAGCTATTTAAAAGCAAAGGGGCTATTTGTTTTTTTAAATAAAGAGCTTTTAGATACACATACGCTGAGCACATTTGATGACCTCTGATTCAGAGACAAGGCAAAGTGGTCATCATACTTGGTCCAGCATCAAAGTGACACATGAAGGTACCTCTTATGGTTGAGCAGTTGAGTCATAGAGCATGTGATTAAATTCTGGTGAGTGTAAGGTGGACAGAAGTACTAGAAAATACTTTCAGGATTGACCCTTAAATGTTCTATATGACTCTCTGGTCCTTAGAAAGCACAAATTCCAGAGGTTGTATCTCAGAGTCACCATCTAGAAAGGAGCCACCAAGGAAAGCTACAATTATTCAGTTTAGTTGTGATGTGAATGAGAAATCAATTATTTTTGACTTAAATCACATAAATATCTTGGTGTATTTGCTATTGTCATATTGTCTTGTTTATCCTGACTAGAGTGAAAAGGCTGGCTTGAAACTCAACATTAAAAAAGACTAAGATCATGCCATCCAGTCCCATCACTTCACAGCAAATAGAAGAGGAAAAAGCAGAAGCAGTGACAGATTTTCTTTTCTTGGGCTCCAAAATCACTGTGGATGATGACTGCAGCCATGAAATTAAAACAAACAAAACACCAAAAACACTTGATCCTTGGAAGGAAAGCTATGACAGACGTAGCTAGTGTATTAAAAAGCAGAGCAAAGTCCGTATAGTCAAAGCTATGGTTTTTCCATTAGTCATGTACCAATATGAGAGTTGATCCATAAAGAAGACTCAGCAGTGCTGAAGAATTGATGCTTTTGAGTTGTGGTATTGGAGAAGACTTTTGAGAGTCCCTAGGACTGCAAGGAGATCAAATCAGTCAACTTTAAAGGAAATCAACCTTGAATATTCATTGGAAGGACTGATGCTAAAGCTGAAGCTCCAATGCTTTAACTACCTGATGGAAAGAACCAACTCACTGGACGAGATCCTGATGCTGGGAAAGATTGAGGACAGGAGGAGAAAGAGGCAACAGAGGATGAGATGGTTGGATAGCATCACTGCCTCAAAGGACATGCATTTGAGCAAAATCCAGGAGTTGGTGGAAGACAAAGGAACCTCGTATGCTGCAGTTAACGGGGTTGCAAAGAGTTGGACATGGCTTAGTGACTGAGCAATAAGGGTGACAGCATCCTAACTAATGTAACCACTATTAAGATCTTGCATTAATTTATTTGTAAGATCATAATCCAACAGTTACTATTGCTATATGATTATTACTATTTTCTGTTTAATTGATTCTGCTGTTTTTCCATCAGGAATGTGTTTAACAAGGCACTGTTGTGCTCATTACTTGAGTGTCCTGACACTTAAAAGACACTGTAAAAAGGTCTGAAGCATAGAATCTAGGCAAAGATAGCACTTCTTAAAACTGCAATTTGTCCCATTCATAAGATCTAACACTCAATTCCTTGGCCCCATTTCCCAACCTATCTCTTTGCTTTCAAGATCAAATTACTCCTTTCTATGTGTTCCCCAGAACATAGGCATCCTCAGAGAGGTAGGTATTGATTGACAAAGACAAAAGGAAAAAATAGTTCTATTTCTTGCAATAAATAACTATGCCTTCCAATTATCTCTGACAGAATAGAGTGCATAATATGAGGCCTTTCAGAACCCTAGAGTCTAAGATTATAGAACTTGAGGTCCGTCGACTTTAGCTCTTGTTTCTTTACATATCAGGATTTTCCTAACCCCAATGTTCTCTTTCTTGAATGAAACCCCCAAGACTCTACTCTCTCTCCCACCACAGTTGGAGTTTTCCCATTATTCTCAGTATATATAAAAGCACATTGCCAGGCTTAAGAGTGCAGGTTTGCTGTTGGGTGAATGATTGCTTGAAGCCCATTTCTGATCAATTTTGCTTTGTGATCTAAGGAAATTTCTAAAAATAAGTGCTCATAATCTTCATGTAATCTCTTTGAGCCTCATTTCCTCATCTGTAGAGTAAGAGTATTCCGGTTTTCATCCCCTGTGGGAGTGAAAATTATATTAAGTAATATATGCCACACATTCTGTACCTGTTTTGGGATAGTCTGAAAGATTAGTTACAATGAGCAAAAAGCTACTTATCATCTATGAGCACCCATATGTACTGGGCGTTTCTCTTCTTTAAAGATTGTGTCTAATCTTTTAGAGAATGTTATCAAATAGAACTTGAAGTCGGCCGCTCAGTCATGTTCGACTCTCTGCGACCCCATGGACTGTAGCCCACCAGGCTCCTCCACCGATGGAATTTTCTAGGCAAGAATACTAGAGTGGATTGCCATTTCCTTCTCCGGGGGATCTTCCTGACGGAGGGATCGAACCCAGTCTCCTGCATTGTGGACACACGCTTTAGTGTCTGAGCCACCAGGGAATCCAATTATCCCTTTAAAAAATTTTATTAGTAAGTATTTTTGGCTCTGCTAGGTCTTTGCTTGTGTGTGGGCTTTTCTCTAGTTGCAGCGAGAGAGGGCTACTCTCCAGGTGTGGTGCAGGGGCTTATTGCAGTGGCCTCTCTTGTTGAAGAGCATGGGCTCTAGGGAACGTGGGCCCAGTAGTTGAAATTCCTGGGTTCCAGGACACAGGCTCAATAGTTGTAGTGCACGGGCTTACTTGTTCCATGGTACGTGGGATCTTCCCCAACTAGAAATCAAACCCATGTCTCTTGCATTGGCAGGTGTATTCTTTACCACTGAGTCACCAGGGATATCCCCAAATAGAATTTTTTGTGAGGATGGAAATGTTCTATATCTGTGCAGTCCAACAGGAGAGCCACCAGCACATGTGGGTACTGACCACTTCACATGTGGCTAGCTCAACTGAGGGATTGATTTTTAATGTCATTTAATTTTAAATAGCAAATTTTAATAGCCACACAACCTTAGAACCACCACCAAAACAAGTACCATCTTCCTTTTATAGAATATATTAGGGTCATTCAGCCAGCAGAGCAACGAGCTGGGACGCACACCTATGCATTCCTTGGCCATCCTCCTATCCTCTCTTCTTCTTGTTGCTTCTGAGAACTTATCATTTATGCGTATGTCAGTTCCTTGTGAACTGTGCCATGTGCAATACATTTGCATTTATTAATTTTCTTTTAAACATTTTATTGGAATATAGTTGCTTTACAATGTCGTGTTAGTTTCTGCTGTACAGCAGAGTGAATCATCCATGCTGCTGCTGCTAAGTCACTTCAGTCGTGTCTGACTCTGTGCAACCCCATGGACTGCAGCCTACCAGGCTCCTCCATCCATGGGATTTTCCAGGCAAGTCATCCATATGTATATTTATATTCCTTTTTTTGCATTTTCTTCCTATTTAAGTCACCGCAGAGCATTGAGTTGAGTTCCCTGTGCTGTCCAGCATGTTCCCATTAGTTATCTATCTTACACATATTAATAGTATCAATAGTGAATATATGTGTCAATCCTAATCCACCAATGCATCCCACCACAACCTCCCCCCCCCCCCAGTGTCCATACTTTTGTTCGCTTGGTCTGTGAAAGTGAAAGTGTTAATCACTCAGTCATGCCCTATGCTTTTATTCTCTACATCTGTGTCTCAATTTCTGCTCTGCAAATAGCTTCATCTACACCATTTTTCTAGATTCCACAAATACACGTTAGTATAGTATATCTGTTTTACTTTTGCTGACTTGCTTCATTCTGTGTGGACATCCATAGCTAGGTCTCTAGGTCCATCCACATCTTTGCAAATGGCAGAGCCTGGCTCCTTTTTTCTGACTGAGTAATATTCCCTTACATACATGCAACATTTTCTTTATCCACTGATGGACATTTAGGTTGCTTCCATGTCCTGGATATTGTATAGTGCTTCAATGATCATTGTGCATGGATCTTTTGGGATTATGGCTTTTTCTGGGTATTTGTGTAGGAGTGGAGTTGATGGGTCATGTGATTGAGTCGCTGGGTCCGATGATTGAGCCAGATTTGTTTTAAATAGGCTTTCTTGAGTCTATAAGCATGAAATATAAAGCCTGTTAAGTAGCTTCACTTGATTTTCTTTCTCTCCAACTTGAGACTATTTTCTTTATTTTCCCATAGGTGATCTTCCAACATCTTCTTAAATACTACCAGTGTCTGGTGGCTTGTGACCTCACAATGTCACCTATGTTCTTTTTATAAAATGCTTCCTTATTCCACATTAAACTGCAATGTGACCCCATGTGCCCTGAGATAAACGGGTGCAGTCATATGAAGCAGCCAAAGCAGTGTCTCCTCCCCTCATCAAAATCACTGTCCAGTGATCAGAGTCCTGTTTCAGTCAGTCCTATATTGTGCAGGTTGGAAGGATCCAGCAGAGAAGAGGTAATGCATGGGGAAGCTGTTGGACACTGAAGGCCAGCCCTGCAAATGTATGCTGATGATTTGTGCTGATACAAGGACATTTTGTCAGCCCAAAATCACTTGCTCATATGAATGTGCTCCTGTTATGACTAATGCATTTGGCAGAAACCAGAGTCCTAGGCTTAGTTGAGTAGAAAGAGAGGGAGTGGGCAAAGGAAGTGAAGGCTGGAAAAATAATTGTACAGTTGATCATATATGAGAACCAGCACATCCTGCTTTACAATAAGAGTACCAGTTCCTCTTCACTTGGAGGGTGCAGCTTCCATCATGGCTTTGCTGGAGGGCACTGGGAGGGACATTTTTTCCAGTTGAAAATATTCAAGCACAAGTCAGAAATCTCACCTCTGCCTGACACTTCCAGGTTTCCATACCCACTTCTTTCTTTATAATAGGTATTTCAAACTTCCCTTGTCCTTTCTAAACTTTGACACTTTGTCATCTCACTCCATCACACTTACTGGAGTTTTCTGCATTGCTGTCTTCTCTACATTAAAAAGAAATCGCAGCTCTTGAAGCTGTTGAATGATCTTCCAGTATCCACTACTAAACTTACAAACCCATCCTCCTAGCATTTCCTTTTTCCTTCTTCTTAAAATGTTGATGCTTACACCTGTCTCCATAAAAGTAATTCCCCTGTCCTCTCAGGGACCTCAGTGTGTTGAGTTGATATCCTCTACTCTGTATCTTCCCCATTCCCCTCTTTGGAGACACATTCCATCAGACTTGAACCTGCTCAAGTCTCTTTTCTTTGTATATAACACTGTACACACACATGTGCACACACACACACACACACAAACTCCCCTCAAAATTTCATTTCAACTACCTCTCTCTCCCCAGCTCTCACCTTCACATTAATCTTCTCAAACGCATCATCAACCCTGGCTGCCTTTATGCTTTTTCATACACGTTCTTCAAGCCAATGCAGCTCCTGTTTAATGCCAGCATTCTATCAAGCTGCCCTTCCTAAAGCTACCAAAAAACCAGTGCATTCTGAACCCAAAGGGCCTTTTTGGTCCTATTTCTGAATGAACACTCAGGGGAGTATATGCCACTTATTACCTTCTCCTCTAAGAAATGCTCCCCTCTGTGACCCCACACTAATTTTTTTCTTTTTACCTTTTCTCTGTCTGGTGGTCCCTCTTTAATCTCCTCTGTGAGATTCTGCTTGTCTACTTCCACTTAATATCAGGACGGAGAGAAGTCTTGGTCTAATCTGCCATATAAATGCTGTTGTTGTATAGAGCTTTATCTTGTACACTTTCATTTTTTCCCCTTTTTGCCCTATTCATCTTATTCTCAAGGCTTCAATTACCTTTCCAAGCTTTCCATGTCAACATCTTTTACATCTAGATCTAATTCAATCCCTACTGAGTTCTCTGTCCATAAATCAGATTGTTAGTGGGCATCTCTTAATGTTTCAATGCCTAAAAGGAAATTCATCATCTTTGAGTATCAGAAAATAGTCTCATTTTCCATCCCGTTCCCTAAGCTTGAAATTTGGGAAAGATCATGGTTTTGACTTTCTTTCTTATATCAACAGTCAATCCTTCATTAAACTATCTTGATTTTAGCTCTTTAACACTTCTTTAAGAATCTCTTTTCAATCTCTTGGTCTTCCCTCATAGTTCAGTTGGTAAGGGATTCACCTGCAATGCAGAAGACCTGCGTTAGGAAGATCCCTGGAGAAGGGAAAGGCTACCCACTCCAGTATTCTGGCCTGGAGAATTCCATGGAGTATATAGTCCATGGGGTCACAAAGAGTCAGGCGAGACTGAATGACTTTCACTTCCTTTTTCAATCTCAGTTTCAACCTTACTCTAGACAACTGTCATCATTCCTCAGCTTAACTACCTCAGATAGTGAAAGTGCTAGTTTCTCGTTGTGTCTGAATCTTTGTGACTTCGTGGACTGTAGCCAATCAGGCTCCTCTGTCCATGGAATTCTCCAGGCCAGAATACTGGCGTGGGTAGCCATTCCTTTTACCAGGGGATCTTCCCCACCTAAGGATCGAACCTGTTACTTCTGCACTGAAGGCAGATTCTTTACTATTTGAGCCTCCAGGAAAGCCCCAAACTACCTTAACCTGCACCAACTATTTTGTTTTTTTGTATTCTTTCTTGGTCTCTTTGAATTCATTTTCCACATTGTTTTTCGAGTGCTTTTAGTTAGCTTTTTATATTTGTTTATTTTTGGCTATGCTGGATCTCTGTTGCTCTGCAGGCTTTTCTCCAGTTGTGGTGAGCAGCGGCTCTTCTCTAGTTGTGCTGTGAGGCTTCTAATCATGGTGGCTTCTCTTGTTGTGGAGCCTGGGCCCTAGGGTTCATGGGCTTCAGTAGTAGCAGTAGATCAGGGATCGAACCCATATCTCCTGCATCGTCAGGTGGATTCTTTATCACTGAGTTACCAGGGGATCCCTAGGATGCCTTCTAAAAAGCAAAGTTGAGTATGTCATTTTCTCCATAAACTGCTTGAATGGCTTTCCCATTATCCTATTTCACAATTCAAAGTTGTTGAATAGTCTTAGATGGCGCTCTGAAATCTATCCTCTACTTCATGACAGCTATATCCTCTGTCTTTCTCCTAAGAGTACTCTAACTTCTAAAGGCTTCCAAACATCTTTATGTCTCTCTATCACAGGCTAGCTCTAATTTTCTAAGCTATGCTCACTTCTAAGATAAGACCAGTCATCACAAAAGATTACTTGTTTGAGTAGGAATACCAAAGGACTCAGGCATGATTGTGGCTACTTGCAGAGGTTGCCTCTCAATTTGTATTACTCTCCTTATTTCCCTGATGTACAGTACATGAGGTCAAGTATTTCTTCCTTGAAGTCAAAGATAAAAGGAACTCAGAGCCTGGTGCTCTGGCAGTGAGATGATAGGCTGATACTCTTTTAGCATTGACAGAATAGGAAGTTTCTCACTCAAAATGAACACCTGGAAGTTCTTGGTTCACAAACTATTGAATCCTAGCTTGGAGAATTTTGAGCATTACTTTGCTAGCATGTGAAATGAGTGCAATTGTGCAGTAGTGTGAACATCCCTTGGCATTGCTTTTCTTTGGGATTGGAATGAAAACTGATCTTTTTCAGTCCAGTGGTCACTGCTCAGTTTTCTAAATTTGCTGGCATATTGAGTGCAGCACTTTCACAGCATCATAGTTCAGCTGGAATTCCATCACCTCCACTAGCTGGATTTAGAAAAGGCAGAGGAACCAAAGATCAAATTGCTAACATCAGTTGGATCATAGAAAGAGCAAGATAATTCCAGAAAAGCATCTACTTCTGCAAACTATTGACCAGGTTAAAACCTTTGATTGAGTGGATCACAACAAACTGTGAGAAATTCTTAAAGAGATGGGAATACCAGACCACCTTACCTACCTCCTGAGAAATCTGTATGCAGGGCAAGAAGTGACAGTTAGAACTGGACATGGAACAACGGACTGGTTCCAAATTGGGAAAGTATGGCAAGCCTGTATATTGCCACCCTGCTTATTTAGCTTATATGCCGAGTACATCATGAGAAGTGTGATGCTGGATGAATCACAAGCTGCAGCCAAGACTGCAGGGAGAAATGTCAATAACCTCAGATACGCAGACGAAACCACCCTATGGCAGAAAGTGAAGAAGAACTAAAGAGCCTCTTGATGAAGGTGAAAGAGAGTAAAAAAAGATGGTTTCAAACTCAACATTTAGAAAAATAAGATCATGGCATCTGGTCCCATCACTTCAAGGCAAATAGATGGGGAAACAATGGAAACAGTGAGAGACTTAATTTTCTTGCTCTCCAAAATTACTGCAGATGGTGGCTGTAGCCATGAAATTAAAAGATGCTTGCTCTCTGGAAAAAAAGCTATGACAAACCTAGACAGCATATTAAAAAGCAGAGACATTACTTTGCTGACAAAGGTCCATCTAGTCAAACTATGATTTTTCCAGTAGTCATGTATAGATGTGAGAGTTGGACCATAAAGAAAACTGAGCACTGAAGAACTGATAGTTTTGAACTGTGGTGTTGGAGAAGACTCTTGAGAGTCCCTTGGACTGCAAGGTGATCAAACCAGTCAGTCCTAAAGGAAATCGATCTGAATATTCACTGGAAAGACTGATGCTGCAGCTAAAGCTCCAATACTTTGGCTACCTGATGTGAAGAGCTGACTCATTCGAAAAGACCCTGATGCTGGGAAAGATTCAAGACAAGAGGAGAAGGGGATGAAAGAGGATGACATGGTTGGATGGTATCACCGACTTAGTGGACATGAGTTGGGGCAAGCTCTGGGAGATGGGGATGGACAGAGAAGCCTGGTGTGCTGCAGTCCATCGGGTCGCAAAGAGTTGGATGTGACTGAGTGACTGAACAAAAACAACAACACTCAAAATGATGCCTGGCCACTTATTTGCTGGACAGTTTGAGCGTGGAAACTTCAAATGGTAGCTGGAAAAGAGGAAATGATGCTGATTGCTACTGGCTGGATTTCAGCCAGGAGGTTATAATCTGGACTTGGCTACTGATATCACCGCGGGCAATATCCCCTGGCCTAGGGAGGGGGAAGCTTAGACGACTGAAGAAGAGAAGGGAGACCAAAGCATCCTTGACGATTATCTCCATCGGAGCTATCTGCTCATCTCTTGCATCGCTTCTGTGATAATCAAAGTGATGTGAAAATAGAGCAGAGCTTGTTTTTTCACCACATCATACTGTTCCCCATCAGATAGGATCTTAATGAGTTGTTTCTTCCCTTTGTGAATATCTTCTGTAATAGACTTTGGCAGGGTGATTACAATGGAGGAGCTAAAACAAACAAACAAACAGACAGACTCTGCACAATAAATTTAAAGCCAGTTTAGGTGAACTAGTGTTATAAAATTTCTTTTACTGCGTAGTCTCTCTGTTCTGGAAGTCTGTAACCATCTTAAATAAACATAACTAGCCAGCAGAATACAGCTGAAGAATGATGCATAAGGAATCACTCTGAGTCCAGAGACACTGATAAAAGAGTGCTTGGGTATATCATGGTTCAGTTTGGTCACTCAGTTGTGTCTGACTCTTTGCAACCCCATGGACTGCAGCTCACCAGGCCTCCCTGGCCATCACCAACTCCCAGAGTTTACTCAAACTCATGTCCACTGAGTCAGTGATGCCATCCAACCATCTCATCCTCTGTTGTCCCCTTCTCCTTCCACCTTCAATCTTTCCCAGCATCAGGGTCTTTTTCAATGAGTCAGTTCTTCATATTAGGTGGATAAAGTATTGGAGTTTTAGGTTCGCCATCAGTCCTTTCAAAGAATATTCAGGACCTATTTCCTTTAGGACGGACTGGTTGGATCTCCTTGCAGCCCAAGGGACTCTCAAAAGTCTTCTCCAACACCACAGTTCAAAACCACCAGTTCTTCAGTGGAGAAGGCAATGGCACCCCACTCCAGTACTCTTGCCTGGAAAATCCCATGGGCGGAGGAGCCTGGTAGGCTGTAGCCCATGGGGTCGTGAAGAGTCGGACACGACTGAGCAACTTCACTTTTCACTTTCGTGCATTGGAGAAAGAAATGGCAACCCACTCCAGTGTTCTTGCCTGGAGAATTCCAGGGACGGGGAGCCTGGTGGGCTGCCGTCTATGGGATTGCACAGAGTCGGACACGACTGAAGCGACTTAGCAGCAGCAGCAGCAGCAGCTTCTTTTATGGTCCAACTCTCACATCCATAAATGAATACTGGAAAAACCATAGCTTTGACTAGACAGACCTTTGTTGGCAAAGTAATGTCTCTGCTTTTTAATATGGTGTCTATGTTGGTCATAACTTTTCTTCCAAGGAGTAAGCGTCTTTTAATTTCATGGCAGGAGTCACCATCTGTCATGATTTTAGAGCCCCCCAAAATAAAGTCTGTCACTGTTTCCACTGTTTTCCCATCTATTTGCCATGAAGTGATGGGACCAGATGCCAGGATCTTAGTTTTCTGAATGTTGAGTTTTAAGCCAACGTTTTCACTCTCCTCTTTCACTTTCATCAAGAGGCTCTTTAGTTCTTAGCTTTCTACCATAAGTGTGGTATCCTCTGCATATCTGAAGTTATTGATATTCCTCCATGCAATCTTGATTCCAGCTTATGCTTCATCCAGCCCAGCATTTCTCATGCTGTAATCTGCCCATAAGTTAAATAAGCAGAGTGACAATATACAACCTTGACATACTCCTTTCCTGATTTGGAACCAGTCTGTTGTTCCATGTCCAGTTCTAACTGCTGCTTCTTGCCCTGAATACAAATTTCTCAGGAGGCAGGTCAGGTGGTCTGGTATTCCCATCTCTTTCAGAATTTTCCACAGTGTGTTGTGATCCACACAGTCAAAGGCTTTGGCGTAGTCAATAAAGCAGAAGTAGATGTTTTTCTGAAACTCCCTTACTTTTTCAATGATCCAGTGGATGTTGGCAATTTAATCTCTGGTTCCTCTGTCTTTTGTTAATCCAGGTTGAACATCTGGAAGTTCATGGTTCACATAATGATATGTCATGTCCTTTGTATTGAATATTTGAAGGAAGGGATTTTAGTAAGCCCCCGAAGGCAGAGAGAACTACAAGCATGGCAGATGCCTTTGTTTCATCCTAACCCCATGAATTCAGCCCTGAGGTCTCAGGAAGTGTGATATAGTAGAGTGGCTATAAATGGGGGCTCTGTACTCAGCCCTCCTGGCTACTAAACTGAGCTCAGTCATTTGCTGGTTCTGAGACCCTGGGCAAGAAGCTTGTTCTTTCTGAATTTTTTTCCTTATCCAATTAAATGTAGAAAAAATAAATGGAGAAGCTGAAACAAAATCTTCCATGTTTAGAATGTAGCACAGACCTTGCAACAGAGCATGTACATAATGATGATTAACAATTAGGGATTCTGGAGAATCATCTGGCACAATGGAAGAAACGGTTCCTAAGAACGTCCCTAAGAGATCAAGGCATAGGTGGCTATTGCTTTGGTTCTAAAGTGTGATAGTGCGTGGCTTGAGGATCCTTAAACGCCACTCTGGGAAATTTAGCTAAGTCCTGGTATCACCAAGGGAGACATTGTTAGGAAGTCCAGGAGAAACCCCTGCTCTAAGATAAACTTTGGTATTCTCCAAAATCACTGCAGATAGTGACAGCAACCATGAAATTAAACAACGCTTGCTCCTTGGAGGAAAAGCTATGACAAACCTAACTGTACTAAAAAGCAGAGACATCACTTTGCTGAGAAAGGTCTGAACAGTCAAATCTATAGTTTTACTAGTTGTCATGTACAGATGTGAGAGTTGGATGATAAAGAAGGCTGCACACTGAAGAACTGATGCTTTGAAACTATAGAGTGCTGGAGAAGACTCTCGAGAGTCCCTGGGACTGCAAGAAGATAAAACCAGTCAATCCTAAAAGAAATCAGTCCTGAAAATTCATTTGAAGAACTGATGCTGAAACTAATGCTCTAATAATTTGGCCACCTGATGTGAAAAGCCAATTCATTGGAAAAGACCCTGATGCTGGGAAAGATTGAAGGCAGAAGAAGGGGACGACAGAGGATGAAGGTTGGATGGCATCACCAACACAATGGACAAGGGTTTGAGCAAACTCTGGGAGATAATGAAGGAGGGGAGGCTGGTGTGCTGGAGTCCATGGGGTCACAAAGAGTTGGGCACGACTGAGTGACTGAACAGCAACAGCAACAATTCTCTCAGAGAGCCCTGCACACGTTGGTGGGGATGAGCACTCTGAACTCTTTGTGGGCAAATAACACTGATAAGGGGACATAAAGTGTGTAGCTTAGGGGCATCTCTCTTAACTCCCTGGTGGATCTGGAGGTCGTTAAAAATCTAGGGTAAACCACTGTGGTGAGAATCGAAGAAATCTGAGTTGTTAAAGGGACACCTTTTATCTCCAGAGGTGAAAGGTTTTTCCCCAATCAGGGGTTAGACGTGTTTTAGCATGTTGGATCGGCCTGTCTACCAGATGATCCAGGGTCTTTAGACGAGATTTGCAAGTCAGGAGTCTGTTTATTCCCCTGTATTGGTAATTTAGCACACAAACTCTTCTCAATCTACTCCTAGCTCTGCCTTTAGGGTTTCATATTCTATGCTTCACTTCCTCCACGCGATTTATGATCTAGCCACATACACACAGAATGCCACTCTCAGGAACTGCTCTGCTTTCTTATATCGCTCTCTAAGCTCTCTGCATGTGGTGTGTTCTCTTTCTGGAATACTTAGGCTCTCCCTGCACTTTGGGCTTCAGTTCAGGAAAGGTTCAACACGGAAAAGAATCATTTCTCCCAACTTCCTTGACCTTTACTGCAATGCAGCTAGATTAGGCGTGCTCTCCTCTGTTCCGGTGTGTTACATGTACAATCTACATAATATTTACAGCTTATCTCCTTGCAAACAAATTATGTGCCTGCTTGTGCACTAAGTTTCAGAAACGTTGGGCTTGTAGTTTCTTCTACTTGAGTGGCATTACTCCAGATGCTCCTTACGGCTGCCTCCTTTTCACCATTTAGGCATCAGGTCAATTGTCACTTTTATTTGCTATCTTTCAGTCACTCAGTTGTGTCCAACTCTCTGTGACCCCATAGACTGCAGCACACAAGGCTTCCCTGTCCTTCACTGTCTCCCAGAGTTTGCTCAAACTCATGTCCATTGAGTTAGTGATGGCATCCAACCATCTCATCCTCCATTGTTCCCTTCTCCTCCTGCCTTCAATCTTTCCCAGCATCATGGACTTTTTCCAATGAGTGGGCTCTTTGCATCAGGTGGCCAAAGTATTGGAGCTTCAGCATCAGTCTTTCCAATGAATACTCAGGGTTGATTTCCTTTAGGATTGACTTTTATAGAAAAGTCTTTTATAATTTAAAACAAAGATCTGCCCTACGCCAGTCATTCTCAATCACTCTCAATCACTCTCTCTCACCTTACCTTATTCTACCCCCACCTCATGTCATCTTATTTACTTGGGTACCAATTTATTGGCTTCCACCAGAAATAAATTGCCTTCAGGGCAATGATGGCCCCCTTTTTTTTATTGTTGCACATCTAGCAACTTGACAATACCTAAAGCATAGTAGCTGCTCAATAAAACTTTTGTTGATTGGCTGACTGTCATCTCCATTAGACAGTGAAACTTTAGGAGAAAAACATTGTCCCTTTTCATACCCAGCACCTATTACAAGGTGTAGCACATGTTATGTGCTGCAATATATATATATATATAGATAGATAGAGAGAGATCAAATGCATGCCATTTTTCATTAGCCAATCAAGGACTAGTTACGCTTACAGAGGCGAAGAAGGCAAGCAATTCTGTGGAGTGTAATTAGTGGGGAGGGGGGCTCAATAGAGACAGGCTGGAAGACAGCAAATTATTGATTACGATACCAGAGAAAGGGAATCCAGTGCTTTGCATGTCGTACAAGCTCAACATATGTTTATAACATTGACTTAACAAAATGGGGTTTTATACTTCAATGCAATTTTTTTTTAAACACATTTAAAACCTACCATGGAATCACCTGCTGCTTCATTCAAATGGTGGGTGGAGAGGGGCGGTGAGTTGCTTTGTGACAGGGGTCCGACAACATGCTAATAGCCAAATCTATTTAAGACACAATGTTGACATCCAGGAAAGCTTTCTTTTTCTTCCTTGCCCCACTCCCACTTCCAGAAAAAGAAGAATGCTGCTCTCCTGAGAGCATCACAATGGCAGTCCACAAATGAACCCTCTTCCTTTGAGAGAGACTAACTGTAGGGGAAAAGATAATTGCTTAGTTCCTTTATCTCCAAATTATTTGTAATAAAATCTGAAATCACACCACAAGGTCTTTCATGAGGATGTCATAAATTAAGATGCATTGGCCTATCTGGTGCATCTGTTCCATTCTCTGGCCCTTTGTCTTCTGCAAAGAGCACACCAACCTCAATACCCAGCAGACAGCATTTACGCAAATGATGCCGTGGTCTACAGCATTAATATTCAGTGATTGTCTGTCATAGACACCTTACTGTACATCTGTTATGCAAATGTATGTTAATTCAGACGCACTGACAGCTGCCTAGCTTCCCTCCCTAAAATGATCTTTTCCATTTTGAAGTTTGCAATCTGTTCCCAAAAATGTTAATCCAACAATTAGCTGAAAATTGCTAAACAGAAATTGTACATGTTCAGTCTAAAATAGAAGGTAGCATTTTAAAATAGATGGTGAACCTTCTTCCCAAGCCATTTATTTCATATGTGTTTCCACACACTGTAAACACGATCTCTGCACAGCTTGGCTTGGGGCAAATGGAGGGTTTGTCTATCCGGATACTAGGAGTTTGACAAGAAGGAATGGTACCACCATCTCCGTCATTCATGGAACTCGCATCAAAGATGCTTTTAGGGACACACAGTGTTTCCCTCCAGGTCTGAAATGTCTCTGTTAAAATAATTAGTATCAAGCACTTAGATATTAATACATGAATAAAGTGATGAATGATTGAGGAAATAGATCTAAAGAGAATATCTCATGAGACACAGAACACAATAGACATTCTGTACATATTTGATGGATGTTAAAAAGATGCTTTCACATTTACTATCTCTATCATTGTGAAGAATAAATGAAGGGCTTTGGAACAACAATAAAGCTGTCTATTTAGATTTTGAAAGGGATTGTGGTAGTTAAGATAGTGCTTTCCTGGTGGCTCAGTGATCACCTGCTTGCCAATCCAGCAGATGCAAGCTCAGTCCCTGGTCTGCGAAGATCTCCTGGAGAAGGAAATGGCAACCCACTCCAGCATTCTTGCCTGGAAAACCCTGTGAAGAGAGGAACCTGGCAAGCTACAATCCTGACATGACTTAACGACCAAGCAAAAACAGCAACTTGAGTTGAGTATATTAAAAAAGAAAATTACATTAAGCACTTAGTGAAAACCTACCAAGATCAAGTAAGCACTAAGCACTTATATTGGACCTACTATGTGCTAGTCAGTGTGGTGGCCACATGAGCTAACTTTTCACATTCTTGGGAGGTGAGTGTCATTATACATCTCATTTTAATTATGCGGATCTAAGTGAGGAGAGACATCTGCATATCCCTAATTCTCTGTATCAAGGAAAGTGAGTGAAAGTCGCTCAGTCGTGTCCGACTCTTTGTGACCTGATGCGCTGTAGCCTGCCAGGCTCCTCTGTCCATGGAATTCTCCAGGCCAGAATACTGGAGTAGATAGCCTTTCCCTTCTCCAGGGGATCTTTCCACCCAGGAATCGAACTCAGGTCTCCCGTATGGCAGATTCTTTATGAACAGAGCCGCCAGGGAAGCCCAAGTATACTGGAGTGTGTGTGTCAAGGAAACACGCAGACAAATGGAGACCACAGAGTGTGTGCAGGGATGAGACGCTGCAGGCTGCTTTAACCAGGCTGTTTCTGACGCTTCTCAGGGGGCATCTGTTGGTTGGCCTTCTAGAACACCTAAAGCCCAACTGAGCGAAATGGATTTGAACCTACTCAGCTCCAGTGATCTCTAGGACTCAATTTCTACAAGGGTATTTACAGATGGGATTCCTCTCTCACCATTAAAAATCCAGTTCTAAAATAATGGTGTTGAACTGGATGGTTCCAAGGTTCTATACTAGTCTAACAATTTTTTCTTTGTAATTCATTTCTGCATTAGTAATGAGAGAATGGATGAATAAAATATATTGAAGATATCTTGGATAGATGATATGTCTTCACTATTTTTTAGTGACTCCATCACTGAGATGGATACAGTACAACAAACACTCATCATTTCTCAGAGGAATTCTTATTACTATTTTGAGAGATTTCAAGATTTCTATATGTTGCAACTCCATTTTATTTCCACTTCATTCTAATAAACTTGATTTTAGGTTCTATAATTAGTTGTTATAATTTCTCACATAAGTGCTATCATTTAATTAGCATAAGGTACCAAAATTTCATAAATAATTCTGAAGGAATTCTGTAACTTTATTTAGATACTGGATTTTTAAAAAGCTAATATATAGAGAGAACTAATTGCAAGACACTATCTAATCAAGTTCTAGTATCATATAGAAGGAAGCAGAAGCATTAAGAGATTAAATATTTTGTTCACGTTTATATAGCTAGTAAATAGTAAAGCTGGGATTTGCCCCTACACTAAGTCTCTTTGGTGTAGGAAATCGCAACCTACTCCAGTATTCCTGCCTGGAGAATCTCATGAACAAAAGAACCTGGTGTGACTAACACTGATGCACTGTAGCCTGCCAGGCTCCTCTGTCCATGGAATTCTCCAGGCCAGAATACTGGAGTGGATAGCCTTTCCACTATCTTACTGACTGAGTGACTAACACTGAATCTCTTTTTTTTCATATTGCTACCCTATGTACTAGCTTCTCAATTATTTATTTCAATGAAGAGAAGATTAAAATAAATTGGTGGTGTATCCTCTAAATGTTAAGTGGTGTAATTTAGTTTTTCTGTGTGTGCTGTCTTGGCGTTTGGAGGTTCAGATTAGAGGATGGTCAGTTCTCTTTATTGAGCATTCAGTTAAGACCTTCATTCTCTTTCTTTATCATATTTCAGACCACAATACACCTGCCTTAATCATCCTGGTCCAGATATGAAGCAACCAAGGGCAACATCTGTGCCCCAAAGCCTGCTGAAATTCTTTACTTTAGCAGCTAATCCTAAGCTTAGGCACCCTGCCTTGCCCACTTATTCCTGTAGGAACCAGAATAAAAAGCTCTTGCTCACAGATTTTCTCTCTTTCTGCCTTGTGATCGTCCCTGGGGCTTCCCCATGGGACCCTACACTTTTCTGCGTTCTCTGCAGGGAATGGTGACTAAAATAAAACTTGTAAACCTCTTTTTGATTTCTCTCTCTTTATCTACATCTATTATCACTACACCTCACTTAAGGTAATGTGGTTACAACAGGCAGTAGGTGGTTTAGGGATTAATAATTCACCAACATTACTTATTGCAGCTCAGAAACTCTGAAAGCCTGGGCACCTGGCCTCATGGTCAGTGAGGGACAGACCTCCAAGCATTATTTTGCTTATCTGTGAAAATGGGAATAATTTCCATCTCAAGAGAGTTGGTGTGAGTTTCCAGTGAAAAGGACACAAGCTACCAAAGCTAGTCCTGTGCTTGGCTCGTGTTAGATGCTCAAAAAGCACGCCCAAGGGAAGGAAGGGGGGCACATCCTCTCTCGAAAATTATAGTCAAATATACATATTTGGCAGTTGTGTGTATTTTTGTTTTGTATTTTACAAAGTATTTTCCTAGATACTTTCCCGGTGGCTCAACACAGTGCAGGAGACTCGGGTTCAGTCTCTCATGAGGAAGATCCCCTGGAGAAGGGAATGGCAACCCACTCCAGTATTCTTGCCTGGAGAGTCCCATGGACGGAGGAGCCTGGTGGGCTATAGTCTGTGGGTCACAAAGAGTTGGACACACACACTTCCTAGATACTATCTCCTTTGATTCCCTAAAGTCTCTGCTGAAACAAAATAAACTATTTTAATAAAGTCCATTTTGCAGATAGAAATACTGACGCATAAGAAAATTAACTGCATTGTCTGAGATCACTTGCTTGAACTGAATAGCAAAACAACCCAAAATAAAAATAGCTCGTATTCACTCAATGGAAAGCTCAGTAATCATTCACTTTCACAGATTGCATTTTTGGTGGAAGTTAGTAGCACTGGTTAATGGGCATATCCCTGCAGGGGTCAAGAAAACAGGGTCAAGATCACAGTTCTGCATTTCTATGGGAAATTAGTATCTCCTTTACCCTTTGTGATGATTTTCAGCACTGAAGTAATTATATTCATCACTTGTACTTTTTTTATTTTTTGCGTTTAGTACATTATTTGATAAAACATATCTTCTCTGAACTTCACTTTGTCGTATTGCTGTTCTTGCCACTTCTATCCTTCTCTGAGTTTCTGACCAAAGCTGTTATACAAACCATGAATAGTCAGATGGTAAAGTGCACAGAACCAGTGGCTGGAATTTCATTTCCTGATTCAAAGTTTCATGTAAATGAAATGCAAGGATGAGGTTTGGAAGCAGAATCTATTACCTTACACCTACTCTTCAATACGTAGAAATGCCTGGGCTCCAAATTATGCCAGAGAGAAAGTCTTCCTTCACTAGGAAGAAAATCTTACCCAATTCGATTTACTACGTCAGGATGGAGACCACATGTAGATTTTGATGGTTAAGGCCCACTAGTAAAACATGCTCCAGTAAATGTCTTTTATCTACAAATTAGCACCTTTGCCTCACTTTGAGGAGCTGCTAATGGGGAGAGTGCAGAGAGACAAAAACATGGGAAGGAGGCAGAAAGTTCTTTTCAGAAGAGATGCAGGAATGGTCTCTGTTACCAATGTTTACAGGAAATTTCTGAGGCAGGCAAGGTAGAAATTTTAATCCTTATTTTATAGTTGAAGGAAATTTACACCCAGAGCAGTTGTATACTTGCCTAGAATATTCTTACTGGAAAGAGTCACAGCCAAGCCTCAAAGCCAATTTTCCTGACTCCTGCTTCGCAGGTTTTTCCACATCCGCAGATGGTGTCTGTGGGCTTGGCTTTCACTTTCAAGCTTCACTGACCCTGGATGATGATCTGGGCATCTGAGCCCAGGCAGAGGTGGAGGGGCCAGACACACTGCGGGCAGTCCACCCACTCTTGCTGCAGTTCAGCGGACCCTCCTGATGCACGTCCTACCCTGGAATTGTGATTTATCCCAGAGACAAAGCACAGGAGCATCCACTATCTGGAGAAGCTCCCAGAAGACAAGGTCCCTCTGCATCCAGACGATATGGCTGTTCTGCAGGCTTGGACAGCGTAATGACGTCAGAACGGGCAATCCACAGGAAGGAGACCACCAAGCGGAAGGACCGAGTGAGTGCAGCCATGCCGGACTTAACAGTGTGTATCTGTCCCCACTGTGGATTTGATCACCCTACCCCTGCCTTTGACATCAATTTTGGAAGCTTTTTTTTTTTTTAGTTATTTTATATTGCAGGAGCAAACCTTTTATGTGATATCATTGAAACTAATCACTGCTTGGCTAATCAAGAAGGTCAGTTAAATTGAAGAATCATGAGACATCATATACACCTACCTTAAACATTTCAACTTAGTACAGTATGCATTCATTCAGCGATGATTTGGCAAAATCTTTGACCTGTATACAGGTCTCTGATTGGATTTTCACATTGTATTTTCACTGTAAATGTCATTCCTGAAGAATTCTGTAAGGCTTCCAATTTCAGTTTCCTTTAAATGGGATAAGATTTAAAGACATTTCTGAGAGAATAAAAATTTAGATTATTTCTACATAATACTTTTATTTTCTATTTTTAATGTAATATTGCCTTAAATTAACTAATCTGGTATGTATTTTAGTGACTTACCAAACCCATTTAATGCAAAACATTAAATTAACCCGGTTTTTATAGAATTAGACAGAAAAAATTTGTTCTCGGGAAGACAATGTGGGGTGGGATTTATATGCCTTTGAAAGAGTTGGTCTCACCATTTTCCAGCAGAACATGCTTCAGCAAAGTGTTTTATCTTATTAAACTCTAGTTGCTGGTGACAATGACGATGATGAGTAACTATTGAGTAATATAGTATTATGAGTAATAGCTGCAGGGCTATTATGCAGCTTCAGTGAGCTGGTGCTTGTGAAAGAATTTGGATGCTTGAAAGGCCACAAAATTATAAGAAAAAGTAGGAGGAAATGTGCTTCTCAGTTGGTGCTCGTGGTAAAGAATCCTCCTGCCGATGCTGGAGATGCAGGAGATACATGTTTGATCCTTGGGTCAGGAAGATCCTCTGGGCAGGAAATGGTGATCCTCTCCAGTATTCTTGCCTGGAAAATTTCTCTGGACAGATGGGCCTGGCAGGCTACAGTCTAAGGAGTCGCAAAGTTGGACACAACTGAGTAAGTGAGTATACACATGCATGAGATGAGATAGGAAAAAAAGGACAATACAGGAAGCAGCAAATAGGGCATGAGAAAGATGACTGTCCCTCTCTGCATTCATTCTTGCCATCAGTTAGGTCAGAGTTACAGGCCTGGATATCACTAAATAGCCATATAATTAGTGCATGCTGAATACCAATGAGTGTTGTATAGAGTTTATGCCTGAAATGTTAATAAGGGTCACATTTTGGACCACTGGAGAGAGTGAGGTCAGTGTGCTTTGCCAGGAAACAAGTATTACACCAGGAAGAAGAATCAGGGTTGTAGATTGAAGGGAAAAAAAAAAAGTGGAGACTTTCTAAAAGAGAAGATCCATAACTCTGGCCATGAAGCATGATAGATATGGCTGAGTTTTGGGGATAGATAGATGGTACTTCCAGAAATAATAAGTATGCCAAACAAGGAAACTGTACCATGTGCCTCATGGATAACCATCAAACAAAATCATGATAGTGCTCCTGAGAGCTTTTGCTATTCCCCCATCCTTTCTGTGCAAAGTTAGCCTTTGATTTAATCTCTTTATCCCCCCAGCTCTCCACAGGGTGTAAACAAACACAAGTCTGATTCACAGGGCTGTTTGTTTTTCCAGCACAAGCAATTGCTGTTGAGAATAAAATGAATTCAGAAACACTTATAGAACTGGAGAGAGGCGTCATTGGCATTTTCTAGTGTTCATGCAAATTACCAAGGGCCTAATTCATCCCATGGTCCTTTTCTCAAAAGCACAGCTTGATATCAGAGGCAAAATAAATGTGCCTGAAAGAAGCCAGCGTCCGCTCTTGCTGTCTAGCTGGAGAGATCTAGAAAAAAAGAGAAGAAATATTCCCAGATCTCCCTGTTAATCGTGTATCTCAGGCTTTTGACCTAGGCGATGCAGCTTCTTGATAAACAAGATCACTTTTTAAAGAAGCGGAAATGTTTCTTCAGAGATTGTTCTGACAGGTTTCCGGTCTGAGGAGCTGAGTCATTTTTCCTGTTCAAAACTCACTGATAGATTTAAATAAGGCACAGTAGAAACTTGGGTCTACAAAAATTGTGCAGTTCACAGAACACATATTTGGAGACTTCAGCATCCATGTCTCTTGGTTTATACCACACATGATGTTTTTGCTGTTGTTATTCAGTCACTAGGGTGTATCCGGCTCTTTTCGACCCCATGGACTACAACACTAAGTGCTTATATGTAATCCTCATAAAAAATAAGCCAACAGCTCCATTACAATCTACACTCACACAGGCATGAGATGGAGGTACAGTGGAGATCGTAGGCCTTCTGGCTTTAGAGCAGAGGCTGTTGAAAGCTGTTTCTCCCAACACTTTCCTCCTAGACACCCTGGGGTGATGATGGTGAAAAGTCCCCATAAAAGACCCCTCATCCCACCACAGCAAGAGAGGGCAGTGCTTGAGCACAGGTACCAGTCTGTGCGGAGATCTTCCCTGAGTTCACCTTGACTGGCCTCATGAGCATGTGAGGGTGCTGGGCATCCATCCAGACCACTTAGCTGTCAAGCTGCCTGGTGCCCCCACGGACCCTGCGATCAGGACCCTTCATACAGGACCCTTCACACAGGCTGGCCCTCCGGCCTTCCTTGGACACTTGTCTTGAGCCCCGTGACTTCTTCTCCATGAGCTCCCTCTCTCTCTGCTTTCTTCCCATGTCTACTTGGCTGCCCTCTGCCCTCTTGGCTTTGTTTTCCACTACAGCTGCTCTGGCTCTTTCTCTGGCTGAGCCTGACCGCGCGCAGCCAGCCCACACCCTGATCCTTCTGTCCCTGGCAGCTTCGGACAAAACTCCCGCTTGACCAAACTCCAACTCCCAGTGCCTACGTGGTCCCTAAGGCAGGATTCCTCCAGTGCTTTTCACATGGCTGAGCAGGTAAACTGTGTGGTGGGTTATACAGCTCTAGCTCCAGAGTGGGAGACGGGGATTAGAAAGCCTTTGGTATCAGACTTGGGCTGGTCTCCCAGCCTCACCTGTCACGCACTTCTTGGTTCCCCCAAAACTCCTATTCTCCCTTGTCTGAGGGACTTCACACATGAGATTCCCCCTTCCAGGGAGACTCCCCACCCTCACCCTCCACCGCTCTGACTCCAGCTTGTTCTTTGGGCCTCTTTGATGTCACCCCCCTTGGGGAGCCCACATTCCTGTGTCCCCCAACCCTGGCCTGAATCATGTAGGTGCCATTTCTTCCTTCTCTTTTGTCACCCAGCACCTCTCCATCACCTCCATGAGAGCTGGCATGCCTCACTGCGCAGCACAGTTTAAACTTCTGTACAAGAATTCACTCAACTGATTCTCCCCCACAACCCCAAGACAGATACCATTTTTTAAATATTTTAATTTCTTTATACAATTATTAAAGGTTATATTCCATTTACAGTTATCACAAAATATTGGTTGTAATCCCAGTGTTATAGAATACATCTTTGTAGCTTATCTTCCACCCAGTCGTTTGGACCTCCCACTCCACTCCAAACCAACCGGTAACCAGTTTGTTCTCTATATATCTGATAACCACACACTGGTAACCCTTAGTTTGCTCACAATATCTGTGAGTCTGCTTATTCTTTAATATTGACTTACCATTTTTATATACATGTGTAAGGCTATACAGGCAATTAGGTGCAATCAGGGGTCAAACCCAGGCCGTCTTGCTCTGGAGCCTCTTGCTGTCATTATTCTTCCCTTCCTCCTCTGTGTAGCATTTCTCACACCCCATGGCACTGTCTGATAACCCCTGTTTTATTCACAGCTGCATCCTAGCATGAAGTACATATCCTGATGAAAAATAAGCTCAGTTAATGCTTTTTGTGCAATGCATACCTGAATTCTGGTTATAGATATTTTGTGTCTCACAAATTCAAATAACACATTCCTGATTCTTGATCTGATGAGATCAAATGGCGACCAGCTGACGGGTGTGTGGTCTTTGGTCCCTTAATGATCTCTATGTTAATCAATCTTATTTGATAGGAACAATTGCAGCCGAAAGGAAAGTGTTGTCTATCTCAGCCCCACATTTTACGCAGTCAGATGGAGGCAGACCATTTAAATGACTTGTACAAGGTCACACATGGAGCCGGTGACAAACAGGATGCCAGGTTGGCTGACTTCCAGTCCTGTGTCCTTTCTCCGCACCTGGTCAAATAGAAATGACCGTCACATGAAGGCGAGCAGGTAAAACAAGCACCAGTTATGCAACTGGCTTGATTCTGACTGCAAATAACACCGACGGGCCCCTGGCTCCAGCGCTCCCTGGGACGGTGATTGATCAGCCCAGAGTAAACACAGGGCATCTGATAGGGAGGCGCGATTGGGCCAAAAAGGGCTTAGACTCTGCAAAGCTCTAAGAGTGTTTTGCTTACAGCTCAGTCTTTATTGCTGTGTGAACTTGAGCGCATTCTTTCACTTCTCTGGTCTCTAGTCCCTTCTGTAGTATTACATGGTGTTTTGAACTGAGTGTTTGCACCCCCCTCAAATTTCATGTTGGAACTCTAACCTGGAATGTGATGATATTTGCAGTAGGCCTTTGGGAGGTAGTTAGGTTTATTAGGTCTTGAGTGCAGGAGACCCTGTGAAAGAATTTAGTTGTTGTGAAGTCACTAAGCCATGTCAGAGGACTCCCCTGGTGGCTCAGACAGTAAAGTGTCTGCCTACAATGTGGGAGACCCGGATTTGATCCCTGGGTGGGGAAGATCCCCTGGAGAAGGAAATGGCAACCTACTCCAATATTGTTGCCTGGAAAATCCCATGGACAGAGGAGCCTGGAAGGCTACATTAGTCCATGGGGTCACAAGGAGTGGGACACAATTGAGCGACCTCACTTCACTTCACTTCAAGCCATGTCAGAGTCTTTGTGACTTCTTGGACTGCAGCATGCCAGTCTCCTCTGTCTTCCACTATCTCCTGGAGTTTGCTCAAATTCATGTCCATTGAGTCAGTGATGCCATCCATCAATCTCACCCCCTTTTCCTGCCATCAGTCTTTCCAGTATTAGGATCTTTTCCGCATCAGGTGGCCAAAGTATTGGAGCTTCAGCTTTAGAAACACTCCTTCCAATGAAAATTCAGGGTTGATTTCCTTAAGAGTTGACTGGTTTGATCTCCCTGCTATCCAAGGGACTCTCAAGAGTTTTTTCCAGCACCACATTTCAAAAACATCAACTCTTCAGCGCTCAGCCTTCTTTATAGTCCAACTCTCACATCTATACATGACTTCTGGAAAACAATAGCTTTGACTATATGGATCTTTGTCAGCAAAGTGATGTCTCTATTTTTAAATATGCTTTCTAGTTTTGCACCCACTCCGGGATTCTTGCCTGGAGAATTCTATACACAGAGGAGATCTGCGGGCTACAGTCCATGGGGATGCAAAGAGTCAGGCACAACTGGGCGACTAACACTTCACCTTACTAGATTTGTCATAGTTTTCCTTCCTAGAAGCAAGCATCTTTTGATTTCATGTCTTCAGTCACTATACACAGTGATTTTGGAGCTACTCCCCCCCCAAAAAAACATTGTCATTGCTTCCACATGTTCTCCTTCTGTTCACCATGAAGTGATCAGACCAGAGCCATGAACTTATTATTATTATTATTTTAATGTTGGATTTTAAGCCAACTTTTTCACTCTACTCTTTCATCTTCATCAAGAGACTCTTTAGATCCTTTTCACTTTCTGCCATTAGGGTGGTATCATCTGCCTATCTGAGATTATTGATATTTCTCCCAACTGTCTTGATTCCAGCTTGTGATTCGGCATTTTGCATGATGTACTTTGCATAGCAGTTAAATAAGCAGGGTGACAATATACAGCCTTGTCGTACTCCTTTCTGAGTTTTGAACCAGTCAGTTGTTCCTCATCTGGTTCTACCTGTTGTTTCTCGACCACATACATATTTCTCAGGAGACAGGTAATATGGTCCTGTATTCCCATCTGTTTAAGAATTGTCTGCAGTCAAAGGCTTTAGCATAATCAATGAAGCAGAAGTAGATGCTTTTCTTGAAGTCTTTTATTTTCTCCATGACCCAATGAATGTTGACAACTTAAAGTCTGCGTCCTCTGCCTTTTCTAAACCCAGTTTGTACATCTGGAAGTTCTTGGTTCACTATTGCTGAAGTACAACTTGAAGGATTTTGAGTATAACCCTGATATTGTTAATAATAGCATGTAGAAGGAGTGCAATTGTACAGTAGTTTGAACATTTTTTGCATTGAATTTCCTTGGGATTGGAAAGGAAACTGACCTTCTCCAGTCCTGTGGGCCCTGCTGAGTTTTCCAAATTTGCTGACATATTGAGTGCAGCACTTTAACAGCATCATCTTTCAGGATTTTTAAATAGATCAGGTGGAATTCCTTCACCTGCACTAGCTTTGTTTGTAGTAATGCTTCCTAAGGCCCACTTGATGTCACACTCCAGGATGTCTGGCTCTAGGTGACTGAACAAAGCATCATGGTTATCTGGGTCATTAAGACCTTTTTGTATAGTTATTCTGCATAGTCTTGCCACCTATTCTTAATCTCTTCTGGTTCTCTAAGATTCTTGTGGTTTCTGCCCTTTGTTGTGCCCATCTTTGTATGAAATATTTCCTCTTGAATTTTCTTGAAGAGTTCTCTAGTTTTCCCCATCCTATAGTTTTCCTCCATTTCTTTGCACTGTTCACTTAAGAAGGCTTTCTTATCTCTCCTTGCTATTATCTGGAACTCTGCATGAGTTGGCCACTGATCATGCCACCATCTATTTAACTAGAAACCAATTCAGTTCAGTTTAGTTCAGTCACTCAATCATGCCCAACTCTTTGCGACCCTATGAATCTCAGTACGCCAGGCCTCCCTGTCCATCTCCAACTTCCAGAGTTCACTCAGACTCTTGTCCATAGAGTCGGTGATGCCATCCAGCCATCTCATCCTCTGTCATCCCCTTTTCCTCCTGCCCCAAATCCCTCCCAGCATCACAGTCTTGTCCAATGAGTCAACTCTTCTCATGAGGTGGCCAAAGTATTGGAGTTTCAGCCTTGGCATCATTCCTTCCAAAGAACACCCAGGGCTGGTCTCCTTTACAGACTGTTTGGATCTCCTTGCAGTCCAAGGGACTCTCAAGAGTCTTCTCCAACACCACAGTTCAAAAGTATCAGTTCTTCAGTGCTCAGCTTTCTTCACAGTCCATCTCTCACATCCATACGTGACCACTGGAAAAGTCATAGCCTTGACTAGACGGACCTTTGTTGGCAAAGTAATGTCTCTGTTTTTCAATATGCTATCTAGGTTGAACCAATTACAACTCTTTTATTCCTAGAAACCTGACCTGTTATAAAAAGAAGTATATCAGTGAGCTTACCAATATTTTTTTGTGCTTTCAAATATAGTTTCATCTGACTTTGGCACCCAAGGTATTTTGAAAAGGCATTTTTTTTCAGGGAAGTCAGAAGTTTACCCCAGATCTCCTAATACCATAGTGTTTACCACACTAGCTCTTCCTGTAAGGATGTTGAATTTTATTTTTGTCCCAAACATATATATTACACTACACATTTAGGGGGCGATATATAGAACTAGGTGTGTATTCAAAGGTTATTAACCAGGGAGTTGAGAAAAAAGCGATATCATACCAATAATTACAAGAGTAGGTACCAGAATTGAGGAATTTCTCTGTGCCAGATGAATTATACACATCATTTCTAACAAGTCTTTCCTGAAATGTGCTCTGAGGACTATTACTATTAATTACTAAATATTACTATGTAGTCTTTCCCCTTAGAGAGTAGATCTTATAGAGAACACTCTGCCTATAATTCACGAGGATTACTTGTTCCCTCCTCCTGCCAGAGCACTTAACAAGCTCCAGTCTTCACTGTTGGCACCTGCTGGGATTCCCAGAGGTAAAACCCTAGAGGGAAATTGTGTATTCCCTCCTAAATCTGTGTTCCCTCATGAGTTTCTTCCTCATGCTGATCCATACTTACACCCTAGAAATTAGTCAAAATCACTCCTCAGGATTCCTCACCAGCTCATGGTCCCAGTGGCTTTGCTTCAGATAAGCAGATCTCAGCTGTAAACCTCTGGATTCAACTGTCTCGCCAGACTTGGTTTGTAGTGCGTTCTGTGACCTCAGTTCAGTGATGGATTCAAGAAAAGTCCTTGATGTTCAATTTGTTCAGTTCTTGTTGTACGGATGGAAGTAGGGATTTTCAAAGCTCTTTACATGTTGGACCTGAAGTCAAATATTATTTCTTTAAATTTTCAATATTTTCACTAAATACAGAATTTAGGGCTTTTTTGTTCTTTCAGTATTTTACATATGGCACTCCATTACCTTCCTGTTTACATAATTTATAGTAAGTCTGCTACAGTTCTTATAAATTCTCTCTCATAAACTCTCTTACACTTTTTTCTGACTCCTTCTAGAATTTTCTTTTTGTGTTTAGATGTAAATGATATGATTATGACAGAATTATGGGTAGTTTCATTGATATTTATTCTACTTTATGTTCTCTGATCTTGGATTTATTCACTGTCATTATTTCTTCAAGCATTTCTTGTCTTCTTCATTTTGTTCCAATTCAATATATCTTAGAGATCATTTGCTATTGTCTCTCATAGCTGTCTAATGCTCTGTTCCCCCCCTCCCCTTTTTTTTCACTCTTTTTCCTCTTTGCATTTCAATTTGGGTAATTTCTATTAATCTGCTTTAAGATCACTGATTCTTTGCTTAATTGAGCCAAGTCTGTTGGTAAGCCCATTGATGGTAAACTCCATATCTGGTACAGTGTTTTTGTATTTTTTTTTCCTTATGGCTTCTATCTCTGATAACATTACTTACCTGATCTTGTATTTTGTCCTCTAATTTTTTCCAGTAGAAGCTTTAACATGTTAATCATAATTATTTAAAGTATTTTGTCTGCTAATTCTAATATCTGTGAATATGTGAGTCTGGTTCAGATACTTGCTTTCAGACTGTGTTCATTCAGCTTCTGTTTATGAGCCATATATACTGTTTTTTGATTGTTAAAACCTTGGCATATTGTGTAGGGTAGTAGGTACTGACATCAATAATATTTATGTTAGGAGAGAATCATACCTTTTTTCCCCTCAGCTCTTTAATGTGGTGATTTGTGCTATTCTACTCAGGTCGCACAGTCAGACACTATTGAAGTGACTTACACACGCACACACTCAGAATTTCAACTGGGTTTGAAGCTTTCTCATCATTTGGATCACCTGGTAAAGAACCTGCCTGCCAGTTCAGGAAACGTAAGAGACTCGAGTTCCATCTCTGGGCTGGAAAGATCCCTTGGAGAAGGGCATGGCCACCCACTCCAGTATTAGTGCCTGAGAAATCCCTGGGACAGAGGAGCCTGCTGGGCTATAGTCTATGGGATTGGCAAAGAGCTGGACACAAGTGAAGCAACTAAACCCACATGCTGGGAGGGATTGGGGGCAGGAGGAGAAGGGGATGACTGAGGATGAGATGGCTGGATGGCATCACGAACTCGATGGACATGAGTCTGAGTGAACTTCGGGAGATGGTGATGGACAGGGAGGCCTGGCGTGCTGTGATTCATGGGGTCTCAAAGAGTCGAACACGACTGAGCGACTGAACTGAACTGAAACCCACATGTGCTTCCGAGTCTTTCAATGACTCTACTCTCCAGAGAAAATCTGTCTCTTGCAGCAGTCCTTGCTGCATTCCAATGTTATTTCTACCCAGTGTTTGTTGGTTTGTGTAGAGGCTTATGGGGATATTCTCTGATGTTTTAATTAAGCCTTAGCCACTGTGAACCTGTGCCTTGTGAGTTTGGATTCTACAAGGGTCTCTTTCCTCTTCTAGATGTAATACTGGATCTTGCACTTATTCTTTGTCATTTCTCAAAGATGGAATTTTATTTCACTATTTCCTTCCCCATCCCCCAGCTTCAGGGGGTTTTAATCAATGCCCTTGAGCTTAAGTTTGGTTGCTTCTCTTTATGTAAGTTAAGTGTTTTAAGTTGAGACAGTGGATTTGGGACTGGGCGGAGTGTCAGCAGTAACTCCTATTCCTCTCCCCTAGACACGACCATGGAGAACGTTTTCTTGGGATACCCCTGTATGTCTCTTTTGAGCAACTGTTAGAAAAGCCTGGGAGAATGCGTTAACATCTCCATGTCCTTGGCCCATAGTAATTTCACACTCTCTCTCACCGTAATCTATACAACCTTTAGCTATTTGTTAAAATTAGCTAGTGGACTTTGTCTTTTTTAAACAATCTATGCAGCATTCCCCTGGTAACTCAGTTGGTAAAGAATCTGCCTGTAATGCAGGAGACCCTTGTTTGATTCTTGGGTGGGGAAGATCTGCTGGAGAAGAGATAGGCTACCCACTCCAGTATTCTTGGGCTTCTCTTGTGGCTCAGCTGGTAAAGAATCCACCCGCAATGCGGGAGACCTGGGTTTAATGCATGGGTTGGAAAGATCCTCTGGAGAAGGAAAGACTACCCAACTCCAGTATTCTGGCCTGGAGAATTCCATGGCCTGTATAGTCCATGGGGTTGCAAAGAGTCGGACATGACTGAGTGACTTTCACTGTCACTTTCCTTCATACAGCATTCACTGGCGACCTGCCACATAAGTAAATGCTTAAGTACTGCTTTTAATCACTGATGTGTCTCCCCATTAGAAAAAGTTCAAGAAAGTGTTAGTTGCTTAGTCGTGCCCAGCTCTTTGAGACCCCATGGACAGTAGCCCACCAGGCTCCTCTATCCATGAATTCCTTTGGGCAAGAACACTGGAGTGGGAAGCCATTTCCTTCTCCAGGGTGTCTTCCCGACCCAGGGCTTGAATCCTGGTCTCCTGCATTGCAGACAGATTCTTTACCATCTGAGAGGCCGGGGAAGTCCCCTGTGTCTCCATATTTCAGGTTAATTATTTGTCCTTGTCACCTAAATTAAAAAAAGAAAACAAAAGAAAAACTGTTTTCCCAGCAGATTTTCTTGTTACAAGGGTGGGAGAGGTGATCATTCTAATTATCTACGAACTAAATTTCTGGCCACTCACATTCAATCTTTCACCGTGAAGTTCGACATTTCTTTATTCAGTCTGCTAGATTTTATTTCCTTGCCCATATAATGACTAGTAGTTCCCTTAATCTAGACTCTTGGATGCTTACATGCCTCAGCTATTCCCAAACCAGAGTAAAAACTCTCAGACTTCCTGAAGATCATTTTTTTTGACATCCATTTTTTTCTATGATATTTCCATCATTCATCTTGCTTCCTGGGTTAAAAATTTATAATTTAACGAACTTTGTGTACCTGCAATCTTAAAAGAATGAATACAAAGCAGAACATAGAAATCATAAATTAATTTGAAAAAGTTTTCTCTTCTGTGGAGGCCACATTCCAATCAATAAGATAATGTATGCATATACCTGAGATAGGTAACTCGGTATATAAGACACAAATGAGAGAAACAAAGAATGTTACAAGAACACAGTTTTATGTGTGTAACAAAACATGTACTTTAAAAACTGTATATGCACATTTGCATTTTAAATATTTATACAAATTCACCATGATCGTATAATACTATTGTCAAATATATTAATATGGAACATAATGTATCTATTTTAAGCTTTTATTTATTTACATTTTTTGCGTGTGTGATTATATAGCTGGGATTTTTCCTATTTGTTCCATAGAAGATGCTGTTAAGTCACTTCAGTCGTGTCTGACTCTGTGCAACCCCATAGACGGCAGCCCACCAGGCTCCTCTGTCCCTGGGATTCTCCAGGCAAGAACACAGGAGCGGGTTGCCATTGCCTTCTCCAATGCATGCATGCATGCTAAGTCGCTTCAGTCGTGTCTGACTCTGTGCAACCCCATGGATAGCAGCCCAGCAGGCTCTTCTGGCCACGGGATTCTCTAGGCAAGAATACTGGAGTGGGATGCCGTTTCCTTCTCCAGGAAGATGCTAGTGAGGATATGTAAAACTTCACACAGAGGCAAATCTCCACCAGTAACAACCTGAGCATGTTAGGCTTACAGGAACATTTTTGAAATATAGCTCTGATTACATAAGAGAACTCTGGAGCAGAAGAGAAACTCAAAAGACAGTGCACTTTGAAAGACTAGTTTGAAAGTGCCTCCAGAATACTTGTAATTCCTATGAGGTTGCAAGTGAGATAGGAGAATGAGAGTGTGAGGGTAGTGGATTGGTTATGTTTAATGCCTAAGCACAAACTTTTGATTTTCTAAAGAAATCCTTCTAAAGATGGAAGAAGATTTCTGGCAATTTTGGACATAATGGAAAGACTATTCTTGAAGATGCATGCTAGAACCAGGCTGGAAACATTTTTTGGCTGTAAAAACGATACAACAATAGCTTCTGAAGGTTTGGAGGTTCAGAAAGACATGTATTTAATCAGAATGTAGCAGCAGCAAGTTCTGAACACCTTGCACATGACTATCAGGCAGTCTCAGAATAAGTCTGTGAATACGTATTACCTTCATAGTTATGATTAAACCCGGAGAAAAAGAGAGAAATTGGTTCAAGGAAGGGCTCAAAGCAGCTGCCACTACATAAAAGCTGCCACTACATAAAAGCTTGTTGATGAAGTGAAAGTGAAAGTCACTCAGTCAATCCTGAATCTTTGAGACCCATGGACCATACAGTCCATGGGATTCTCCAGGCCAGAATACTGGAGTGGGTAACCTTTACCTTTTCCAGGAGATCTTCCCAACTCAGGGATCAAACCCAGGTCTCCTGCATTACAGGCGGATTCTTTACCAACTGAGCTATCAGGGCTCAAAATTAATATCACATGTTAAATCTCCTTTTTGAGTATATTGTTATCTTATCTTGTACAATTCTCTGTATGTTTAGATTTTTTTAAAGTAATAAAAATATGGACAATCCAGGTTTGTTTCTAGTTTCTGATTCTGCTTATGTATGGAGGAGAGGTTTTCTGTTTAACTATGACTTGACATGATGAAAACACATGCTCACACAAGCATATATGCAAACAAGAGAATGACTAGATTAACTATTTAATCTATTACCAATGATGTAGCCAAACAGGGCAGAAACAGAGGTAGCCCTGAATCAGCATGGCTTTCCTTGGTTCTCCCAAATCCCTGGGGAGTCACAAAGTTGTGTCACTCTTGCAAGGAAAAGTATTACGGGAAGTGTAAAGTTCAATTTTCACTCTACCTTTTCTGTTTTGTACATGACCTTACATCATGCTTCTATAAATGCTTCCATTAACACTGCGTGGGCTACTTTATAAGAGACGTTCTCTAATGTTGAATGTTATTCTTTCTAAAACCATATTCTGAGTCTGCAAGTTTTGCCTTCTTACTTGGGGAGAAAACTGGGTCAGCAACTGATATCCCAGAATTATTGTGCCTCTCAGTTTCTAGCAGGTTGGAAAAACCAAACCACAGCCTTTTAAAATGTAGGTTAACAGAAAAAGTGGTAGATCCCCCCCCCCACCCATGGAGAATATCAAATGAGAAATTAGGTAAATGGTGAAACTATTTAAGAAGAAAAAGGAAACTATTGGAAGAGTAGGTTTAGGAAAGGGAGAACTTAAGAACTGTGTTTTGATTGTATGTATGAAAAGCCTTCTTGACTTCCAAAGGGAGCTTCCAAGCACACAGTTAGATACATTCACTGGTTATATGGAACCAAATACCACTGGTTCAAGAGAGTCAGTCACAGTTGTGGCTTAAAATTGGTCATGCGTTAGGAGAATCTGCACCATAAAAATTATTAAATGCTACTAATCTTTTATTTCTTTTTTTTCTTTTACAGAGCCCATAGGAATACAAGGTACAAAGAGCTGCAATGACGTACAAGGATGTCAGATTGAAGACTGAGGTTTAATAGTTTATAGACAGTATCTACATTGGATGAGGTTACCTTGGGAGGAGAGGTGGAGAAGAAATAAAGTCCAGGACCTAACATCTGGGTCCCTCCAGAGATCAGAAGTTGGAATGATCAGCAGTGGGCGTCATTGAAGTAAGAAGAGAACCAGGAGAACGTGCTAAGTGAAAAGGTTGTTTCAAGAAAGAGAGACCAAACAGTTGTGTTCAATCACAGTAAGGGAAGGGACTGAGTAAAACAATGGTTAAACGTTAACAGTTCATTTTGGCAATGTGGAGTTCTCGGTGATAGTGATTACCTTTGTCTCAGGGGTGGAAAGGGTGGTGGTCTTATTGGAATATGTTTAGAAGAGAATAATGGCTTCGTTTTTTCTCAATTCACTTAACTACTTCCAACTTTTCTCCTAAAGCATAGGCTTTTCAAGGCTCTTTCAATAATTAATCAGTTAATTAATTTTCTATTTATTTTCCTTATTTTGTTCATTGTGCTTTGCACTTTCTTTAAATCATTTTCACTTAATAATGTAGGAAGATGATATTAGTAAAGCATGGCACATTTAAGCAATATAAGCCATTTCCTAGGTCCTATGGGAAGAACGCCGAGCTAGTCTTTAGCACATGGCTTCCTCCAACCTAGATTTGCAAATAATGTGAATGCATTCAGGCGTGACAATTTTGTTAGAGTGGGTGTTCAATTTGGATGGTTTTAATAAAATATTTTTGCAAGTTGCTTCAGCAAATATTTGGATAGTAGAAGCTCAGATAATGAGAGAGAGATGCAAAACAAATGAGAATAATCATAAAGAATGTTTCATGTTAAAAAAAAAAAACTTTATGTGGAGTAAAGGCAAGCCAATGTAGTGGCAGGACAGCCTAGACTTCAAAAACCTGACTCTGAAGCTTGGTTCTGCAACTCGATGCCTGGTACTACCTGTGTGACCTCGGCTAGCAGGTAAGCTACTCTAAGCCTTAATTTTCTCTACTGCAAAATGGGGTTATAATAATAATAACTCAGGATTATCAGGCGGCTTGAATGGGATGGTATACAGAAAGGGCTTAGTGTAATACACAGCAGCTAATAGATATCCTCTAAATGGTAGCTAAAATAAAACAGAAGAGAGCATTAGGAGAGATGATCTTTTGACATGCGTGCATGCATGCTAAGTTGCTTCAGTCGTGTCCAACTCTTTGTGATCCGATGAACCATAGCCAGGCAGGTTCCTCTAATTCTGGGGTTCTCCACGAAAGAATTCTGGAGTGGGTTGTCATGCCTCTTCCAGGGGATCTTCCCCACCCAGGGATTGAATCTACATCTCCTGTGTCCCTATTACTGCTCATGCTTAGATGCATGGTAAGAAATACTGGAGCCCCCAGATCTCTTTTTCTCTAATTTTATATTATCTTACCATGTAGACACTGAAATAGTCAAGACTGGCTAAACTGGAAAGCAGAAACAAGCAGAGGAATAGTGCCTTAAATGTTTGGGCCAAGTACTTTGGGTCAGGACAGGATTTACTTAACATATGAATGGATTATAAACTGACAAAGCCAAGGAGCTCTCCAATCCCAACCTATTCAGCCTCATTATCTTGAGCTCAAGAACCATCATTTCATCTAAAATACACTGAGATTATCTAGTTCAGTTCCCTTATTCTACAATGAAGCCCCTGAGGCTTAGAAGGAAAATGACTCAGATAGACTCCTAAGCAAGCTTCTTTTGTTTAAACCAGATAATCTCTGTAACCTGCTCTGTGTAGTTCAAGAAAAAGGATGAAGTTACTTGAATCTCTCACTCTGAAGGACATTTATTTCTTTTAATATATAGAAGCTCAAACACATTATAGTACTTATCTAGATCCAAGACCTTATTTTTCAGAAGAAGAAATGAATGCATGTAGAGGAGAAATGGATTGCCCCAAGGTTAGCTAATGATACAGCTGAGCTTGGAATCTGTGTTTCCTGACTTACAAACCATTTCTCTGTCCACTAAAATAAAACACTCAGAGGATGCTAAGACTCCAAAGGACATGTAATTGAATTCTGAGATGCTGTCAAATATTAAGAATGAATAGTTGCAAGCTTTTCATTTAACAATAGCCAAGACACTCATCTTGCCTTTCCACTGAAAAATATCAAGTGAGGGCCTAGTTTTGCAAACTTTTCTTTTAAGAGACAAACTCCACAGGCACGTGGTCTTTTCTTTTTTTCTCAGTGAGTTGACTTAATGCATAGAGCTTCCATTAAGTTTCCAGCAATCTTTTTCTGTTAATTTCATGAAGAATAGTGTCTATTTTATCTGAAAATATCCTCATTTTCTAGGATACTTTGCTTATTCTTACCAATTCTGAAGAATACAATTTCAGTTATGTAAGTGAGATTCACTGATAATTAGGTTGTGTGTGTGTGTTAGTCACTCAGTCATGTCTGACTCTTTGCAACCCCATGGACTGTAGCCGGCCAGGCTCCTCTGTCCAGGGGATTCTCCAGGCAAGAATACTGGAGTGGGTTGCCATGCCCTCCTCCACATGGTCCTCCCAACCCAAGAATTAAACTTGTGTCTCCTGCACTGGCAAGTGGATTCTTTTTTTTAAATATAAATTTATTTACTTTAATTGGAGGCCAATTACTTTACAATATTGTAGTGGTTTTGCCATACATTGACATGGATCCACCATAGGTGTACATGTGTTCCCCATCCTGAATCCCCTCGACCTCCCTCCCCAACCCATCCCTCTGGGCCATCCCAGTGCACCAGCCCCGAGCATCCTGTATCATGCATCAAACCTGGACTGGTGGTTCGTTTCACATATGGTAATATACATGTTTCAATGCCATTCTGCCAAATCATCTCACCCTCGCCCTCTCCCTCTGAGTCCAAAAGACTGTTCTATACATCTATGTCTCTTTTGCTGTCTCACATACAGAGTTATCATTACCACCTTTCTGAATTCCATATATATGCGTTAGTATACTGTATTGGTGTTTTTCTTTCTGGCTTACTTCACTCTGTATAATAGGTTCCAGTTTCATCCACCTCATTAGAACTGATTCAAATGTATTCTTTTTAATGGCTGAGTAATACTCCATTGTGTATATGTACCGCAGCTTTTTTTTATCCACTCGTCTGCTGATGGACATCTAGGTTGCTTCCCTGTCCTGGCTATTATAAACAATGCTGCGATGAATACTGGGGTACACGTGTCTCTTTCAATCCTGATTTCCTCGGTGTGTATGCCCAGCAGTGGGATTGCTGGGTCATAAGGCAGTTCTATTTCTAGTTTTTTAAGGAATCGCCACACTGTTCTCCATAGTGGCTGTACTAGTTTGCATTCCCACCAACAGTGTAAGAGAATTCCCTTTTCTCCACACCCTCTCCAGTATTTATTGCTTGTAGACTTTTGGATAGCAGCCATTCTGACTGGCATGAAATGGTACCTCATTGTGGTTTTGATTTGCATTTCTTTGATAATGAGTGATGTTGAGCATCTTTTCATGTGTTTGTTAGCCATCTGTATGTCTTCTTTGGAGAAATGTCTGTTTAGTTCTTTGGCCCATTTTTTGATTGGGTCATTTATTTTTCTGGAATTGACCTGCAGGTGTTGCGTATATATTTTTGAGATTAATTCTTTGTTAGTTGCTTTGTTTGCTATTATTTTCTTCCATTCTGAAGACTGTCTTTTCACCTTGCTTATCATTTCCTTTGTTGTACAAAAGCTTTGAAGTCGAATTAACATTCTTTACCATTAAGCCACCTGGGAATATTCTAAAGAAAGTCAGGGAAAATTAAACATTACAAAATTCTTCCAGCCCTTTGCCATCCTGGCTCTACGTGCATTATGTACATGAATCATGCATTGACTAAAGCTCCCCATTAGCAGAAATACCTGCTCAACCATAAAGAGCATCAATCTCCTAGCATCAACAAAATAATTCCTTAAGAGATAGCCTTCCTTCTTAATCTTATAAGGGGCCATGATGACCCATGACTCACTACTCGATTTGCATGTGCTGATCTGGATTGTGTAAATTGTCAGTATTTCATAATTTAATGTACAGCCCTCTGTATCAACAATTTACATAATGGTACTTTGACTTCTAATGGGGAAACAGTTCTCAGAGCTTTCTGAGCGGTTGTTCCTGGGTTATAATTCAATTTTGCACAAATAAAAATGTTCATTTATTTCTTGGATTAACTGATTAGTTTTTTTGATCTATATAAATGTATATTGCAAATTTTAGGACACCTCTTAGAAAAGAAGTATAACCAATAAGCTCAGAAAAGAGAGAAAAATGAATTAAAAATGCTCTTAAAGCTACTAAAGATAGGAAGATAAAGACAAGAATAAGGTCAATGAATAAAAATAATAGTAATGAGTATGACATGTTAATCCAACCATATCAATAATCAGTTCAAACATCAATAGTCTAAATGCATCAATTAAAAGATAGAGTGGATCAAACAAGATACAACCATATTTTGTCTACAAGAAATCCCCTCCCCCCATAAAGACGCATAGAGATTAAAAGTCAATGGATGAAAAAAAAAAAAAAAAAGGAAAAGTCAATGGATAGAGACACATTTTTGTGTACGGCATGATTCTGGATTTGTAGAGTTGCCTGTGAGTGAATGTGTATGTTAGTGAGTATTTTTATGGCCTAGGATTTTAAAAATATGAACTGGCATATTAATAGCTGTCATTATCATGTGGTAAGTTGATGGATAAAAGTTTTATTGCCTATTTTTTTATATTTTCTAAAATTATTTACTCAATTACTATCGGATGGTGTCTCATCAGTAAAGAATTGTCCTGCAATGCAGGAGACACAGGAGACTCAGGTTTGATCCCTGGGTTGTGAAGATCCACTGGAGGGGGTCATGGCAACTCACTCTTGTCTGAAGAATTCAATGGACTGAGGAGCCCAGGACTGAAGTGATTGTGTGCGCGCGCACACACACACACACACACGCGTGCATGAATTATTCATAGTATTTTTGAAAGTTAAAGTCACTCAATCGTGTCAGACTCTTTGCGACCCCATGGACTGTACACGGACTATACAATCCACAGGGCTCTCCAGGCCAGAATACAGAAGTGAGTAGCCTTTCTCTTCTCCAGGGGATCTTTCCAACCGGGGATCGAACCCAGGTCTCCCACATTGCAGGCAGATTCTTTACCAGCTGAGCCACAAGGGAAGCCCAATAATACTGGAGTGGGTAGCCTATCTCTTCTCCAGCATATATTCCCAACCAAGCAATCTAACCTGGGTTTCCTGCATTGGAGGTGGATTCTTTACCAACAGAGCTATCAGGGAAGCCCTTCACACTGTGTGAAATTCTATTAAAAATTCTAACAACAAAGTTGATAAATGAACAAAGTATATAAACAAAAATTTCACAGCAGGAGAAATTCAAATATCCAGTAAATATATAAAATAAATATTCAATATTACTAACAATCAAATCAGTGTGACAATCAGAAAATGTCATAGTTTTCACTCAAAGTAGCAGTTTGAAAAAAATTAACAGTCACACTGAAGGTATGTATTGAGACATTCCTTAATCATGACCAGTAAGAATGTAAAATTGAGCAATATTCAAAAAAAATTTGCCAGTATTTATCAGCATCTTTACTAACAATTACTTTTTAAGTCTGTAAGGACTCTTGGAATCTATCTTGGATTAGTTTGGAATTGAGACAAAGATGTATCTGTTATATTCATCAGATTATTTTTTACAGTAATTAATGATGGTAACAAACCTATGTATTTGACAGTAGATGAATGATTCAACAAATGATATTGTATAGACAGGACAAAAACGATGCATGCTTTTTCAAAAGAGAATGTGTGTGTGTGTGTGTGTGTGTGTGTGCACATGCACGCTCAATAATATCCATCTTTGTGACTCCATGGACTGTAGCCCATCAGGCTCCTCTGTCCATGGAATTTTCCAGAATAGACAACTCGAATGTGTTGTCATTTGCTCTTTCAAGAGATCTTTGTGACCTGGGGTTTGAACCCATGTCTAATGTGTCTCCAGCAATGGCAGGCAGGTTCTTTAAAGACCAAATAACCTATAAAAGAAGAAAATAAGACAGTATTCATATTATTCCCATTTTGAATATTTAGTTGTACATAAAAACATCAACATGTGGAAGGTGGTTCTCTGCATTATATATAGGATTATTGGAAGCATTACTGCTTCTTTACAAAATTTTTTGTTTGTGTATTTCAGAAATATGTAAAATAAGGTCTTAAAATTCAGATCAAGGATATTAAGTGACCTGGACATAAAGACCAGGGATGTTTATGCCAAAGTTCAGACTTCTTCTTGTGTTTGCTGCGTCCACTATACAATGCTGTATCACAGGGCTGGATGCTTCCTGCATGAAACCGTACTGTTTGCAGGGACATTCTGACCCAATACAAAAATTCCGGCTTTAAAAATTTTCAGTTTTAAAAAGATGGCAGATTTCCTCATCCTTTTCCAGACCCTCATCTAATTTCTGAGTATAGGCTCTTTCTAGTTCCCAACTCTGGAGACTGTTGGGAATGAGGGATATTGATATGAAGTTCAAAAGTGAGTGAGTGGCCAGTCTTTGTGACCCCACTGTAGCCCGCCAGGCACTTCTATCCATGGGATTCTCCAGGCTAGAATACTGGCATGGGTTGCCATGCCTCTTCCAGGGGATCTTCCCAACCTGGGGATCCAATCTGTATCTCTTATGTCTCCTGCATTGGCAGGTGGGTTCTTTACCACTAGAGCTACCTGCTGCTGCTGCTGCTAAGTCGCTTCAGTCCTGTCTGACTCTGTGCGACCCCATAGACGACAGCCCGCCAGGCTCCCCCGTCCCTGGGATTCTCCAGGCAAGAACACTGGAGTGGGTTGCCATTTCCTTCTCCAATGCATGAAAGTGAAAAGTGAAAGTGAAGTCGCTCAGTTGTGTCTGACTCTTAGTGACCCCATGGTCTGCAGCCCACCAGGTTCCCGTCCATGAGATTTTCCAGGCACGAGTACTGGAGTGGGGTGCCATTGCCTTCTCCTATAGAGCCACCTGGGAAGCCTCAAATCCATTTCTATTAGAGGTTTATTTTTAAATACTAAAAAAAAAAATTTAATACTAAACAAAAATAGTATGTTGTTGTTCAGTCTCCAAGTCATGTACAGCTCTTGTTGACTTCATGGACTGCAGCACATCATACCAGCCTGTTCCCCACCATCTCCCAAAGTTTGCCCAAGTTTCAGTCAATTGCACCAGTATTGCCATTGACCCATGTCATCCTCCGTCATCTTCTTCTCCTTCTGTCTTCAGTCTTTCTCAGCATCAGAGTGGTTTCCAACGCGTCAGTTCTTCGCATCAGGTGGCCAAAGTATTGGAGCTTCAGCATCAGTCCTTCCAATGAATATTCAGGGCTGATTTCCTTTAGGATGGACTGGTTGGATCTCCTTGCAGTCCAAGGGACTCTCAGGAGTCTTCTCCAGCACCACAGTTGGAAAGCATCAATTCTTTGGTGCTCTTCCTTCTTTATGGCGCTGCTCTCACAACCAGACAGGAGCACTGGGAGGACCACAGCCTTGACTAACAGACCTTTGTTGGCAAAGTGATGTCTTTGGTTTGTAACACACTGCCTAGGTTTGTCATAATTTTCCTACCAAAAAGCAATCATCTTTTAATTTCCTGACTGCAGTCACTACCCACAGTGATTTGAGAGCCCAAGGAGAGGAAATCACTACTTCCACCTTTTCTCCTTCTATTTGCCATGAAATGATGGGGCTGGATACCATGATCTTAGATTTTTTAATATTTAGTTTTAAGTCAGCTCTTGCACTCTCCTCCTTCACCCTCAACAAGAGACTCTTTAGTTCCTCTTCACTTTTTGCCATTAGAGTGGTATCATCTGCATATCTGAGGTTGTTGGTATTTCTCCTGGCAATCTTGATTCCAGCTTGGACCTCATCCAGCCTGGAATTTCTCATGATGTGCTCTGTGAATAAGTTAAATAAACAGGGTGACAATATACAGCCTCGTTACACTCCTTTCTCAATTTTGAACCAGTCAACTGTTCTATACAAGGTTCTAACTGTTGCTTCTTGACCTGCACACAGGTTTCTCAAGAGACAGGTAAGATGGTCTGGTATTCCCATTTCTTTAAGAGTTTCCCACAGATTTTTGTGATCCATATAGTCACAGGCTTTAGCGTACGTAGTCAATGAAACAGAAATAGATGCTTTTCCTTGAATTCCCTTCTTTTTCTATGATCCAGCATATGTTGGCAATTTGATGTCTGGTTCCTCTGCTGTTTCTAAACCAAGCTCGGACATCTGTAAGTTCTTGGTTCATGTAATGCTGCAGTCTAGCATGCAGGATTTTGAGTATCTCTTACTAGCATGGGAGATGAGTGCAACTGACCAGTGGTTTGAACATTCTTTAGTACTATCCTTCTTGGGAACTGGGGTGAGGATTGATCTTTTCCAGTCTTGTGGCCACTGCTAGGTTTTCCAGAATTTCTGACATATTGAGTGTAGCACTTTGATAGCATCATCTTTTAGGATTTGAAATAGTTCTGCTGGAATTTCATCACCCACCCTAGTTTTATTGACAGCAGTGCTTCTTAAGTCCCTCTAGACTTAACAATCCAGGATGTCTGGCTCTGAGTGAGTGACCACACCATAGTGGTTATCAGGGTCATTAAGATCTTTTTGGTACAGTTCTTCTGTATAAAATAATAGTATATTATATTACAAAACCCTACATTATTTTATAGAAATATACAAACAATATACATCTTTCAACACAGTTTACTTATGGCGTGATTTCAGTTTTGTGAATAATTTTGTGTGTGAATTAATATGTTTATGGTATAAGACTAGAAAAACTTGAGTGAATGTATTAACAACTATTATTTATTTGTGCTATGTTTATAGACAAATCTTTATTTATTGATCATTTCTTATCTTCTAAAAGTAGTTAATAATGATATATTTTATGATAGAAAGCTATATTTTATAGCTTTTTAAATAATATAAACAGTGTGGGTGTTTAACATAACATAAACCTTGTATTGTTGTTTGTTGTTTAGTCGCTCAGTCACGTCTGACTCTTTTGAGACCCCATGGACTGTAGCCTGCCAAGCTCCTCTATCCAAGCATTTTCCAGGCAAGAATATTGGAGTGGGTTGTCATTTCCTCCTCTAAAACGTTATATAAAAAGCAGAAAATTGTATATTGCTTGTCATGTTCTATAAACACTGTAGAATTTAATAGAAATAAAAGTTAAATGTCTCATAATTTGTGTTCAAGTTGAAAGAGTAAGCCTTAGATGTACTCATCGTGTATATTTCCTCATTATAAACAATAGCAGGTTTACATTTTAGCCTTGCCTTTTCAGTTTCTCTGCACTCTGATTTCAAAGTGGCAATATTGAAAAAAAAAAAAAGAAGGAAACTCAGCATCCATTATCTCCTTTGTCTCCAAGATAATATTCTATTAAACTGACTTCCTGCTGAAGGATGCATTGACACGAATGTTACTCAGAAGCAGAAGAAAGATTAGGATCATCCCCACGTAGGCATGAGCGCCATCTGGACCAGGGCTTCTCTGTAGACCAGAGTCGGTTCAGTCACCCCTTCATCACAGATCCGGACCTGACAGATTTCTAATACACACAGCCACCTGGAAGCATAACGCTGCCCAAACCCAGCTGAGCTTTCACTCTGTGGTTTTTATTCTCTTGTATTTGATGTCCAGCACTCTTCCCTCTGGTGTCAGCTTCTGAATTCCCTGACTTATGATCAGCATTAGAGAGAACTGCAGTGATGCTCAGATGATTTGCGAAGACCTGCAGCAGCAATGCCTTCCAGTGTTCCCCAGATCCCACACTGTTCATGACTTTTCCTTTTCTCTTTTTTCCAAACAGCATCTATTTCCAAGCCCTTTCTCCCATTCATTCTTAAATCCTAGAATTTAAACTCTCAAAAGTATTTACATTTAAATGGAGTGCTGAGGCCTTTTGGTGTTTGAAAAAACCTTTTGAGATTTTTTAATGAACTTCTAAGAGGTACTTGGATTGAAGCATTGCCAAGAGTAGGTCTATTCGGAACAATGGGAAGCCTGGGTTCAATTTAGAGCTAGACGGTCGTCAATTCAGGACAAATTAGAGCCTTCAGAACTCTGCAATTGTTCCTGCTCCTCAGCCTTACATTCAAGACCTCTGCCAATCGGTTCCTGCTTACTTTGTCAAGCTCATCTCTGATCCTTCAGGAGCCACAGCAGCCTTCCTGCTACTTCTCAGATGTTTCTGATTTCCCATTATCTTCCCTCCTCTCTTCATCAATTGCCTTTTCAAAATTCATGGGCTAAGTTTGATATCACCTCCATCATGAAATTTCTCTCTGCTGCACATGGGTGGTTTAGGGAAAAGTGCATAAATTACTCCCCAGAAATTTCTAATTTTATAGCTTATACAAGCCCTCAGAAGTTGTATAACTAAGACACATGTAATACAGCTCTATTTTAGGTAAGATAAAACATCATTTATTTTGTATAACTTCTGTGTAAACAAAGTCATACTTATTTATGTTGGAGTCTGATTTACAATGTTTTGTTACTCTCTGCTGTACAGTGAAGTGAATCAGCTATACACATATATAAAATATATCCACTCAATTTTAGATTCTTTTCCCATACAGGTCATTATAGAGTGTTGAGTAAATTCAAAGTCATGTTTATGAAGTTCTTAGGATGTAATAAGTATCTCCATAGCTCTGGAAATCGGGTAAAATTATTTACCCCATCCCTGCACCCAGAATTTCCACTCCTGAAAAGCAGTCTTCAAGAGATTGTAATAAAGAGTAAATGAGGAAATCTATGTAAAAATCTTAAGAGAAATATCTGGCAGATAACAGCAATTCATTAAAAAATTTTAACAATTCTTATTAACCAATGTTCTCTTCCTGGCTCTATCTGTGTGTGCTCAGCCACTAAAAGTCTTGTTCAGCTCTGTCTCCCATCTCTCACCAGGCTCCTCTGTCCATGGTATTTCCCAGGCAAGACTACTAGAGGGGGTGGCCATTTCCTGCTGGAGGGGATCTTCCTGGCCCAGGGATCAAACCCACATCTCCTCTGTCTCCTATATTGCCAGGCAGATTCTTTACCTGCTGAGCCATCTGGGAAGCTCGCCTGAGTCTGTGCTGATTTGAATAAGCTCTTAATGGCAGTGTTTAGTGCACCTGTGTTCAGGTTCTTTGCCTTCCCCAAACACCACATTCTATTTGATAACAAGAACCATATGAACACAAAGCCCAAGATCATGTGTGGTATTATAAGCCTTTAATACACTGTCCATGCAGTACAGTCAAACTAGACCCAGAAAAAATATAAGTCCCCTGCTATTTTAATGGCTGCATATTGTTATCTGACAACATGAACAAATAGATGCACTAAAGGATGTGACTGATGAAGTCAGTGTGACTTTCAAATAAACCTCATTTTCACTTAGCTCTCACTCTGTTGCTTCTTTTGGAAAATGAAAAAAGAGCAACGTTTCCCTCAAATAACATGCGGATTCCTTTGACTTTTGGCTGTTTTATTTTTTCTTTGGAAGGCAGACCACGATAGGGTGCATGTTATGGGCAGATGACATTTCTTTTTGTAATTTAGATGAAAGGACTATGAAATATTGGTATTTGGTTGAGCATACTGGGCTGTTCCAAACAAAGACTTTTGATCCTGAGTGTAGACCTGCCAGGACTCTATATTTCAGATTGATGGATGATCTTTCCAGCATCGTATTTTCATTATTTTCTACTTTTCTGTTCTATGTGTCAAACCACCATTAAATCACAGATACTAAATGCTGAATAAAATAAAACATCTATGAATTAGAAATGAGTCCTTTCATTTCCTTAATGCAGCTCTCTCATCCCATGCTGCATTTTACATCATTCATCTGGTTTTCCCAGTCTTCCGGTATATCCTTCTTTTGAACTTTCGGTTCCTCACATTTTAACGAAGTCAGCATGAGGGAACAAAATGGCTTTGAGCTGAGCGTCAAAGGACCTGACCATAGTCTTAGATTTGCTTCAGCTTGTGTTGTGCCTTGAGAATCTCTTTTCTCATGTTCAATAAGAAAAATGTACAACATGGTCTTTAAGTCATTGAAACTCTATGATTTCTGATTTTTATCTGGAGCTCTGCCCCTTGATACTCTGATTTGAAAAAAATGGATCCTTTCCCCACGTTTAAAAAAAAAAATTCATGTTGACCAGTATTTTAATTATGTCTCCTTTTGTTTATTTTCTATGGAGGGCTGCTTTGAAAATTAATAAAATAATCTGCAGGAAATATTCTAGCATAATTTACCTTCTTTTCTAGTTCTAGTTAAGTTCTGCCTTCGCTACTTCCTCTATATCACACTTGTTTTTATTCTTATTTTATTCTAAAGTCCTCTTTGATTCTCCCAATATTTCACAACCTCAAACTTAATTCATTAGCAAATTCTTTTATAAGTTTGTTCAAGTACATAGCTACTGTGGGCCAAGACTGGGTTATTTTGCTGTTTGGGGGTGTTGAATAAATAAAATTCCCATTCTCTGCCTGAGCTTGAAATTAGTTGAGATGTAGACTAAAGAAGATGAGATGAAGATAAGTATAGCCCGTTGAAGCTGTTGGAAGATGCTGCGTTTCAGTTCAGTTCAGTTCAGTCACTCAGTCGTGTACGACTCTTTGCGACCTCATGAATCGCAGCATGCCAGGACTCCCTGTCCATCACCAACTCCCAGAGTTCACTCAGACTCACATCCATCAAGTCAGTGATGCCATCCAGCCATCTCATCTTCTGTTGTCCCCTTCTCCTCCTGTCCCCAGTCCCTCCCAGCATCAGAGACTTTTCCAATGAGTCAACTCTTTGCATGAGGTGGTCAAAGTATTGGAGTTTCAGCTTTAGCATCATTCCTTCCAAAGAACACCCAGGACTGATCTTCATTAGGATGGACTGGTTGGATCTCCTTGCAGTCCAAGGGACTCTCAAGAGTCTTCTCCAACACCACAGTTCAAAAGCATCAATTCTTCGGCGCTCAGCTTTCTTTATAGTCCAACTCTCACATCCATACATGACCACTGGAAAAATCATAGGCTTGATTAGATGGACCTTTGTTGGCAAAGTAATATCTCTGCTTTACAATATGCTATCTAGGTTGGTCATAACTTTCCTTCCAAGGAGTCAGTTCAGTTCAGTCGCTCCAAGGAGTAAACATCTTTTAATTTCATGGCTGCAGTCACCATCTGCAGTGATTTTGGAGCCCCTCAAAATAAAGTCTGGCACTGTTTCCACTGTTTCCACATCTATTTCCCATGAAATGATGGGACCGGATGCCATGATCTTCGTTTTCTGAATGTTGAGCTTTAAGCCAACTTTTTCAGTCTCTTCTTTCACTTTCACGAAGAGGCTTTTTAGTTCCTCTTCACTTTCTGCCATAAGGGTGGTGTCATCTGCGTATCTGAGGTTATTGATATTTCTCCTGGTAGTCTTGATTCCAGCTTGTGCTTCTTCCAGCCCAGCATTTCTCATGATGTATTCTGCATAGAAGTTAAATAATCAGGGTGACAATATACAGCTTTGACGTACTTCTTTTCCTATTTGGAACCAGTCTGTTGTTCCATGTCCAGTTCTAATTGTTGCTTCCTGACCTGCATATAGGTTTCTCAAGAGGCCTGCTGCATTTAGGTCATCCCAAATTCCCAAAGCAGGGTAGTGGTATTTCTCCCAATTGTTCTCCCAAATATCTCAGTGAGCCAGGTCTCTTCCCTGTTCCCTATAGAATATGCATGGGAGTAGAAAGGCGAATGGGCAAGAGGGAGTCAAAGAAAGCTTCTCTTAGGAACTGATGCATGAACAGAAGCCAAGAGGCTCACTGATGGGATGAGAGGAGGGTTCTAGGCAACAGGAAATGCACAAGAAAACTTGTGGCACCTTTGGAGAACTGGAGTGAAAACAGGGCCTGGACCAAGAGTGTGAGTGGCACCAGATGAGGAGGAAGGGAAGGGCTGAGCCCCAGTTATGCAAGCTAGAGCTTAGATTGTATCCTAAATGACAGCAAGAAGACTCAGAGATTTTGAGCATCTGTAGAAATCCAAGGAAAGATGTCCAGTCGTCAGTTGGCTGATCTGGATATCTGAAGAGAGGACCACTCAGAAAAGAAACACGGTTACCTAGTGAATAAGTGTTGAAAGACTAGAAGAGTCTTTGCATGATCCCCAGACACTCCAACATTTAATGACTGGGGAAATAAAGCTAGAGAGTTAAGACCAAAATGAGAAACCAGAAAAAACAAAAAACAAAAAAACAGAATGTTTGGAGATGGAAGACACCGCCACTGTCTAGTGCTACCAAAGAGGTCAAGCAGGATGAGGACTGAAACAAGCCCACAAGCCCACAAGCCCACAAGCCCACAAGCCCACAAACCCACAAGCCCACAAGTCCACAAGCCCACAAGCCCACAAGCCCACAAGCCCACAAGTCCACAAGCCCACAAGCCCGCTTTAACCTGTATTCATTTTTCTTTCTGCTACAGCATGTAAGAGAGAGAAACTATTACATTTTTCCCTCTATTTTTCTATACTTCATGTCTTCATTGCTCATTTGTTGATTCATCCTAAAATATTTTGGATGAATGTTTTGGCTGAATGTTTTGGCTGAATATTTGGCTAAAATGTTTTTCTAGAAACACTCTTAAAGGCAGTTCAGCTTTGGCTCCTTCATGTTCACTGCTCTAATGAAACTCCTCCTGCTAATGTTGCCAGAAATATTTCTTAAGGGAAGTTATGAGTTAATAGCAGAAATGTCAAATATTTTTCAGTTTTGTGTTTTTTAAACTTTTTTGTAAAGTAGAAGAAAGTGTTATCTACTGAGAGTGAAGGGAGAAGAAGAGGGATTTGACCTTACAACATTAAAAGGGTAGGATAACTAGAAATATATATTTAAATATTTGAGGGCCATTTCTTTTGAATATTGAAATATGTGGATGTTTCCGTTAAATAAAAGTGAAAATGATTCTAGCAGAGAAAGCTTCATCAGAGTCAGATTTATATATTGATGAGATTTTCTTCTCCTCATCTTTTCTTGTTTTTTTCATTTTCTCCTTCTCTCTTTTCTTATACTTTCTTCTGTCTTCTTTTGTCCTGCCTTCTCTTCTCCCACACTCCTTCTTCCTCATCTTTCCTCATTATTCCCCTCCTTCATAGCTGGTGGATTATGAGGCATTACCAGGGAATTAAGCTGCAGCTGGATAGAGCTAATATTGAGGAACTGTTTATTAGCTTCTCTGCTGAGGCTCAGAGCACTTGCCTTTCAAGAGTGTACCTACTGGAATTCCTGCAGCACCATTTTCTCCAGGTCATTGCCATCTCCCTGGTGTTCACTCTCTCTATTATCTTCTTTGATACTGTTCATTTGGGGAGTTGGGCTCATTCCTATCATTACATCATTTCTCTTTTGATCCTCTTTCCTTTCTTCTAGGTTTCTCTCTTGATATTCCTTTGGGACTTTACAATGCTATCTTTCCCCCACTACAATCTCCTCCAGGGCAAGACCCAGAATCATTCTAACTCTTGCCTTTTTACAAATGTCTAATCTGCCCCAACAACACATAATACAATAGGGGGATAGAGACCAATAGGACAGGAATCTTGACCTCAGTGAGGACACCATATAAGAGTGTGAGCAGGGGAGGGGGTAAGCGGATGGGACCACGCAGAATCCTATAAATGCAGAAATGGGCAAACTCATGAAATAACAGGATAGTGCAAAAGGAAGAAGCTATTAGAACTGCTTTTAAATGTCAAAGAAGAGTTCACTGAAGAGGAAGTCCTTTATTTAGATGAATAAATGTAGAAATGGAAGGAAGGGATCTCAGATAGTGTCTAGCATCAGCAAAAGCACAGAGACACATCATTTAATGACATGTTTGAGGGGGAGTTTAAGTTTTTAAGTACAGCGGAAGCAAACAGGTGAACACTGGGGGAAGGGCCTAGATGTTGGGGAGCATATGCTCATAATGTGAGCATAATGCAAGACTGGTGAAAGTGGTTCCCGAGACTGTGCTTTGTGATGCTAAGACATTCGGATACCCTGGGAAATCTCAATTTCACATTTTTAAGGGAGGATGTCAACATGAAAAAAAAATAAGATCAAGGCATCTGACCCTTCAAGGCAAATAGAAGGGGAAAAAGTGGAAGCAGGGACACGTTTTCTTTTCCTGGGCTCCAAAATCTTTCCAGACAGTGACTGCAGCTGTGAAATTAAAAGACGCTTGCTTCTTGGAAATAAAGTTAGGACGAACCTAGACAGTATATTAAAAACCAGAGATATCAGTTTGCTGACAGAGGTCTATATAGTCAAAGCTTTGTTTTTTTCCAGTAGTCATGCACAGATATAAGAGTTGGACCATAAAGAAAGCTGAACACCAAAGAGTTGATGTTTTTGAATTGTGGTGCCGGAGAAGACTCTTGAGAGTCACTTGGGCTGCAAGGAGATCCAACCCGTCAATCCTAAAGGAGATCAACTCTGAACATTAATTGGAAGGACTGATGCTGAAGCTGAAGCTCCAATACTTTGGCCACCTGATGCAAAGAGCTGACTTATTGGAAAAGACCCTGTTGCTAGGGGAAAACTGAGGGCAAGAGAAGGGGGAAGTAGAGGATGAGATGGTTAGAAAGCATCATTGACTTAATGAGCATGAATTTGTCCAAACTTGGGGAGATAGTGAAGGATGGAAGAGCCTGGTGTGCTGCAGCCCATGGGGTTGCAAAGAGTCAGACATGATTTAGTGACTGAACAACAGTAACAACAACAAAATGAAGACGCATAAGTGTCAACATGGAAGACACATCACATACGGAGATGCTAGTCATTCTCTTAACCTGACTGGGTGATCTTAGATGAGCAAATAATTGTGATACAGAGAACGGAATAGGAAACCTGTTATAAAACAACACGGACACCTTTAAAGGATCTTCCTGTCCACATTAAAGATCTATGACAAATACCTGCAACCTGGGTTGATTCATAGACTTCATACCTTCTATTTGAAAGGAGATGGGAGGTTGCAAATAATAAACAAGTCTTAAATGGCAAGTCATAATCACACAGTAGAATATTTATGTGTGTGTGCCTGCTCAGTAGCTTCAGTCATGTCCGACTCTTTGCAACCTATGATTGTAGCCTGCCAGACTCCTCTGTCCTTGGATTCTCCAGGCAAGAACACTGGAGTGGGTTTCCATGTCCTCCTCCAGATCTTTCCAACCAGGGATCGAACCCGTACGTCTTATGTTTCCCACATTGACAGGCAGATTCTTTACCACCAACGCTACCTGGGAAACCCAAGTCAGCTATACATATACCTCAGTTCAGTCCCTCAGTCATGTCTGACTCTAAGACCCTGTGGACTGCAGCACACCAGGCTTCCTTGTCCATCACCAACTCCCGGAGCTTACTCAGACTCATGTCCATCAGGTCGGTGATGCCATCCAATCATCTCATCCTTTGTCATTCCCTTTTCCTTCCACCATCAGTCTTTCCCAGCATCAGGGTCTTTTCAAATGAGTCAGTTCTTTGTATCAGGTGGCCAAAGTATTGGAGTTTTAGCTTCAGCATCAGTCCTTCCAATGAATATTCAGGACTGATTTCCTTTTGGATGGGCTGGCTTGATCTTGCAGTCCAAGGGACTCTTAAGAGTCTCCAACATCATAGTTTGAAAGCATCAAAAAGTATCAAAAGTACCAAAAGAATATTGATAATCACACAAATAACTAAATGATAAGAATAGTGTTTCCTGGAATCTTTACAGAAGTTTGATTAACTCATTGAATTTAATGAATCATTCACTATACAGAAGTTGGATACTTTGCACCTTTTGTTTTTTCTTCCTCAGCAATTGAAAAGCTAGATCTGAGTAGAATGAGGAGTCGAGCAGAGAAAATTCCCGAGTCTCTCTCCAGCTTTTGTACATAGTGTTAAGAAGTCTGCAATCTTTACTTAGCTTGCCTCAGGAGAAATCATAAGCCTTCCAAACAGAGACAGATTCCATTTCTCTGTACATATCTGATAAAAGGAAGTTGGAAATTTCCTAGGTCTTGAATTGCTTTAAATCTCAACTTGAGTCACATATCAAGAACTAATGCCTTACTTCCTTTGACCATCCTGTTCTTGTTTTTCTTACATGATTTTAGATCTAAGACTTGAGAAACAAAGATACTGTCAAGTTTATAGAAGATCACACGTCACCTAGTTTTAAAAGAACAACTTTTAATTGGCTTTTGATTCCTCGAAAATAGCTTTGGTTTGGCAATTCCTCTAAGGAATGTTAGATACCTTAGTTCAACTCACTGAGTTTGTGAGAAAGGAAACAGAAAGCATCACGAGTTTTGAGAGTGAGCACTGGCTCATGCGGCAGGAGAAGTGGGTTCTATTCTTAGCCTTGCCTGATCTGCGTGACTTTTGATAAATTGATTTTTGTTTCTGGACCTCAATTGCCTTATATATAAGATCAATGTTTGGTTTAAATATTCTTTATGGCTTTTTCTGTGCTGCCATTCTGTGACTCTAAGGATATATATATATATATATATATATATATATATATATATATATACACATGTTTAGAGTAAGTCCCCTACATATGAATGAAATGTGTTGCAAGAGCCTAGTTTGTAAGTTCAACAAAGTTAACCTAGGCACCCAAATAACACAGTTAGCTATTGAGTCATGTACTGTAATGGGTGGTTTATATATATATATATATAAAATTTTTTGTACAAATACTGTATAAAACAAACATGCACAAAAATAAATAAAACCTTTTAAATCTTACAGTACAGTACCTTGATTTAGGTCACGAATAGACCTGAATGGTCTAGCGGTTTTCCCTACTTTCTTCAATTTAAGTCTGAATTTGGCAATACGGTGTTCATGATCTGAGCCACAGTCAGCTCCTGGTCTTGGTTTTGTTGACTGTATAGAGCTTCTCCATCTTTGGCTGCATAGAATATAATCAATCTGATTTCGGTGTTGACCATCTGGTGATGTTCATGTGTAGAGGCTTCTCTTGTGTTGTTGGAAGAAGGTCTTTGCTATGACCAGTTCATTTTCTTGGCAAAACTCTATTAGTCTTTGCCCTGCTTCATTCTGCATTCCAAGGCCAAATTTTCCTGTTACTCCAGGTGTTTCTTGACTTCCTACTTTTGCATTCCAGTCCCCTATAATGAAAAGGACATCTTTTTTGGGTGTTAGTTCTAAAAGGTCTTGTAGGTCTTCATAAAACCGTTCAACTTCAGCTTTTTCATCATTACTGATTGGGGCATAGACTTGGATTACTGTGATATTGAATGGTTTGCCTTGGAGATGAACAGAGATCATTCTGTCGTTTTTGAGATTGCATCCAAGTACTGCATTTTGGACTCTTTTGTTGACCATGATGGCTACTCCATTTCTTCTGAGATATTCCTGCCTGCAGGAGTAGGTGTAATGCTCATCTGAGTTAAATTCACCCATTCCAGTCCATTTTAGTTTGCTGATTCCTAGAATGTCGAAGTTCACCCTTGCCATCTCTTGTTTGACCACTTCCAATTTGCCTTGATTCATGGACCTGACATTTCAGGTTCCTATGCAATATTGCTCTTTATAGCATCGGATATTGCTTCTATCACCAGTCACATGCACAACTGGGTATTGTTTTTGCTTTGGCTCCATCTCTTCATTCTTTCTGGAGTTATTTCTCCCCTGATCTCCAGTAGCATATTGGGCACCTAATGACCTGGAGAGTTCCTCTTTTGGTATCCTAGTATATTCAAAAGCAGAGACATTATTTTGCCAACTAAGGTCCATCTAGTCAAGGCTATGGTTTTTCCAGTAGTCATGTATGGATGTGAGAGTTGGACTGTGAAGAAGGCTGAGCACCGAAGAATTGATGCTTTTGAACTGTGGTGTTGGAGAAGACTCTTGAGAGTCCCTTGGACTGCAAGGAGATCCAACCAGTCCATTCTGAAGGAGATCAACCCTGGGATTTCTTTGGAAGGAATGATGCTAAAGCTGAAACTCCAGTACTTTGGCCACCTCATGCAAAGAGTTGACTCATTGGAAACGACTCTGATGCTGGGAGGGATTGGGGGCAGGAGGAGAAGGGGATGACTGAGGATGAGATGGCTGGATGGCATCACGGACTCGATGGACATGAGTCTGAGTGAACTCTGTGAGATGGTGATGAACAGGGAGGCCTGGCGTGCTGCGATTCATGGGGTCGCAAAGAGTCGGACTCGACTGAGCAACTGAACTGAACTGACAGTACCTTGAAAAGTACAATAGTACAGAACAAGAGCTGGCATACAGGGGCTGGTATTGAGTGAACAGGCAAGAAGAGTTACTGACTGGAGGTGGGAAATGGTAGAGCTGAAGGATCGTCAGCAATAGGAGTTAAGGGCAAGCAGCAATCTCACTCATGGCTGACGTTGATAGAGCACATGTTGGCATCTTTGGAAGTTTACAACTTGAAGCTTCATATATAAGGGACTTATTGTACTTCTCTATGCCAATGCCAGGCCTATGCGCCCACATTTTAAGTGCTGACAGTTGACTTTTCTTTTTGTAAAGCAAGTGCCTGACTTAAGTTTTAATTGTCAAGTCTGATTCTTCAAAGAGAGCCGTCTAGAATAAGCACACCACCAGCCACTCTTTGCGTCTGCAGTTTCCTTTGCTTTAGAGGTCTTGTTGGCTTCAAGAACTGATCATTTGGGCTCCAAATTTTTCTCTCCTTCATCTTTAAACTCCAACTCTTATGTTTTAAGTTTGCCAAAAGAGTAAGCCTCCAAAACCCTACCTCCTCACCCTTGACCTCAAGGAAAGCAGGACCCTAGGCCCATATGTGTGCTCCTTCTGTCTGTCTGTCCATGTGATCTCACTGTGTGGACTCAGGTGTGCTATGCAATTTCAAGGTTCTACAAGCAATAAACCCTTATTTTCCCAAAATGTCCTAATGCTTATTGCTGAAGGATGTCTTACTATCATGATAAGTGCCACAAAGGCTGGTCCAGGCACAGCACTGATTATTGATAGCCTGAGACCAACACAGCTCCATGGTAGTGTTGTTTAGTCACTAAGCTGTGTCTGACTCTTTGGGACCCCTTAGACTGTATTATGCAGATGACAACCCCCTCATGGCAGAAAGTGAAGAGGAGCTAAAAGGCCTCTTGATGAAAGTGAAAAAGGAGAGTGAAAAAGTTGGCTTAAAGCTCAACATTCAGAAAATGAAGATCATGGCATCTGGTCCCATTACTTCATGGGAAATAGATGGGGAAACAGCGGAAACAGTGTCAGACTTTATTTTGGGGGGATCCAAAATCACTACAGATGGTGACTGCAGCCATGAAACTAAAAGACACTTACTCCTTGGAAGAAAAGTTATGACCAACTTAGATAGTATATTCAAAAGCAGAGACATTACTTTGCCGACTAAGGTCCGTCTAGTCAAGGCTATGGTTTTTCCTGTGGTCATGTATGGATGTGAGAGTTGGACTGTGAAGAAGGCTGAGTGCCAAAGAATTGATGCGTTTGAACTGTGGTGTTGCAGAAGCCTCCTGAGGGTCCCTTGGACTGCAAGGAGATCCAACAAGTCTATTCTGAAGGAGATCAACCCTGGTATTTCTTTGGAAGGAATGATGCTAAAGCTGAAGCTCCAGTACTTTGGCCACCTCATGCGAAGAGTTGACTCATTGGAAAAGACTCTGATGCAGGGAGAGATTGGGGGCAGGAGGAGGAGGGGACAACAGAGGATGAGATGGCTGGATGGCATCACGGACTCAATGGATGTGAGTCTGAGTGAACTCCGGGAGATGGTGATGGACAGGGAGGCCTGGTGTGCTGCGATTCATGGGGTCGCAAAGAGTCGGACACGACTGAGTGACTGAACTGAACTGAACTGAACTGGACTCTATTATACTAATTAATTATTATAACCCCAGTTTTTGCATTAATATTACATTACTATATCTCTTTTACAAAAGAGAAATAAAAGAGGCTTAATAAGGTTGAGTAGTTGTCCAGGGTCACAAATGTAGTAGGTGGCAATGCATGCATGCTCAGTTATGTCCAACTCTGTAATCCCATGGACTATAGCCCACCTGGCTTCTCTGTCCATGGGATTTTCCCAGCGAGAATACTGATGTAGGTAGACATTTCCTCCTTCAGAGGATCTTCCTGACCCAGGGACCACACCTATGTATCCTGCATTGCAGGTGAATTCTTTACCACTGAGTCACCTGGGAATCCCAGTAAGTGGCAATAGTCTGTTTGTAGGAAGTTTTAATGAAATAAGTAGATATTTTTGTTTAAATAACCACTACAAAGTCAGTTAGGAAGATACCACAGAAACAGAATAATTTATTACCAAAGATCAAGTCAAGCAGACATCAGTTGGCTCCCCGTCATTTATTAAGAGAAAACTGGCTTGCTCAGATGTCATTCTTTTTTTTCTGAAAGTCTAATACAATCCCCAGGATTTTGTCAAGTCCCAGAGTCTTTTGCTCATTGCTCATTGTCTTCTCTCAACTGGTGTGTGTGTTGTTGCTTCAGTTGTATCCAACTCTTTATGATCCCATGGACTGTAGCCTGAAAAACTCCTCTGTCCATGAGATTCTCCAGGATACTGGAGTGGGTTGCCACATCCTCCTCCAGGGGAATCTTCCTGACCCAGAGATTGAACCTGCGTCTCTTAAGCCTCCTGCATTGGCAGGTGGGTTCTTTACCACTAGCACCACCTGCTGAAACTCCCTCAACTGGTACCCGATTCTTTTTAACCTCTTAGAAATTACTTTTGGCATACAAAAAGCTGTACTTCTTTAATGTACATAATCTGATGTATTTGAAGACAGATAAACACCCATGAAATCATCACCACATTCTGTTCCATAAACATATCCAATACCTTCAAATATTTTCTCCCATCTTCTTCACTTAATATTTTTTTGTAAATTAATTTATTTTAATTGGAGGCTAACTACTTTACAGTATTGTAGTGGTTTTTGCCATACATTCACATGAATCTGCCATGGGTGTACATGTTTTCCCCATCCTGAACCCTCCTCCCACCTCCTGCCCCATCCCATCCCTCAGGGTCATCCCAGTGTACCAGCCCTGAGCACCCTGTCTCACGCATCGAACCTGGACTGGCGATCTGTTTCACATATGATAATATACATGTTTCAATGCTATTCTCGCAGATCATCCGACCCTCACCTTCTCCCACAGAGTCCAAAAGTCTGTTCTTTACATCTGTGTCTCTTTCACTGTCTTGCATATAGGGTCATCGTTACCATCTTTCTAAATTCCATATATATGCGTTAATATATCGTATTGCTGTTTTTCTTTCTGACTTTCTTCTACCTCATTAGAACTGATTCAAAAGCATATGATAAAAGCACACCATTATTAGATTTATACTCTCAGCAAAACTGTGTGTATACAATGCAGCACTGTTAACTACAGGCCCTGTGTTTACAGATCTCTAGGTCTTATTTATCTTGCTTAACTGAATCTGTGTACCCTCTGATCAACAGCACATATGTGTATCTTCTCCTGTGGCTGTTTTCCTTCTCTGTCCGAGTTAGCCTCAGTCATAGAACATTGCTCCTTTGCTTAGATTTTCCCAAAGTACCATTTACAGAGGCATTCATGTGGAGGAGAATTTTACAGGAGATTTGAGTTCAATGGCAGACATATGGAGCTATGCAAGAGGAGAGCAGAACCCACAGCCGAATGCCAACGGTTAAATCGTACTCTTACTTAAAAGCTCCTTCACTCACACCTGCCAGGGGTAGTTCCCAATGTTTTATTCCTTCCTTCACTCCCTCCCTCTCTTTCTTTCTTCTTTTCTTGCTTTCTTTCCTTCCTCTGGCTTCAGAGTTTCATCTTCATTTCTCTCTCCACCTTCCTTCTCTTACACTCAAGAATTCCTCGCAGCTCTGATGCAAGGTATTTTATTGATCTCTGTATTTCACTTGGGCACATTTTGATTTGTTCCCAAACATTCCAATTAAGGTGAGCTCTAATATAAGAGAGTCTGTTCCCCCTGAGTGGAATCCAATCAACCTCGACTACTGTGGGTTTGCTCCTTCTTACCTCTCTTTTCACTGTCTTCACCTTCCTTCCTCTTTTACCATACTTTGTTTTAAGTAGATATAAATGTATAAAGATGTATATTTCTTGGGGAAAAATCGATACTGTCCTTTGATAACTGCCTTGAGGTTGTCTTTCTTTTTTTTCCCTACCCTTCCATCCGTGAAGTTGAGCTTTGATGTCTGTGGCTGAATCTAAGACCTCATCATTCATCAAGTCAGTATGAAAATAGGCTTATAAAAGTCACACAACTGCCTTGTGAACTGCAGTTCTGTCAAGCCAGTGTGGCTCACCTGTCAGGTTTAATATGGCAGGCTGAGATAGGGCTGTCCTTTGATTTCATGCTGCCCCAGGTAAGGATGGCAGTGACATTATATTTTCAGTTTGTATATATATTATGAGGAAATATCAGCCTTCACCCAACTCACCTATTTGTGTCTTTGACCTTTCCTGCCTTCTAGTCGTGCCTACCTTCTGACACTGAATAAGTCCTCATGGGTCACAACTATGATTTTTCCACTTCTGAACTCATGAATTTTCCATAACTCAGCTTCTAAACATAGAGCCAGAGGACTTGGCATTGGATCTTGGCTTCTCATCCAGGATTCTGTGACTTTGGGTAAATCACTTCCAACACTGAATTTTTGTGTTCATATCTTTCAAATGAAAGTGAAAGTGTGAGTCTCTCAGTTGTGTCCGATTCTTTGCAGCCCCATGGACTGACTGTCTTGCCAGACTTCTCTGTCCATGGAATTTTCCAGGTAAGAATGCTGTGGGTATCCAGGCAAGAGAGTGGGTAGCCATTCCCTTCTCCAGGGGATCTTCCTGACCTAGGGATCAATTCTGGGTCTCCTGCATTTCAGGCAGATTCTTTACTGTCTGAGACACAAGGAAAGGATGAATCAGCAATGCTGATTCAATGGACATGAGCAAATTCCAGGAGATAGTGAAGGACAGGGAAGCCTGGCTTGCTGCAGTCCATGAGGTCACAAAGACTCATCCATGACTTAGTGACTTAATAAAAATAATTTTTAAAATGGGCACATTCTCGGACTGTCAGAGGTTTATTGTGAAGATCCACTTTTGAAATATGTTCAAGAGCTTATAAATGCAAACACATTATGCAATGTAAGTTGTAATTCTCACAGGATGAAACAATTCTCTGTTGTTTGAAGCTTCAATTATGTATCTACTCATATCTTCAACTTTCTATCATCCTACATTCAAAGGGAAAAGTTTGAGCAGAGGACAGAGCACTGGAAAGTGTGCAATTTGCAATGATCTACTACAGTGGATCCGGTGTTTCGTGAGCTATATGACCTTGGAAGTGATAGCCAATGTTGTTAAGTGTACATCTCAACACCAATAAAGTGCTTACTTCTATAAACATACCTACATTCCAGTATTATCTGTTAAGTTATATAAAATAATGATAAATGATTAAAGTCTATCAAACAAAAAATCAAATTTATATTCCTTTAGAGGGTCCCACTGTGCCTAGCAAATTCTTAGATACATACTAACTTCTCAAACTCCATAAATCCAATGCCAGAATTCACTCTCTTCTTGCCACAGCACTGTTCTCAGCTTCAGCGGATAGTCTCAATCTCCTAACTCTAGAAACATTAATGACATTTTCCACGCTTCCTTCTCCTTCTTCATATACTGTCAGTCACCAAATCCTGTTGATTCTACTGACTTGGTATCTTTGAAATCCCCCTGCTCTTTACTGGTACCTCTGTTTATTAGATCCTCAAAACTTCTTTTCTTATTGACTTCACCACACTTCTTTCTGGTCTTTCCTATTTAAATTTATTTTCATTGTGTTATGCCACCTATCAATTGGTTATTGAAGTGACCATTTTCAAATAAAAAACTAATATGACTTTTTCCTACTTTGAATATACTGTGCTGTTGCTTGAGTTTGGAACCAAACTGTCTGGGATTCTGCCACTTTTTTTCTCTGTGGCCTCAGTGGAATTATCTCCATTCGTCGATTTCTTTCTGTGGCGACCGTGAGTGTGTGCCTTTCAGATCTCCGATTGCACTGGGGCTCAGATGGACTGATGGCCCTGGGTGTTGCACTCTGAAATACAGGCGCACATTCACACTGAGGCCATGCTTCCCACAGGCTCCACTGAGAAGGGACTGAGGACAGAAGGGCTATGAAGCAGGTATATTTCTGGGGTACACAACATTCCTCTGAAAGTACTGTCTGGTCTGAAAACATCCCACTGGCTTTGTGGAACATCCTCAGATTCACTACAGTGTTAAACTCTTTCACTCAATATTTCTTCCTTCCTTTTCTTCTTCACACAGCCTAGACTTGCACTGTGGTCTGCACAGCTCCGCCAGCGTCTACTGATCCATTTCCTTTTCCCTCACAGATATTTCCTGTAATGCACTTATTACATATTGAATTCTGTCTTGATATTTTGCTTCTTAGAGGATCTAGAGTAATCCACTTCATCTGTAAAGTAAATGTAACAATAGTGTCTCCTTCATAGGAATATGATGAGTATCAAATATCATATGGATATAAAACACTATAGAATAGCTTGGTGCTATTATGATCATTATTTTCCACTTACTCAACATAGCATACTGTATCATGTATCAATTATATATACGCATACACACCCCTGTGCCAAAAAAAGAATCCCTTTTATTCCAGTCATGCAGAGTAACAACTTATCCACCAGGGTCAAGCTTTTTACTCATCATCTATGCCATGCCTTCTTTAACTCATCTTTTTGTTGTTGCTGTTTTCCTCTAGCCCTGGATATATCACCCTCCTACTACTTACATTAGCACTAATCCCGTTGTTTGGCCACTAATTAATGTGGCTACCTCTAGACTCTGAGTTCTTCAATGGTTTGTATTTTGTCATATCTGCTTGTGGTATTGATAGTACTGTGCCCATTTTAGAGGCTAACATAGTAGGTTTTAAACAATATATTGAACAAATGGATGCCTGTATAAATGTATCATGTTGATTTGGTAGCAATATAAGGGATAAAAGAAGCCATGATATCACTCATGCTGTGACATCTGGCTTCCTTTGTTTGACTAAAATCTGTTACACGTGGAACTTCTTAAATTTTTCAGTATCAACCAAGTTAAATAGCTGTCCTTGGTTTTAGTAGAAAGGCACCTTAATAAAAAATAGATGCTATTCTTCCATAAATCACTTTGTCCTTCTACAAGTTTCTTCAGGCTCTAACAAGCTATAATTCTAAGTCGAAGTCAGGCAAAATCTGCTGAAAACTCAGCATTAGTCTTAGTTTCATATTTTTATCTTGAGCCTTCAACAAGGAGTTTAATACAGGCTCGAGAGGATAAGGCTGGAGCAGTGTAGCTCCTTCACTTCGATCCCAATCTTTGCCCCATATTCCTGTCCAGTTGATTCTGCTTTTAGTGTGCATTTATACTCCAAATTATACCTTCTTATATGAGAACTAGTAAATGAGTAATTGGAAGGAGGTGTGGTCAGAGAGATAACAAAGAGCTAAATTGAGAACATTTTAAAGACCCTAGATAATACCTCAAGTGAGATAAAGAGACGTTGAAGGCCTTTAAAATATGTTTTCATGGTTTCCAGGTACACACCTAGAATCACAGACTTTTATGTTCCTCAGTAAAACGAACACGTGGATCTAGGAACCAGTGGGTAGAAGCAGGCATGGCACTTTAACTATCACTCCCAATGATCCACTTGGAGAATTTAAGCTTCCTTTTCCTGAAGCTGTACACTCTGCAATGGTATGGATTCTAATTCGTAAAGTGGGAACATTTCCACAAGTGGACAAAACAAGAGTTTTACGTTGAGCTATGGTTTGTGCCCAGGAGCTTCAGGTTTCTTGCATCCAGGGACAGCAGATAAGAGGACTATACAGTCCATGGAATTCTCTAGGACAGAAGGCTGGAGTGGGTAGCCTTTTCCTTCTCCAACAGAGATGGTAGCTGAAGGAAAAGGGGATGCAGATTGCAGAAAGGAGGATGGAGATGAGTATTAGTTGTGGCCCCAAGACTAATTACCTAGGCAAGAATTGTAGGTTTTCCCACTAACATCCCTCTTTAAGTTCTTTCTCAGGAATCCAGGAGGAGTGACCCCTCCACCATCCAGTGGATATGACTGTACTTTGGGAAATGCTGATGCATCATACTGACCTTCCTTCAGAGAAGGACTTACTGGCTTACTCCTGGACATGCTGGAAGTACATAGCTTTCAGTGTCTGAAACTATGGCGGTGGTGGTTTAGTCACTAAGTTGTGCCTGACTCTTGTGACCCCACAGATTGCAGCCTGTGAGGCTCCTCCGTCCATGGAATTCTCTAGGCAAGAATACTGGAGTGGCTTGCCATTTCCTTCTCCAGGGGTCCAAAACTATAGGTCTTGCTTTACCAGGCCCATCTTTCTCAAAGGAATGCTTTTCCTAGAGAAGCCTATTTTAATGGCTGATTGAGATGGAAGAATAATGGTCCAGATATTTTGGTCCAATGTGGGGCAGTTCTAATAGGATATTGTATACCCAGAGTTTCCTGTGTGCTGAGTAGAGTTTATCAAAACCATATCTCAGCTGTACATCTCTCTCTGCCTCATTCTGCTTCCCTTCTTCTCTTTCTACAGATGTTGGTCACAAGGACTTCTATAAGAAATATTCTGCTTGATGAACTTTGTCTGAATCGGTTTATCAAGAAGCCCAACCTGTGACAGGTCAACAGGTGACTTCTGTTTCATGAATGGCCTTTTTTTTTTTTTTTCTGATAATCGCTTATTAGTATCAATATCCAAATCTTAGAGGCAAATGGGTGAATTGGGGCTGGAGATAGCTCAGTTGGCCCAGCCTAAATATCTAGAAAACATGAGACTTTCTGGGGCTAATTTCAGAAGGGTGGAGAGAAAGAAAGATAGGCGAAAAAGAAGAAGAGGTGAGTTAGAAAATGGTATAAGGCTGGGACTACATGGGGAGGAACAAGTCCCTGAAAAAAAATTAAGGTGGTGATATGGTCAAAAGAATGATTTTTTACTAGAAGAATATCTGACAAACATTGTGTATTTACACAATGTACATACAAATTTACATTGTACGGTTTATCTGAAATAAATTGTTCCTTCATCTTTGTGTTTGTATGCTGTTTCGTCAGTTGTGTCCTTCATCTTCAATACCCTGTAGAAGTCTGTCATATAAAGAAGCTTTACATGATAATTTTTGGGAGGCTGAATCATGCCTGGATTAGTATTGTATAGAACAGGGAGCAAGCTGATCCATTAATGTATCAAATGCATTGGAATTGGGAACTCAGAGTCATAGGGGACCATGGTGACACAAACTCTAGGAGTCGGGATTGAATCACATCTGAATCTTAAGCAGTACTTGGTTTATACCTATTCATTATTTGTTTTATTCTCTGATTGTGCTTTCTTACAGTGGTTCCCATCATGCAACATAATGGCATATTCATAAATAACACTTCTGAAATGTTTGTGGAATAAATGTGTATGGATATACATTAGTATACTTGGTTGTATAAGAATCTTTCTTCCTACTCAATTATGAACCTCGGTGAATCTGAGTCATTTTTTTTTTTTATTACCCAAAGTGCCTAAAACAATGCTTGGCTCATAGTAAATCAGTTACTTGTTAAGAAGAATTCCTGAAAGCTGAATGTCATCTCAAAGCAAGACACTGATGCCAGCTATCAATTTACTGCCTCTCAGCTTTTCATCTACCCTTCATTGCCTACTCTATGATGATAGAGATGACTTCTGTGAATGTTCCTTCTTTGCTGCCTGGCACAATGCCCAGTTCTGTTAGTAGAGGGCACTGGGAAGGCAGTGCAAGAGGAAGAGTTGCTTCTTGGTTCTGATGTGCTCACTTATCAGGGTCTCATTTTGCACTGATGTACCCAACACCTGATCCCTACAACATGCACAGCTTCTCAGGACCCGGCTCCTGTGGTGCATGCTGGTCGAGCCCACCCAGTGGCTAGCAGCTTCCCCAAGCAGCTGCTCTTCATCATATACCCTGATCAAGTGGGGTTTATCCCAGAAAGACAAGAACTCTTCAACATATGTAAATCAATCAATGTGATAAACCACATTAACAAACTGAAGAATAAAAACCATATGATTATCTCAGTAGATGCAAAAAAATGCTTTTGACAGAATTCAGCATCCATTTATGATAAAAAAATTTCTGGAAAGTGGGCATAGAGGAAACATTCTTCAGTGTAATAAAGGCCATATGACAAGTCCACAGGAAACATCGTTCTCAACAGTGGAAAAACTGAAAGCATCTCCTTCCTCTAAGATCAAGGATAAGACAAAGGTGTCCATTCTCTCCACTTTCATTCAACATAGTTTTGGAAGTCCTAGCCATGGTAATCAGAGAAGGAAAATGAAATAAAAGTAACCTTGGGTAGGTTTATAGTTGAATGCCTCTAATGAGATACCTACTTGTGAACTGTCTTTCTCAGAACCTTCAAAGGCGGCCTTCTAGCAAGTTTTAAAAGAGGGATTTTCAGGAATTTCCCCTGACATGGCAGTACAGAGATGTCTCTGTCATCTAGTGAGTCCCTGGCATGCCCTCTCTGAGAAAGTCTGGATCTCAGCCCTGAGGGTCTTCTGTCTCAGGCCTGGGCACAACAGTTGGCTTTTATACTTGAAATTCCTGTATTCTTTAGCGTTCACTCTACTTATTTCTGGGCTTCCCAGCTGTTGCTAGTGGTAAAGAATCTGACTGCAATTCAGGAGCTGCAGGAGCTGTGGGTTTGATGCCTGGGTCGGGAAGACTGTCTGGAGGAGGAACTGGCAACCCACTCCAGTATTTTTGCTGGAAAATCCCGTGGAGAGAGGAGTCTGGCAGTCCATAGGGTTGCATAGAGTTGGACAAAACTGACTTAGTACACACACATGCTCCTTATTGTCAGTATGTAATTATTTCAAACCTATTTTATAGTGAGATTCTTTATATTAAACTTTACCCTTTACCCTAAGTCACTGTGAGATTTCTGTATCCTGATTAGATACTGACTATATCGTAACAAACTCAGGACAACTCTGAATGGAAAATTCACTTTTCCACATACTTTTAAATTTCAGATATTTTTCACAGGGTCCACAGAATTCAGCAAACTTAAAATCTAGAGGAAATTCAGATTAATGCACTGTTCTCTAAAGTAGTAATAGAATTCATAGATCAATTATCCAGAAATATAGGCATGTATGTCAAATGTAATAAAAGATATGCATACTAGGTACAAAGAAATAGATTTTGGTTTTGGCTTTACTTATGAGACTTTCTCAGAACCTATATCATGCCAATGTGAAATATGAACTTCTGAGGGGTGGATGTCGTACCAACAGTTTCCAAAGTTCATTTAGCCACATTCTCTGACCTTAGCATCTTACCAAACATGTGGTTCTCAGATGTGTGCTGAAAAGCTGCCTGTAGGATTGTCTGGTAGGTGGTTCATTTATCAGCCTCAGCGTCACCTGAGAAATAGTTGGAAATGCAAATTCTAGGGCCCAGCCCATCTTTCTGAATCAGAAGCTCTGAGTGTGAACACTGAGACGACCCAGAGGGATGGTACGGAAGGGAGGAGGGAGGGGGGTTCCGGATGGGGAACACGTGTATACCTGGGGCAGATTCATGTTGATATATGGCAAAACCAATACAATATTGTAAAGTAATTAACCTCCAATTAAAATAAATGAATTTATATTAAAAAAAGTCTCTAAGTGATTCTATCTACATCCATAGATACACACTCAAGTTTGATGCATTGATTTAACTTACTGCTGCTGCTGCTAAGTTGCGTCAGTCGTGTCCAACTCTGTGTGACCCCATAGATGGCAGCCCACAAGGCTCCTCTGTCCCTGTGATTTTCCAGGCAAGAAGACTGGAGTGGGTTGCCATTTCCTTCTCCAGTGCATGAAAGTGAAAGTGAAAGTGAAGTCACTCAGTCGTGTCTGACTCTTTGCGACCCCATGGGCTGCAGCCCACCAGGCTGCTCCTTCCATGGGATTTTCCAGGCAAGAGTACAGGAGTGGGTTGCCATTGCCTTCTTCAGATTTCAGTTCAGTTCAGGTCAGTTGCACAGTTGTGTTCGACTCTCTGCGACCCCATGAATCGCAGCATGCCAGCCCTCCCTGTCCATCTCCAACTCCCAGAGTTCACTCAGACTCACGTCCATAGAGTCAGTGATGCCATCCAGCCATCTCATCCTCTGTCTTCCCCTTTTCCTCCTGCCCCCAATCCCTCCCAGCATCAGAGTCTTTTCCAACGAGTCAACTCTTCACATCAGGTGGCCAGAGTACTGGAGTTTCAGCTTTAGCATCACTCCATCCAAAGAACACCCAGGGCTGATCTTCTTTAGAATGGACTGGTTGGATCTCCTTGCAGTCCAAGGGACTCTCAAGAGTCTTCTCCAACACCACAGTTCAAAAGCATCAATGCTTCAGCACTCAGCTTTCTTCACAGTCCAACTCTCACATCCATACATGACCACAGAAAGAACCATAGCCTTGACTAGATGGACCTTTGTTGGCAAAGTAATGTCTCTGCTTTTCAATATGCTGTCTAGGTTGGTCATAATTTTTCTTCCAAGGAGTAAGTGTCCTTTAGTTTCATGGCTGCAGTCACCATCTGTAGTGATTTTGGATCCCCCCAAAATAAAGTCTGACACTGTTTCCACTGTTTCCCCATCTACTTCCCATGAACTGATGAGACCAGATTTAACTCACTACTATTCCTTTATGGTGAGGAAGCACAATCTCAAAAAGAAAAAAAAAAAAAAGAATTCAGATACTTCCTGGTTCAAACAACTTGCAAAAAAATAAAAATGTTCTATGTTCAAACAAATTTCCACTTCTGGTTCTTTTTTCTATGTTCATCTTCAGTTGTGACTGCCTCTGAAAACTTCCCTTAATTATTACTTTCCATTTTTGTGTGTGTGACAGGAAAACAGAAAATGGGCTTGCATGTATTAAAAAGCACAAGAAAACTGTATAAAGATAAAATAGCATTTCAGATACAGGAAGCAATTTGCCCCAAAGTAGTGCTCAAACACTAAAGCAATAACCATTTGCTGGAACATGGCATAGAGGAATCAAACATCAAATGAAGTTTGGACCAGAAGAGATGGTATTTAAAGGCCATTCATTCATGTGATTTCTCAGTTTTATGATTTCATAGTATGATTTTTAAAAATCTTATTAAATGATCTCAAATGTTCCTGTGAGAAGATAAATGTTTTGAATTGAGATAGAATCCTACTGATCTCTGCCTCCCCTGGCTCTCTCTCTACAAAAACGTATGCTAGTCCAGATGCTTCTTCTCATTTTCCATTTAGGTGGCATTTTCAAATATAGAAAACAATTTTGTAAACTCCCTGCCGTTTCTGTTTTGCTTGGGCTCTGCAGAGGCTCAAATAATTTATGGAAAAACAGCACCTGTGTTTTCCCTGGGAATGGCTTTCACAACACTGATGAATTTCAAATGAAGGGCATCTACCTCATTCAAGTTAAATGGAAAGTTCTCTCTACATTTCCAGACTTTGATGACAGAACATGCTCCAAAACTATTTTCTCATCCCATAAAAACACAAAGTTGTATGTAAATATTTCCTTCCTTCTAGAGAAAGGAAGATGGTAGATTCAAACAATTTTATCAGAGGAAGAAATTCTAGGGTTGATGTTTTTTGAGGATTTATCCAACAAGATTGATTCATTGCTTCATAAAGGCGGGAAAATTTTCTGATATACTCATTTACCTATTAGATAAATATTAATATTAATTTATTCAACCTCTGCTATATCTGGAATCATAATAATAAATGAATATATTATATTGGGATTCACAGCGGACATTTAGTTCAACAAGGGGGACTCAACTTAAGCTTATCTCTGCTTTCAGCTCACGTGGGGGCTCTGTGAACTATGGCCTACAGACAGACTACCTTTTTTATAAATAAAGTTTTATCAAAGCCACAATCATTCATTTACATATTACTTCTTATGGTTTAATAGTCCTGCTTTTTTCTTTGTTTCAAGTAGTTTCTACTGTTATACTTTCCTGTTTACTAATCCTTTCCTATGAAATGTTTGCTCTGTCATTGATCCCATTCATTGATTTTTTTTCCCCCTTCCATTTCACAGATAATCTTTTTCATCTCCAGAAACTATATTTTGATTTTAAAAAATATTTTCCATGTCGCTACTTAACTGATTTAGTTTTCTTTTCTTTAATGTTCTTCTACTTTAAAAAAGAAAAAATCTATATCGCTCTCAGGTCAGTTTAGATTCATTGGCCTTTATTTTTCCTTATCATGGGTTATAGTATTTTGCTTCTTTGGCTTCCTGGTAATTTTTAACTTGGTACAGACATTGTGAATTTTATCTTACTGATGATGGGTATTTTTGAATTCTTTTAAATATTATTGGACTTTGTTCTGGGATGCAATAGGATGCAATTAAATCTTCTGAGGTCAGGAAGAGACGATTACAGGGAAGAGGATTAGAGGAAAATAGTAGCATGCCTGCTACACAGATCCAGGATTTACCTGCCTGAATGAGGCAAACAAAGGACAAACATATGAAATAATGGTTTTGAAGACACTGGACATGAGGAAAGAAAAGACAACGATCCCCTGAAAGATGCAAAACAAGGTGAATCAGAGACACAATTGGAAATCTTGGAATAATAATGTGGTTGTTGGAAAAGAGGTTGGAAGCCATCCTCAGGAATTGGAGCACTCATGAGTCCAAGGTTTCCCACCCGATGTACCAAAATACTGATGGACCCCTCTGACCACAAGCAAAGTGGTCTGTTTATCCCTGAGTGTTATACTGATAGTATTATTTTCTATGTATTATAGAATGGAGAAGCTAGGGAAGAATATGCTTATTATCTTAATATCTAAAAGACAGCTTTTAAGACAAGTGAGAGAAACAACCCTGTGTGTATAAAAAACATGCCTCAAATATATATATGTATATGTGTGTGTGTGTGTGTGTGTGTGTGTGTACTGTACTGTGCTTAGTTGCTCAGTCGTGTCCAATTCTTTGCAACCCCTTGGACTGTGGCCCACCAGTCTCTTCTGTCCATGGGGATTCTCCAGGCAAGAATACTGGAGTAGGTTGCCATACTCTCCTCCAGGGGATCTGCCTAACCCAGAGATCGAACCCAGGTCTCCTATATTGCAAGTGTATTCTCTACTGTCTGAGCCATGAGGGAAGCCTATATATATTTTTTAATGTATATATACATATATACATATATATATGTATATATATACACACACACACTTTAGAAAGTTACTTAAGGAATAGATATTAAAAGTCCTCAGCATAATTAAAAAAAATTGTAGCTGTGTGTGATGATGGATGTTAGTTAGAATTATTGTAAATATATCATTGTATTCTATACTTGAAACTCATATAATGTTATTTGCCAATTAAATCTCGATAAAAACAAATAAGTAAAAAAGAATGTCTTGTAGTGTGGTTGAAAAAGGATTTGATGGCTAAAGAGAAACGGAGTTAGAAATAAAAGTTAAAAAGCTTATAAAATGCCCACCAGTTAATTTTCTGACACTTGAATAGATAAGCAGAAAAGTAAAAACCTTAGAAACTTGATTTTTACAAAATCTTTTAAGGAAGATTCAGTTGTACAAGGTGTTATTTTTCAGGTGTACAGACAACATACCCAAAGGAAGAGCTGATTTTATTTTGCACATGAATGTCAATAGCCAAGAAGAATTGGTCAGGTTGGAAAAAACTGGGAAGCATTATCTCTAAGGAGTAACCTACTAGTCCTTAAAGCACCAGATTTTGTTCTTTGTAAAATCCTTAGCCGTTGTGCAGAGATATGGCAAATTCATTATCTCTTCTAAAAGCTTCCAAGTAAGCTATAAACAAAGAATGGCATCCGGTCCCATTACTTCATGGGAAATAGATGAGGAAACAGTGGAAACAGTGTCAGACTTTATTTGGGGGGAGCTCCAAAATCACTGCAGATGGTGACTGCAGCCATGAAATTAAAAGATGCTTACTCCTTGGAAGAAAAGTTATGACCAACCTAGGTAGCATATTCAAAAGCAGAGACATTACTTTGCCGACTAAGGTCCGTCTAGTCAAGGCTATGGTTTTTCCGGTAGTCATGTATGGATGTGAGAGTTGGACTGTGAAGAAGGCTGAGCACTGAAGAATTGATGCTTTTGAAGTGTGGTGTTGGAGAAGACTCTTGAAGGTCCCTTGGACTGCAGGGAGATCCAACCAGTCTATTCTGAAGGAGATCAGCCCTGGGATTTCTTTGGAAGGAATGATGCTAAAGCTGAAACTCCAGTACTTTGGCCACTCATGCGAAGAGTTGACTCATTGGAAAAGACTTTGATGCTGGGAGGGATTGCGGGCAGGAGGAGAAGGGGACAACAGAGGATGAGATGGCTGGATGGCATCACTGACTCGATGGACGTGAATCTGAGTGAACTCCGGGGGTTGGTGATGGACAGGAAGGCCTGGCGTGCTGCGATTCATGGGGTCGAAAAGAGTTGGACACGACTGAGTAACTGAACTGAACTGAACTGAAGCTATAAACTAGAAAAGCTGTGGAACTTAGAAAAAATCACTAATGCATGATAACACCTGTTAAATATTTTCATATGTTGGGAAAAAAATACAGAAACTGTATACACCTGGTCTATGGTACCATCAAGTGCAGGCACCAGATTGTCCCTTCTGGAAGGGACCTCTGAGACAAGGCATTATTTGGGATGTGGAGTGTGTCCTGTGGCTGGTGACATGCAAACATGGTTCAGAGAGGTACTGAATGAATCTGCCAGTGAGTTTACAAAAAGAAAAGCTTTAATATGCCTTCTCACCAATGCTCATGGATTTTATGATAATCTCATCAGACATCGTGAGACATCATAAAAAACATAATACGATGTTCTGTTTACCCATTGTATTATAACTTGAAATAAAGTCCTTGGGATTCATTTAATCAATCATCAATATATTATTGGATTCCTATTATGCTGTGAAGAAGCTGAGCGCCGAAGAATTGATGCTTTTGAACTGTGGTGGTGAAGACTCTTGAGAGTCCCTTGGACTGCAAGGAGGTCCAACCAGTCCATCCTAAAGGAGATCAGTCCTGGGTGTTCATTGGAAGGACTGATGCTAAAGCTGAAACTCCAGTACTTTGGCCACCTCATGCGAAGAGTTGACTCATTGGAAAAGACCCTGATGCTGTGAGGGATTGGGGACAGGAGGAGAAGGGGACGACAGAGGATGTAATGGCTGGATTGCATCACCGACTCGATGGACATGGGTTTGGGTAAACTCCGGGAGTTGGTGATGGACAGGCGTGCTGCAATTCTTGGGGTCGCAAAGCATCGGACACAACTGAGCCACTGAACTGAACTGAACTGATTATGCTCCTGACAGTGTGCCTACTCTAGGGCACAATGGCCAGGTCATTGGCTTCACAAAGCTCAGACTTCAGTGGAGAAGAGTGACCTGTATGTTATATGATGAGCTAAACATGGTCATTCATCGGATTCTCCCAGCAGCCTTTTCAAGATGGCACGACACGTGTTCACCAGTTTTAACTGCAGAGCCGCCCAGTGTCAGTGTCTGTCTATTAGCCCAATCTGGGCTAGAATAGGGTTATTTGGGATCCTCCTCTGGTTCCCTTTCCTCGACGGCTGGTTGCTGTAAACACTCTGTGTTCATCAGGATGTAGTCCTGCCTCTCAGCAGATGGTTCAAGAACACTATCTCTAGACCTGGATTAATAAGGAAGATTGCAGCTGGCACTCCCCATTGAGGGAACTTGAATGAATGCCTAGAGATCTCCAGTTCCTGAAGTGCCTGATAATGCCATCCAAGTGCTGTGTATCCCTTGCTGGGTCTTGCACCATTTGGATTATAGTAGTTCAGTTTCTTTTTCACTTTTTGCGTTTGTCATAAGTAACCCTCTCATACTGCTTTCAATATGAAAAAACAAGAGAATTCCAGAAAAACTATCTACTTCTGCTTTATTGATTGGGCCAAAGCCTTTGACTGTGTAGATCACAAAAACTGTGGAAAATTCTTCAAGAGATGGGAATACCAGATTACCTGACCTGCCTCCTGAGAAATCAGTATACAGGTCAAGAAGCAACGGTTTTAAAACCAGACATGGAACAATGAACTGGTTCCAAACTTGGAAAGGAGTATGTTAGGGTTGTATATTGTCATCCTCTTATTTAACTTATATGCAGAGTACGTCATGTGAAATACTGGGCTGGAAGAAGCACAGGCTGGAATCAAGATTGCCAGGAGAAATATCAATAACCTCAGATATGCAAATGACACCATCCTTATGGCAGAAAGCAAAGAGAAACTGAAGAACCTTTTGATGAAAGTGAAAGAGGAGCATGAAAAAGCTGGCTTAAAACTCAGCATTCAGAAAACAAAGATCATGGCATCTGGTCCCTTCACTTCATGGCAAATAGATGGGGAAACAATGAAAACACTGACTTTATTTTCTTGGGCTCCAAAATCACTGCAGATGGTGACTGCACCCATGAAATTAAAAGACACTTGCTCTTTGGAAGAAAAGCTATGATCAACCTAGATAGCATATTAAAAAGCAGAGACATTACTTTACCAACAAAGGCCCTTGTAGTCAAAGCTGTGGTTTTTCCAGTAGTCATGTATGGATGTGAGAGCTGGACTATAGAGAAAACTGAGCACCAAAGAACTGATGCTTTTGAATTGTGGTTTTGGAGAAGACTCTTGAGAGTTCCTTTGACTGAAAGGAGATCCAACCAGTCAATCCTAAAGGAAATCAATCCTGAATATTAATTGAAAGGACTAATGCTGAAGCTGAAGCTCCAATACTTTAGCCATGTAATGCGAAGAACTGACTCACTGGAAAAGACCCTGATGCTGGGAAAGATTGAAGACAGGTGGGGAAGGGGATGACAGAGGATGAGATGGTTGGATGGCATCACTGACTGGATGGACATGAGTTTGAGCAAGCTCTGGGAGTTGGTGATGGACAGGGAAGCCTGGTGTGCTGCAGTCCATGGGGTCACAAAGAGTTGGACACGACTGAGGGATGGTCCTGAACTGAACTGAACTGAACTGATTGCTTTCACAGCAGTAATTTCACCACCTGTTGAAAGTGTCCTCAAAGCTGATACAATTCAGGCCTTGCTGTTTATCTCTGAATCATAACAGATTCAGCCCAGAGAGACGTTGACTTTCATTACAACAACAGCGATTGTCCACTCCCCTCCAGTAATCACTAGCTTGTTCTTTGTGAGTCTGTTTCTGCTTTATTATATTTGTTTGTTTTACCATTTAGATTCCACATACAAATAAAAATGCAGTAGTTTTCTTTGTCTGAATTATTTCAGTAAGCGTAATACCCTCCAGGTCCATCTGTGTTGTTGCTAACAGCAAGCTTTCATTCTTTTTATGGTTGAGTAATATTCCATTATATATATATGTATATGTATCACATCTCTTTATTTTTCATCTGTTGGTGGACAGTTATGTTGCTTCTACAATCTTGGCTATTGTAAATAATGTTGCTATGAATGTTGGAGGAAATATATCTTTTTGGATATATGTGTGTTTTTGTTTTTAGTGACTTTGCTTTTAGGTTTTTGTTTTGTTCAGATAAATACCCAGGAGTGGACCCGATGCATTGAATGGTAGTTCTATTTTTAAGGTTTTGGGGAATCTCCATACTGGTTTCCACACTGGTTGTGCCAGCTTACATTCCGACCAACGGTGTATATGGGTTCCATTTTCTTCACATCCTTGCCAGTGCTTGTTATTTATCTTTTTGATGATAGCTATTCTGACAGATATGGAGGAAGGACAAAATCAGTGAAGGGAACTAAGAAGTTCAAGCCATTAGGTATAAAGTAAAGATGTTACAAAGATATAATGTGCAGCATACACCAATATTTTATAACTGTCTTTGAATGGAGTATAATCCATAAAATTAATGAATTACTAGGTTGCACATATGTTGGAGGTTGTTTAAACCAATATAATATTGCAAGGCAACTATACATCAATTTAAGAATGGGCAAAAACAAGAACAGCAGCAACAATAATAATGACATAACTATACACCCATCAGCAGGCTTAGAAAAAAAAATAAGGGTCTATTGCTGGAGAGTTGAAGACTAGAAAAGTAAGAAATGAATCTGAAGAAGTTCTATCCTAGAGTTTAAGCCCTGAGGATTTTAAAATTCCTTGATTGAAGAGGTCAAATTTCAGGATTGTGACTTTAGAGGCACTATTTTAGACAACACTGATGATTTACCTGAAAGCATAAAATGTTCAAAGTTATCTGGAAATGTAAGAGAATCAGGCCAACACAGTGATATTGCCAGCAAAAAAAAAAACAAAAACAAACAAACAAACAAACAAAAAAAAACAAAACAAAAAAACAAAACAAAAAAACTGTGTTTCTAGCATGTTCTTTGTCTCATCTGGTCTGTTTCCTTCCTTATTCCTGAACCAGATCCTTATCCAGATCAATGTTATAGTCTTTTCTGACATGATCCATCTATCTCATTAGACTTGAAGCTCCTTCAGACTAAAATATATGTTATATCCTTCTTTACAAGCTCAGGTATTAGCACAGACTTGGGCAGGCAGCTGGAACTCAATAGTTTTCTATCGAATAAGTAAGATTTTGTATCCATATACAAATAAAGAGTCTAGATTTAAACTTTTCTATGGGAATTACTGAGATGTAGTCCAAGCTCCACAGGTTAAACATAAAACATGTAGTCTCAGAAAAGTTAAGTTTCTTACCTGAGAGAGACATTTAATAAAGTGTGATCATTTGTATGATATCCAGTTTATTTATTTTTCTAAAAAGCCCTGCTTTTATACATATGGGATGTATTATTACCGAGTTTTCACAATTTGTCAGAGTGTATTTCCAGGAATATTGATTAAGTGCATATTAAGACAAATGTCCTGGGGTCTAATAATTTGAAAAACATTAAGTGGTGTGCTGGAGCTGTCCTAGACTGCTTTGTGAGATCCAATCAGTAAACTTCTGCTACAAATCAGTGATTAAACACAGTTGTTAGTAAAACAAAAATTATATATGCTTACAAATAAAAACTTGTATGAAAACAAATATAATAAATACTTAAAGCTTACTACTTCCTTGTTATTTCATAGCATTTTACTATTATTATGTTATTCAGGGTGTATATGTCTATTGTATCTTTATGACAGAAATAGTACTGCTCATTTCTTGCCAATCATGTTCACTCACATCATATTGGTAGCTTAAAATTGGCCTTTATGGGAATATTTACGCAATAATAATATGATTACTTTGCTGACTAAGGTCCGTCTAGTCAAGGTTATGGTTTTTCCAGTGGTCATGTATGGATGTGAGAGTTGGACTGTAAAGAAAGCTGAGCACTGAAGAATTGATGTGTTTGAACTGTGGTGTTGGAGAAGACTCTTGAGAGTCCCCTGGACTGCAAGGAGATCCAACCAGTCCATTCTAAAGGAGATCAGCCCTGGGTGTTCTTTGGAAGGAATGATGCTAAAGCTGAAACTCCAGTACTTTGGCCACCTCATGCGAAGAGTTGACTCATTGGAAAGGACTCTGATGCTGGGAGGGATTGGGGGCAGGAGGAGAAGGGGATGACAGAGGATGAGATGGCTGGATGGCATCACTGACTCGATGGACGTGAGTCTGAGTGAACTCCGGGAGTTGGTGATGGACAGGGAGGCCTGGCGTGCTGTGATTCATGGGGTCGCAAAGAGTTGGACATGACTGAGCGACTAACTGAACTGAACTGAATCAGTAAATAGTGCAAATCAGCTTAACTTAGTGCCAGGAGGTCAAATAAAGTTTCAGTTTATTAAATATGATTTCTAAAAAGGTGAGAAATAATTTAACAGAAAAATCACATATCAGACTTGATAAATTTATTGTCAAAACAGTTAATCGACTTATTTCCAACTACATATATCAACTCATAGTTGAATTGTGACTCTTGTTTATGGATACAAGAATTTGGCCAAAATCAACAAGTTTTGTTATAATCACTTGCTAAAATAGTTAATGTGTATGAGTATTAAGTCATCATTTATCTTCTTTTTCTCCTTCCTTCCTTTGCTGAAATATTCAGTCCTAAAGACATCAGGTGGAGTCAAGCAAAGTTGGTGTCCATGTTAAGTGACTGTGAGGCCTTAGCAGCCTAGAGTAGTCTGTTGAGGACCAAGGTAGATAAAGAGGGTGTCCCCTTGGAGGGGTTGGCCTGGCATGTAGTGTTAGAGCCCAAGCAGAGTGTTGAGACTGCTCACTTCCAGAGATGGCAAAGTGTAGGCTGTCAGAGCCTGAATAGATTAAGGAGGTGGTCCATCAGGGTGAGGGAGTTCCCATATAGGGGCAGCCAGCTTAAGTGACTGGGATTTTGTGGGTGAAGAGAGTATGCAACATGGGGACAGTGTTGGCTGCCCAGTGTGGACTGCTGGATCCTGAGTGGCCAAATGGCCAGCTATATAGGGGAGGTAGCAGTGACCGTGAAACAGTGGTTACACACAGAAGAGCTGATCAAATAAGTAAATACTACGGGTAATGGAAACCAGATTTATTACCGTGAGAGAAAGGACTTACAAATATCGAAATAAAGCAACTTAGAATTGAGCCTGCAGGGTTAGAGTAGCATCATAGGTATTGAAAACACATGAAAAAAATGTCTACAAGAAGCAAAATATATCAGTGTAAAGACGTGCATATGTATCTGTGTGAACGTTCAAATGTTTTTGTCTATACCACTGATAGGCTCTGGGAGTAGGAAAGCACACCCAGGAACCAGATCTTAGCGTCTAAAAAATGTGATCTACAGTATTTAAACCAAAAGGAACCAGGAAATCCTGGAAAAGCTGTTCGATTCTTGGGCCAGGGCAGTGAAAGTACAAGATGAGACTGGAACATCTTGTACTTGAAAGCAAGAAAGTGCTCAAGAATGAGGGGGGCTTATCAAAAGGACACAGGAGCCAGCTGGAAGCATTTACGTTGTCCAGATTTGGGGAAATTTCAGCATCAAAATAATGAATGGATTGAATTATAACCCATTAAATAAAAAAGGAACATATGATTCTATATTTTTATAAATATGCAAATAATAAATTAAAAATTGAATGAGAAATAACATACTTATGCAGAGTCAAAATACCTCCCCATAAAATCCTTGTTAAATAGAAAAGGGATTAGAGCAATGTTATGGTGGGAAGCCTGGCAGACACCACCTTAATCCAATGATCAAAGCAAGCATCATCACATATGGGACAAGTCAAAAACACGTGGACCGGATAGGAAGCATTGCATCAGTGATATTCTTGCCAAAGATACATAGCCTGCATCTAATCAAACCCAAATTGGGGGATGTTTTACAAAATAACTGGCTTGTAATATAAAAATATCAAGATCATGGAAGTCAAGAAAGATTCTAACAAAGATCTCAGACAAAAGTTAGAATAAAGATATATATATATAAATGAAATGATTCTGGACATGATCATTTTTCTATAAAATAACCTATTGGGATAATTGAAAAATCTTTAATAGAATCTGAACTTTGGATGGTTGTGAAATATCAGTATTATTTTCATTATTTAATGATAATTTAAAAGAATATTCTTACACATGGAAACACCACTAAAGTATTTGTGGGTGGTAGATACCAAGTAAGTGTTGGGCTAAGGGAAAATTTATTTCTACTATAACTGAAACTTTAATTTTGAGATAGAAACAATGCCACCATGTCATATGACTTAGCAAGTTCATTCCTAACCATACAGCCAAATGCTATAAAAGAATGTATTTACACAATATGCATAAAAATTGTATCGAATTACCCAAAGTATATTAGTCCTAATAGCTGGAAACTGGAAACAACACAGCTACCCATCAATAGGAGAGTAAATAAACACATTTGTAGAATATTCATGCAACAGAATACCAATTAAAAAACAACAAAACACCATTAATACATGCAGCAACATGGATGATTCTCAAAAATATGAGTGAAAAAAGAGAATGAAGATAGACACTATATAATACCTATTGAATGATGCCATTTATAAAGTCCAAAAACAAGCAAAGCTAATCAATGATCTGGAAATCAGAAGAATGATTGCTTTTTAGGAAAACTGAATGAGAAAGTGCAGACAAGAACTTTTCCAACACAATGTGCCATACCTTAACCAGGTGATCTGTACACTGGTGTATGCATTTGGCAAAATGCATTAAGATGTACAATTATGATTATGTATCTTATTGTAAGTCAACTGTACTTAGATAAATCACTGTAATCATTTAATAAATACTATGGAGAAAAAGTCAGCCTTCTTAATATTCTAAGTTCAGCATTTATAAGTAAAATAGTCAACAATCTCAACTTCTCTCTGCCTTGCATTTATTCTCCTGCATTTCTGTGGTAGTACATTTACACTTCTCATGAAGAAAAAGAGCAAGTTGTTTGTAATGACTTGTAAGCAAATTCCTTCACAAACATAAAACTTGCAGGAAGTCTCTGAAATTATAAAAGTTTGAACAAGAGAGCATTTTGGTCTAATGTATGCAATCCAATATTATATAGTGCCTTATGTCTAGGGAATATATTAGCAAAAATTACCTTTTATTACAAAGCACTAGGCCTTCAAGAAATTCTTTATGATCCACTAAAACGGTAGCAAAGTATGGAATATTTTGTGGTTGTTGCAGCATTTTCCAGAAACCACACACCTTATACTGAATGAATCTATAATTGTTGGGCAATTTCTTTTTTGAGCTGAACAGCACTTTTGAGACTATGTTTTTCTGAGAGGTTGTGAAAAGAAAATTGGAAATATCACATATCTGCTGACATGACATAGAAGGGGCCTTTCACTTTACATTTTCTTTTTACTTCTGAATGAAGGCAAAATGCTCTTTAAAGACAAAAATGCTTCCTTTGGGTTCTCTCTCTTGAATGAAAACCATTTATCCAATAATTGGGGGCCACATGTCTTACAAATAAAAACTAGGGTCAGAGGTAAGTTGCTTTGTTATTTTGTGAACCTGGGGAGTCGACTGAGTCTTATATAAATCAAATGTGGGCCTTGAAAATGCTAAATTGTCTTAATTTTGCATTCTCCTAATATGCTATCATTTTCAAAGAGAAATATTTGAAGATAATTGCTCCCCCCCCCACCGCCGTTTTTCCTCTTTCATTTCAAGTAGGAGTATTTACTCTGAAAACTTTCACTGAGTTGAATTTTTGATCGATAGGCTATTGATATGTATGATCTTCCTTCAAGTCCCCATGGGGTCTCTCTTCACCTCAAGCAGAATTGTGTCGCATTGCTATCTTTGTGGGTTTGATGTTAGAGCTGCTGTCAAAATGCTAAGCTGCATTTATGACCTTGCAACGAACAGGTATTTCTTATTCTGTCCCAGAGCCTAGGTTTTATTGGATCTAGTGAAATAAGTGAAGATTTATGAAAGTCAGGATCTGAACAAAAAATTAAAAAATAAAATTCTTCCATTTTAATTAGCTCCCAAGATGACGTCTGTATTTTAGAAACAGTTCAGTTCTCTTTAACACAAAAAGGTGGTTCCCTAATGAACTAATTGGATACTCTCTCTGTGGAAGCACCAATTAGCTCACATGGTTGTGGGAATCTTGCCCCTTCTCTTTCGCATTTTGATATCAAAGCCTCATCACTCCTGACCAACTTCTTTGTGTACCCTGTTCTCATTGATCCTTCTTTTTCCTCAACATAGTTGTATATGCACAACCATGTGTGAAATAAATAGCTAATGGGAAGCTACTATATAGTGCAGGGAGCTCAGCTTGCTGTCCTGTGATAACCTAGATGCTTGGGATGAAGGGGATGGGAGAGAGGTCCAAGAGGGAGGAGATTCATGTATACATATAGCTTATTTACTTAGTTGTACAGCAGAAGCTAGCACAATCAGTTCAGTTCAGTTCAGTCATGTCCAACTCTTTGCGACCCCATGAACCACAGCATGCCAGGCCTCCCTGTCCATCACCAGCTCCTGGAGTCCACCCAAACTCATGTCCATTGAGTTGGCAATGCCATCCAACCATCTCATCCTCTGTCATCCCCTTCTCCTCTTGCCTTCAATCTTTCCTACCATCAGGGTCTTTCAAATGAGTCAGCTCTTCGCATCAGGTGGCCAAAGTATTGGAGTTTCAACTTCAGCATCAGTCCTTCCAATGAACACCCAGGACTGATCTCCTTTAGGATGGACTGGTTGGATCTCCTTGCAGTCCAAGGGACAAATTTAACTATTTTACTGAATGATGTTTGACTAAATGATTGAATTATGATTTTAAAAGGTTAAAGATGTTGTAATAGGCTAGAAAGAATATTTTCCAATAAATGACAAAAGGCTGTTATTCTTAATCTGAAAATAGTACCTTGAGACCAATGAAAAGTATACAAATCATCTACTAAAAACAATATATTTAGAAAAGCACTTCTCAGAAGGTAAAAGCAAATCATAAGTAAGCGTATAAAAAGCTGGTCGACCCCTCTTACAGTCACAATAAGAAACTGCTTAGACCATGGGCTTTGCCGAAGTTAAATGATATAACCCAAAACTTGAGAGGGTGTGAACAAACAGACTAAGTAAAATTTACTGTGCCGACTGTGAATTGTTTACATCAGAAGATCCTGAAAACACACTTTTAAAGAATTAATGCTTCCATACCAGATGAGTTCCCTACTCTGTTGAATAATATATAAGTCCTGGTTTGTTGTCCAAACATTGTTTCTTTCTATTTAAAAAAAAAATCAAATAAATACGAGTTTGAAACAAGCCTGGAGAACTGGCTTTCGAACATTACCAAAGAATCACAAGAATCAAGAATCAATCAACTGCAAGAATCACAGCAACATTTATAATCAGTTGTTGCCAAGATTAAAATAAAAACTGAGGCAAGACTTATCCTCTAGGAGGGGGATGGAAGTCAGACTAGTTTGTCACCTGTGACTTCCACCTTGGCCCAGTAAAGAGGTGGACACATTGGGAATGAACAGAATATTTTCAAGAGAAAGACCTGAATTGAGGACCCACTTCTGCCCTCTCAGTGAGAAAGCATAAGTTTCTTTTTTTTTTAATTGTCATATTTGTCCCATTTCTTTTTATTTACTTTTTTTTTGTTTTTTATTTTTAAAATTTTAAAATCTTTAATTCTTACATGCTTTCCCAAACATGAACCCCCCTCCCCCCCCTCCCCCCTCCCTCCCCACATCTCTCTGGGTCATCCCCATGCACCAGCCCCAAGCATGCTGCACCCTGCGTCAGACATAGACTGGCGATTCAATTCTTACATGATAGTATACATGTTAGAATTCCCATTCTCCCAAATCATCCCACCCTCTCCCTCTCCCTCTGAGTCCAAAAGTCCGTTATACACATCTGTGTCTTTTTTCCTGTCTTGCATACAGGGTCGTTATTGCCATCTTCCTAAATTCCATATATATGTGTTAGTATACTGGATTGGTGTTTTTCTTTCTGGCTTACTTCATTCTGTATAATTGGCTCCAGTTTCATCCATCTCATCAGAACTGATTCAAATGAATTCTTTTTAATGGCTGAGCAAAGGAAAATATAAGCAAGGTGAAAAGACAGCCTTCTGAATGGGAGAAAATAATAGCAAATGAAGCAACTGACAAACAACTAAGCTCAAAAATATACAAGCAACTTATGCAGCTCAACTCCAGAAAAATAAACGACCCAATCAAAAAATGGGCCAAAGAACTAAATAGACATTTCTCCAAAGAAGACATACGGATGGCTAACAAACACATGAAAAGATGCTCAACATCACTCATTATTAGAGAAACGCAAATCAAAACCACAATGAGGTACCACTTCACACCAGTCAGAATGGCTGCGATCCAAAAATCTGCAAGCAATAAATGCTGGAGAGGGTGTGGAGAAAAGGGAACCCTCCTACACTGTTGGTGGGAATGCAAACTAGTACAGCCACTATGGAGAACAGTGTGGAGATTCCTTAAAAAATTGCAAATAGAACTACCTTATGACCCAGCAATCCCACTGCTAGGCATACACACCGAGGGAACCAGAATTGAAAGAGACACATGTACCCCAATGTTCATCGCAGCACTGTTTATAATAGCCAGGACATGGAAACAACCTAGATGTCCATCAGCAGATGAATGGATAAGAAAGCTGTGGTACATATACACAATGGAGCATAAGTTTCTATTTCATAGCAATGATTGAAGTTTCAGTTCAGTTCAGTTCAGTCGCTTAGTCATTTCCGACTCTTTGCCACCCCATGAACCACACACACCAGGCCTCCCTGTCCATCACCAACTCCTGGAGTCCACCCAAACTCATGTCCATTGAGTTGGCAATGCCATCCAACCATCTCATCCTCTGTCATCCCCTTCTCCTCTTGCCTTCAATCTTTCCTACCATCAGGGTCTTTCCAAATGAGTCAGCTCTTCGCATCAGGTGGCCAAAGTATTGGAGTTTCAGCTTCAGCATCAGTCCTTCCAATGAACACCCAGGACTGATCTTCATTAGGATGGACTGGTTAGATCTCCTTGCAGTCCAAGGGACTCTCAAGAGTCTTCTCCAACACCACAGTGCAAAAGCATCAATTCTTTGGCGCTCAGCTTTCATTATAGTCCAATTCTCACATCCATACAAGACTAGTGGAAAAACCATAGCCTTGACTAGATGGACCTTTGTTGACAAACTAATGTCTCTGCTTTTCAATATGCTGTCTAGGTTGGTCATAACTTTCCTTCCAAGAAGAAAGCATCATTTAATTTCATGGCTGCAGTCACCATCTGCAGTGATTTTTGGAGCCCCCTAAAATAAAGTCAGCCACTGTTTCCCCATCTATTTGCCATGAAGCAAAGGGACTGGATGCCATGATCTTAGTTTTCTGAATGTTGAGCTTTAAGCTAACTTTTTCAGTCTCCTCTTTCATTTTCATCAAGAGGCTCTCTAGTTCTTCGCTTTCTGCCATAAGGGTGGTATCATCTGCATATCTGAGTTTAAGAGATAAAGTAGAGAAATAAGATATGCACATGTCATACACTTTTAGATATGAATAATCTTATGAATAATAATATTTAACACAAAATATTAGGAGCCACAGCCAAGGGCTTTATGTATATTAACTTGTTTGCTTAGTCACTCAGTTGTGTCTGATTCTTTGACACCCTTTGGATTATAGCATGCCAGGCTCTTCTGCCCATGTGATTTTTCAGGCAAGAAGGTTGGAGTGGGTTGTCATTTTCTTCTCCATAGGGTCTTCCCAACCCAGGGATCAAGCCCACATCTTCTACATAGCAGGCAGATTCTTCACCTGCTAAACCATCAGAGATGCCCTGTTAACTTGCTTGCTGTCCTCACAAAAATGCCCTATAAGGTATTCATTCTGTTCTCTCTAGTCTACAGATGAAAAAAGTGAGGCAGATTAATTTCCCCAAGGCTTCAGTGCTACTAAGGACCAAAACCAGAACTTGGTGCCAATGTGAGATTTTGTAGTCTTCAGTTCAGTTCATTTCAGTTCAGTCGCTCAGTCATGTCCGACTCTTTGCAACCCCAAGAATCACAGCATGCCAGGCCTCCCTGTCCATCACCAACTCCCAGGGTTCACTCAGATTCACATCCATCGAGTCAGTGATGCCATCCAGCCATCTCATCCTCTGTCGTCCCCTTCTCGTCCTGCCCCCAATCCCTCCCAGCATCAAAGACTTTTCCAATGAGTCAACTCTTCACATGAGTGGCCAAAGTTTTGGAGTTTCAGCTTTAGCATCACTCCTTCCAAAGAAATCTCAGGGTTGATCTCCTTCAGAATGGACTGGTTGGATCTCCTTGCAGTCCAAGGGATTCTCAAGAGTCTTCTCCAACACCAAAGTTCAAACGCATCAATTCTTCAGCACTCAGCCTTCTTCACAGTGCAACTCTCACATCCATACATGACCACTGGAAAAACCATAGCCTTGACTAGATGGACCTTAGTTGGCAAAGTAATGTCTCTATTTTTGAATATTCTATCTAGGTTGGTCATAACTTTTCTTCCAAGGAGTAAGTGTCTTTTAATTTCATGGCTGCAGTCACCATCTGCAGTGATTTTGGAGCCCCAAATAATAAAGTCTGACACTGTTTCCACTGTTTCCCCATCTATTTCCCATGAAGTGATGGGACCAGATGCCACAATCTTAGTTTTCTGAATGTTGAGCTTTAAGCCAATCTTTTCACTCGCCTCTTTCACTTTCATCAAGAGGCTTTTTAGTTCTTCTTCACTTTCTGCCATAAGGGTGGTGACATCTTCATATCTGACATTATTGATATTTCTCCTGACAATCTTGATTCCAGCTTGTGTTTCTTCCAGTCCAGCGTTGTTCATGATGTACTCTGCATATAAGTTAAATAAGCAGGGTGACAATATACAGCCTTGACGTAGTCCTTTTCCTATTTGGAACCAGTCTGTTGTTCCATGTCCAGTTCTAACTGTTGCTTCCTGACCTGCATACAGATTTCTCAAGACGCAGGTCAGGTGGTCTGGTATTCCCATCTCTTTCAGAATTTTCCATAGTTTATTGTGATCTGCACAGCCAAAGGCTTTGGCATAGTCAATAAAACAGAAGTAGATGTTTTTCTGGAACTCACTTGCTTTTTCCATGATCCAATCGATGTTGGCAATTTGATCTCTGGTTCCTCTGCCTTTTCTAAAACTAGCTTGAACATCAGGAAGTTCACAGTTCACCTATTGCTGAAGCCTGGCTTGGAGAATTTTGAGCATGACTTTACTAGCGTGTGAGATGAGTGCAATTGTGCGGTCTTTTGAGCATTCTTTGGCATTGCCTTTCTTTGGGATTGGAATGAAAACTGACCTTTTCCAGTCCTGTGGCCACTGCTGAGTTATCCAAATGTGCCGGCATATTGAGTGCAGCACTTTCACAGCATCATCTTTCAGGATTTGAAGCAGCTCTACTGGAATTCCATCACCCCCACTAGCTTTGTTCGTAGTGATGCTTTCTAAGGCCCACTTGACTTCACATTCCAGGATGTCTGGCTCTAGATGAGTGATCACACCATCGTGATTATCCGGGCCATGAAGATCTTTTTTGTACAGTTCTTCTGTGTATTCTTGCCATCTCTTCTTAATAAATTCTGCCTCTGTTAGGTCCATACCATTTCTGTCCTTTATCAAGCCCATCTTTGCATGAAATGTTCCCTTGATATCTCTAATTTTCTTGAAGAGATGTCTAGTCTTTCCCATTCTGTTCTTTTCCTCTATTTCTTTGCATTGATCGCTGAAGAAGGCTTTCTTCAACAGTATGCTATATTCTTCTCTTGCTGGGATTATAATGATAGCTTCATAATCAGCTTAGCAAATTGAAGTCAGTTTCTATCTAACATAAATCTGCATCTGTTATATTTTGCAGAAACTATAATCTGGAAATATTGTGTTTTTCTACTTTTTGGGAAATGTTTTCTCATCTCCTCTGTGTATAGGTATATGTGTGTACTAAGCCACTTCAGTTGTGTGCGACTTTCTGTGACCCTATAGATTGTAGCCTGCCAGGCTCCTCTGTCCATGGGATTCTCCAGACAAGAATACTGGAGTGGGGTGCCATTCCCTTCCCCAGGGGATCATCCTGACCCAGGGATCAAATCCGTATTTCTTATGTCTCCTGCAGCAGCAGGCGTGTTCTTTACCACTAGCAGATCTCTGTATACTGATAGATATCTTAATCTTGCTATAATATGTCCCAACTTTCACACTCAGGACAATTTCTTCCCTTTTAAGGAAACCATGTACTTTTACATCTATCTTTCCCCAAGATATATAAATTGCAAACTGAACCCTCAAAGGCAAAGACATCAAATGTCAATGACTTCTGAATTCTGAGTGCTGCCTGTATGTGTTTACCTTCCCTCTACTATCAATGTGCTCTCATTTGACAGAAAAAGGAAACTGATATTCATGTGATTTTATAAAGCCACAGAAAAATTGGAGGGAAGCAGGGATTTTTGTTTGTTTGATTTTGTTTTAATCTACCTCATCAATTCACCACTATGGAACATGTGATTTAGTTTTCAGAAAATTGGTTTGCAAAGTGTCCTTCAGGAACACATCTTTTCAAAGCAAGAAGCAAACCTAGAGACACTTTCAGTAGCTCAAGAAAGAAACAACCAGCTTATAAATAATCAATGCCCTTGTTTTCACATCTCCCTTCCCCAGTTTAGTAACCTTTCTGCTCATTAGTCCTTCCCTCCTGAAGATAAATAAGATCAGAAGGAAGATCTAGCTCAAATCAGTCAATTTCACGTACTTGCCAGTAACTGAAATAAAAGGATAAGGCATGGTGGTCAAGGATTCAGAGACAACTTGAGAGATTATCTGTGAATTTCAATTACCCTAGTATGTCTTCTTTTTATTATCATTAGTAATTGAGAATCCAGAGCCTGGAAAACTGGAAAGCTTGCTAGAAGGGGTGAGAGCTGAAGGATAGTTTTACCCAAACTTCCCTAAGATGAGGAAATTCTCAGAGATGATGAAGTTGAGGACTTGTGAGGATTATTTGTCTATCCAAAGGCATGTAGCTAGATAATGGCTCAGCTGGTGACCTCCAGATATTCACTCTCTTCTAATTGTATACATGGAAAACAAATGTTTTCTTAATTCCATGTCAGTAACAGTACAACTTCATTTTAAAAAAATGAGTTACTTTACCATGATACTCCCCAAACAGATAGATATAATCTCAAAAGGAGCAGAGCATGCTGGGAAAATCTCTAGAAATAAGAAGACTGCGATCGAATTATGGCTTAATGCTATAGTAGCTCTGTGATCTTGAGCAAATGGCCTTACTTCTTTGAACTTTTGTTTTCTCATCTACAGAAAAGAATTATCCCTAGCTTGTCTGTCTCACAGGGTTTTGGAGATGGTCAGAAGACACAAAAATAATAATGTGTTAGTGGTAACAGATGGGGGACTGTCTATATGCCAGAGAGAATCCTAAATGCTAGACATGCATCACCTTTCAAGGTTCATGTCAGCTTGATGACTCTAATGTTGAGGATTTAGAAACTAGCTCAGACTTTATTTGGGGGGGCTCCAAAATCACTGCAGATGGTGATTGTAGCCATGAAATTAAAAGACGCTTAATCCTTGGAAGGAAAGTTATGACCAACCTAGACAACATATTAAAAAGCAGAGACATAACTTTGTCAACAAAGGTCTGTCTAGTCAAGGCTATGGTTTTTCCAGCAGTCATGTACAGATGTGAGAGTTGGACTATAAAAACGCTGAGAACAGAAGAATTGATGCTTTAAAACTGTGGTGTTGGAGAAGACTTTTGAGAGTCCCTTCGACTGCAATTGGAAGGATTGATGTTGAAGCTGAAACTCCAATACTTTGGCCACCTGATCCAAAGAGCTGACTCATTTGAAAAGACCCTGATGCTGGGAAAGAGTGAGGGCAGGAGGAGAAGGGGACGACAGAGGATGAGATGGTTAGATGGCATCACCGACTCAATGGACATGAGTTTAGGTAAACTCTGGGAGTTGGTGACGGACAGGGAGGCCTGGTGTGCTGCGGTTCATGGGGTCACAAAGAGTTGGACACGACTGAGCGAATGAACTGAACTGAACAGAGAGGTTAAATAATGTGTGCAATATTACATAGATAATCATATGGGAAATATGCTACTCTTAAGTAGATTATATTTGGAGTGTGTGTGTGAGACAGAGAGAGAAAACTCCCTCTATCAGTGTCAAAGATGAGCTATATTCACTGCTGCAAACCTGGTCTTCACCCTGGATCCTAGATTCTGGCTTAGCTGAAGCACATTGAAAAACTGTTGAGTCTATGTCTTCTCAAAATAAATGAATCAGGACAGAAGGTGGAAGGTCTGTGAGGCAAAGTTGATGCTTTTAGACTTAAGCTTGAGTTAACTGTTAACTGTGGAAGAATTTGGGGAATAGGGATATAAATCAAAGTACCACTTTGAATTGGTACCACATAAGATCATGTATGTATCACATAAGATCAATAACGTATCTGTACCTAAGATAACTGCATGTGTGTGTGTGGGGGTCGGGGGGCGGTGTATGTAAATAAGATAATGCTTTTGAGAGCCTTAAACAGCATTAGGATCCTTTGCATGATTCTTTGGCTGCATATTTCCAGGTCAGTCATTAAGGAATTGAGGAAAGGATAGAATTCTCTTTGTCCAAGCAAATATTTTTCAAGAACATTTTTCTAGGAGTTGATCCATCTGTCATAGAATGTCAGAATTTGGAGAGACTAGAAAATGGAGAAGCTCCATCATCAATCATAATTGTGAGATGAGGTTTTTAAATGGCCTTTCTTCACTTTACCTGTGTGTACTTGTGCGTGCTGTTATGTCTGACTCTTCACAATCCTATTAAGTGTAGCCCAACAAGCTCCTCTGTCCATGGGATTTATCAAGCAAAAAAACTGAAGTGTGTTGCCATTTCCTACTCCACTTCCTGATCGAGGGATCAAGCCCATGTCTCTCCAACACTGGAAGGTGAATTCTTTACCACTGGTACCACCAAGGTTCCCCTTAACTGCAGAATCACTTTCTGATAGGAACACAGGCTTATAACAGGATTTAAGCATTACTTACTCTTAAGTGTTGCTTACTGCCTCCCCTTCCTTGTATTTATTCACTTAGCTGTTCCCCCTGCCCCAACAAGTATTCACTGAGCACCAGTAAATGTCAGGCACTGTTCTAGGCACAGACTGAGGTCTCACTTTAGTAGGTGAGTAAGACAGAGTCCTTACCTTCAAGGAGGTTATCACCTAGCATCTAGATGGATATGAATATAGACGTTTGCAATCTAGTGTGGAAAACGTCTGCCTGAAAGCTAAATCTGGAAGCTTCCCATTTTTAAAAACAAAATTTCATTGTTACACACCAAGGGAGTTTGTTTAGTGTTGTCTAAGCTGATATCAAGCTGCAAAGTCAAAATTGAGTTGTTGTGTGACCAAGTATAACTTGCACAGAAAAAGTTAGAAGTTAGTCATTTAGCTGTGTCTGACTCTTCGCAACCCTCATGGACTGTAGCCCACCAGGCTCCTCTGTCCATGGATATTTTGAGGTGGAAGACAAGCAGGGATCAAATTATTACAGTTCTTATATATCCTGTTAGAAATGTTTGAGGCTTATCTTAAAGAGAAAAACGTGGAAGGTGTATAGCTAAAAGGTTTTACACAAAGAGAGTAACATGGTAGAATTTGCATTTTTCCAGTCTTGGGAAACTGTCCACCTTAGCTGAGACACAGGTCAGAATGCCTGCATTCTGATCCAGCTCCTGGTGCTTAAGTTCTGGGTGACCACGTCTGCCCCTGACCTGATAAGAAGAGCTTCTGCAGGGTCCTGCAATTTACTGGAAACAGTACTAACATCAAGACAGTGGTTGTCAGCACAGAAAACTAGGGCTGGATGGGTCTCACCTTTCCCTGGGGACAATTCATCCATAAATCCCAGCAAATGCCTTTTACTTCTTTGTATTTTCTTCTTTGTCTGCTAGCTCTTATTTTTGGATATTATCATTTACTTCTGGGTCTAAACCCAAGAGTCCAGCTGAACTCCTTCTTTTCCTGTGGAGAATCTCACATCTCTCCCTCTATTGGCAGCCCATCTAACAGGGGAGGGTTTCAACACATAATTTTTATTTCTCTGTTATGAGCTCTCGTCTCCTGTTACTAAAGCTTGTGTGAGGAAAACAGAATTATTTATGCTATTTTTAAAGAAGAGCGCTAGATTCCTTCTTTTCTTTCTTTCTTTCTTTTTTTTTTAATTGGGAAGATCTTTAAACACCATAAACTTTGGGCTAGCTGGACATGCCAGCTTTCCTCCTGGGGGTGCACACAGTCACTGCTTAATACAGAGCGATTCAAAAGGCGGCAGTGTTGAGGGGAGCTGAGCGGCGATAATGCAGAATTCCTGCTGTTAGGAACCATGGCTCTGCTTGGAGACATATGTAGATGCAGAAGGCAGAACGCATCACAATAGCTTAAGGCTCTGGAAGATGAAAAGAACGGAGTGCCTGATCAGGACCCCAGAGACCGCCTCAGTCCAGGTGCCTGCACGCACCCAGTGGCTTTCATGGCTGCTAGCCTTTCTTGTCTTTTCTTTTTATCTGTTCCTTCTCTACTTCTTTCCTTCCTCCCTCGCTCTCTTCTTGCTTTCTTTCTTTCTTTTTTTTTTTCTAATTTCCTTAGCAAAACTCAGGTGAATTGGGGGCAAGAAAAGGACATGGGAGACAGGAAAAGATGTCGACTCAGAACTCACAGATGTAGTTGTTATTTCAAGTGCATGAGGTGTGTAGACAACAGGCCTGCTTCTTCCCCTTCATTTAAACATCTGTTGTTGGTTTTCACTCACTAAGTCACATCTGACTCTGCGACCCCACACTCTGCAGCACACCGTGCTCCTCTGTTCTCTCTACCATCTCCCAGCGTTTGCTCAAATTCATGTCCATGGAGTCCTCCACCACCCCCGTATTTTAACATGGATAATCATAAAAACAAAATGCTCGTATAAAAGAAAGTTAACATGTAGTTCGTGAAAAGAATCAACTCCTTGAATTGACAGACAGACCTAGTCACAAAGCCTGATTCGGACACTTTGCTCACTGTGGATGTCGGACTAAGCAATCGCTAACTCTGGGATCCTTGAAAGATTAAACAACATCACAAAGATTAAGTGCAAAATGAAGTTGGTGGTACAAACAGGTGCTCAAATAACCCTTTTCACTTCTAATATTCATTTATTGCTCATAACTTCAGGAAGGTCATTTAAACAGGTTGTTTTACCTTTAAAACAGGGCTGAAAGCTGTACACACAAGACATGTCAAAGTATTAAATAAGTTAACATGTTAGTTTGCCTGTAACTTACAAGATGCTGTATACACATATCTATCACACATGTTGCCTGTGTGTTGGTTGCTCAATCATATCAGAGACTTTGTGACTTCACAGGCTGTAGCCAGCCAGGGTCCTCTGTCCATGGAATTCTCCAGGCAAGAATACTGGAGTGGGTAGCCTTTCCCTTCTCCAGGGGTTTTCCTGACGCAAGGATCAACCCAGGTCTCCCGCATTGCAGGCAGGTTGTTTGCCATCTAAGCCACCAGTGAAGTCTATTACACATGTTAGTTAATATAATTTATGTCAACAAGGAACAGAAAAGTACTCTGTGGACAGAGATCTATTATATGGTAGATGCTGTACTAGGAGCTTTATAATTATATGCTCTCTAATCAGTGCAACCACTTTGTGCAGGATGTAAGATTGTTTTTATTGGGTGGATAGTGGAACTGGGTCATCGGTTCTGGGTTAGATGGAAGCTAATATGGATTCCTTTCATACAGTTCATGAGGTTCTCACAGCAAGTATATTGGGGTGATTTGTCCCTCCCTCGTCCAGTGGAACACATTTTCTCAGAGCTCTCCGCTGTGACCCATCCATCTTGGGTGGCCCTACATGGCATGGCTCATTGAGTTAAACAAGGCCCTTCACTATGACAAGGCAGTGATCCATGAAGGGTATCACTGATGCAATGGACATGAACTTGGGCAAACTTTGGGAGATGGTGATGGACAGAGAGTCCTGGTGCTGTGCTGCAGTTCATAGGGGTCACAAAGAGATGGACACAACTGGGCAACAGAACAATAACAACAACAACAACAACGTGGATTCCACACTTACTGTACCCTTGTCCCTGTTCCCAACATTTTAGATGCATTGCTTCACTGAATGATTTTATTAACCATACAATAGAAATATATAGTTATCTTCATTCTACAGATTGGAAAACTGAGATACAGAGGCAGTCAGTCACTTTTCCAAGGTTATATAGCTAGTAAGTGGTAAAATAAGCAGTCTGATATCAATGGCTTCCCTGGTGGCTCAACAGTCAAGAATCCACCTGCAATACAGGTTTGATTCCTGGGCTGGGAATCAAGGAGAGCATGGCAACCCACTCCTGTATTCTTGCCTGAAGAATCCCACAGACAGAGGAGCCTGGCAGGCTACAGTCCATAGAGTCACAAACAGTGGACATGACTGAAGCAACTTCGCATGCACTCACCTGCAGTCTGGCACCAGGACCTGGAGCCTTGTGCAAAATACTGTATGACAAAATAGTGACTTGGTTCTGAAAATTTATCTCTTCAGCTCATAGATGCTGTCTTAACTTGACATTGATTCATTAATTACAATATTATTATTTACTTCATTGTTTCCAAAGGCAATAAATATATTATTCAAATAAATTCTGTTGATAAAATCAGTACCATTAGTATAGAGATTGCTAACCTGCCATCATTAGTAGCCATATTCTTAAATTAGGTCTATAACCTGGGTTTCTATACTTATGCATCTATTTATTAATCTATGTGTTCTCCCATGAAGCTGGGCTGGTGCTTAATGATGCTTCTCTGAAGGATGTAGCAATCAGAAGACATTTGAATCCAAGCTCCAAAATAATTAGTGATGTTAGTCATTACTGCCATGAGCTTGCATTCACAAACTCCAAAAAGCTCTAAAACTGTAAGAACCTAGGTAGCTAGAACATTCTTCTTTCTAACTGTCTCTTCACACTTTCCAAGAAATATTCTGCTTCTTCAGCTAGTACCCCTAGCCCTTAAAAGTACAAATTTATCTTATCTCTTCATATTTTCTACCTGGTATCCTCAGTGACACAGCAGCTGCTGAAGAATTGGCAAAGTAGAATTAAGAGCAAGAGATGGTAATAAAAAAATGTGAAAATGCAAGGAAATATTTAGCTCTGATATGTATAAATGTGTGTGTTTGTGTGTGTACACACACACATATACATATGCGCTTAGTTGCTCAGTCGTGTCCGACTCTTTGTGGCCCTGTGGACTGTAGCCCACCAGAACACTGGAGTGGGTTGCCTTTTCCTGCTCCATGTTGCCTTTTCCTGCTCTTCACACTTTATATATATGTACAATTTATATACACATAGGAGCAAATGCATATGAACAATTTGTAAGATGTTAAAACTGTAGACTTGTCACAAATATTTTTTGAAAAAAGCAAGATTTTATGATATTCAGTATTACATAACTAGAGTGAAACTAGCTTCCCAGGTGGCTCAGTGATAAAGAATCCACTTGCCAATGCAGGAGATGCAGGTTCGATCTCTGCATCGGGACCATCCCCTGGAGAAGGAAATGGCAACCTACTCTAGTATTCTTGCCTGGGAAATCCCATGGACAGAGGAGCCTGGCGGTCTACAGTCCATGGGGTGGCAAAGAGTTGGACACAACTTAATGCCTAGACAACACCAACAAAACCAGAGTGAACTCCGAGTTTGCTGAAACCACGTACAATTTCACCAATTTTTTCCATCACATCTGGGTTGTTCAAGGGTTGAAAGCTCTGAGGGTCATTTCTGTGTGTTTGCTGACAGAGCCAATGAAAGGAACAAACCCATCTGCCAGTTTGACAAAGCCTCCTTCCTTTTCAGCAGTAAATAGGGAGGCTGGGGCTATCTAACTGAGAAATCGTGTGTCAGCAAAGAATTACATAAAGCCAGTGGGACACATTTTATTCTGCATTTCACTGTTACGTACCTCTCCCCCTTTTCCTAGAACAGATTTTCCCCTGGCTTTGAAAGATGCTAATGGAGCGTTATTAGTCCAGGAAGAAAATTGCCCTGGAGAATCATAATGATTTCAGTGCCATGGTGACAGCAAACCAGACCGTTTAAGACAAACGGGGTTTTAGTTCCTGTAGAAAGAATCAGAGTTGAGAGATAAATTGCAAGTGAAAGTCCCATGACATGTAAGACAGAAAAGGAGGACAAGGTTTGGGACTGTTTTCGTTGCTGAACTCATGCATGGAGACACCCCAACCTTTCATGACCTCTGAGATGTGAAGATGAGATTAAATATTTAAGATTGGATTCAGCACTTTCCCAGGTTTTTCTTTCACCAGCATTTGGAGGTAAAAGACTGCACAGCAAAACAAAAACAAACACCCCCCCCAAGGGGGGAGGAAAAAAAAAAAAAACCTCCAATGCTGTGGTTCACGGGGTCGCAAAGAGTTGGACACGACTGAGTGACTGAACTGAACTGAATGCTATTATCCACAACCTTATAGTCATTTTTTTCTAGCTATCTTTAAGAACTGATGTGTAACCATCTGGGTTTTATACTTGTTTTATACTTTAATATAGCAAAAGCAAAAGAAAAGAGAAGAGTTGGAGAAGAGTTGTTTGATGTCCACATGTGATTATTTGCAAACCATTAGGGAAGTCTCTTTGAGGATTCTTAGGACTTTCTGAATTTGACCTGCCAAATGTCGAGTGAGCTCATGTACATAGCTTTTAGGGCATAATAAAAGACAGTGATCAATGGTGCTCATTAAATTACTTTTAATTCCATACAAATTCTAAGATGAAAAAAAGGATGAGACAATGATAAAGACTTAAGATCAACAGTCCAGATCCTATAGAAAAAGAGAAAACAAGAGAGAGAGGGAGAGAAAGAACAAATGAAGTAAGACCCACATAGACCTAGACCCGAGACACTACCTCTTCTCCACGCTTGGCTGCGGGAGGTAACTGGTTGCTGGCATTGTGAAGCTTTGACATTTCATAGGCCACCACAGTGGAGAAGGCAATGACATCCCACTGCAGTACTCTTGCCTGGAAAATCCCACGGACGGAGGATCCTGGTGGGCTGCAGTCCATGGGGTCGCTAAGAGTCAGACATGACTGAGTGACTTCACTTTCACTTTTCACTTTCATGCTTTGGAGAAGGAAATGGCAATCCACTCCAGTGTTTTTGCCTGGGATGGGGGAGCCTGGTGGGCTGCTGTCTATGGGGTCACACAGAGTCAGACATGACTGAAGTAACTTAGGAGCAGCAACAGCAGGCCACTGTAGTTACAGTCCTTGGTTAGTGATATATTAGTTGTATGATCTTGGTCAAGTCACGGAACATCTTGGAGGTACTATTTTTCAAATCTGTTAGTACCAGAGAATACATGAGGATTAAAAAAAATAATGTTTAATATAGCATTTGGCACACAGTAATAAATAGCTTGCATAGGCACTCATTTTTTAATTGCCTGAATATTATTAAATCCTTTGATCTCCTTCATCTCTCATCCTGACGCACATGAAAATATGTGAGCTCATAACTCAGCCTTGTGTCCATTTGGCTCCAAAGATAAAGTTTTTGCCACCTATAGATGCTGGGTTTGAATCCCAGAACCAATTTTCACTGTCTAACTTTTACAAGCATCACAATCTTGTTGAATCACGTTGTTTAAATGGAAATAGAGACAGTAGGAGGAAAATGTCTATCTTCTCCATGGAATTATTGATAAATCTACCCCATTTTATTTTGTAATATCCCTCCCTTTGCTAAGGCTTTGTGTTGACCATCTCCTTTATGACAATAGATCTCATTTCAAAACAAGAGCAAAAAAAGAACAATAATAAATTACTTAAAGTATTCAGAAAAGGAAAAGGAAATGCAATAGACACCTATGTTCTCAGCATCCAGATTTAGCATATTAATTGATTCAACAAGTATCAGTTGTGAATAAGCTGGCAACTGGGGTGATGGCTGGAAACCAAACACACAAATATTTTTGCTTTTGTGGGGTTTGTATTTGACTGATGAATATTAATATGGTCATATTATTTCAGGTAATTTTTAAAGAAATAACCTGTTACAGATCATATAGTTGGAGTCACCTGTCAGTCATATAGTTTGCCCTCTGAGTCTTTTCAGTGAGGCATGTATCCTCATTTGGTTGATTTCAAGTGATAGCGTGAGGTCAAATTCAGTCTCCCTCATTGGACTTAATAGTCATTCTTCCCTTCATACTGACTTTCAAAGACATGTAAACAACCAGGGGTATTTCCAATGAAGCCCTAGGAGTTTAGGAGATGATTTCCAGGCAGCCTGGGTGCTGGTCTGGGACTGTTGTTGTTGTTCAGTCACTAAGTCGTGTTTAGCTCTTTGCAACCCCATGGGCTGCAGCACGCCCGGCTCCTCTGTCTTCCACTATCTCCCAGAGTTTGCTCAAACTCATGCTTATTGAGTTGGTGATGCTAGACAACCATCTCATCCTCTGCAACGACTCCATGGAAATTCATGAAGATCAAAGGAGAGGATGCAGATGAGAGATTTTATCCATTGTAAAATATTTCCCAAATGCTATTTATCTTTCTGATGCCGGTCATCTCCTAAATGCCGCACCATGTTATCTGGACCATGCTTGTCTCCAGAGCCTATCACTTTCTCTACTGCAGGAGTCATCTTAAGCAACTCTGGGAGGCCTCATAGACAGTGCTCCCACTGCAGACCACGGCCAGCGCTCCTCACACTGCATCTGGCCTCACGTGGAACATGTCTTGGGGCAGAGCTGAGAATCTGGCATCCCTGAAGCTGCCCAGAGGCGTCAGAAAACACAACATGTTAGTGCTAGTGGGAGTCAGACTTTACCAGTGTGGGTAGGAAACAGAAGGGGGCTGGAGACTACTTTCTACCTGATTCCTGGCTCCTATGAACAGGAGAGGCACAGGGCTCCTGCGTGCCTGTCTGCAAGTGTTTCTCATGCTGAGCACTGGCTATGCATTTTCTTGAAGGGGGGCCAGCCGTTATTTGTTTACCACCTCCCTTTCTGCACACTCTGGATGTATATCTCTCACACACACACACACATATGCACACATACATATTTATATATATATATATATGGCATGTACATGAGAATATATACTTATATATATGGCTTGCACAGGAGAATATATATGCATCTGGCATTCATATGAGTGTATATATATGTAAAATGAATATGTTTGTATTGTGTTCATGTACTATTTATATATGTATTTACATGCAGTCATGAGTTTTGTTGAGTGCTATTTTGTACTATTACTATACATTGAGAGATGGCTTTAAGAAAATTCATAAACAAAAAACTCAAATAAATTGCTATGCTTTAATGTTGGGATTTTACATGATTTTTTACATCTTTTTTTCCCCTTTTTATGTTTTTTTCATAATTTATTATATTGTTTTGAGTTTTCTGTAAGACAAGTATATATATAATGCTTAGAATCAGAACAAACACAATAAAGCTATTTTCATTAAAAATTAAGAACTCTCTGAAGCTTACTGGCCATAAGTCATTCCTCTTTTGAGCTGCAACAGCTGAGGAGCCATCAATAATTACAGCAACAACTATGCTGCCATAGAATCACTTTCTTTCCAGTTAGAATAAAAGTTGAGACAGTGTGTAGATTAATACCCCACTTCACACACACATTTCTTCACAAGATCAGTGGAAGGTTTCCATTCCTTTGCTGTTTGTCTCATGGCGCTTGTCACTGCGTTTGTATCATATTCTAACTTAGTGTCTGTCTCTCCTCTGGAAATAAGTTTCATCAAAGAAGGGTTCCAACTCTTTTATGTACTGTAGAAAGTTTTATAACAAGTTCACAAAAGTTTTTAAAACTAGAAGAGCTCCTGGCACAGGGAGATATTCAATAAATATGTTTGAATGAATTAATGAAGGATAGGAAAGAAAAAAACCTACTATGCCACTAGGGCTTCCAGCTGGCTCAGCTGGGAAAGAACCCACCTGCCAGTGCAGGAGACCTCAGAGACACGAGTTCAGTCTCTGGTCAGGAAGATCTCCTGGAAGAGGGCACAGCAACCCACTCCAATATTCTTGCCTGGAGAATCCCATGGACAGAGGAGCTTGGGCTACAGTCCTTAGGGTCAAAAAGAGTCTATCACGACTGAAGCAACTTAGCACACACGCACTAAGCAACTAAAAAAACCTAACATTTATTAGGTGTTCTGAATGCATGACAAGTGTAAGCCTTTCATTATCCTATGAGAGAGGTATGCTGATCCACAGTTTATAAGTGAGGAAACGTGGGATCCAAGAGAATAAGTGTCAGGACAGAGGCACACTGTGGCTGCTATGCCGGACTTTGAAGTCAAGAACTTTTTGCTGGACCATCCTCTGCACTTGTACAGACTCTTATGTTATTCTCTGTCCCTAAGCCTCAGTGCTATTCACCATCTCGATCCTTAGAACTAAGCAGGACTTTCTCTAGCCAGTCTCACATTTCACATTGGCTGAAGTCATAGCCCCAAACCTGCTTTGAGATTTTGACAACGCTGGTTTGTCAAAACCCTGATGACAGTCCTCCCCATTATTGTCTTTCCATGTGCCTCTCACCTCCTTCCACACACCTATTCCATCACATCCCCTTTTGGTCCCTCCAACATTATCCACTTAACTGTCCAGGATTTTTTACACTCCCATTAAGGTTGAAGACATCTGATCCTTTCCGATCCAGACCTCAGACTGGTGAGTTAACCAAAAACAAGGCTCAGAAGGAAATCTTAAAATTGATGTGCGCATGCATATGTATGTATGTATGTATGTCATGCGTTTTAATTACATGTTTGTCAATCGTTTGGTTTAAGGTCACAGACTTTTCTTTAAATGCAAATATTGTGATTGGTGTTCTACTTATTCTGTCTTGGGAAAAAACACACTCATAATGATTCATTTTCAATTTCTAATTTCTATTTTTTTCAGGTGGAGCAGTATCTTATACACACCTGCAAATCAAACAGAGTAGATATCTTGGGTTTTGTGATTTTCCTCCAACCTTCAGGTTAACTTGCTCACAGCACTTTCAATATGAACATTTTTAGTCAGCCATCTATTTCAAGTGAATTTTCAATGCAACTATGATTTTCTTTTTATAAACATTTATAATAGTATTTTGTTGTTGTTCAGTTGCTAAATTGTGTCTGACTCTTTACAACCCCATGGAATGCCACACGTGAAGCTCATCTGTCCTCCTCTATCTCCCCAAGTTTGCTCAAATTCAAGTCCATTGAGTTGGTGGTGCTATTAAACCATCTCATCTTCTATCACCCCCTTCTCCTCTTGCCCTCAGTCTTTCCCTGCATCAAGGTTCTTTTCCAATGAGTCAGCTCCTAGTTTATATAATATTGATTATATAATGTAATTAGCATAGAATTACAATTGTCAGGAGTGTCCCAGGTGGTGCTAGTGGTAAAGAATCCGCCTGCTAATGCAGGAGACAAGAGATGTAGGTCTGGTTCCTAGGTTGGGAAGATCTCCTGGAGGAGGGCATAGTAACCCATTCTGGTATTCCTTCCTGAAGAATCCCATGGACAGAAGAACCTGGTGGGCTACAGTCCACAGAGTAGCAAAGAACCGGACAGGACTGAGGCGACTTAGCACCTATGCATGCACAATTGTCATAAACTGTTTAGGAAACAAGCAAATATATCTTTTAACAAGCATCCAACTCTAATGATTGAAGCCACATAAAATACTGTGTTTGACAGTTGTGTAATCGCTCAAAAAAACTATTGTGCTATGAATTTTAGATATCATGGTTTACAAAGGAAATCAGTGCTGAATATTCATTGGAAGGACTGATGCTGAAGCTGAAGCTTCAATATTTGGCCACCTGATGTGAAGAACTAACTCTTTGGAAAAGACCCTGATGCTGGGAAAGATTGAGGGCAGGAGAAGAAGGGGACAATAGAGGATGAGATGGTTGGATCGTATCAGCGACTCAGTGGACATGAGTTTGAGCAAGCTCTGAGAGTCGGTGATGGACAGGGAAGCCTGGCATGCTGCAGTCCATGGGGTCACAGAGTCAGACACGATTGAGCGACTGAACTGAACTGAACTGAACTGAACAAAGGGGATTAAGACCTGGATTTTAAAGTTTCACTCTACTGTAGGGTTTCTTGCACCTGTGTCTCCTCTTAGGTCTTGTTGCTGCGAATCCTCTCCAGTGTTTCATGCACCTTTTCTCTATTAATAGCCCACTCTCTTGACCCACATCTCTGGGGAGCCGTAACCCCCGACAGCTAAACCAAGGCATCACCTTACCACAGTCATTCTAGACTCCAGAATGATTCTGACTTTCCACAGACCTTGGGAAAGTTCTTTGTTGTTGTTGTTGTTGTTTTAACAGAATCCCCTCTGAAACGCATGAAGTGTGCCCCTCACTGATTCCTAGCAACCATAGTCAGACATGCTGAACCGGAGGGAGGGAAAACATATTTAATTCGGATAAAGACATGGCTCCTTTTCCCACCCTATTCAATTAGGCAGTTATAACGCTGGGCCAGAATTTTCTCCCACACTTTGTACATGCAACATAATTCTGCCACCAGCTGCTCACCAACATTTTGTTGTCTCCTCAACAGACAACAAATGACAGAACAGTTCAGCAGAGGGTGACCTGCCAGCAAAACCGATGAGATGCAACCCCTTCCAACCAGCCTGTCATTAGGAAGCTGTTTTCTGTTTCTAAAATAAACTCACTGAAATTGTTGCTTTCCCCCATCTGTGCTTCTACCTAGAAAAGAGAAAGAGATGTTCCTCCATCTCATTGGTCTTGGGGTGTGTGGAAGGATACCCACGAAGACTTATGTATCTGCAGTGAACACCATGGGAGACAGCTACCTAGGCTTAGAGAACAGAGGTTTTGTGCACTTCATGCTTTCAGTATTAAGAGTGCTTTGGTGTTAGGTATTAGGAGTGTTTCAAAATATGACCACCTGGCCTGGGGTGGTCACATCAGCTCTATCCTTTTTCGTCAATGTCATTCATTTTTCTTCTGCCCTAATCACACTCTCCATCTACATCATCCCATCTTCAATCTCAACCCTCCCCTCCAACCCTCATTTGTTGCCGTTTAGTCGCTAGGTCTAGTCTGACTATTTTTGACCCCATAGAATGTAGCCAGTTAGGTTCCTCTGCCCATGGGATTTCCCAGGCAAGCATGCTGAAGTGAGTTGCCATTTCCTACTCCAGGGATCTTCCAGACCCAGGGATTAAACTCGAGTCTCCTACATTGACAGGCAAATTCTTTACCACTGAGTCACCAGGGAAGCCCCCAACCCTCCTTAAGAGTCTACTACACTTAAAATTGGAGAAGGCAATGGCAATCCACTCCAGTAATCCTGCTTGGGAAATCCCATGGACGGAGGAGCCTGGTAGGCTACAGTCCATGGGGTATTGAAGAGTCGGACACGACTGAGAGACTTCACTTTCACTTTTCACTTTCACGAACTGGAGAAGGAAATGGCAACCCACTCCAGTATTCTTGCCTGGAGCATCCCAGGGATGGGAACCTTTGGACATGACTGAGTGACTGAGCACACACATGAAGGAAAGCAGGGCTAAGAAGGAGGTGATGTTTCAAACAAGATGTCTGGGCAACAGAGATGTCTGCCCAGTCGGGGGCTGGCAAAGAGTGAGGACACAAATCTTACCAACTTGGCAGAGACCAGGGGAGCAGAAAAAAGGGAGGGAGAAAAGGAATTTCTGCCAGAACTACAGTGTCTCTGAAGGACGAGCCCAGGGCAAGGTGACCCATCATATCCCAAGCCCAATAAGGAGAGAAAGAGTTACATTTCCTGGAGATCACGGGCACTGGAGGAGACAGGCATTGAAACTGGGAGGCCAAATGCCTTTAATAGACAGTACACAGGGCAACAAAGTTCTATGTAATCCCTCCTAGGCTTCTCTGAAACATCAGTGAGGTCAGCCACATACCAACAAACCTTATTAAATTAGGATTTGTCAGGGGTTTCTTGTTGTTGTTCAGTTGCTCAGTCATGCTCAACTCTTTGCAACCCCATGGACTGACTGCAGCATGCCAGGCCTCCTTATCCTTCACCATCTCCTGGAGCCTGCTCAAGGAGTTGTCAAGGGGTTGGGTCATAGAAAAAGGGCAGGGCTTTACAGTGTGAAGTGTGTTAACATGAAAGGGACAATGAGATGATGGGTGGGCAGAATTCATTGAATGGGGAATAAAAGTGTCCAAGGAGGGAAACATTGGCATTCCCACCCCCACTGCAGCCACGAAAGTCCCAGTGTGGTTGAATCACACACAGATGGGTGTCTCAGAGTGCGCAGCAGGGAGTCCAAGCAAATTTCAGCTGAATAGCTAAGGACAGGACACTTCACCTGATGTCCATGCATATTCATGAATGTGATTAGTCTTATTCCTAACTGAAGGGTGAGAAAGCTGAGACTTAAGAGAAATTATGTAATTTACTCAAGGTCACATAATTCAAAACAAAGCTATAGGGAAGTCAGGCGTTTCTCCTCTACAATGTCAAGATTTATTAGGAATATCTAAACATCAAAAATACTGTCAGTTCTTTAATTTATATGGTCATTATTATACCATTTGACTAACTTCATATGGATAAGAATAAACAGGTAATTGTGGTTAAACATTCTGATAGATACCATCATTTTTACTATGATTTTAATCTGTTTCCTTTTCATTGCCAAACTGCACACTCAGAGATGAGAGATAAATATTGTTCTGTCTGGTTGTCTGGCATTCAGTTCTAGAAAGAGGGACGTTTGAAAGAAAGCTATAAGGTTTACAAATAAAGGAGACAGGTAAAATGAACTCTACTCTGAGAGATAGCAAAGGAAAACAGGAGTTCAACTGGATGTTACTAATCATCTCCAAAGTCAGGGACATCAGAGAAAAAATATGACAGAGGGCTTTGTAACTTTTTAAACCTTTAAAAAAATAACTCTTCTGTGATTATAAAGTCTATATGCCTACCTACATAATGTAGGTGTATGAAAGTGAAAATGGTCCACATTGTTGTTTTAACACATTCAAGATGATGCAGAAACACACAAGTGAAGGCTATCAGCAAGAATATAAACCCAGAGAACTGCAACATACTACAAATTCATAGCCATTCATTGTGGGGGGAGGGACAATAGACTTTCCACATGTTATGAAGTGGGATTTCTTAGGGCAGTCACTTTTTAAATATCCTATAGTCTGGGTCACTCCCGCTGAGAACTGGTAATTTTCAAGTATAAAATATATCTTGAGAGTTTTTAAAAAAATTGGGTAAACAAATAAAGATTGTATTTACAGTAACATGGATGGACCTAGAGACTGTCATACTGAGTGAGGTAAGTCAGATAGAGGATAAATACTGTATGACATGCCTTATATGTGGAATCTAAAGAGAAATGATATAAATGAACTTACAAAACAGGAAGAGACTCAAGGACTTAGAGAATGAACTTATGGTTGCTGGGGGACAGAATGGGAGGAAGGGATAGTTAGGGAGTTTGGGATGGACAGGTACACAGTGCTATATTTAAAATGGATAACTGACAAGGACCTACTGTATAGCACAGGGAACTCTGCTCAATGTTATGTGGCAACATGGAGGGAAGGGGAGTTTGGGGGATAATGGGTAAGTGTCTGCGTATGGTTGAGTCCCTTCTCTGTTCACCTGGAACTATCACAGTACTGTCAATCGAATATACCCCAATACAAAATAAAACATTTCAAAAGAGGTTCCAAATAGGAAAAGGAGTACGTCAAGGCTCTATATGGTCACCCTGCTTATTTAACTTATATGCAGAGTGTATCATAAGAAATGCTGGACTGGAAGAAACACAAGCTGGAATCAAGATTGCCGGGAGAAATATCAATAACCTCAGATATGCATATGACACCACCCTTATGGCAGAAAGTGAAGAGGAACTAACAAACCTCTTGATGAAAGTGAAAGAGGAGAGTGAGAAAGTTGGCTTAAAGCTCAACATTCAGAAAATGAAGATCATGGCATCTGGTCCCATCACTTCATGGGAAATAGATGGGGAAACATTGGAAACAGTGTCAGACTTTATTTTTTGGGCTCCAAAATCACTGCAGATGGTGATTGCAGCCATGAAATTAAAAGACGCTTACTCCTTGGAAGAAAAGTTATGACCAACCTAGATAGTATATTCAAAAGCAGAGACATTACTTTGCCGACTAAGGTCCGCCTAGTCAAGGCTATGGTTTTCCTGTGGTCATGTATGGATGTGAGAGTTGGACTATGAAGGCAGAGCGCTGAAGAATTAATGCATTTGAATTGTGGTGTTGGAGAAGACTCTTGAGGGTTCCTTGGACTGCAAGGAGATCCAACCAGTCCATTCTGAAGGAGATCAACCCTGGGATTACTTTGGAAGGAATGATGCTAAAGCTGAAGCTCCAGTACTTTGGCCACCTCATGCGAAGGGTTGACTCATTGGAAAAGACTGTGATGCTGGGAGGGATTGGGGGCAGGAGGAGAAGGGGATGACAGAGGATGAGATGGCTGGATGGCATCACGGACTCGATGGACGTGAGTCTGAGTGAACTCCAGGAGATGGTGATGGACAGGGAGGCCTGGCGTGCTGCGATCCATGGGGTCGCAAAGAGTCGGAGACGACTGAGAGACTGAACTGAACTGAACTGATTATTAAAATAAATAAATTATGGCATATTTGTGGAATGGAGCACCTTTGAATATATAGGAAGTGTGTTATTGTGGTGTTCCTCCAAGATGCCTTAACTCATGGCCAAGAAGGAGCAATGGCCAGCTGTGTCAAGGGATCACGCTCAGTCCTGATTGCCTGTTCCATGTGGACTCTAGCCTCACTGCACCAGAGCATCTGTCAACTCCGCAGAAGCCTTGCAGCTGGTGTGGTGAGCATGCACACTCCCATGGTTATCCTTGACCATGTGGCCCAGATGCAGAGGGCCCCGAACTGAGAAAATTTGTGGGTATGGAGCTGGAACAGTTTATGCAGCTCCAGTTTATAGACACACATATCATTTATCAACATATTAAAAATAATTATTTTTGGCAGCAGGCTCTGAAAAAAATTTAGTACTTTTCTTTCATCAACTCTATATTACTTAGTCTTTGGATAATAATTATTTACTTCAGCATTTTGAGAAGTACCGAGATGCGTTATTTTAGTCACTGGGGTTAACACTAGATTCTGGTGAAAACTGGCCACATGATGAAGTGGTAGAGTGACGCCAGTGAGCATATGTGCAGTGAAGTCACTTTCATCATGTCCGACTCTTTGTGACCCTGTGGACTGTAACTTGCCGGGCTCCACTGTCCATGGGATTTCCCAGGCAAAAATACTGGAGTGGGTTGCCATTCATTTCTCCAAAGGATCTTCCCCACCCAGGGATCAAACCCGAGTCTCTTACATCTCTCACATTGACAGGTGGGTTCTTTACCACTAGCACCACCTGGGAAGCCCATAGACTGACATTTCACAGAAGAAATTCTGCTCCACATGCTCCAGTGTAGATGCCCCTGTTGCTCACCTGTCACTACTGACATTTGTCAAACACAGGCACATATCCAAACACTTCTGGAAACGCTGTTATTCCAACACAGACAAATCTGCTACCAAAATATCCCAGTTGCATTTCCATTTCTGCAAAAAGAAAAGAAATTTTATGCTGAAATGTTCAGGGTAAGCATATCCACAAAAGCCCAGCAAAAATGAATTATGAGCCATTCTCCCTGATACAATAAAATATGAATCTCCTGGACTATACAGATTTCAGCATTACTTGTGAGTTATATGGTCACTTGCAACTCACAGAAATAGTTTCATTCCAATATCTATATTGTCATACTCTCTCCTTCATATTGCTGGCCAGTTTAGCTATACATTTGACAGTACATTTCTAAAAATTATACTGGCTTCCAGGATTTGTTTTGAACACACCCTTTGCTATTCTTTTATCCCTTCTTCAGCAGAGGCAAAAGAAAGTGTCATGGATACTGAAGGACCCAAATAAAACAAATAACCGAGGACTGATTAAGCCACCGACTTATCCATCCAACAATCTATTTATCCACTGAAAAGTACTTCTGAATTTGAATACTACTTCTTTTAATTAATAAAATAATTAATTTTTTGGCCATTCTGTGCAACATGCAAGATCTTAGCTCAGGAGCAGAGATTGGATCTGCATCCCCTGCAGCTGTTGTCTTTGCTCAGTCCCTCAGTCATGTCCAACTCTTTGTGACCCTGTGGGCTGTAGGATGCCAGGCTTCTCTGACTTTCACCATCACCCTGAGTTTGCTCAAACTCGCGTCCATTTAGTTGGTAGTCCAATCCAACCATCTCGTCTTCTGTCATCCCCTTTCGCCTTCAATCTTTCCCAGCATCAGGGTCTTTTCTAAAGAGTTGGCTCTTCGCATCAAGTGGCCAAATTTTTCAAGCTTCAGCTTCGTCCTCAGTCCTTCTAATGAATATTCAGGATTGATTTCCTTTACGACTGACTGGTTTGATTGTCTTGCCATCCAAGCGACTCTCCAGAGTCTTCTCCAACACCACAGTTCAAAACCATCAATTCTTCAGCACTCAGCCTTCTTTATGGTCCAGCTTTCACATTCACACATGTTCAGTTCAGTTCAGTTCAGTCGCTCAGTTGTCTCCGACTCTTTGCCACCCCATGGATCGCAGCACGCCAGGCCTCCCTGTCCATCACTATCTCCCAGAGTTCACTCAGACTCACGTTCACCAAGTCCGTGATGCCATCCAGCCATCTCATTCTCTGTCATCCCCTTCTCCTCCTGCCCCCAATCCCTCCCAGCATCACAGTCTTTTCCAATGAGTCAACCCTTCGCATGAAGTGGCCAAAGTACTGGAGCTTCAGCTTTAGCATCATTCCTTCCAAAGTAATCCCAGGGTTGATCTCCTTCAGAATGGACTGGTTGGATCTCCTTGCAGTCCAAGTGACCCTCAAGAGTCTTCTCCAACACCACAGTTCAAATGCATCAATTCTTCGGTGCTCAGCCTTCTTCACAGTCCAACTCTCACATCCATATGTGACCACAGGAAAAACCATAGCCTTAACTAGACGGACCTTAGTCGGCAAAGTAATGTCTCTGCTTTTGAATATACTGTCTAGGTTGGTCATAACTTTTCTTCCAAGGAGTAAGCATCTCTTAATTTCATGGCTGCAGTCATCATCTGCAGTGATTTTGGAGCCCCAAAAATAAAGTCTGACACTGTTTCCACTGTTTCCCCAACTATTTCCCATGAAGTGATGGGACCAGATGCCATGATCTTCATTTTCTGAATGTTGAGCTTTAAGCCAACTCTTTCACTCTCCTCTTGGCTACTGGAAAAACCATAGCTTTGACTATATGGACCATTGTCAGTAATGGTCCAAGTAATGTCTCTGCTTCCCAATATACTGTCTACGTTTGTCATAGCTTTTCTTTCAAGGAGCAATTTCATGGCTGCAGTCATCATCTGCAGTGATTTTGGAGCCCAAGAAAATATCCTCTACAGTGGAAGTGCCTAATCTTAACTACTGGAACTCCAGGGAAGTCCCCACTCCCTCTTCATTTTACGTGTAATATGACATAGCGCCCTTTAGGCAGGCCATCTAAACCTATGGCTTATATATTCATATAAAATGGGAGTGGTAACTGCTAGATCACATAGTTCTGAAATGATTAAATGAAGTCATACTTGCCAAATATTTCTGATCATTATTTTTTCCTAACTAGTTGGGGGAGAGATTATAGAAGCTACAGTTTGGTTGCCCCAATACTGAAATGTCTACAGCATTTCAATGGGGCATTTCAATCACACATAGAACACATGAAGAGAACTTTAATTTTCTAGGCAAGTCCAGAGTAGAATGCCTTAGAGCTTCAGGCAGATCCTAAGTGTCATATGTCTATAGCTCCCTTAGTTGTTGTATTGGGAATACTTCCTTCACATGTACCACCTTGAACTTAGGAAGTCATGCTCAGTTTTTTCAACCCTCATAGCCTAAATGGGGCCATACTTCTTAAAACCAAGTTAGAATGTTCGTTTGACCAAGATTTGTTATTATTATCATCACTATTGGTATTGTTAAATGCAAATTTTTATATAAGAAAATTATACCAACTCATAAAAATAAAATTACATGATTTTGAAGGGAAATAAGTATAAAATTCATTAAATATAGGTATGTTTAATATAATATGTGCCATGAGATTGATTAGAATGAAAATCTGGAACACAATTGGGAAATAATAAAGGCAGTTATGCTTGATGTAAACTAGAAAATATTCACCTATGGCCATACCACCCTGAGTGCACTGGATCTCATCTGCTCTTGGAAGCTAAGCAAAGTCAAGTGTTGTTAGTACTTGGATGGGAGAAAACATTCATTACCAACTCTGCAAGGACTCTGGCTTGGGTAAGACAAGGGATGTAGAGATGACTAAGCCAAGATCCTTTGGCTTAAGGAACTGTTTATAAACCAACTAAATCTTTGAGTAGTCAGTTCAGTGGCTCAGTTGTGTCCAACTCTTTGCAACCCCATGGACTGCAGCACACCAGGCTTCCCTGTCCAACACCAGCTCCAGGAGTCTGCTCAAACTCAAGTTCATCAAGTCAGTGATGCCATCCAACCATCTCATCCTCTGTCATCCCCTTCTCCTGCCTTCAATCTTTCCCAGCATCAGGGTCTTTTCCAATGAGTCAGCTCTTTGCATCAAGTGGCCAAAGTATTGGAGTTTCAGCTTCAACATCAGTCCTTTCAATGAATGTTCAGGGTTCATTTTCTTTAGAATTGACTGGTTTGATCTTCTTGCTGTCCAAGGGACTCTCAAGAGTCTTCTCCAACACCACAGTTCAAAAGCATCAAGTTTTTGGCACTAGGCCTTCTTTATGGTCCAACTCTTACATCCATATATGACTACTGAAAAAGCCGTAGCTTTGACTAGACCAACCTTTGCTGGCAAAGTAATGTCTCTGCTTTTTAATATGCCATCTAGGTTGGTCATAGCTTTTCTTCCAAGTAACAAAAGTCTTTTAATTTCATGGCTGTAGTCACCATCTGCAATGATTTTGGAACCCAAGAAAATAAAGTCTGTCACTGTTTCCATTGTTTCCCCATCTATTTGCTATGAAGTGATGGGACCAGATGCCATGTTTTCTTGAACGTCAAGTTCTAAGCTAACATTTTCACTCTCGTCTTTCACTCTCATCAAGAAGTTCTTTAGTTCCTCTTCACTTTCTGCTATAAGCGTGGTGTCATCTGAATATTTGAGATTATTGATATTTCTCCCAGCAATCTTAATTCCAGCTTGTGCTTCACTCAGTCTGGCATTTCATATGATGTACTCTGCATATAAGTTGAATAAACAAGGTGACAATATACAGCCCTGATGTTCTCCTTTCTTAATTTGGAAACAATTATTATTCTGTGTCTGGGGTTCTTCTTGACCTGCATACAGATTTCTCAGGAGGCAGGTAAGGTAGTATGGTATTCCCATTTATTTTAGGATTTTCCACAGTTTGCTGTGATCCCTGCACTCAAAGGCTTTACCATAGTCAATGAGTCACCTTTGAGCAAGAGAAGACCTGTAATTTCATTGGCTCAGTAAACAGTTCCCTGCAATACTCAGGACGAAACTACTGTGGCAGTTTTAGACATGTCATTGACATGACTTTTATCAAAGGGAGGACTGTGCAATCTACTTTTTTTAATTTTTCCCTGGGCCAACTTCAGTGACTGATTCATAGCCAATGGGGTGCAGCAGAAGTGATACTGTGAAATGTCCAAGGTTAGGTCTTAAAGTGTAATGCATTTTTGTCTGGTTCACACAGACATAGCTTGTGACACCCAAAGCCACAAGGTAAGGAATGTCATTACTCTGAGACTATCATGCTATGAGAAAGCTCAAGCCATGGGAAGAGGCTGTCAAGCTTCTGTCCCTAGCCTCAACTGAGGTCTCAGCCAACACAAGTCTCATGAGTAAAGACACCTTCAGATAAATCCAACAGCAGCTGCTGAGTCCTCTACAGAGGCTAATTCTTCAAGCTAGGGTCTGAGTTATTACTGAGCAGAGGCTGACCATGTCTTCTATGCCTTGTCCATATTTCTGACCATGAAATCAAAGGACATGTTAAAATGATGTTATAAGAAGCTAAGTTTTGGAGTCATCTACTGCACAGAAGAAAGTAATAGGAACACCACTTTTCTCGTCGCATGGTCGAAAATATCTCTTTAGAGAAACTGGAGTGGAAAGTGGTAAAATTGTCCTTGGCCAAAGCAATGAAAACTCCTTCATTGATCTCCAGATCTGACACTAAATATCTGTGTTACTTGGAGCATTTCAAATAGATGTTTCAGTTTGAACAATTTTCAAGTATTTTTTTTTCAAGTTTTTAGTTCATGATTTTGGTAATTCCCAACCTACTTACTGTCTATCAGGCACTGTACTAGGTTCTAACATATATGGACTTTAACCTGACAAACAGCTCATGAGATGGGTGTGACTTTTCAGATTAAAAAGACAGGGAAATGACCATCAAGAGTCAATGGTTATTATTTATTGAGGACTTAAGATGTGTCATAGGACTTCCCTGGTGGCTCAGATGGTAAAGCATCTGTCTACAATGCAGGAGACCCGGGTTCAATCCCTGGGTTGGAAAGATCCCCTGGAGAAGGAAATGGCAATCCACTCCAATACTATTGCCTGGAAAATCCCATGGACAGAGTAGCCTGGTAGGCTGCAGTCCATGGGGTTGCAAAGAGTCAGACACGACTGAGAGACTTCTTTTTTAAGATATGTCATATACTTTCTAAGCACTTTATGTGTAATATGTCATCTTCATAATAACTGTGTTATTATGATCTTCATTTTACAACTGAGGACAGCAAAGCACAAAATGTTATGTGAATTAGCCAAGTTTACCCAATGAACAGGTTGGAAGCCTGTGTCTTAGCTCAAGATTCCATAAAAAATATTATAGGCCAGGTGGCTTAAACAATAGGCATTTATTTCTCCCAGTTCTGGAAGCTGAAAAGCCCAAGATCAAGGTGCCAGACAATTGGGTTCCTCGTGAGAGCCTTCTTCCTGGCTTGCAGATGTCTGTTTTCTCACTGTGTCCTTGTAGGGCAGAAAGAGAAAAATAGTTCTGGTTTCTCTTCCTCTTCTTATAAGAACATAAATCTCATTATGGGGCCTTACCTTGGTGACCTCAGTCAATTACCTCTCAAAGGCCCCAACTACAAAGGCTATCACACTGGGGGTTAGGGCTTCAACAAATGAATTTGAGGGGGTTACAAACCCTCAGAGCATAACAGTCTATCTTCACAGCACACTCTCAACAACTGTACACTTTAATGAAAAATATACCACAACACCAATTTGGAAAATGTTTTTAAAAGTGTAAAAGATCACAGCAGTCTATATCTTCCCTGATTAAAAAAAATTGATTAAAAGCATGCATAGGGAAAAGTAGAAAGATGACATCAAAAAGAAACAGGAGGTAGGAATAGTAGTATTCATATAGGAATAACAGTATTAATTTTTTTCTTTTTATTTTTGATCTGCAATCAAGTTTCTTTTGTAGTATCATATTACCTCCATAGTATTAAAGTTCAGTATAATAAATGTATAGTCCCTTCCCAAACCTGGGATAGAACCCAGGCCTCCTGCATTGCAGGCAGATTCTTTACCAGCTGAGCCACATGGGAAGCCCAAGAATACTGGAGTGGGTAGCTTATCCCTTCTCCAGAGGATCTTCCAGACCCAGGAATCCAACCTGCATTGCAAGCGGATTCTTTACCAACAGAGCTATGAGAGAAGTCCCTCCATAATATGAAGTTCAGTATAATAATTTTATAGTTCCTTGGGCAGAAATGTCCATGTAGAAGACCATTTATTAATGAGTAAATGAGTGGAGAACATGTCAAATTTCAGTGGAGGCTTTTATATTTTATCTCATGCTTTGAGATATGCTGTGTCCTTGAAAGGCAAGGAGGGCACATAATACCCACACGTGGTAGGCCAGAAGGCTGCTGCAGCCAGTGGGTTTTTGAGATCACTTTCTGGACAGTGGTGGAAGCAATGCATCAGTGCTCAATGCCACTAATTCTTCTCACTTCCAGGAGCCAGGAAAAGAGAAAGAAGAAGAAACTGTGTCAATGTGAAAAGGTTTACTTGGATTATCATGGCAGAATTTGGCACTCATGCATTTGCAGACTCAGAGAATTCAGAGAGAAGGGACGCGAGTGGTGCTGAGTGACAGCACTCTAAGGGTCCAACTGCAGACCCTTGAGAGCCCATCATCCCTCAGAGACTATGCATCTTGAGACCTGGGAGCTGGAGTGGAGACCAGGCTTGGTCTTTCCGGGTTGCAGAGAAGGGAAGGAGGACGCAGATCTGTGTGACTCTGACTTTCCGCTCTTTGTTGTTTTTCAAAATAGGGGTCACGGCCTCCAGATCCTAGCCCCAATCTTAAGACAGATAAGAGAAAAGAAATGCCAGGCAAAATATTTTAATGTTTGATGGCAAAAGCATGTCAGATAGTCATCAGAAAGAATGAGTTTGTTGCTACCAGGGAGTGTGTTTGAAAATTAACCAGGATGATGTCTTAGGGTGAACATAAAAATGTTAAAAAATATCTGTACTTTTGTTAACTTATTAAGTAGCACCTCTGACCTGACCTGAACCTAGTGGGAGTCAGTTTACAGCCTCTGGGTTTTATATGCTGTGTGAATTTCCATGAGTTTCACTGCATAAATATTAATGTGTTTGTTTATGTGGCACTGCCCCTGGCTACTAGGTAGAGCTGTATAATATTGGGGATCGTAAAAACCCAGAAAACCCTTATTCAAATTTAGCTCCGCTGGTTTCAGATAAGGGATTGTGGGCACCTATTGCATTCGCAGATATTTCTCTTTCTCCCTGTCTATTCTCCCTGCTGTGAGGCCCATGTGGTCAAATTTTAACCTTTATTTATTAAAACTGTTTGTGACGGTGATTAAACAGGAGCTTATTCAGTGAATGCTCTGTGCTTAGTAGCCAAAGAATACTCTTCCTTTAAAGGCAGAGACAGGAGAGAGACACATGCTTGACTATATCTTCAAATAGGTGGTTTGAAAAATGATTTTTAGTAGCTCTACATGACTACAACCATCTTCAGGGCGACTGGGCAAGAGAACATACGAAATCAAAGATGCTAGAGCTAAAGAGCACGAACAAACCAAAACAGACATTTAACGAGGGAAACAGCAGGGATTGAACAGCCCAGACCTTGACATGAGATTTGGATTCAAAATCTCATTTTGTCTGCTCTTAGTCCTTAAGTGGGAAAAAAAAAAAGTCAGCATCTCTAAATTTGTTTCCTTAGCTGTTAAGTGGCAGTAGCAATATATCTCTCATAAGGATTAAATAGAATAAATGAGTTTTAGCACAGTGTCTGGCATTTTAACTACCTGCAAAAAAAGACATTGTTTTAATGAAATGCACATGCTGATATTATGTTTACTGTGAAGTTTTCCTGCCGCATGCTGTTTGCGACAGTCCTGACCCTCAAGGAAGTCTATTTCCATCTCTTGCTCATTAAGTTATTCACTGTGGCTGGAAATTTGACAACCATGATTTTCAAAACTTCTTAGACTGTAAGTTCCGAACTGCGGGTTTATTTTTCAATAGCTGGCCAAGCATCACTGAAGACTCTTGCCCAAAGATCTATGAGTAGGTGCTCCTGGTACAGTGATTCATAGTTGCAGGTTCTGGGCCAGATAACTTAGAAAGGTGAGATTACCATGGCTCTTCAAGGAAATATTATCTGTTTTGTGACTCCTGAGTCAGGAAACCATTTAATACCCCGGAGCTCAGAGCAGCTGAGCTCAAACATCAGGCTGTGTTTAGAAGGGCCTCCCTCCTCTTCTTCACTAATGGGCCCTTATTACAGGGGCAGAAGCCTATTAACCCAGGACCCAGCGACTACTACCATAAATTCACCATAAAATCCCATTGACATTGGTTGACTGTCAGGAACATAAAACTGTCCGTGGCCACATTTTCAATTACAACGGACAATTACTCTGTGCGTGTCAGTACATGCGCACCATAGCTCATATGTGGGAATCATCCTGCTCTCAGGCCTGTATGGGAATAGTGATGACCTGTCTTCACACAGTGAACTGGGGGTTCGAAGCAGTCCAGGCAATTTCCCAGCACCACCTAAATGTTAATATCAGGAGAGGAAAAGATATACTTTGCTTTGTTTCAATAATTTGTGCTGGGTTTTCCTTCTCTGTAGCATGTCAGAGTGCATTGAAGTTGTCATTTTATTATCAGTCTCCCCAGCCAGCCTTTTACTGTTTATTTTAATCTTCAGAATCTGGAACAGCACCTTCTATATAGATGGTGTTCTGTAAATAACTCAGCATCAGTACATGACCTCACTGTGTGTATGTTGCTCAGTCATGTCTGACTCTTAGAGACCCATGGACTATAGCTCCTCAGGCTCCTCTGTCTATGGAATTCACCAGGCAAGAAAATTGAAGTGGGTAGCTATTCCCTTCTTCAGGGGATCTTCCTGACCCAGGGATTGAACCTAGGTCTCCTGCATTGCAGGCAGATTCTTTATAGTCTCAGCCACCAGGGAAGCCTGACTTCAGTACTTAAGACAATTAAGCTGAGTGTGCTTTTATGCCTACATCATCTTCAGTTTCTGGCAAACTTACCTGCCAAGCAGCTATTTTAGAATATATGTACTGAGACACATTCTCCTTACGCCCAAAGCCAAATGATCCAATGCTGACTGAAGCAGACATCAACGTTAAACGTAAGTTCCAATCAACTTGCCCAAAGATACTCTCTGCCAGTCTGAAGTCACCACTACGTCCAACAGATTATCCTCCTGACGCAGACAGATGCGTCCCGCTAAGGACCCTACACAAAATGTTGATTTCCCAAACATCAGGTGAAAGTCCTTTATCCTAATTTGAGACCTATTATTGCCTCCTCCTATCCAGTTCTGAAGTGTTTTCTAGAACAGATGCACTCAGTAAGGGGCTTGTAGCTTCACCAGGGCTGTTTTGGCATTTAGACAGGCCATGGTTTGACTATTCTCTGCCACATTCTAATCATGTAAACTTGGAGAGGTTAGGAAATCTCAGTAATCTCAGTTTCTTCATCTATAAAATATCAAATAGAAATTCAGTGGTACCAGTGGAGTGGAGTTGAGGGTTACATAAGATACCTAATGCAAAGTGTCTGATGAATTGTGGTTAAAAAAAGAGAGAGAGAGAGAGAGAGAGAAAGAGAAAAGCACAGAGTCTCTTCCAATAAACAAATGCTTTCACACACAAATTCTTCAACTCTACCTGAAATACTTTATCCCATAATTGCTTACTATCTTACCATCCTTCTATAAAAGTGCAGACAAAGAAGGGTCTGTAGTTCCCCAAGTGGCTTTTGTATGCATGCATGCATGCTAAGAAGCTTCAATTGTGTCCAACTCGTTGTGACCCTATGGACTGTAGTCTAACAGTCTTCACTATCCACGGAATTCTCCAGGCAAGAATACTGGAGTGGGTTGCCATGCCCTCCTCCAGAGGGTTTTCCCAACCAAGGGCTCAAACCCCTGTCTCCCGCACCCCCTGCATTGCAGGTGGATTCTTTTTAGGCCTTCAAGGAAACCTGGCTTTTGTATATCTGGTGCTATTAGATCTGTTTTCAGCCAGTGAGGTAGTTGACGGAGTCATCGCCTCCTCCCCCTCACAGAAGATACATAGGAACTTTGAGACCAGCGAAGATACATGACTTTGCAGGGTGATAAAACCCTAAGCTTCAGTTCTAAATACAAAGTCAACACTTTATGAATCAAAACTTCTCCTTTTTCAAGGCTCAGCTCCTTAGGACAATGGATGCAATGGATGACTTCTTTCGGGCTTCCCAGGTGATGCTAGTGGTAAAGAACCCACCTGCCAATGCAGGGGACAGGGGCCATATCCCTGGGTTGGAAAGGTCCCCTGGAGAAGGAAATGGCAATCCTCTCCAGTATTCTTGCCTGGAGAATCCCATGGGCAGAGGAGTCTGGCTGGCTACTTTCCACAGGGTTGCAGGGAGTTGAACATGACCAAAGCGACTTAACAGGCTTGACTTCTTTGCTATCTGTACAAATCTCTTTGCAAGCACCCTTGTCCTTATGGTTCCAGCTCTTCATCTGCGTCTCCCTTTCTATGGAGATGGGCTTTCTCAGATCTGCTCAGTATTTTGTATGGCGCGGTTCAGTGGTATTAACTGCCAAAACCCACCGATTTGGAATTTCATGAGACATTAGAAGACCTATAGTGTCAATCCCTGAATGTCAGACTGTAATCTTCTGTGGTATCCTTAAAAAAAGAGGAATTTCAAGATGAAATGAAGATGCCAAAATGTCAAAAAAAGAAAAAAGCACCCACTTTGCTCCTTGGTCAATGCTTCCTTTCTTTTACAGTTTTGTTAAACATATTGATCAATTCCTTAACTATTTTGAGAATTAAGCATCCTGAGTAGTTAAACGCTTTGGATGTACATCCCCAATATACACATGCTTATTTGTTTGGAAAGTGTGCATATGTTATAAAATACTATTGTACTTTGTATGATACAAAAGTGGACATTGAAAGGAAGTGATAAACATGATGTGCATGCAAGCGTGTTAAGTTGTTTCAATTGTGCCAGACTCTTTGCAACCCCATGGATTGTAGCCCGCCAGGCTCCTCTCTCCATGGGATTCTCCAGGCGAGAATACTGGAGTGGGTAGCCATTCCCTTCCCCAGGGGATCTTCCAGACCCAGGGATGGAACCCACAACTCTCACGTTTCCTACATTGGCAGGTGGATTCTTTACTACTAGCACCACCTGATAAGACAAATAAAGATGACATAATATATTAAAATTCTTTCAAATGGTGATATTATAGCAACCATGTAAAACTCACACATCTTATATAACATTTCTGTTTCTCATTACTAAAGTGGATTATAGTATGTAGTAATTATATATATTCATTTTATATGATATGGATGTAATTTATGAGATATCTATAACCCATGCACATAGACTTTTATAACACAACATATATAAAATTATATATATATATATATATATGAGAAATTGTGAACCACACTATTTTTAACCTTGCCTTTTACCTGCAAGATATTAGGTGGTGCTGATAACAGTGGATGTGAATCTAGGTACAATGATCTTCCAGGGTTTCTTTGGTTTTGCTTTTCTTTTTGCCTTTGTCGGAATGTTTAGATTGGCATTATTTCAATTCATTACGCAGCGGGCCTCCTGGGCGAAGATGAACAGCAAAGACCCTGGGGCAGAAGGACTATCAGTCCTGCCATTTTCTTGTTCACATGTGCTTTGCTTGTGTCGCTGGCATTATTTTCAACCAGTTTTTTTTTGTAGGAAGCTTGCCAAACCACTTGTTTACTCTCTGAGTGTTAGCATAGTTGACATGAGATCACACAATCTATAAATATAATTAACAGGGACATCTAAACCCCAGGACATTATAATATACCCTGTAGAGAGTGTTGATTGACCCCTTTGATATCTGTGTTCTATAAAATATAGACATTTTAGCTGGGTAGGAAGACTATGTATCCTGGTCTCTGTTGCAGCTAATTCAACCCTTTGACTAGGTTCTGGTTAATAGGATGCAAAAAAATTGAGAGTGAACCTTAAGTAGAAAAGGAATATTCTCTCTCCTTCTCTTTCTGTCCCACCTTCTGCAGAAGCTGAAGCAGCCATCCTTGTTCACAATAGGGAATCTCATGCTTAGAATGGCAGAACAACACCGTTTTAAGGTCAAGGGTGTTCCACACCACTGGACTGCTATTTCAGCCCTGAAAATTTCAGGCCTACACCGTTGGGGCTGTTAGAAATGAACTTTTTAAAAAAGTCACTGACATTTTGGTCTTTGTCACAGCAAGAAAACCCATATCCATATCCTAACTAACACAGCATACTAAAAGTGAATAAATCAGTGTGGGTGCCCATGGGTCCCTTTGTGTTATAACTCAGTATTTCCCTCAACCACAGGAAACCTTGTCAATCACATTGGTAATATTAACACAGCTTACTTTTCTACTTTTTAAATTAAAAATATAACAGGAATTCTTTTTTATTTCTTTCTGTGCCCCAGTTTACTACTTTATTAGGATGCTGGCATTCTAGTAGACCTCTGATTAGTTGGATAATTGTATGGGTTTTTTATTTTTATTTTTTTGCTGGTCTGCTTCTACATTTTCATATTATATATATTGGCCTTGTCAACATAGGGTAACTGCACTCCACTTGAAAGCAGAGCTACTCTGTACATGTAATTGTTTCTATATACCAGTGGATCTCAAAGTATGCTCCTGAAATTAGCATCACCTAGGAATTTGTTAGAATTCCAAATTTCTGCCTTCCACCCCAGACTTGCTGAATCATAAGCTCTAGGGTATGCCTCCATATTGGTATATTAATAAGCCCTCAAGGGGATTCTGGGACCATCTGAAGGTTGACAATCATGATAACTATGCCAATCAATGTTAAACCTCAAAAGCTTAAGAAGAAGTGACTTTCTGAGCTATAGTTGGAAGTAGGGAGCATAGAGATGGTTAAAGTAAGGCTAGACAGGAAGTGTTGTGCTGAAGATGGGTTCTGAGATGTCCCCCAGTGAAGGACAGAATGTTTCCACCAAAGGATTTATCAGCACTCCCTTGTCGCAGAGGAGTTACTACCTGTCATGGCAAATAGTAGGGCCGGGTCCTTCCTGAAGGGAGTATGAGGATGCTATTGGGTAACAGAGGCGGGAGAGGTGAACAGCTTGCATGGCCTGGTTTACCGATGCCCTCCATAACAAAATGTCTGAGCACATTTCCTCCCAAGAGAGCACACAAGTGCGTAAGTATGATGAGAAGTGATCAAGCTAGTGCTCCCCGCCCCTCACCAATGAAATATTGTCATGAAAGGATATAAGTAGATTTTATGGAAAAATAAAGATCCTATGAGTAAAAAAAAAAAAAAAAGGAAATTGCTGAGTTCAACAAAGTTAAACATCTTCTCTACTGTAGTCTTCTCAGAGCCTTTAATATGCAAATGAACATTTTGAATCTCCAAGAAGAGGTTATAGTAGGTAGTGATGCCCAGAGATATTTTGCCACCTCACCCCAGGGAAATTTATGGATCAAACATTCTTTGAAATGCATTTGAGAATAGTGTGCTAGGGATGAAATGTGTCCAAACCAATCTCACGAATTTTGAATCTAGAATAGAAAATGTCAACCCACTCCAGTATTCTTGCCTGAGAAATTCCATAGACAGAGGAGTCTGTTGGGCTACAGTCCATGAGGTCGCAAAGAGTTGAATAGAGGGAAGGAATTGAATGGAGTGAAGACAGAGCCCAAGGAAGGAGAGTCCTGGGTAATTTCTGTAAATATCAGTATTCACAGTTTATTGTTGTCATTTGGTTGGGGTATGCCAGAGTTCATTCTCGAATTCTACAGTGTGATTGCATACCATTGGATTTTTATGATGGGTGTTTTGTAAACTGAATTCTATTGACTCTTGCCTCTTATGATCTAGTTCATCAATTATCCAAGCAACAAAAAGCCCATGAAGTAGGTTGGATGTGAAATGTGGCATTAAGAATCCCTTTGAAATCAATAAAGATCAAAGAGATATATACTATGCCATTTCATACAAAAGACCTAAGAATTTGCACTCTTGGTATTTGGAGGTATCTGGAACTCACTCTTTGCAGATATTAAGAAAGGGCTGTAACTGGTGAGATAAAGATTCTAGATGACTTGTATCTGGTTGAGGATTCAGTCCATTACTAAAGTTATTAAGAGAGTCTTGGCCAAAATTTGCTGTCAGATCAGGAGAATGGCAAAAGTGAACTTGGTTCAAGATGGTAGCTGCCTAGCAAAGATTCAAGATGGGAAGTCAACACAGAGACCAAGGGGAGAAACGGGCAGTGATCCAGATCTCAGGGGAAACTGTGGCTGATGGGCAGTATATGCTCAACCAAGGCACCACAAAGACAGTACTTGGAGATGGAAGACTAGCTCCAGTGGGCTACACCCATTGGTGGTCTCAGTCATTTCCTCTCTGGGGAAGATAAAATTTTAAAGCTAGACCAAAAAAGTGAAAATGAATTAGCTTGATATTTTTTTCAGGTGTTATCATTATTGCCCATTTAAAGCTGCCTGACAAATAAATCCCAGCTATTATGAATGCTATTTTAGGTCTCATCTATGCTGAATCAGTCTAAGACTCCCCAGGTTTGATGAAAACTGGCTCAGAGGCTGACTGAGGCTGCATCTGTAGGTGACAAAGTTCTAGGAATGATGCTGAGAGGAAAAGTAACTCAGAGGTTTGGGGATTTTCCTAAGGTCCCCGCTTGCATGAGGTGCATCTGGGTCCATTTCTATCTTCTAAATTCTCTTTCCACTAAGCAGAGCCAAGATTAGCCTAAGATGAAGTTAATACACATTCATCTTGGGCACAAAGTTTAAAAGAACACCAACATAACTCAGTAATCAAGATAAATAATATCATATGCAGTACTTTTTTAAAGTCAAAAATTATGTACAGTGTCTCATGATGAGCAACACATCAAAAATCTAAACAAAGGCTTGATACACTTAACAATACTATAGCCTGAAGCAAAAGAAAAACTATCAGCAATGTTAATGTTGTTCTTATTAAGATGATGACATTTTGTTTACCATGGATCCTTGCTTGGACTTAATTTGATTTTTTAAAAGTATTGCATGAAAACATTATTTATCTTGATTACTAAGTTTTAGCATCCTTTTACATTTTGTGTCCAAGATGAATGTTTTCCTTAACCCTGGCCTTGGTCCTCCACTAAGTCCTCTTTCCATGATGAATGTGTGGATTCTGCCTCTAAATAATCCTGTTGGGTTTAAACCAAGTCTCAAAATAAATAAATAAAAAAATAAAAACAAAAAATAAACCTGTTTCAGTCCTTAAGTCATGCAGTTGGAGAGAAAAGTAGAAAAGGGGGTGGGGTAGGGGGAAGAGGATGAACTTTCCCTTGTGCTTTTATTTTGGAACACTCTGAGTTTTAGAACAATGGATTATATCATTTCTTGAGCTCTCAGACAGCTCAGATAGCAGGGTGCCTACTCTCCATCAAAAGAAAGGCAGGAAATACAGCTCTTTTTGCATTTGGAGAAGTACAGTAAAAACATAACAGTCATGATTGATCTCTCCCTACATTCACTGTGGTAAACTGAATTATGCAGCCTCATAAGCTGTAACCGAGTGATAAATTAACTTCTGCAGCCATAAGGAGATTTGTTTAAGGCTTATCATCTTTTGGAGATTTGCTCTAGAAGGAGTTCAGGGCTGGAGGACAGGATCCTGCTTTTGTGCTCTAAAGCAGGGGACCTGGGAAATGGGAAGAAAGTATAAAAGTAAGAAAGTAATTTCCAAGGCTCCAGGTCCCCTTGTAATTGAATTACAATGACTGTTAGCTCAGCACTTAAACCTGCCTAAGGCTGAAGTTCCCACGTACGGGCCATGATAATTGTCTCTGCCTATGCATTGACTTTGAGAGTGGATGTGGTGGACCCTGATAGATTTTTTTGAGAGCAGCACTCAGAAGCACAGGTTGGAACCAGTTACCACACTGGGCCCAGGCAGAAACAGAGAATGAAGGGAAGAGGCCATAGAGGAATTACCTCTAAATTCGTAACTGAATCACTTTCACACTTTCACATGTTCAGTTCAGTTCAGTTCAGTCGCTCAGTCGTGTCTGACTCTTTGCGACCCCATGAATCGCAGCACGCCAGGCCTCCCTGTCCATCACCATCTCCCAGAGTCTACTCAAACTCACGTCCATCAAGTCAGTGATGCCATCCAGCCTTCTCATCCTCTGTCGTCCCCTCCTCTTCCTGCCCCCAATCCCTCCTAGCATGAGAGTCTTTTCCAATGAGTCAACTCTTCGCATGAGGTGGCCAAAGTACTGGAGTTTCAGCTTTAGCATCATTCCTTCCAAAGAAATCCCAGGGCTGATCTCACATGTATATATGCATTTATTTATTCAACACACATTTGGTTAGAGCTTGCTCTCATCCAGGAAGTATGCTGAATACTGAGTGTATGAGTCTCAGCAAAGACCCATAGAAGTCTTGCATTGATAAAGTCTGTGGTCTATTAGGGAAGGCAGATTAAAGAAGGTAGAATGATTATAAAATAACCAAAAAGAAAAAAATCCCAGTATTATGGCTCAGTGGTGTCCAGCTCTTTGTGACACTTTGGGCTGCAGCCCGTCAGGTTCCTCCGTCCATGGGATTCTCCAGGCAAGAATACTGGAATAGGTTGCCATTTCCTTCTCCAGGGGATCTTCCAGACCCAGGAATCAAATCTGTGTCTCCTGCGTCTCCTGAATTGCAAGTGAATGCTTTTCCCATTGTGCTATCAGGGAAGATCTTACAAAACATAGAAGGAAAGTCATTTGATGTCATGAGAGTAGATAACACAGCCATGACCTAGGCCAAGGGGTCAGGAAAGGTTTCCTGAAGAAGCAGCATCTGAGTGATACAAATTTAAGTTGAAGAGAGAAAGCGGGATACGCTCTGAGCACAAGGACCAGAGTGTACCGAGCATAGTTGTTAAGATCAGGTACTCTTGAGGCACGCTGCTTGAGTACCAGTATATAATTTCAGAAAGAAAGTTAGTAAAGTCAGTGAGGTTAAATACTTCTCCTATGTTTGACTAGTGGGGCTTCCCTGGTGGCTCAGTGGTAAAGAATCCACCTGCCAAACAGGAGGTGCAGATTCGATCCCTGGGTTGGGAAGATCCACTGGAGAAAGGAATGGCTGCCCACTCCAGTATTCTTGCCTGAGAAATCCCATGGACAGAGGAGCCTGGCGGGCTACAAGACTTAGCAGCTAAACAACAGCAACATGTTTGATGAAATGGTACATATCTATTTCAATCTTTGGTTTGTTTCATTCAAAAAACAACATTTTCTCTAGGTCTTTTCCCTATCAACAACGGATCATTAGGAAAATATTTTGAGTGAAGAAACTGGCATCAGTGTTGACTACTAAGGATGAGAAAATCCATCTCAAGGTCTTTTGGTTTTTTTCAAGTGAACTGCTGTAAACATCCACAGAGAAATCTCCATCTCCCAGCTGATTCTGTAAAATTTCTCATGTCCAATAAAGTTGGCATTCTGAAGCTGTCTTTCCTACTTGACCCTGTAATGGTGAAAAAAGATAATGTTCTTCCATGTTGGCAGTAGTCCTTGATACCAAATTGGAAGTGTGTTTTGTAACTCAAAATAATCTCCACCTTCTTTATTCCCTCGTCTCTACTACATTGATGAGTCTGTGTTTCTGCTTTGTCTGCTGTGTTGGGTCTTGTCTGGGGTCATTTCCTGGAACCTATTTTTGAATGGAATACACATTAGAATGTAACGCATTCTGTATCCAGAACACAAGTATGACTTTAAATCTATTTTTTACCCTTTTGGGGGGACTTCTGAACTCCCCACAAAATAAATAGTGAACACTTTCACACTTAAACACTGGGTTAACGGGGCTCATAACAGGTTTTTAAAACAAGTGGTGAAAGAAATAGCTCTTAACTGATTAGAATACAAGAAGGGTGGTATAGTATGGTGGGTAGAAGTGTGTTAGTTTTGGAGCTAGACAGACTTGGTATATAATTGCCACCTTCCTTTCCTTCCATCAATAAAGTTTTATCAGAATCTTATTACATACCAAGTGCTGTCATGGGCATAAAACAGGAAATAAAACAGGAAACAAAAGAGATGAAAGTCTCTGCTTTCATGAAACATATTCTGATGCAGAAATAGAAAACAAGCAGACAAACAAAACTAAATACATGTGTTTTGTGGGTATAGTATTTGCCAGCTAATTAGTGATACCCAGATATATCATCATTCCAATATAGTCAGATATCTCCATAACAATTGTGCCATTCTTTTTTTTTCCCAGTGTGCAGATGAGGGGAAAATAGAAACCCCAAAGCCTGTGACCTGGACTAGGCAATTATTTCCCTTAGAATGCCAAGGTGTCAACATCTCACCGAGAAGGCAGCATTTCAGCTTGGTCCTGAAGGATGGTAGAGAGGGGCTCCATGTAGCTCTTGCAGGAGGGGACAAGAGCAGAGAAAATCAACTGACAGGATTCCAGAAAGAGCAGAAAGGTCACTGTGGTTAACAAGGGAAAGACAGGGGTTAGAATATTAATGAGGAGCCCAATCTAGTAGAAAAGTGCTCAGTAAGTTTAAGTTCTCTCTGCTTTTTTTTTTTTAAAAGAAGGAAATCAAACTAACCCAAGCAATCACCCAAACAAACAAAAACACAGTAATTTTAGAGTACTTATCTTCTGTTCAGAAATTTAATGTTCTTGCCTTTATGTAACACTGGTCCCCAGCCCCATCTGGATGATTCCGGTCTATAGGGGAGATTGAGGCATTGAAATAAGAGAACGGTCTTAGGTAGCTCATGTTTCTGTGGTGGGGGTTGGGTGACTTCCACTTACATTGCTCTGCTCCACATCCTTGGGTTGGGAAGATCCCCTGGAGAAGGGAATGGCAACTCACTCCAGTATTCTTGCCTGGAAAATCCCATGGACAGAGGAGCCTGGCAGGCTACAGTCCATGGGCTTGGAAACAGTCAGACACAACTGAACGACCAACACACAGACATTCTTGGATATGGCCAGCCTAATGAATGATGCCAATAGTATTAAAAGATAAATAAGAGGTTAAACCATTGAGAACAGTGCAGAAGAGGGGACGCCTTTCTCATCCCTAAACTTACATCTTTCATACTATAAAATGTTATAGACATAAGGATTGTAGAAACAGAGAACCATTTAAAATGCATCTTTTCTATACATCTCTTTTTAAATTCAGGTTTATTGAGGCATAATTGATACATAAAATTATAAGATATTTAAAGTGTACACTGTTGTAATTAGATATACATATACAATGTGAAGGCTTCCCTTGTGGCTCAAACAGTAAAGTGTCTGCCTGCAATGAGGGAGACCTGGCTTCAGTCCCTGCGTTGGGAAGACCCCATGGAGGAGGAAATGGCAACCCACTTCAGTACCCTTGCCTGGAAAATTCCATGAACTGAGGAGCCTGGTAGGCTACAGTCCATGGGATCGCAAAGAGTCGGACACGACTAAGTGACTTCACTCACTCAATCATTGACTCATACAATGTGAAGAGTCTTCCCAGGTGGCTTAAAGATAGAGTCCATCTGCAGTGCAGAAGACAAGGGTTCAATCCCTAGGTTGGGAGGATCCCCTGGAGGAGGTCATTGCAACCCATTCCAGTATTCATGCCTAGAGAATCCCATGGACAGAGGAGCCTGGCGGGCTACAGTCCATATGGTTGCAAAGAGTCGGACACGACTAAAACTGAACATGCAGTGTGAAAGAAGCCCTCATCTAGTTAACTAACACATCCACCACATCACATTTGTATTTTATTTTGCAGAGAGGTGAGAACAGGTTTTACTCTCTCAGTAAATTTTAACTATGCAATACTTTATCAACTATAATCATCCTGTTTCAGATTAGATTCTCAAATCTTTTTCATTTTAGAGATGAAACTTTGTACCCTTTTACCAACCTCTTGCCATGCTCCCCACTCCCAGCCCCTTGCAACAAATACTGTACTCTTTCTGTAAGCTGAGTTTGTTTTTTTGTTTTTTTTTTTTTAGCTTTCACAAATAAGTGACACCATAGGGTATATGAATTTATCTTCGTGGTTTTATGTCCATTCAGAAAAATGTAAAACCATCGAGCGATTTTAAACATTTTCTTGCTTCCTGATGGCCTGCATTCAAGGGTCACGATTGCCTATTGATGAGATTGAAATGATGAATCCGTTGGGAAATCACCACAGAAAAATTATAATCAAAATGCTGACTTCATGTCTAGTATATTTGTCTTTGAGAATGTGAATTGATTCGTGGACAGAATCGCATTTTATAATTCCTTACCCAAAATGTATTTGAAACATCCCACTTAATCATGGTCTCTGCCAGAGATTGGGAAGGGAAGTCCTGGTTATCATCCTGGCATGTGGTCCAGAACCAGAGGTGAATCCATAAAGTCTCAGGGCATCCTATTTTCCCTGTTTCACCAACCAGACAGTTTGTCTGGGAGTGGAAAGAAGAATAGTTATCATTTTACTAATATTTTCAAAAGAGTAGGTGCTACTATTTTATGACCAAGAAAGAGTAAAAGAAAGGTAAAAAATAAATTTCTTATAAAGCGATATTTTAGGATCTTAATTTTCATAATTGTAAATGTGAAGGTATGCATGTTCATTTTATAGTTCTTCATATATTTCCTCCAATTTCAGTAAATATATCTCTATACTAAATAGGGGCTTCCCTGGTGGCTCAGAGATGAATCCTTCTGCAGTGCAGAAGACATGAGATACGGGTTCGATCCCTGAGTTGGGAAGACCTCTGGCTAAGGAAATGGCAATCTGCTCCAGAATTCCTGCCTAAAACATTCCCTGGACAGAGGAGCCTGGGGGGCTACAGTCCATGGGATCACACAGAGTTGAACAAGATTTAGCGACTAAACAAAAAAATATATGAATATATGTGCATATGTAAACATACATAGATATCTAATGGGTATGAGCTTAGACTATTAAGATATAAATAGACTTCAACTTCATCTAGTTCAATAATATTTAAACAATACTTGAATTTACTTGGAAACATCTGTACCCTTGGAAGCACAAGACTGTTTCTTTTGTAGCTGTGACCTTTCATTTCTCTTAAAACTTGTTGAGACATTTCATCTTGCCATTTAAATATATTGGCCATTTTTTTCCTTTGACCGTGACATAAAAGCTGCCTTTCCATACGACCATCCATCAGATTTTGAAAACAAACAAAAGCCATTACGTCTTCTAATATCTTATCTAGGCTAAATATTCCTAGTTTCTTCAACACAATTCTTGCCAAGAACAGGCAATTAATATCCATTCTTTTGATGAATAAAGTAAAAAGGAGAATATAATAGAGGGCCCTTCAATTAAATAATAACTACATCCTCTCTTTCCCAGAGAAGAGTTAAGTTGTCACGGAAAGCAATTTCTTATTGTCCTTTCACAATCCAACCTCCTTGCTAATGAATCCTCATTAATGGTATAAAAATATCTCTTTCAGACAATTTCTTTTATTAAGTGTAGAAATTAAATGTGCTCATTAATGTCACTGGGAATGTGAGAATAGTCCTCATATTCAGTTTGTATGGGCCTGGGACATAATGTGTGTGAGTTTATTAATAGGTAAATGAATGTAAGGAGAAACCTCAATGCCCAAATCCCCCAAACTGGATGCTAATTTATCTTGTGAATGATGAGATACCCAATTAATCAGACAAAATAATTTAGACCAGGTCTGGGATCCACCCTTTGGTTGTACAACTTTAAATGGGATACAGGCAAACCAGAGACTATTCAGAGAAAATCAAGTAAGATTTCAAAGAGATTTGAATTCAGGGGCTCTGTCTGTCTGTCTAGTGTAGCATCCCTTGAGTCTAGCACATTGTCCAACTGATAGCAGGCACTCAATAGATAAAACCCAGCAAATGAAAACACTTGAAGTCTTTTTATGTGGGAGGAATTATGTGTTAATAAAACTGTTTTTGGCAAGAGAAGATTCAGAGAGAACATGATGATGGCCTTTAAATGGCCAAAGCGCTGTCCTTTGGAAAAGGGGTTATTTATGTGAGTCAGCACTCAGGAAATGTATTAAAACAAGGTCTTTATATGATAAACACTGTGTGGTGAAATATATAAATATATACACATACATGCGGACTTCTCTGGTGGCTCAGACGATGAAGCATCTGCCTACAATGGGGGAGACCTGGGTTCGATCCCTGGGTCAGGAAGACCTCCTGGAGAAGGAAATGGCAACCCACTCCAATACTCTTACCTGGAAAATCCCATGGACGGAGGATCCTGGTAGGCTACAGTCCATGGGATCGCAGAGTCGGACATGACTAAGCGACTAAATTTTCACTTTCTTTCACTCTCATACACATGCATTTCACATACATAAACACATATTTATATTTAATTCAAATATGTAAATGCATATACTTATATACACATATACATATTTATTTACAATGTCATATGTAGGCTTCCCTGGTGGCTCAGTGGTAAAGAATCTGTGTGCCAACACGAGAGATACAGGTTCATTCTCTGGGTTGGGAAGATCTCTCAAAGGAGGAAATGACAACCCATTCCAGTATTCTTGCCTGGGAATTTCCTTGGACAGAAGAGCCTGGTGGGCTACAGTCCATGGGGTTGCAGGAGAGTCAGACACAACTTATGACCAAACAAAAGCAACACAATGTCATATGTATTTCACTAAGTGTAGAATCTGTCATTTGAAATTCAAATTACACTTAACGGACATTTGGACTCAGAGGGAGAGGGAGAGGGTGGGATGATTTGGGAGAATGGCATTCTATCATGTATACTATCATGTAAGAATTGAATCGCCAGTCTATGTCTGATGCAGGATACAGCATGCTTGGGGCTGGTGCATGGGGATGACCCACAGAGATGTTATGGGGAGGGAGGTGGGAGGGGGGTTCATGTTTGGGAACACATGTAAGAATTAAAGATTTTAAAATTAAAAAAATAAAAAACTAAAAAAAAAACCAAAAAAACAAAAAAAAAAAATTTTTTAAAAAGAAAAAAAAAAGAAAATTCAAATCCCATTCAAATATATGCATATATACGCACGTTCGCGGGCACCCACATTTATATGGATTTGAATGAGAGTGTTCTTTGCCCTCTAAAAGGAGTAAAGAGTGTAGTAGACTTTGTCTGACTGATTTTAATGAGTGGAACCAGGACCAAGGAGTAGAAGATACAGAAAATGAGAGGACTTTATGAGAAGAAAACTTTGCCATTCCTCCATAATTTTCTTCTGTTTGTCTAGAAGATTCACAACCATCCTCTTTTCTGAAAGCAACCATCTTTCATCCGTCTGTCTGGCAAACTGCTACTTTTCTGTGAAGATTTAATTTTGCTCACCTCTACTGCAAAAACTTCCCTGACTTTTTGGGAGGCTGGCCAAGATCCCACTGTACTTTACAGGCTTCTTCTACAATACATCATCTGGGGCCACAGTTGTTTGCAAGGTTTCCTCGGATGTAGCCTTGGCAGTAGCACATGGCCACCGTGACCTGCAGCCTGCATTCTATTGCTCAAGTAGTAGTCACAGGACTAGCTTGATTCTAATGGAGAGGGCTACAGAAAGCTGTGCGTACTGAGAGGCATGAATCATCTAGACACAGTTTCACCATCTGTAATTGATGGATTGTATGAGATGGTCAGATATTACTATTATTATTATTTTAATTGGAGACTAATTGCTTTCCAATGCATTGGTTTCTGCTGTACAACAACATGAATCAGCTATAAGTACACTTACCTCCTTTCCCTCTCGAGCCTCCCTCCCAGCCCCGCCCCATCCTACCCCACCGTATCACCGAGCTACAAGTTGAGCTTCCTGGGCTATATAGAAGCTTCCCACTAGCTATCTCTATTATACATGATCTGATATTATTTTTTTCTTGTTCTAATAGTTGTTTAAATCACTTAGAGAATTATAAGACTGCTTACTTTTATTCATATCTTTATTTGATCTTGTATAAATGATCTGCCCTTTCCCCATCTTAGCTAAAACAAACAAACTTCTGGTCCAGAAGTCAGTTAACTTATTTTGTAAAGGGCCAGATAGACAGTAACTCTGTTAGACTGGGTGAGCCATAGGACCTCTGTTGCAACTTCTCAAGTCAGCATCTGTAGCACAAAGTTGGCTAAAGACAATATACATGTGTATAGGTGTGGCTCTATTCCAAAAATATTTTGCATACAAAACTTGTAGATGGCTGAATTTGGCCCTCAGACTAAAGTTTTCCAGTCCCTGAGACAGTCTAGCATGTAGTAGCACCCATTTAAATGGCAAGAGACATAGTTTTCTATGTGTCTCCACAAAAATGACAAAATCCTAACAGGAGAAAACAAAAACTGCAAACCTTTCCCAGTGCCAACTGATGACAAGTCACTTGTTTAAAATAAGATTTTTTTCTACATAAAATCTAAAGAGTTATAAGCAGAGAGTCAAAGGCATCACTGATAATGGATATTTTGTGCTGAGCAACAATATAAATAATAGGATAATGATGACATTATTTCTCATCCACCATCCTTCCAATATTGCTGTTTCTAATTTATTTTCCATAACGTTTGAAGATCAAGCCAAAGTATTATCTGGAAGTGACATGATTGCAGGAGCATTGCCAGCTCCCAGGGAAAGCTGAAAATGTCTTTTGAGCAACTAGGAAGTCCAGATTTTGAGGGGCTATACACAGTTTTTTTTTCCATGGGGATGATCTTGATCCCTGTCTCCTGTACAATGTCATGAACCTCATTCCATAGTTCATCAGGAACTCTATCTATCAGATCTAGGCCCTTAAATCTATTTCTCACTTCCACTGTATAATCATAAGGGATTTGATTTAGGTCATACCTGAATGGTCTAGCGGTTTCCCCTACTTTCTTCAATTTGAGTCTGAATTTGGTAATAAGGAGTTCATGTTCTGAGCCACAATCAGCTCTTGGTCTTGTTTTTGTTGACTGTATAGAGCTTCTCCATCTTTGGCTGCAAAGAATATAATCAATCTGATTTCGGTGTTGACCATCTGGTGATGTCCATGTGTAGAGTCTTCTCTTGTGTTGTTGGAAGAGGGTGTTTGCTATGACCAGTGCAGGTGGCATCACGGACTCGATGAACGTGAGTCTGGGTGAACTCCGGGAGATGGTGATGGACAGGGAGGCCTGGCGTGCTGCGATTCATGGGGTCGCAAAGAGTCAGACATGACTGAGTGACTGAACTGAACTGAACTGATACACAGTTTATATTTACAGAACAGGAGCTATATACGCTATGAATTAATTTTAATAAGATATACATTTGTTTTCTTCAATTTCCAATCTTGAAATATTTTTAGATTAAGGGCCTGCTATAGGTTGAACACACCAGCATCATAAGGTCAGTGTGAAATATCTTCCAATTGAGTTCCTCCCACAGTTTCATGAACTGAAGGATTTTGATATTTCTTCTCCTCTTCATGTTACCTCACTACACTCTCTAGATTCCGGTTTGAACACCCTACAGTTCAGGCTCTGATTTTCTAAGGAACTTTCCTAGGTCGTAAGGATTTTGTGATGCAGTTTATCTATAGACATAAAAAGACATTGTTTCCAAAAAAATGATTCTGTAATCAGACACACCTAATTCTTAGGATGCTATCTTCACTAGCTCAGTCCTTTTCAACTCTCTGTGACCCCATGGACTGCAGCATGCCAGACTTGCCTGTCCTTCAACATCTCCCAGAGTTTGCTCAAACTCATGTCCAGTGAGTCAATGATCCCATCCAATCATCTCCTCCTGCCCTCAATCTTTCCCAGCATCAGGGTCTTTTCCAATAAGTTGGCTCTCTGACTAAGGTGGCCAAAATACCGGTGCTTCAGCTTCGCCATCAGTCGTGCCAATGAATATTCAGGGTTGATTTCCTTTAGGACTGATTTTTTTGATCTCCTTGCTGGCCAAGGGACTTTCAAGAGTATTCTCCAGCACCACAGTTTGGTACTCGACATTCAAAAAGCTAAGATCATAGCATCCAGTCCCAACATTTCATGACAAATAGATGGGGGAAAAAATGGAAACAGTGAGTGTCCTAAGTTTCTTCAATGCTAAATTGAGAATAAGTATTCTCAGTATTTTGAAGAAGCTAAATTGGTTACCTTATTCATTGTTAAACTTGGCATCTAATGTTACTTCTATATTTACATTTTTTATCTTTCTGGATGACCATGTTTTTCAACTCCACTAGATCTTATATGTGGAAGTCTTAGACTTAGATGCCTACAGATACCACACAGGCAAAAAAAAAAAAAATAAAAGCAAAATGAAATGACTCTACGGAGATAAACAATAACAAAGATAAATAACCCTAGTCTGGAGACTCATGAAGAACACAGAAAATGATGGAAATTGTGAATCTGGAGAGTTCATGAGCCATGCTGGGAGGGGAAGGGCAGCTGCTATTTATTTCAGCCAATTGCATTGTATGGAAGTGCACAGCCAATGATTCTATTTCTTCTGAGTGCGAGAAAGAGTCTCTATCTTCCAACTGTAATGATCATGCTTCCAATATTTAAATAACTATTTTTAAAAAGAACATTGGGGGCCAAAAATTACATATTCATAGGCTGGACTTGCACCATGGGCCACTGGTTTAGGACGTCTGAGGAAGCTCCATGAGGAAGTGTCTCACCTGGTGTTTTGTCTGTATAACTTTTCTTGCTCAATCATTACAGTTATCACCATGAGTACAGCAACAAGATGCTCAATAAATATTCTTTGAATAAATAAATAAATGAATTATCATTGTGAAGAGATACTGTATAAAGTTTCTTTAATGAATTCAAAACATTAATTCCTATAGGGGTTAGTATTTTCTGTGTAACAAGACGCAATAGCTAATTATTTATTCGAGGCTTCCCAGGTGTCTCAGTGGTAAAGATTCGACCTGATCTTTGGATGATCTATTCCAGTATTCTTGCCTGGGAAATTCCATGAACAGAGAAGCCTAGTGGGCTGTATTCCATGGGGGGTCACAAGACAGTTGAACACAACTTAGCGATGAAACAGCAACAATTATTTGTTAACAGTTCTGTGGGATGGCTAATTAGGTATGGCTTCCCCAGTGTTCAGCAGGTAAAGAATCTGCCTGCAGTGCAGGAGACACAGGAGCTGTGGGTCAGGAAGATCTCTTGGAGGAGGAAATGGCAACCCACTCCAGTATTCTTGCCTAGAAAATCCCATGGGCAGAGGAGCCTGGCGAGCTACAGTCCAAAGGGTCACAGAATTGGACAGGACTATGCACACACACTAGCTGGGACAGTTTATTTCAGCTCATGTGTTTTTTGATGGAATCATTTGTGAATTTGTCATCAGATACGAGGTTTCCTTAGAGTTGGTTTCTGCTCAATGTCCTTACTTGCACAGCTGGGAATATCAGCTGGAGGGCATTCACACAACTTCCCCAACAAAACAGAGCTTTGTTATATGGCAACTATGTTCCACAAAGGCAAATCCCAATGCACAAGCATTTATCAAAAGCAGAGATTACTTTGTCAACAAAGGTCCGATAGTCAAAGCTATGATTTTTCCAGTAGTCTTTTAGGGATATGAGAGTTGGACCATAAAGAAAGCCGAAGGATTTATGCTTTTGAAAGCATAAATTGGTCTTGGAGAAGACTCCTAAGAGTCCCTTGGACTGCAAGGAGATCAAACCAATCCATCCTAAAGGAAATCAATGCTGACTATTCACTGGGAGGACTACATTGAAGCTGAAGCTCCGACACTTTGGCCACGTGATGCAAAGAACTGACCCATTGGAAAATACCCTGATACTGGGAAAGATTGAAGATGGCAGGAGAAGGGGATGACAGAGGACAAGATGGTTGGATGTGATCACCAACTCGAGGGACATGAGTTTGAGCAAACTCTGAGAGTTGGCAAAGGACAGGGAAGCCTGGCATGCTTCAGTCCATGGGGTCACAGAGCATCGGATACAACTGAATGATTGAACAACAACAACAAGTTGTGTAACAATGGTTGCTTTTCACATGGACTGAAACAAATCACGTGGCCAAGTGCTGGCTTAATGTGGGAAGGAGTTACACAAGGTGCGGACAATGGGAAATGTATCACATAGTGGATTGTACCCTAGTGGATTTATATCTTAGTTATCCCCAACTTATCAACTTACCAAAGTTGGGGATAATTATTTTGAAAAGTTTTATTATTATGTGTATAATAGAATATATTTCAAGGAATTAGGAGAACAATTTATCCCTAGGAACTATAATGTCAACTTCCTATCTCTCTGAGATGACCTAACTCTGATGGCCAGAAAACAATGTTTGGTTCTTGTTTCTCTCCTCTAAATGCAGCACTAACGCTTTTCTTCTGATTCAGGATTCAGTTTATCCTATGAAACCAGGATGTTCTGTGATGCTGGTCAATGCTGCTTTTCATTTAATCTAAGACAGTGTCCTCTATGCATGGAAATAAGACCTCCAAATCATTTTACATAGGTCAGTGAACAGCTATCAGATGCTAATAACTTGTTACTGACCTCATCAGAAAGAATTTGAACCAATGAATTACAGGCGAAGGGTTTCTTATCCTATGTGCCTGGGGACATTTCATTCATCTTGGACATATTGTATTCATCTTGGAGAACACTTAAGTCTAAAACATGCTCGTAACTTCACGTCAGCTGCATTAAATATGTAACTTCTTTTTTATAAAAGTAGAAGGAAGACTTTAAGTGCTCCCCTTCCCCAGTATATTAAGAATCTAACACTAAGCTGACTATGAAAGCGAAAGGGTTAGTCGCTCAGTCTGTCTCTTTGCAACCTCATGAACTGTAGCCCGCCAGGCTCCTCTGCCTATGGGATTCTCCAGCCAAGAATACTGGAGTGGTTTGCCATTTCTTTCTCCAGGTAATCTTCTCGACCCAGAAATCAAACTCAAGTCTCCTGCCTTGTAGGCAGATTCTTCACCATCTGAGCTACCAGGGAAGCCCGTAAGCTGAATATAGGTTATGTTAACCCTCAAATCAGTGGTTATTAGAGATGAGGACACCATTTTCTACATTCATGTGTGGTCAGTTTTTCAGCACCTTTTAATTAACTGCACTGGATTCTAATGATACATAAATAGGAATGAATGGTTAGCATTCTTATGCATAAGGACTCTATAGTTACATGAGGAGGGTTAGAGAGAAAAGTAACCATTCTGGGGTTGGGAATCAAGGAAACTGAGTTCTTCAGTAAATCACTGATTTTTATTAATTAATTCCAGTTTCTGAGAACACTGAGTCCTTTACAGGCAAAGAGGCACTTATTGAATGCTAATAGTATTTCAAATGTGTTCTTCTTTTTAATGCTTTTATTTATTTATTTTACTTTACAATATTGCATTGGTTTTGACATACTTCAACATGAATCCACCACGGGTGTACAGGTGTTCCCAATCCTGAACCCCCCTCCCACCTCCCTCCCCATACCATCCCTCTGGGTCATCCCAGTGCACCAGCCCCAA